>NC_141071.1:55535587-56280587 GCF_041138505.1 Cibotium barometz | reverse complement strand
TCCTCATTGAAGCCCAAGCAAAGCTGGTAGAGAATCAAGAAAAGAAGCTGGATGCTTATGCCTCCACTTTTGAAGCCAGTCTCCAGGAAATCCTGAACCTCATGGCTGCTTTGGAACTCATGGACAGCCCACACGCTTTATGGGAAAACACCATGAAGACTTGGAAGAACAAGCTGCTCAAAGATTTCAAAACTGCCATAAATAATTTCAGGGTCTCTCATCTCCTTAACTCTAAGATCAAGCAAGCTGCTTTCACCAAGAGGAAAGCTGCACAGGATCAAGCCATGGGAGATGCAGAATCTCTTCCTACTGAACCCTCTATAGCCAAGCTAGTCAAAGAGCAAGTTCAGAAGCAAGTTCAAGCACAGATCAACAAGCTAAAGAAAAGTCTAGCAAATGACACAGGTGGGACAAACAAAAAACGGAAAGATAATCAACAAAAGAAAAGCCAGAACAATAGCCAGAACAACAACAAGAAGAAAACTAGAAGCAACCAAGCTTCTAAGAAAGGCAATCAACAGAAAGACCGGCAAAACAACCACCAAGGTAAGCAGCAGGGAAACAAGCCAAATAAAGGCAAGTCTACCCAGCCAAAAAACCAGCGGAGAAACCGGCAAGGGGGTGGAAATCAACCTCAAAGGAAGAAGACTTCCACCCCCTCCACTGCACAGCCTTCCTCTTCTCGACAAGGCCGCAATACCCAGAAATCTGGTTCGGGACAGAAACAAAATCGGCAAAATTCACGAAGCAGATCCGCTCCACCGAGCCGATCTCGGTCTCGAAATCCCCGGCGTTAAGGCACCTCTTCTGGCTCCCTCTCCAAGATCCCGAGCGCTATGCTCTATTGCTTTTCTCCAGAAAGACCCCAACTGAGGTGGATCAACGTGTTTCAAACACTGCCATCCACAATCTCTCTCAGTACAAGCTTTCATTTAGCGAGAAAAAGCTTCTAGGACTTGGTTTGGGATATATTCCTCCGTCAAAGTTTCCGGATTCAACACATCTAACCAAAGACTATGATAATTTTGCAAGGCAACTTCGTCTTCGATGGTTTTTCAGAAATGCACCAGATAGACCTCTTCCTCCTTTTCGAGTTGCAAACCCGAATTGGAATCCTTCTAAAGTTTATCAGCCTCTGGAAGACATCATCAACACTGGAAGAGTCATACTTCAAAATTCAATCTCTTCATGTGAGCGACTTCCTCAGAACAAGCTTTCGCTTCATTTGAGAAGAGCCCTTAACAGATTGATAAAGAACCATAACATCATTATCAAGCCAGCAGATAAAAACCTTGGTTTGGTAATTCTTGATAAATCATGGTATCTTAATGAAGGTGATCGGCAACTTCTAGATCAACAGGTCTATCTCCCAGTCACCCAAGCTCCATTGAATGAACTGTTTGATAGGCTTGCCTACATCTGTCAAAAGTCTAGTGTGCTCTCAAGGGATGAAGCAAAGTTTATTTTGCAAAAGCCAGAGCAAGGGTTCAGAGTTTGCTCTCTTTACTTCTTGCCCAAAATCCACAAACCTACAGTGGTCGGAAGGCCAATCTGCTCTTACAATGGCTTTGTTTTTGAGAATGCGTCTATATGGCTTCATCATAAGCTTTTCCCCATTCTCCTCCAACAAAAGCAACATCTAAAAGACTCCCTCACTCTGATTAAAGAGTTATCTGAGCTTCATCTACCACAAGAAATTATCCTCTTCACATTTGATGTGGAATCTCTGTACCCCAGTATTCCCACCAATGAAGGACTGCATGCCCTCAAGATGATGATACAGGGTGACTTCAACTATGTAGAGCTCAACCTCATCATGACAATTGCCTCTCTTATTCTCAAGAACCACTATCTTGAGTTTAATGGCACTTTTTGGCATCAAATCAGAGGCACTGCTATGGGGAGTAATTTTGCTGTTGTCTATGCCTGCCTTTTTCTATGTTATTTAGAAAACCTTCAAGAACAGGTACATCCCACAACAGAGCTACTCTACTACAAAAGATACATTGATGACGCTTTAGGTTTTTGGCATGGGTCTCACACCACTTTGCTTCAACATCTTAGCAACTATGCAATGGATCTTCAGGAGCATATCAAGATAACACATGTCATCTCCAATTCATCTGTGGATTTTTTGGACATTCACCTCTTCAAAGGTACTAATTTTCAAACCACAGGAAAGCTTTCTACTAGTTGTTTTCAGAAAGAGCTGAACAGGTATCAATACCTCCCTTTCTCTTCCTGGCACCCTAGTCATCAAAAGGAATCCTTCATCATTGGAGAACTTAAGCGTTATGTCATCAGGGAAAGCACGCTTCAAAGCTACATCAAGCTAAAGCTTTTGTTTTTCCAACGACTTCGAGGTAGAGGATATCCGGATTCTCTCCTTCGGAAAACTTTCAGCAAGATCAAGTACAATATGCGAACAGCTCTACTTCTAAAGGCTTCCAATCGAGAAACCTCTTCGAGTAAGCGGATCCCCCTAGTTCTTAAGCTTGACTACTCCAAGTACACCAAAGCTTTAAACTTGGGGGCCTCCCTAAACCCTAAACTTTTTCGGCTTTGCCAACAAAATCCCGAGCTGAAGCATATACCTAGACCTATGATTTGCTGGAGAAATCCAAGGAATCTGCGCTCCTATCTTGTTAGATCAAGGTTTCGAACCAATGATTTGTAACTTTCTATTTTTAGTAAGTACTATTTTTAGCGTGGACCCACCTTTGTAAAGCAACCCTTGGGAGCATCGGCTTAACAGCATATGAGACCTCCCATGCTTGGTTCTGCTATCGGGAAAACCCTCCACCTATTTTATGCATCTCTCTAGTCTTCTAGTTACCTTATGTAACTTATTCTTGCATGTAGAGTCAACATGTCCACTCTAGCCTAATGGTTAAGGCTTGTGACTCTAATGAAAGAGGTCACGAGTTCAAAACCCATAGCTTGCATGAGATGCTATTGAGCTTCTTTTACTTGTTTAGAGAGCTCTACTTATCCGATTCGAGCGCCGTTTGTTGCGTTGGGTTCTTCATGTCCTAAGCTTGCTTTTTCACAACAAAAGGCTGAATTATCCCACATGCAAAGAGGCAAAAGCTAGCCCTCCTTTCTCTACATAAGGGAGAGCTCTCATTCTTGTAATCTCAAACTTGGGTGTTCCACTGAAGAGCTCACTCTAGAGCGAAACTAGTTTGGAACTACACCCTCAAGTTAATACAAGAAATCGACTTTTTAAAGTCTTTTTTGTCTCTTAAATCAAATCAAATTTTGTCTTGTGTTTTGTGTATGTTAGGCACTTAGTCCTTTTTTTGGGCGAGTAAAGTGTCTTTCTTGTGTGTGTGAGTAAGGCCATTGGTTTGGTGCTTAACAAGAGGCACTTGGTCATTAATTTGGCTGGTTTAGTGTCTTTCTGCTGAGTATGCTCCTTCGATCTTGCATAATGTCATATTGCGTGGCATGCTAAGTGTCATTTCGATTGATGCACCTTCCCTTCCCCTTACCTTTATTTTTGAGGGCAACTAGTCGTTCTTTTGCGGCAAGTTATTGTCCCCACGTCTTAGCCTTTGGTTTGGTGGACAACTAGTCGTTCTTTTGCGGCAAGTTGTTGTCCCCACATCTTAGCCTTTATTTTGCGTGGGCAATTGGTCGTATTTTTCGGCTAGCTGTTATCCTCGTGAGGTGGGATTTTGGACTTCTTGGTCATAGTGCGTGGCCATCTTAAGTTCATATTATTCACACCTCAACACCATATCTTACATACACTCCACTTGACTATCACGTAACCGGCCCCCCGAAAAATTTATTTCTTGCTGCCGCAGCTACTTTTAGCTGCCGCAGCTACCGGTTATTTATCTTTATCACTCCACAACCGCACACCTGAAAAAACCCTAAAACCCTAAAACCCTAAACCCTAAACCCTAAACCCCTAAACCCCTAAAACCCTAAACCCTAAACCCTAAACCCTAAACCGCCGCCGCCGCCTCTGCAGCGCCCTACGCCGCCGCCGCCGCCGCCGCCGCCGCCGCCGACGCTCTCTGCCATGGGCGCCTCCTCTTCGCAGCCGCCTTCGCCGCCGGCGCCGCCATCGCAGCGCCTCTCTCCGACGACTTCGACGCCGCCGCCACCGTTTGCTGCCGCCCCGTCGACGCCACCGTCTCCTCTCCTACTGCCGCGGTCCCCCCTCTGTTGCAGCCTCCTCCTCGGCAGCCTCCTCCTCGGCAGCCTCCTCCTCAGCAGCCCGCCCTGGGCCCAGCGCCAGGGCTCCCCTCTCCACTACCGCCGCTGCCTGGGCCCGTCCCCTCGCCGTCGTGGCCGCCTGCCCTGGGCCCCCCTTTGCCCCGGCGGCTTCCTCCGGTGCCTCGGCCGCCTCAGGTGCCCCGGCCGCCCCCGCCCTCGCCTCTCCTGCGGCTGCGCAGGCCGCCCCCGCCGTGGCCGCCGCCTCTGCCGTGGCCACCACTGCCGCCACCAGCGGCGGCTCTGTGTTGGCAGCCACCTCCTCCACCGGCTCTGGGATGGCGGCCTTCACCACCGCCGCCTCCTCCTCCTCCTCCGATGCTGACAGAGCCCCCCTCTCCTCCTCTTTCTCCTCTCTCTAGCCTGGCCCTGCCACCCCCGGCGCCCCCAGCGCCCTCCCCGCCGTCAGCAGCCCTCTTTTCCCCCCTTTTTCTCCCGATCTTCACGCCCATGTCTCCGCTTCCTTCGCCTTTCCTATCCTCCCGGCCTCCTCTTGCTCCCTCTCGTTCCCACCCTTTTCCTCCTCTTTCCCCCCTCTACCTCCCCTCTCTTGCTCTCTCCCAGATCCTTCCTGCTTCAGCTCGCGGGAGGAGCTTGATTCCGTGTTTGACAACCTTATGCTTCAAATCCGTGGAGTCCGAAAGGCCACGCACCCTTTACCTCACCTCGCCTCCTTTGACGCCCCCTCCTTTGATCTCGGTCTTAATCTCTCCAAAGAAGAGATCGAAGTCATTAGGGAAAACCGTCTCGATGAGCCGCAAGTGCCTCTCCCCCCCGAGACCCTTCCCTCCCTTGCTTCAAACCACCTCGACGAGCCCCAAGAGCCTCTCCTTGAAGCCCCTCCCTCCCTTGCCTCAACCCCCCCCTCCTCTCTCCTCTCAGATTTTCCTCATCCTGAAGAGCTTAAAACTCTCCTCTCTGCATCCGTCGCCGAATTCAAAAAACTCCACTCCAAGCATCTTCGAGCCCTTGATGTTCAATCAAGGCTCGAGAGCATCATCTCGGAAGGCCTCGTCCCCAACAATCTCAAGCTCAAGCCTCCCAAGCTCACCATCAACGACCCTGACGCCCAAAAAGTCCTTGATGGAGAGCTTTTTCGTCTCACTGAGGCCTATAAGGCTAATTGTGCCTCCGCTCTCCTCTCCGCACAAAAATCTCTCTCTAACTCCTTCCTCGAGAAGCTCTCCTCCTTTCACCTCACCTTTGCCGACCGGCTTGATGAGCTTTGCAAAATCCTCTCCTCCATTCCCCTCTACCACATTCCCTCTTCTTGGTGGCTTGCCAAAATCCACTCTTGGCGTCTAGAATCTCTCTCGGCCTTCCGGTTTGAAATCAATCACTTTCTTGTCACTTCCTCTCTGGAAGCTCAAGTCCAGAAAAAAGCCGTCACCATCCGCAAAGATGCTCAAGAGGACGCTCTCCTTGAGGCCGAACAAATCCCCAAAGAGAAAGCCGTCAATACTCTCATTCAGGAAGGGCTCTCTCGCGTCAAAGACGACCTCTCCCGTCTCATCCAACCTCTCCTTCAACATCTCCCTCAAGCTACCCTCCCCTCTTCTCCTTCTCCCCCCTTCCCCCCTCCCTCTCCCCCTCTCCCTTCTCTCCCCCCTCCCGGGAAGGGCCACCTTCCCACCCCTCCTTCCCCCCCCCCTCTCTTCCTCTCTTCCCCCCTTCCCCCCTCCCTCCCCCTCTCTCCCCTCTCTCCCTCCTCCCGGGAAGGGCCTCCTTCCCACCCCCCCTTACCCCCCTCTCTCCTCCCCTTTTCAAATCCCCTCTCCCCCCCGCCTCACCCACAACCCCCGCCCCCCTCCTCCTGGCTCCACCTCCTTTTCTCTAAAGTGCCGCTCTTTCCCGAGGAATGGTGGGCGTTTTACCAAAAACCACCGCCTTCCCCCAAAGGGAAAAGGCAAAGAAACCTTTTCTGGCTCCCTCTCCTCAATCCCACGCTCTACGCAGCCATCTCTTTCGGCCGCAAAACCCCCTCCCAAGTAGACACTAGGATCTCTAACTTCTCTATTCATAACTTCTCCTCCTTCCCTCTCTCTTTCGCCCAAAAGAAGCTTCTGAGCCTCGGCCTCCACTTCATCCCTCCTCCTCCTTCTCCTCCCCTTCCCCTCCTCGCCTCCGCCTTCTCCAATCTCGACCGCTCCTACCGCCTTCGTCTTCTCTTCAACTCCAACTCTTCCCCTTCTCCCTTCCACATTCCCAACCCTTCCTTCACCCCCCCTCCCACTCCCGCCCTTTCTAAATCCATTTTCGATGCCTTCTCTCTCCTTTCCTCTTCGCTTGACTCCCACTCCTTCTCCGGCCTTCACTCCTATCTCCAAAAGGCTCTCATCCAACTCGCCTCCAACGACAACCTCATCATCAAGCCTGCAGACAAAAACCTTGGCATTACCCTTCTTGACAAGTCGTGGTATGTCCAAGAATGCCTCCGCCACCTTGAGGACCCCTCTACCTACATCTCGGTTCCTGAGGTCCCTCTCTCCCTTCTGCACGATCGCTTGAAATCATTATGCCTCTCCGCCCTCTCCCTCCTCTCTTTTGAGGAGTTTCGCTTTCTCACCCTCACCCCCCCCTCCGGCTTTCGGGTTTGCTCCTTCTACATCATCCCGAAAATCCATAAGCCTTCTCTTGTTGGCCGCCCCATTTGCTCTTATAACGGCTATGTTTTTGAGCAAGCCTCCAAGTGGCTTCACCACAAGCTCCTCCCCATCCTCCTCTCCCATCGCTTCCATCTCCCTGATTCTCTCACCCTCATCAACCTCCTCTCCAACACCCCCTTTCCTCCTCACTGCCTTCTCTTCACCTTCGACATCATCTCTCTCTATCCCAACATTCCCACCGCCAAAGGCCTGCTAGCCCTCAAATCTTCCATCCTCCCTCACTTTTCCCCCCCCATGGTCTCTTTCATTGTTCGTCTCTCGGAGCTTGTGCTACGCAACAACTTCCTAGAGTTCAACAATTCCTTCTGGCTCCAAACCAAGGGAACAGCCATGGGTAGTAACTTTGCGGTGGTTTATGCCTGCCTCTTCTTGAGTCATCTCGAGGACTCAAATCCCCTCTTCCACTCACCCTCCCTCGCCTTCTATCGCAGATACATCGATGATGCCTTTGGAGTTTGGACAGGGGATCTTCCCTCTCTCCGCGCCTTTCTTGATTCTTATGGTCATCCCCTTAAGCGCCATATCAAGATCGATGCCTCCTTCTCCCACTCCAAAGTAGCCATCCTCGACATCGAGTTCTTCAAGGGCGATCTCTTCTCCGAATATGGCATTCTCGACTCTCAATGCCATCAAAAGCCTCTCAACAACTACAACTATCTCCCGTGGCACTCCTTCCATCCTCTCCATCAAAAAACCTCCTTCGTCGTTGGGGAGCTCCGTCGATACATCATCCGTGAGAGCTCCCTCTCAGGTTACCTCCGCCTCCGACAGCGTTTTTACTCCCGCCTTCGCGCTCGCGGCTACCCTCCCGCCTTCCTAAAGGCGTGCTTCAAAAAGGTGGCTTACTCCCGTCGCAAGCTTCTTCTCAAACCCTCTTCTCGGTCGGGCCATGGGACCCCCGTTGTTCTTAAGATCCCCTTTTCCCCCGCGACAAGGGCCTTAAACTTCGGGGCTTCCCTAAACCCTAAACTCCGCTCGTGCTTCAAGAAAGATCCCAAGATGGCCCGACTCCCTCTTCCGATGATTTGTTGGCGCAACGGGAAGAAGCTCAAAAACTTCCTTGTGCGTGCCAAAATCGGTCGTCCTTATCCTCGTCTTCGACTCTCTTTTCACCCTCGTCGACACACCTCACGAACCTCTCCTCGCCCCTTGTAAAAACCCTGCCTGTTTTTGGGCACGGTTCACCTCCCTGCCTCCTTGCCTATTTTGGTAAAGTTGACTCGCCTATTAGGCATTGTTCCTTTTTTGGCAATCTTGCCTCTTTTGGAACTGTTGACTTTTCTTTTTTGGCAGCCCCCCCATCTCCCCTCACTTTGAGGCCTTTTTCCCTCATTTTGAGGCAATCTTCCCTCCTTTTTATGCACCCCCCCTCCCCCTCCTCTTCCTATTTAAGCAAAGCCTTGTACTCTCATTTTTTTCATTGCACTGATGAGTGCCTCTAATGCACGAAACTAGTTTGCAAGTTTAAAAGTGTTTGCATCAAGGCTTTTCTCTTCCTCTTCTCTCCCTCTCTTCCCCCTTCCCCCCCCTCTTCTTTTCTCCCTCTTCCCTCTTCCCCCCTTCCCCCTCCCCCCTCCCCCCTTCCCCCCCCTCTCTTCTTCCTCTCTCCCTCACCTCCCTCTAGGGCCGCTCGCCTTGCCTTTGTTTTTGAACTTAAATTTTTAAACTTAAATTTTTAAACCCTAAACCCTAAACCCTAAACCCTAAACCCTAAACCCTAAACCATAAACCCTAAATCCTAAACCCTAAACCCTAAACCCTAAACCCTTTCGGCTTTGCCAACAAAATCCCGAGCTGAAGCATATACCTAGACCTATGATTTGCTGGAGAAATCCAAGGAATCTGCGCTCCTATCTTGTTAGATCAAGGTTTCGAACCTTTAATTTGTAACTTTCTATTTTTAGTAAGTACTATTTTTAGCGTGGACCCACCTTTGTAAAGCAACCCTTGGGAGCATCGGCTTAACAGCATATGAGACCTCCCATGTTTGGTTCTGCTATCGGGAAAACCCTCCACCTATTTTATGCATCTCTCTAGTCTTCTAGTTACCTTATGTAACTTATTTTTGCATGTAGAGTCAACATGTCCACTCTAGCCTAATGGTTAAGGCTTGTGACTCTAATGAAAGAGGTCATGAGTTCAAAACCCATAGCTTGCATGAGATGCTATTGAGCTTCTTTTACTTGTTTAGAGAGCTCTACTTATCCGATTCGAGCGCCGTTTGTTGCATTGGGTTCTTCATGTCCTAAGCTTGCTTTTTCACAACAAAAGGCTGAATTATCCCACATGCAAAGAGGCAAAAGCTAGCCCTCCCTTCTCTACATAAGGGAGAGCTCTCATTCTTGTAATCTCAAACTTGGGTGTTCCACTGAAGAGCTCATTCTAGAGCGAAACTAGTTTGGAACTACACCCTCAAGTTAATACAAGAAATCGACTTTTTTAAGTCTTTTTTGTCTCTTAAATCAAATCAAATTTTGTCTTGTGTTTTGTGTATGTTAGGCACTTAGTCCTTTTTTGGGCAAGTAAAGTGTCTTTCTTGTGTGTGTGAGTAAGGCCATTGGTTTGGTGCTTAGTAAGAGGCACTTGGTCATTAATTTGGCTGGTTTAGTGTCTTTCTGCTGAGTATGCTCCTTCGATCTGGCATAATGTCATATTGCGTGGCATGCTAAGTGTCATTTCGATTGATGCACCTTCCCTTCCCCTTACCTTTATTTTTGAGGGCAACTAGTCGTTCTTTTGCGGCAAGTTGTTGTCCCCACGTCTTAGCCTTTGGTTTGGTGGACAACTAGTCGTTCTTTTGCAGCAAGTTGTTGTCCCCACATCTTAGCCTTTATTTTGCGTGGGCAACTTGGTCGTATTTTTCGGCTAGCTGTTGTCCTCGTGAGGTGGGATTTTGGACTTCTTGGTCATAGTGCGCGGCCATCTTAAGTTCATACTATTCACACCTCAACACCATATCTTACATACACTTCACTTGACTATCACGTAACCGGCCCCCCGAAAAATTTATTTTTTGCTGCCGCAGCTACTTTTAGCTGCCGCAGCTACCGGTTATTTATCTTTATCACTCCACAACCGCACACCTGAAAAAACCCCTAAACCCTAAACCTTTGCTATCATGGTGCTTTTGAACACTATCCTTGAGGCAGCAAACGAAGGTCAAGACAACCCTTCTACCAGCCAGGGAGCGTTTCAATTTGCTAATGGAGAAAGAGAACGTGCTAAGCGGAGAATGGATGATTCTACAGATACTGCTAATGCACAAAACCAATACAGGTTTACACTTGGTGCTTCATCATCATCCTATGATGACCTTTTTGCTCTGCCTACTCTTCCCATCGCTCAACCTTCTCACCTTAAAGATTTCTTGAAGAAGTCTATCGAGGAGTACAAGAAGATGTTTTTAGCTTTTGAGAAAAGTCAAGCTTACCTCAAAAAGCTTAGAGAGCAAAGAGAAGAAGGCACCGTACCTAATAGTCTTCGACTCAAACCACCCCGCCTTACTGTGCAAGATGAACAAGGACAGGCCTTTCTCAATCAAACTCTACAAGATCTTTGTAAAAATTACAGGAGCAGCTGCTTGGAAGTCCTCATTGAAGCCCAAGCAAAGCTGGTAGAGAATCAAGAAAAGAAGCTGGATGCTTATGCCTCCACTTTTGAAGCCAGTCTCCAGGAAATCCTGAACCTCATGGCTGCTTTGGAACTCATGGACAGCCCACACGCTTTATGGGAAAACACCATGAAGACTTGGAAGAACAAGCTGCTCAAAGATTTCAAAACTGCCATAAATAATTTCAGGGTCTCTCATCTCCTTAACTCTAAGATCAAGCAAGCTGCTTTCACCAAGAGGAAAGCTGCACAGGATCAAGCCATGGGAGATGCAGAATCTCTTCCTACTGAACCCTCTATAGCCAAGCTAGTCAAAGAGCAAGTTCAGAAGCAAGTTCAAGCACAGATCAACAAGCTAAAGAAAAGTCTAGCAAATGACACAGGTGGGACAAACAAAAAACGGAAAGATAATCAACAAAAGAAAAGCCAGAACAATAGCCAGAACAACAACAAGAAGAAAACTAGAAGCAACCAAGCTTCTAAGAAAGGCAATCAACAGAAAGACCGGCAAAACAACCACCAAGGTAAGCAGCAGCAGCAGGGAAACAAGCCAAATAAAGGCAAGTCTACCCAGCCAAAAAACCAGCGGGGAAACCGGCAAGGGGGTGGAAATCAACCTCAAAGGAAGAAGACTTCCACCCCCTCCTCTGCACAGCCTTCCTCTTCTCGACAAGGCCGCAATACCCAGAAATCTGGTTCGGGACAGAAACAAAATCGGCAAAATTCACGAAGCAGATCCGCTCCACTGAGCCGATCTTGGTCTCGAAATCCCCGGCGTTAAGGCACCTCTTCTGGCTCCCTCTCCAAGATCCCGAGCGCTATGCTCTATTGCTTTTCTCTAGAAAGACCCCAACTGAGGTGGATCAACGTGTTTCAAACACTGCCATCCACAATCTCTCTCAGTACAAGCTTTCATTTAGCGAGAAAAAGCTTCTAGGACTTGGTTTGGGATATATTCCTCCGTCAAAGTTTCCGGATTCAACACATCTCACCAAAGACTATGATAATTTTGCAAGGCAACTTCGTCTTCGATGGTTTTTCAGAAATGCACCAGATAGACCTCTTCCTCCTTTTCGAGTTGCAAACCCGAATTGGAATCCTTCTAAAGTTTATCAGCCTCTGGAAGACATCATCAACACTGGAAGAGTCATACTTCAAAATTCAATCTCTTCATGTGAGCGACTTCCTCAGAACAAGCTTTCGCTTCATTTGAGAAGAGCCCTTAACAGATTGATAAAGAACCATAACATCATTATCAAGCCAGCAGATAAAAACCTTGGTTTGGTAATTCTTGATAAATCATGGTATCTTAATGAAGGTGATCGGCAACTTCTAGATCAACAGGTCTATCTCCCAGTCACCCAAGCTCCATTGAATGAACTGTTTGATAGGCTTGCCTGCATCTGTCAAAGGTCTAGTGTGCTCTCAAGGGATGAAGCAAAGTTTATTTTGCAGAAGCCAGAGCAAGGGTTCAGAGTTTGCTCTCTTTACTTCTTGCCCAAAATCCACAAACCTACAGTGGTCGGAAGGCCAATCTGCTCTTACAATGGCTTTGTTTTTGAGAATGCATCTATATGGCTTCATCATAAGCTTTTCCCCATTCTCCTCCAACAAAAGCAACATCTAAAAGACCCCCTCACTCTGATTAAAGAGTTATTTGAGCTTCATCTACCACAAGAAATTATCCTCTTCACATTTGATGTGGAATCTCTGTACCCCAGTATTCCCACCAATGAAGGACTGCATGCCCTCAAGATGATGATACAGGGTGACTTCAACCATGTAGAGCTCAACCTCATCATGACAATTGCCTCTCTTGTTCTCAAGAACCACTATCTTGAGTTTAATGGCACTTTTTGGCATCAAATCAGAGGCACTGCTATGGGGAGTAATTTTGCTGTTGTGCCTTTTTCTATGTTATTTAGAAAACCTTCAAGAACAGGTACATCCCACAACAGAGCTACTCTACTACAAAAGATACATTGATGACGCTTTAGGTTTTTGGCATGGGTCTCACACCACTTTGCTTGAACATCTTAGCAACTATGCAATGGATCTTCAGGAGCATATCAAGATAACACATGTCATCTCCAATTCATCTGTGGATTTTTTGGATATTCACCTCTTCAAAGGTACTAATTTTCAAACCACAGGAAAGCTTTCTACTAGTTGTTTTCAAAAAGAGCTGAACAGGTATCAATACCTCCCTTTCTCTTCCTGGCACCCTAGTCATCAAAAGGAATCCTTCATCATTGGAGAACTTAAGCGTTATGTCATCAGGGAAAGCACGCTTCAAAGCTACATCAAGCTAAAGCTTTTGTTTTTCCAACGACTTCGAGGTAGAGGATATCCGGATTCTCTCCTTCGGAAAACTTTCAGCAAGGTCAAGTACAATATGCGAACAGCTCTACTTCTAAAGGCTTCCAATCGAGAAACCTCTTCAAGTAAGCGGATCCCCCTGGTTCTTAAGCTTGACTACTCCAAGTACACCAAAGCTTTAAACTTGGGGGCCTCCCTAAACCCTAAACTTTTTCGGCTTTGCCAACAAAATCCCGAGCTGAAGCATATACCTAGACCTATGATTTGCTGGAGAAATCCAAGGAATCTGCGCTCCTATCTTGTTAGATCAAGGTTTCGAACCTTTAATTTGTAACTTTCTATTTTTAGTAAGTACTATTTTTAGCGTGGACCCACCTTTGTAAAGCAACCCTTGGGAGCATCGGCTTAACAGCATATGAGACCTCCCATGTTTGGTTCTGCTATCGGGAAAACCCTCCACCTATTTTATGCATCTCTCTAGTCTTCTAGTTACCTTATGTAACTTATTTTTGCATGTAGAGTCAACATGTCCACTCTAGCCTAATGGTTAAGGCTTGTGACTCTAATGAAAGAGGTCATGAGTTCAAAACCCATAGCTTGCATGAGATGCTATTGAGCTTCTTTTACTTGTTTAGAGAGCTCTACTTATCCGATTCGAGCGCCGTTTGTTGCATTGGGTTCTTCATGTCCTAAGCTTGCTTTTTCACAACAAAAGGCTGAATTATCCCACATGCAAAGAGGCAAAAGCTAGCCCTCCCTTCTCTACATAAGGGAGAGCTCTCATTCTTGTAATCTCAAACTTGGGTGTTCCACTGAAGAGCTCATTCTAGAGCGAAACTAGTTTGGAACTACACCCTCAAGTTAATACAAGAAATCGACTTTTTTAAGTCTTTTTTGTCTCTTAAATCAAATCAAATTTTGTCTTGTGTTTTGTGTATGTTAGGCACTTAGTCCTTTTTTGGGCAAGTAAAGTGTCTTTCTTGTGTGTGTGAGTAAGGCCATTGGTTTGGTGCTTAGTAAGAGGCACTTGGTCATTAATTTGGCTGGTTTAGTGTCTTTCTGCTGAGTATGCTCCTTCGATCTGGCATAATGTCATATTGCGTGGCATGCTAAGTGTCATTTCGATTGATGCACCTTCCCTTCCCCTTACCTTTATTTTTGAGGGCAACTAGTCGTTCTTTTGCGGCAAGTTGTTGTCCCCACGTCTTAGCCTTTGGTTTGGTGGACAACTAGTCGTTCTTTTGCAGCAAGTTGTTGTCCCCACATCTTAGCCTTTATTTTGCGTGGGCAACTTGGTCGTATTTTTCGGCTAGCTGTTGTCCTCGTGAGGTGGGATTTTGGACTTCTTGGTCATAGTGCGCGGCCATCTTAAGTTCATACTATTCACACCTCAACACCATATCTTACATACACTTCACTTGACTATCACGTAACCGGCCCCCCGAAAAATTTATTTTTTGCTGCCGCAGCTACTTTTAGCTGCCGCAGCTACCGGTTATTTATCTTTATCACTCCACAACCGCACACCTGAAAAAACCCCTAAACCCTAAACCTTTGCTATCATGGTGCTTTTGAACACTATCCTTGAGGCAGCAAACGAAGGTCAAGACAACCCTTCTACCAGCCAGGGAGCGTTTCAATTTGCTAATGGAGAAAGAGAACGTGCTAAGCGGAGAATGGATGATTCTACAGATACTGCTAATGCACAAAACCAATACAGGTTTACACTTGGTGCTTCATCATCATCCTATGATGACCTTTTTGCTCTGCCTACTCTTCCCATCGCTCAACCTTCTCACCTTAAAGATTTCTTGAAGAAGTCTATCGAGGAGTACAAGAAGATGTTTTTAGCTTTTGAGAAAAGTCAAGCTTACCTCAAAAAGCTTAGAGAGCAAAGAGAAGAAGGCACCGTACCTAATAGTCTTCGACTCAAACCACCCCGCCTTACTGTGCAAGATGAACAAGGACAGGCCTTTCTCAATCAAACTCTACAAGATCTTTGTAAAAATTACAGGAGCAGCTGCTTGGAAGTCCTCATTGAAGCCCAAGCAAAGCTGGTAGAGAATCAAGAAAAGAAGCTGGATGCTTATGCCTCCACTTTTGAAGCCAGTCTCCAGGAAATCCTGAACCTCATGGCTGCTTTGGAACTCATGGACAGCCCACACGCTTTATGGGAAAACACCATGAAGACTTGGAAGAACAAGCTGCTCAAAGATTTCAAAACTGCCATAAATAATTTCAGGGTCTCTCATCTCCTTAACTCTAAGATCAAGCAAGCTGCTTTCACCAAGAGGAAAGCTGCACAGGATCAAGCCATGGGAGATGCAGAATCTCTTCCTACTGAACCCTCTATAGCCAAGCTAGTCAAAGAGCAAGTTCAGAAGCAAGTTCAAGCACAGATCAACAAGCTAAAGAAAAGTCTAGCAAATGACACAGGTGGGACAAACAAAAAACGGAAAGATAATCAACAAAAGAAAAGCCAGAACAATAGCCAGAACAACAACAAGAAGAAAACTAGAAGCAACCAAGCTTCTAAGAAAGGCAATCAACAGAAAGACCGGCAAAACAACCACCAAGGTAAGCAGCAGCAGCAGGGAAACAAGCCAAATAAAGGCAAGTCTACCCAGCCAAAAAACCAGCGGGGAAACCGGCAAGGGGGTGGAAATCAACCTCAAAGGAAGAAGACTTCCACCCCCTCCTCTGCACAGCCTTCCTCTTCTCGACAAGGCCGCAATACCCAGAAATCTGGTTCGGGACAGAAACAAAATCGGCAAAATTCACGAAGCAGATCCGCTCCACTGAGCCGATCTTGGTCTCGAAATCCCCGGCGTTAAGGCACCTCTTCTGGCTCCCTCTCCAAGATCCCGAGCGCTATGCTCTATTGCTTTTCTCTAGAAAGACCCCAACTGAGGTGGATCAACGTGTTTCAAACACTGCCATCCACAATCTCTCTCAGTACAAGCTTTCATTTAGCGAGAAAAAGCTTCTAGGACTTGGTTTGGGATATATTCCTCCGTCAAAGTTTCCGGATTCAACACATCTCACCAAAGACTATGATAATTTTGCAAGGCAACTTCGTCTTCGATGGTTTTTCAGAAATGCACCAGATAGACCTCTTCCTCCTTTTCGAGTTGCAAACCCGAATTGGAATCCTTCTAAAGTTTATCAGCCTCTGGAAGACATCATCAACACTGGAAGAGTCATACTTCAAAATTCAATCTCTTCATGTGAGCGACTTCCTCAGAACAAGCTTTCGCTTCATTTGAGAAGAGCCCTTAACAGATTGATAAAGAACCATAACATCATTATCAAGCCAGCAGATAAAAACCTTGGTTTGGTAATTCTTGATAAATCATGGTATCTTAATGAAGGTGATCGGCAACTTCTAGATCAACAGGTCTATCTCCCAGTCACCCAAGCTCCATTGAATGAACTGTTTGATAGGCTTGCCTGCATCTGTCAAAGGTCTAGTGTGCTCTCAAGGGATGAAGCAAAGTTTATTTTGCAGAAGCCAGAGCAAGGGTTCAGAGTTTGCTCTCTTTACTTCTTGCCCAAAATCCACAAACCTACAGTGGTCGGAAGGCCAATCTGCTCTTACAATGGCTTTGTTTTTGAGAATGCATCTATATGGCTTCATCATAAGCTTTTCCCCATTCTCCTCCAACAAAAGCAACATCTAAAAGACCCCCTCACTCTGATTAAAGAGTTATTTGAGCTTCATCTACCACAAGAAATTATCCTCTTCACATTTGATGTGGAATCTCTGTACCCCAGTATTCCCACCAATGAAGGACTGCATGCCCTCAAGATGATGATACAGGGTGACTTCAACCATGTAGAGCTCAACCTCATCATGACAATTGCCTCTCTTGTTCTCAAGAACCACTATCTTGAGTTTAATGGCACTTTTTGGCATCAAATCAGAGGCACTGCTATGGGGAGTAATTTTGCTGTTGTGCCTTTTTCTATGTTATTTAGAAAACCTTCAAGAACAGGTACATCCCACAACAGAGCTACTCTACTACAAAAGATACATTGATGACGCTTTAGGTTTTTGGCATGGGTCTCACACCACTTTGCTTGAACATCTTAGCAACTATGCAATGGATCTTCAGGAGCATATCAAGATAACACATGTCATCTCCAATTCATCTGTGGATTTTTTGGATATTCACCTCTTCAAAGGTACTAATTTTCAAACCACAGGAAAGCTTTCTACTAGTTGTTTTCAAAAAGAGCTGAACAGGTATCAATACCTCCCTTTCTCTTCCTGGCACCCTAGTCATCAAAAGGAATCCTTCATCATTGGAGAACTTAAGCGTTATGTCATCAGGGAAAGCACGCTTCAAAGCTACATCAAGCTAAAGCTTTTGTTTTTCCAACGACTTCGAGGTAGAGGATATCCGGATTCTCTCCTTCGGAAAACTTTCAGCAAGGTCAAGTACAATATGCGAACAGCTCTACTTCTAAAGGCTTCCAATCGAGAAACCTCTTCAAGTAAGCGGATCCCCCTGGTTCTTAAGCTTGACTACTCCAAGTACACCAAAGCTTTAAACTTGGGGGCCTCCCTAAACCCTAAACTTTTTCGGCTTTGCCAACAAAATCCCGAGCTGAAGCATATACCTAGACCTATGATTTGCTGGAGAAATCCAAGGAATCTGCGCTCCTATCTTGTTAGATCAAGGTTTCGAACCTTTAATTTGTAACTTTCTATTTTTAGTAAGTACTATTTTTAGCGTGGACCCACCTTTGTAAAGCAACCCTTGGGAGCATCGGCTTAACAGCATATGAGACCTCCCATGTTTGGTTCTGCTATCGGGAAAACCCTCCACCTATTTTATGCATCTCTCTAGTCTTCTAGTTACCTTATGTAACTTATTTTTGCATGTAGAGTCAACATGTCCACTCTAGCCTAATGGTTAAGGCTTGTGACTCTAATGAAAGAGGTCATGAGTTCAAAACCCATAGCTTGCATGAGATGCTATTGAGCTTCTTTTACTTGTTTAGAGAGCTCTACTTATCCGATTCGAGCGCCGTTTGTTGCATTGGGTTCTTCATGTCCTAAGCTTGCTTTTTCACAACAAAAGGCTGAATTATCCCACATGCAAAGAGGCAAAAGCTAGCCCTCCCTTCTCTACATAAGGGAGAGCTCTCATTCTTGTAATCTCAAACTTGGGTGTTCCACTGAAGAGCTCATTCTAGAGCGAAACTAGTTTGGAACTACACCCTCAAGTTAATACAAGAAATCGACTTTTTTAAGTCTTTTTTGTCTCTTAAATCAAATCAAATTTTGTCTTGTGTTTTGTGTATGTTAGGCACTTAGTCCTTTTTTGGGCAAGTAAAGTGTCTTTCTTGTGTGTGTGAGTAAGGCCATTGGTTTGGTGCTTAGTAAGAGGCACTTGGTCATTAATTTGGCTGGTTTAGTGTCTTTCTGCTGAGTATGCTCCTTCGATCTGGCATAATGTCATATTGCGTGGCATGCTAAGTGTCATTTCGATTGATGCACCTTCCCTTCCCCTTACCTTTATTTTTGAGGGCAACTAGTCGTTCTTTTGCGGCAAGTTGTTGTCCCCACGTCTTAGCCTTTGGTTTGGTGGACAACTAGTCGTTCTTTTGCGGCAAGTTGTTGTCCCCACATCTTAGCCTTTATTTTGCATGGGCAACTTGGTCGTATTTTTCGGCTAGCTGTTGTCCTCGTGAGGTGGGATTTTGGACTTCTTGGTCATAGTGCGTGGCCATCTTAAGTTCATACTATTCACACCTCAACACCATATCTTACATACACTTCACTTGACTATCACGTAACCGGCCCCCCGAAAAATTTATTTTTTGCTGCCGCAGCTACTTTTTGCTGCCGCAGCTACCGGTTATTTATCTTTATCACTCCACAACCGCACACCTGAAAAAACCCCTAAATCCTAAACCTTTGCTATCATGGTGCTTTTGAACACTATCCTTGAGGCAGCAAACGAAGGTCAAGACAACCCTTCTACCAGCCAGGGAGCGTTTCAATTTGCTAGTGGAGAAAGAGAACGTGCTAAGCGGAGAATGGATGATTCTACAGATACTGCTAATGCACAAAACCAATACAGGTTTACACTTGGTGCTTCATCATCATCCTATGATGACCTTTTTGCTCTGCCTACTCTTCCCATCGCTCAACCTTCTCACCTTAAAGATTTCTTGAAGAAGTCTTTCGAGGAGTACAAGAAGATGTTTTTAGCTTTTGAGAAAAGTCAAGCTTACCTCAAAAAGCTTAGAGAGCAAAGAGAAGAAGGCACCGTACCTAACAGTCTTCGACTCAAACCACCCCGCCTTACTGTGCAAGATGAACAAGGACAGGCCTTTCTCAATCAAACTCTACAAGATCTTTGTAAAAATTACAGGAGCAGCTGCTTGGAAGTCCTCATTGAAGCCCAAGCAAAGCTGGTAGAGAATCAAGAAAAGAAGCTGGATGCTTATGCCTCCACTTTTGAAGCCAGTCTCCAGGAAATCTTGAACCTCATGGCTGCTTTGGAACTCATGGACAGCCCACACGCTTTATGGGAAAACACCATGAAGACTTGGAAGAACAAGCTGCTCAAAGATTTCAAAACTGCCATAAATAATTTCAGGGTCTCTCATCTCCTTAACTCTAAGATCAAGCAAGCTGCTTTCACCAAGAGGAAAGCTGCACAGGATCAAGCCATGGGAGATGCAGAATCTCTTCCTACTGAACCCTCTATAGCCAAGCTAGTCAAAGAGCAAGTTCAGAAGCAAGTTTAAGCACAGATCAACAAGCTAAAGGAAAGTCTAGCAAATGACACAGGTGGGACAAACAAAAAACGGAAAGATAATCAACAAAAGAAAATCCAGAACAATAGCCAGAACAACAACAAGAAGAAAACTAGAAGCAACCAAGCTTCTAAGAAAGGCAATCAACAGAAAGACCGGCAAAACAACCACCAAGGTAAGCAGCAGGGAAACAAGCCAAATAAAGGCAAGTCTACCCAGCCAAAAAACCAGCGGGGAAACCGGCAAGGGGGTGGAAATCAACCTCAAAGGAAGAAGACTTCCACCCCCTCCTCTGCACAGCCTTCCTCTTCTCGACAAGGCCGCAATACCCAGAGATCTGGTTCGGGACAGAAACAAAATCGGCAAAATTCACGAAGCAGATCCGCTCCACCGAGCCGATCTCGGTCTCGAAATCCCCGGCGTTAAGGCACCTCTTCTGGCTCCCTCTCCAAGATCCCGAGCGCTATGCTCTATTGCTTTTCTCTAGAAAGACCCCAACTGAGGTGGATCAACGTGTTTCAAACACTGCCATCCACAATCTCTCTCAGTACAAGCTTTCATTTAGCGAGAAAAAGCTTCTAGGACTTGGTTTGGGATATATTCCTCCGTCAAAGTTTCCGGATTCAACACATCTCACCAAAGACTATGATAATTTTGCAAGGCAACTTCGTCTTCGATGGTTTTTCAGAAATGCACCAGATAGACCTCTTCCTCCTTTTCGAGTTGCAAACCCGAATCGGAATCCTTCTAAAGTTTATCAGCCTCTGGAAGACATCATCAACACTGGAAGAGTCATACTTCAAAATTCAATCTCTTCATGTGAGCGACTTCCTCAGAACAAGCTTTCGCTTCATTTGAGAAGAGCCCTTAACAGATTGATAAAGAACCATAACATCATTATCAAGCCAGCAGATAAAAACCTTGGTTTGGTAATTCTTGATAAATCATGGTATCTTAATGAAGGTGATCGGAAACTTCTAGATCAACAGGTCTATCTCCCAGTCACCCAAGCTCCATTGAATGAACTGTTTGATAGGCTTGCCTGCATCTGTCAAAGGTCTAGTGTGCTCTCAAGGGATGAAGCAAAGTTTATTTTGCAGAAGCCAGAGCAAGGGTTCAGAGTTTGCTCTCTTTACTTCTTGCCCAAAATCCACAAACCTACAGTGGTCGGAAGGCCAATCTGCTCTTACAATGGCTTTGTTTTTTAGAATGCATCTATATGGCTTCATCATAAGCTTTTTCCCATTCTCCTCCAACAAAAGCAACATCTAAAAGACTCCCTCACTCTGATTAAAGAGTTATCTGAGCTTCATCTACCACAAGAAATTATCCTCTTCACATTTGATGTGGAATCTCTGTACCCCAGTATTCCCACCAATGAAGGACTGCATGCCCTCAAGATGATGATACAGGGTGACTTCAACCATGTAGAGCTCAACCTCATCATGACAATTGCCTCTCTTGTTCTCAAGAACCACTATCTTGAGTTTAATGGCACTTTTTGGCATCAAATCAGAGGCACTGCTATGGGGAGTAATTTTGCTGTTGTCTATGCCTGCCTTTTTCTATGTTATTTAGAAAACCTTCAAGAACAGGTACATCCCACAACAGAGCTACTCTACTACAAAAGATACATTGATGACGCTGTAGGTTTTTGGCATGGGTCTCACACCACTTTGCTTCAACATCTTAGCAACTATGCAATGGATCTTCAGGAGCATATCAAGATAACACATGTCATCTCCAATTCATCTGTGGATTTTTTGGATATTCACCTCTTCAAAGGTACTAATTTTCAAACCACAGGAAAGCTTTCTACTAGTTGTTTTCAAAAAGAGCTGAACAGGTATCAATACCTCCCTTTCTCTTCCTGGCACCCTAGTCATCAAAAGGAATCCTTCATCATTGGAGAACTTAAGCGTTATGTCATCAGGGAAAGCACGCTTCAAAGCTACATCAAGCTAAAGCTTTTGTTTTTCCAATGACTTCGAGGTAGAGGATATCCGGATTCTCTCCTTCGGAAAACTTTCAGCAAGGTCAAGTACAATATGCGAACAGCTCTACTTCTAAAGGCTTCCAATCGAGAAACCTCTTCAAGTAAGCGGATCCCCCTGGTTCTTAAGCTTGACTACTCCAAGTACACCAAAGCTTTAAACTTGGGGGCCTCCCTAAACCCTAAACTTTTTCGGCTTTGCCAACAAAATCCCGAGCTGAAGCATATACCTAGACCTATGATTTGCTGGAGAAATCCAAGGAATCTGCGCTCCTATCTTGTTAGATCAAGGTTTCGAACCTTTAATTTGTAACTTTCTATTTTTAGTAAGTACTATTTTTAGCGTGGACCCACCTTTGTAAAGCAACCCTTGGGAGCATCGGCTTAACAGCATATGAGACCTCCCATGTTTGGTTCTGCTATCGGGAAAACCCTCCACCTATTTTATGCATCTCTCTAGTCTTCTAGTTACCTTATGTAACTTATTTTTGCATGTAGAGTCAACATGTCCACTCTAGCCTAATGGTTAAGGCTTGTGACTCTAATGAAAGAGGTCATGAGTTCAAAACCCATAGCTTGCATGAGATGCTATTGAGCTTCTTTTACTTGTTTAGAGAGCTCTACTTATCCGATTCGAGCGCCGTTTGTTGCATTGGGTTCTTCATGTCCTAAGCTTGCTTTTTCACAACAAAAGGCTGAATTATCCCACATGCAAAGAGGCAAAAGCTAGCCCTCCCTTCTCTACATAAGGGAGAGCTCTCATTCTTGTAATCTCAAACTTGGGTGTTCCACTGAAGAGCTCATTCTAGAGCGAAACTAGTTTGGAACTACACCCTCAAGTTAATACAAGAAATCGACTTTTTTAAGTCTTTTTTGTCTCTTAAATCAAATCAAATTTTGTCTTGTGTTTTGTGTATGTTAGGCACTTAGTCCTGTTTTGGGCAAGTAAAGTGTCTTTCTTGTGTGTGTGAGTAAGGCCATTGGTTTGGTGCTTAGTAAGAGGCACTTGGTCATTAATTTGGCTGGTTTAGTGTCTTTCTGCTGAGTATGCTCCTTCGATCTGGCATAATGTCATATTGCGTGGCATGCTAAGTGTCATTTCGATTGATGCACCTTCCCTTCCCCTTACCTTTATTTTTGAGGGCAACTAGTCGTTCTTTTGCGGCAAGTTATTGTCCCCACGTCTTAGCCTTTGGTTTGGTGGACAACTAGTCGTTCTTTTGCGGCAAGTTGTTGTCCCCACATCTTAGCCTTTATTTTGCGTGGGCAACTTGGTCGTATTTTTCGGCTAGCTGTTGTCCTCGTGAGGTGGGATTTTGGACTTCTTGGTCATAGTGCGTGGCCATCTTAAGTTCATACTATTCACACCTCAACACCATATCTTACATACACTTCACTTGACTATCACGTAACCGGCCCCCCGAAAAATTTATTTTTTGCTGCCGCAGCTACTTTTAACTGCCGCAGCTACCGGTTATTTATCTTTATCACTCCACAACCGCACACCTGAAAAAACCCCTAAACCCTAAACCTTTGCTATCATGGTGCTTTTGAACACTATCCTTAAGGCAGCAAACGAAGGTCAAGACAACCCTTCTACCAGCCAGGGAGCGTTTCAATTTGCTAGTGGAGAAAGAGAACGTGCTAAGCGGAGAATGGATGATTCTACAGATACTGCTAATGCACAAAACCAATACAGGTTTACACTTGGTGCTTCATCATCATCCTATGATGACCTTTTTGCTCTGCCTACTCTTCCCATCGCTCAACCTTCTCACCTTAAAGATTTCTTGAAGAAGTCTATCGAGGAGTACAAGAAGATGTTTTTAGCTTTTGAGAAAAGTCAAGCTTACCTCAAAAAGCTTAGAGAGCAAAGAGAAGAAGGCACCGTACCTAACAGTCTTCGACTCAAACCACCCCGCCTTACTGTGCAAGATGAACAAGGACAGGCCTTTCTCAATCAAACTCTACAAGATCTTTGTAAAAATTACAGGAGCAGCTGCTTGGAAGTCCTCATTGAAGCCCAAGCAAAGCTGGTAGAGAATCAAGAAAAGAAGCTGGATGCTTATGCCTCCACTTTTGAAGCTAGTTTCCAGGAAATCCTGAACCTCATGGCTGCTTTGGAACTCATGGACAGCCCACACGCTTTATGGGAAAACACCATGAAGACTTGGAAGAACAAGCTGCTCAAAGATTTCAAAACTGCCATAAATAATTTCAGGGTCTCTCATCTCCTTAACTCTAAGATCAAGCAAGCTGCTTTCACCAAGAGGAAAGCTGCACAGGATCAAGCCATGGGAGATGCAGAATCTCTTCCTACTGAACCCTCTATAGCCAAGCTAGTCAAAGAGCAAGTTCAGAAGCAAGTTCAAGCACAGATCAACAAGCTAAAGAAAAGTCTAGCAAATGACACAGGTGGGACAAACAAAAAACGGAAAGATAATCAACAAAAGAAAAGCCAGAACAATAGCCAGAACAACAACAAGAAGAAAACTAGAAGCAACCAAGCTTCTAAGAAAGGCAATCAACAGAAAGACCGGCAAAACAACCACCAAGGTAAGCAGCAGCAGCAGGGAAACAAGCCAAATAAAGGCAAGTCTACCCAGCCAAAAAACCAGCGGGGAAACCGGCAAGGGGGTGGAAATCAACCTCAAAGGAAGAAAACTTCCACCCCCTCCTCTGCACAGCCTTCCTCTTCTCGACAAGGCCACAATACCCAGAAATCTGGTTCGGGACAGAAACAAAATCGGCAAAATTCACGAAGCAGATCCGCTCCACCGAGCCGATCTCGGTCTCGAAATCCCCGGCGTTAAGGCACCTCTTTTGGCTCCCTCTCCAAGATCCCGAGCGCTATGCTCTATTGCTTTTCTCTAGAAAGACCCCAACTGAGGTGGATCAACGTGTTTCAAACACTGCCATCCACAATCTCTCTCAGTACAAGCTTTCATTTAGCGAGAAAAAGCTTCTAGGACTTGGTTTGGGATATATTCCTCCGTCAAAGTTTCCGGATTCAACACATCTCACCAAAGACTATGATAATTTTGCAAGGCAACTTCGTCTTCGATGGTTTTTCAGAAATGCACCAGATAGACCTCTTCCTCCTTTTCGAGTTGCAAACCCGAATTGGAATCCTTCTAAAGTTTATCAGCCTCTGGAAGACATCATCAACACTGGAAGAGTCATACTTCAAAATTTAATCTCTTCATGTGAGCGACTTCCTCAGAACAAGCTTTCGCTTCATTTGAGAAGAGCCCTTAACAGATTGATAAAGAACCATAACATCATTATCAAGCCAGCAGATAAAAACCTTGGTTTGGTAATTCTTGATAAATCATGGTATCTTAATGAAGGTGATCGGCAACTTCTAGATCAACAGGTCTATCTCCCAGTCACCCAAGCTCCATTGAATGAACTGTTTGATAGGCTTGCCTGCATCTGTCAAAGGTCTAGTGTGCTCTCAAGGGATGAAGCAAAGTTTATTTTGCAGAAGCCAGAGCAAGGGTTCAGAGTTTGCTCTCTTTACTTCTTGCCCAAAATCCACAAACCTACAGTGGTCGGAAGGCCAATCTGCTCTTACAATGGCTTTGTTTTTGAGAATGCATCTATATGGCTTCATCATAAGCTTTTCCCCATTCTCCTCCAACAAAAGCAACATCTAAAAGACTCCCTCACTCTGATTAAAGAGTTATCTGAGCTTCATCTACCACAAGAAATTATCCTCTTCACATTTGATGTGGAATCTCTGTACCCCAGTATTCCCACCAATGAAGGACTGCATGCCCTCAAGATGATGATACAGGGTGACTTCAACCATGTAGAGCTCAACCTCATCATGACAATTGCCTCTCTTGTTCTCAAGAACCACTATCTTGAGTTTAATGGCACTTTTTGGCATCAAATCAGAGGCACTGCTATGGGGAGTAATTTTGTTGTTGTCTATGCCTGCCTTTTTCTATGTTATTTAGAAAACCTTCAAGAACAGGTACATCCCACAACAGAGCTACTCTACTACAAAAGATACATTGATGACGCTTTAGGTTTTTGGCATGGGTCTCACACCACTTTGCTTCAACATCTTAGCAACTATGCAATGGATCTTCAGGAGCATATCAAGATAACACATGTCATCTCCAATTCATCTGTGGATTTTTTGGATATTCACCTCTTCAAAGGTACTAATTTTCAAACCACAGGAAAGCTTTCTACTAGTTGTTTTCAAAAAGAGCTGAACAGGTATCAATACCTCCCTTTCTCTTCCTGGCACCCTAGTCATCAAAAGGAATCCTTCATCATTGGAGAACTTAAGCGTTATGTCATCAGGGAAAGCACGCTTCAAAGCTACATCAAGCTAAAGCTTTTGTTTTTCCAACGACTTCGAGGTAGAGGATATCCGGATTCTCTCCTTCGAAAAACTTTCAGCAAGGTCAAGTACAATATGCGAACAGCTCTACTTCTAAAGGCTTCCAATCGAGAAACCTCTTCAAGTAAGCGGATCCCCCTGGTTCTTAAGCTTGACTACTCCAAGTACACCAAAGCTTTAAACTTGGGGGCCTCCCTAAACCCTAAACTTTTTCGGCTTTGCCAACAAAATCCCGAGCTGAAGCATATACCTAGACCTATGATTTGCTGGAGAAATCCAAGGAATCTGCGCTCCTATCTTGTTAGATCAAGGTTTCGAACCTTTAATTTGTAACTTTCTATTTTTAGTAAGTACTATTTTTAGCGTGGACCCACCTTTGTAAAGCAACCCTTGGGAGCATCGGCTTAACAGCATATGAGACCTCCCATGTTTGGTTCTGCTATCGGGAAAACCCTCCACCTATTTTATGCATCTCTCTAGTCTTCTAGTTACCTTATGTAACTTATTTTTGCATGTAGAGTCAACATGTCCACTCTAGCCTAATGGTTAAGGCTTGTGACTCTAATGAAAGAGGTCATGAGTTCAAAACCCATAGCTTGCATGAGATGCTATTGAGCTTCTTTTACTTGTTTAGAGAGCTCTACTTATCCGATTCGAGCGCCGTTTGTTGCATTGGGTTCTTCATGTCCTAAGCTTGCTTTTTCACAACAAAAGGCTGAATTATCCCACATGCAAAGAGGCAAAAGCTAGCCCTCCCTTCTCTACATAAGGGAGAGCTCTCATTCTTGTAATCTCAAACTTGGGTGTTCCACTGAAGAGCTCATTCTAGAGCGAAACTAGTTTGGAACTACACCCTCAAGTTAATACAAGAAATCGACTTTTTTAAGTCTTTTTTGTCTCTTAAATCAAATCAAATTTTGTCTTGTGTTTTGTGTATGTTAGGCACTTAGTCCTTTTTTGGGCAAGTAAAGTGTCTTTCTTGTGTGTGTGAGTAAGGCCATTGGTTTGGTGCTTAGTAAGAGGCACTTGGTCATTAATTTGGCTGGTTTAGTGTCTTTCTGCTGAGTATGCTCCTTCGATCTGGCATAATGTCATATTGCGTGGCATGCTAAGTGTCATTTCGATTGATGCACCTTCCCTTCCCCTTACCTTTATTTTTGAGGGCAACTAGTCGTTCTTTTGCGGCAAGTTGTTGTCCCCACGTCTTAGCCTTTGGTTTGGTGGACAACTAGTCGTTCTTTTGCGGCAAGTTGTTGTCCCCACATCTTAGCCTTTATTTTGCGTGGGCAACTTGGTCGTATTTTTCGGCTAGCTGTTGTCCTCGTGAGGTGGGATTTTGGACTTCTTGGTCATAGTGCGCGGCCATCTTAAGTTCATACTATTCACACCTCAACACCATATCTTACATACACTTCACTTGACTATCACGTAACCGGCCCCCCGAAAAATTTATTTTTTGCTGCGGCAGCTACTTTTAGCTGCCGCAGCTACCGGTTATTTATCTTTATCACTCCACAACCGCACACCTGAAAAAACCCCTAAACCCTAACCCCTAAAACCCTAAAACCCTAAACCCTAAACCCTAACCCAAACCCTAAACCCAAACCCTGAACCGTGAACCGTGAACCCTGAACCCTAGACCCTGAACCCTAAACCCCCTAAAAACCCCTAAAACAACCACCAAGGTAAGCAGCAGGGAAACAAGCCAAATAAAGGCAAGTCTACCCAGCCAAAAAACCAGCGGGGAAACCGGCAAGGGAGTGGAAATCAACCTCAAAGGAAGAAGACTTCCAGCCCCTCCTCTGCATAGCCTTCCTCTTCTCGACAAGGCCGCAATACCCAGAAATCTGGTTCGGGACAGAAACAAAATCGGCAAAATTCACGAAGCAGATCTGCTCCACCGAGCCGATCTCGGTCTCGAAATCCCCGGCGTTAAGGCACCTCTTCTGGCTCCCTCTCCAAGATCCCGAGCGTTATGCTCTATTGCTTTTCTCTAGAAAGACCCCAACTGAGGTGGATCAACGTGTTTCACACACTGCCATCCACAATCTCTCTCAGTACAAGC
Organism: Cibotium barometz; assembly: GCF_041138505.1. Classification (NCBI taxonomy): domain Eukaryota; kingdom Viridiplantae; phylum Streptophyta; class Polypodiopsida; order Cyatheales; family Cibotiaceae; genus Cibotium; species Cibotium barometz. The sequence goes on along the minus strand of NC_141071.1, from coordinate 56,252,574 downwards.
TTTCATTTAGTGAGAAAAAGCTTCTAGGACTTGGTTTGGGATATATTCCTCCGTCAAAGTTTCCGGATTCAACACATCTCACCAAAGACTATGATAATTTTGCAAGGCAACTTCGTCTTCGATGGTTTTTCAGAAATGCACCAGATAGACCTCTTCCTCCTTTTCGAGTTGCAAACCCGAATTGGAATCCTTCTAAAGTTTATCAGCCTCTGGAAGACATCATCAACACTGGAAGAGTCATACTTCAAAATTCAATCTCTTCATGTGAGCGACTTCCTCAGAACAAGCTTTCGCTTCATTTGAGAAGAGCCCTTAACAGATTGATAAAGAACCATAACATCATTATCAAGCCAGCAGATAAAAACCTTGGTTTGGTAAAAGCGGATCCCCCTGGTTCTTAAGCTTGACTACTCCAAGTACACCAAAGCTTTAAACTTGGGGGCCTCCCTAAACCCTAAACTTTTTTGGCTTTGCCAACAAAATCCCGAGCTGAAGCATATACCTAGACCTATGATTTGCTGGAGAAATCCAAGGAATCTGCGCTCCTATCTTGTTAGATCAAGGTTTCGAACCTCAAATTTGTAACTTTCTATTTTTAGTAAGTACTATTTTTAGCGTGGACCCACCTTTGTAAAGCAACCCTTGGGAGCATCGGCTTAACAGCATATGAGACCTCCCATGCTTGGTTCTGCTATCGGGAAAACCCTCCACCTATTTTATGCATCTCTCTAGTCTTCTAGTTACCTTATGTAACTTATTTTTGCATGAAGAGGCAACATGTCCACTCTAGCCTAATGGTTAAGGCTTGTGACTCTAATGAAAGGGGTCATGAGTTCAAAACCCATAGCTTGCATGAGATGCTATTGAGCTTCTTTTACTTTTTTAGAGAGCTCTACTTATCCGATTCGAGCGCCGTTTGTTGCGTTGGGTTCTTCATGTCCTAAGCTTGCTTTTTCGTAACAAAAGGCTGAATTATCCCACATGCAAAGAGGCAAAAGCTAGCCCTCCCTTCTCTACATAAGGGAGAGCTCTCATTCTTGTAATCTCAAACTTGGGTGTTCCACTGAAGAGCTCATTCTAGAGCGAAACTAGTTTGGAACTACACCCTCAAGTTAATACAAGAAATCGACTTTTTTAAGTCTTTTTTGTCTCTTAAATCAAATCAAATTTTGTCTTGTGTTTTGTGTATGTTAGGCACTTAGTCCTTTTTTGGGCAAGTAAAGTGTCTTTCTTGTGTGTGTGAGTAAGGCCATTGGTTTGGTGCTTAGCAAGAGGCACTTGGTCATTAATTTGGCTGGTTTAGTGTCTTTCTGCTGAGTATGCTCCTTCGATCTGGCATAATGTCATATTGCATGGCATGCTAAGTGTCATTTCGATTGATGCACCTTCCCTTCCCCTTACCTTTATTTTTGAGGGCAACTAGTCGTTCTTTGCGGCAAATTGTTGTCCCCGCGTCTTAGCCTTTGGTTTGGTGGACAACTAGTCTTTCTTTTGCGGCAAGTTGTTGTCCCCACATCTTAGCCTTTAGTTTGCGTGGGCAACTGGTCGTATTTTTTGGCTAGCTGTTGTCCTCGTGAGGTGGGATTTTGGACTTCTTGGTCATAGTGCGTGGCCATCTTAAGTTCATACTATTCACACCTCAACACCATATCTTATATACACTCCACTTGACTATCACGTAACCGGCCCCCCGAAAAATTTATTTTTTGCTGCCATAGCTACTTTTAGCTGCCGCAGCTACCGGTTATTTATCTTTATCACTCCACAACCGCACACCTGAAAAAACCCCTAAACCCTAAACCTTTGCTATCATGGTGCTTTTAAACACTATCCCAGAGGCAGCAAACGAAGGTCAAGACAACCCTTCTACCAGCCAGGGAGCGTTTCAATTTGCTAGTGGAGAAAGAGAACGTGCTAAGCGGAGAATGGATGATTCTACAGATACTGCTAATGCACAAAACCAATACAGGTTTACACTTGGTGCTTCATCATCATCCTATGATGACCTTTTTGCTCTGCCTACTCTTCCCATCGCTCAACCTTCTCACCTTAAAGATTTCTTGAAGAAGTCTATCGAGGAGTACAAGAAGATGTTTTTAGCTTTTGAGAAAAGTCAAGCTTACCTCAAAAAGCTTAGAGAGCAAAGAGAAGAAGGCACCGTACCTAACAGTCTTCGACTCAAACCACCCCGCCTTACTGTGCAAGATGAACAAGGACAAGCCTTTCTCAATCAAACTCTACAAGATCTTTGTAAAAATTACAGGAGCAGCTGCTTGGAAGTCCTCATTGAAGCCCAAGCAAAGCTGGTAGAGAATCAAGAAAAGAAGCTGGATGCTTATGCCTCCACTTTTGAAGCTAGTCTCCAGGAAATCCTGAACCTCATGGCTGCTTTGGAACTCATGGACAGCCCACACGCTTTATGGGAAAACACCATGAAGACTTGGAAGAACAAGCTACTCAAAGATTTCAAAACTGCCATAAATAATTTCAGGGTCTCTCATCTCCTTAACTCTAAGATCAAGCAAGCTGCTTTCACCAAGAGGAAAGCTGCACAGGATCAAGCCATGGGAGATGCAGAATCTCTTTCTACTGAACCCTCTATAGCCAAGCTAGTCAAAGAGCAAGTTCAAGCACAGATCAACAAGCTAAAGAAAAGTCTAGTAAATGACACAGGTGGGACAAACAAAAAACGGAAAGATAATCAACAAAAGAAAAGCCAGAACAATAGCCAGAACAACAACAAGAAGAAAACTAGAAGCAACCAAGCTTCTAAGAAAGGCAATCAACAGAAAGACCGGCAAAACAACCACCAAGGTAAGTAGCAGCAGGGAAACAAGCCAAATAAAGGCAAGTCTACCCAGCCAAAAAACCAGCGGGGAAACCGGCAAGGGGGTGGAAATCAACCTCAAAGGAAGAAGACTTCCACCCCCTCCTCTGCACAGCCTTCCTCTTCTCGACAAGGCCGCAATACCCAGAAATCTGGTTCGGGACAGAAACAAAATCGGCAAAATTCACGAAGCAGATCTGCTCCACCGAGCCGATCTCGGTCTCGAAATCCCCGGCGTTAAGGCACCTCTTCTGGCTCCCTCTCCAAGATCCCGAGCGTTATGCTCTATTGCTTTTCTCTAGAAAGACCCCAACTGAGGTGGATCAACGTGTTTCAAACACTGCCATCCACAATCTCTCTCAGTACAAGCTTTCATTTAGCGAGAAAAAGCTTCTAGGACTTGGTTTGGGATATATTCCTCCGTCAAAGTTTCCGGATTCAACACATCTCACCAAAGACTATGATAATTTTGCAAGGCAACTTCGTCTTCGATGGTTTTTCAGAAATGCACCAGATAGATCTCTTCCTCCTTTTCGAGTTGCAAACCCGAATTGGAATCCTTCTAAAATTTATCAGCCTCTGGAAGACATCATCAACACTGGAAGAGTCATACTTCAAAATTCAATCTCTTCATGTGAGCGACTTCCTCAGAACAAGCTTTCGCTTCATTTGAGAAGAGCCCTTAACAGATTGATAAAGAACCATAACATCATTATCAAGCCAGCAGATAAAAACCTTGGTTTGGTAATTCTTGATAAATCATGGTATCTTAATGAAGGTGATCGACAACTTCTAGATCAACAGGTCTATCTCCCAGTCACCCAAGCTCCATTGAATGAACTGTTTGATAGGCTTGCCTACATCTGTCAAAAGTCTAGTGTGCTCTCAAGGGATGAAGCAAAGTTTATTTTGCAGAAGCCAGAGCAAGGGTTCAGAGTTTGCTCTCTTTACTTCTTGCCCAAAATCCACAAACCTACAGTGGTCGGAAGGCCAATCTGCTCTTACAATGGCTTTGTTTTTGAGAATGCGTCTAAATGGCTTCATCATAAGCTTTTCCCCATTCTCCTCCAACAAAAGCAACATCTAAAAGACTCCCTCACTCTGATTAAAGAGTTATCTGAGCTTCATCTACCACAAGAAATTATCCTCTTCACATTTGATGTGGAATCTCTGTACCCCAGTATTCCCACCAATGAAGGACTGCATGCCCTCAAGATGATGATACACGGTGACTTCAACCATGTAGAGCTCAACCTCATCATGACAATTGCCTCTCTTGTTCTCAAGAACCACTATCTTGAGTTTAATGGCACTTTTTGGCATCAAATCAGAGGCACTGCTATGGGGAGTAATTTTGCTGTTGTCTATGCCTGCCTTTTTCTATGTTATTTAGAAAACCTTCAAGAACAGGTACATCCCACAACAGAGCTACTCTACTACAAAAGATACATTGATGACGCTTTAGGTTTTTGGCATGGGTCTCACACCACTTTGCTTCAACATCTTAGCAACTATGCAATGGATCTTCAGGAGCATATCAAGATAACACATGTCATCTCCAATTCATCTGTGGATTTTTTGGACATTCACCTCTTCAAAGGTACTAATTTTCAAACCACAGGAAAGCTTTCTACTAGTTGTTTTCAGAAAGAGCTGAACAGGTATCAATACCTCCCTTTCTCTTCCTGGCACCCTAGTCATCAAAAGGAATCCTTCATCATTGGAGAACTTAAGCGTTATGTCATCAGGGAAAGCACGCTTCAAAGCTACATCAAGCTAAAGCTTTTGTTTTTCCAACGACTTCGAGGTAGAGGATATCCGGATTCTCTCCTTCCGAAAACTTTCAGCAAGGTCAAGTACAATATGCGAACAGCTCTACTTCTAAAGGCTTCCAATCGAGAAACCTCTTCGAGTAAGCGGATCCCCCTGGTTCTTAAGCTTGACTACTCCAAGTACACCAAGGCTTTAAACTTGGCGGCCTCCCTAAACCCTAAACTTTTTTGGCTTTGCCAACAAAATCCCGAGCTGAAGCATATACCTAGACCTATGATTTGCTGGAGAAATCCAAGGAATCTGCGCTCCTATCTTGTTAGATCAAGGTTTCGAACTTCAAATTTGTAACTTTCTATTTTTAGTAAGTACTATTTTTAGCGTGGACCCACCTCTGTAAAGCAACCCTTGGAAGCATCGGCTTAACAGCATATGAGACCTCCCATGCTTGGTTCTGCTATCGGGAAAACCCTCCACCTATTTTATGCAAATCTCTAGTCTTCTAGTTACCTTATGTAACTTATTTTTGCATGAAGAGTCAACATGTCCACTCTAGCCTAATGGTTAAGGCTTGTGACTCTAATGAAAGGGGTCATGAGTTCAAAACCCATAGCTTGCATGAGATGCTATTGAGGTTCTTTTACTTGTTTAGAGAGCTCTACTTATCCGATTCGAGCGCCGTTTGTTGCGTTGGGTTCTTCATGTCCTAAGCTTTCTTTTTCACAACAAAAGGCTGAATTATCCCACATGCAAAGAGGCAAAAGCTAGCCCTCCCTTCTCTACATAAGGGAGAGCTCTCATTCTTGTAATCTCAAACTTGGGTGTTCCACTGAAGAGCTCATTCTAGAGCGAAACTAGTTTGGAACTACACCCTCAAGTTAATACAAGAAATTGACTTTTTTAAGTCTCTTTTGTCTCTTAAATCAAATCAAATTTTGTCTTGTGTTTTGTGTATGTTAGGCACTTAGTCCTTTTTTGGGCAAGTAAAGTGTCTTTCTTGTGTGTGTGAGTAAGGCCATTGGTTTGGTGCTTAGCAAGAGGCACTTGGTCATTAATTTGGCTGGTTTAGTGTCTTTCTGCTGAGTATGCTCCTTCGATCTGGCATAATGTCATATTGCGTGGCATGCTAAGTGTCATTTCGATTGATGCACCTTCCCTTCCCCTTACCTTTATTTTTGAGGGCAACTAGTCGTTCTTTGCGGCTCTTGTCCCCACGTCTTAGCCTTTGGTTTGGTGGACAACTAGTCGTTCTTTTGCGGCAAGTTGTTGTCCCCACATCTTAACCTTTATTTTGCATGGGCAATTTGGTCGTATTTTTCGGCTAGCTGTTGTCCTTGTGAGGTGGGATTTTGGACTTCTTGGTCATAGTGCGTGGCCATCTTAAGTTCATACTATTCACACCTCAACACCATATCTTACATACACTCCACTTGACTATCACGTAACCGGCCCCCCGAAAAATTTATTTTTTGCTGGCGCAGCTACTTTTAGCTGCCGCAGCTGCCAGTTATTTATCTTTATCACTCCACAACCGCACACCTGAAAAAACCCATAAACCCTAAACCCTAAACCCTAAACCCTCAAGTTAATACAAGAAATCGACTTTTTTAAGTCTTTTTTGTCTCTTAAATCAAATCAAATTTTGTCTTGTGTTTTGTGTATGTTCTAAGGCACTTAGTCCTTTTTTGGCCAAGTAAAGTGTCTTTCTTGTGTGTGTGAGTAAGGCCATTGGTTTGGTGCTTAGCAAGAGGCACTTGGTCATTAATTTGGCTGGTTTAGTGTCTTTCTGCTGAGTATGCTCCTTCGATCTGGCATAATGTCATATTGCGTGGCATGCTAAGTGTCATTTCGATTGATGCACCTTCCCTTCCCCTTACCTTTATTTTTTGAGGGCAACTAGTCGTTCTTTGCGGCAAGTTTGTTGTCCCCACGTCTTAGCCTTTGGTTTGGTGGACAACTAGTCGTTCTTTTGCGGCAAGTTGTTGTCCCCACATCTTAGCCTTTATTTTGCGTGGGCAACTGGTCGTATTTTTCGACTAGCTGTTGTCCTCGTGAGGTGGGATTTTGGACTTCTTGGTCATAGTGTGTGGCCATCTTAAGTTCATACTATTCACACCTCAACACCATATCTTACATACACTCCACTTGACTATCACGTAACCCGCCCCCCGAACAATTTATTTTTTGCTGCCGCAGCTACTTTAGCTGCCGCAGCTACCGGTTATTTATCTTTATCACTCCACAACCGCACACCTAAAAAAACCCCTAAACCCTAAACCCTAAACCCTAAACTTTTTCGGCTTTGCCAACAAAATCCCGAGCTGAAGCATATACCTAGACCTATGATTTGCTGGAGAAATCCAAGGAATCTGCGCTCCTATCTTGCTAGATCAAGGTTTCGAACCTCTAATTTGTAACTTTCTATTTTTAGTAAGTACTATTTTTAGCGTGGACCCACCTTTGTAAAGCAACCCTTGGGAGCATCGGCTTAACAGCATATGAGACCTCCCATGCTTGGTTCTGCTATCGGGAAAACCCTCCACCTATTTTATGCATCTCTCTAGTCTTCTAGTTACCTTATGTAACTTATTTTTGCATGTAGAGTCAACATGTCCACTCTAGCCTAATGGTTAAGGCTTGTGACTCTAATGAAAGGGGTCATGAGTTCAAAACCCATAGCTTGCATGAGATGCTATTGAGGTTCTTTTACTTGTTTAGAGAGCTCTACTTATCCGATTCGAGCGCCGTTTGTTGCGTTGGGTTCTTCATGTCCTAAGCTTTCTTTTTCACAACAAAAGGCTGAATTATCCCACATGCAAAGAGGCAAAAGCTAGCCCTCCCTTCTCTACATAAGGGAGAGCTCTCATTCTTGTAATCTCAAACTTGGGTGTTCCACTGAAGAGCTCATTCTAGAGCGAAACTAGTTTGGAACTACACCCTCAAGTTAATACAAGAAATCGACTTTTTTAAGTCTTTTTTGTCTCTTAAATCAAATCAAATTTTGTCTTGTGTTTTTGTGTATGTTAGGCACTTAGTCCTTTTTTGGGCAAGTAAAGTGTCTTTCTTGTGTGTGTGAGTAAGGCCATTGGTTTGGTGCTTAGCAAGAGGCACTTGGTCATTAATTTGGCTGGTTTGGTGTCTTTCTGCTGAGTATGCTCCTTCGATCTGGCATAATGTCATATTGCGTGGCATGCTAAGTGTCATTTCGATTGATGCACCTTCCCTTCCCCTTACCTTTATTTTTGAGGGCAACTAGTCGTTCTTTGCGGCAAGTTGTTGTCCCCACGTCTTAGCCTTTGGTTTGGTGGACAACTAGTCGTTCTTTTGCGGCAAGTTGTTGTCCCCACATCTTAGCCTTTAGTTTGCGTGGGCAACTGGTCGTATTTTTCGGCTAGCTGTTGTCCTCGTGAGGTGGGATTTTGGACTTCTTGGTCATAGTGCGTGGCCATCTTAAGTTCATACTATTCACACCTCAACACCATATCTTACATACACTCCACTTGACTATCACGTAACCGGCCCCCCGAAAAATTTATTTTTTGCTGCCGCAGCTACTTTTAGCTGCCGCAGCTACCGGTTATTTATCTTTATCACTCCACAACCGCACACCTGAAAAAACACCTAAACCCTAAACCTTTGCTATCATGGTGCTTTTGAACACTATCCCAGAGGCAGCAAACGAAGGTCAAGACAACCCTTCTACCAGCCAGGGAACGTTTCAATTTGCTAGTGGAGAAAGAGAACGTGCTAAGCGGAGAATGGATGATTCTACAGATACTGCTAATGCACAAAACCAATACAGGTTTACACTTGGTGCTTCATCATCATCCTATGATGACCTTTTTGCTCTGCCTACTCTTCCCATCGCTCAACCTTCTCACCTTAAAGATTTCTTGAAGAAGTCTATCGAGGAGTACAAGAAGATGTTTTTAGCTTTTGAGAAAAGTCAAGCTTACCTCAAAAAGCTTAGAGAGCAAAGAGAAGAAGGCACCGTACCTAACAGTCTTCGACTCAAACCACCCCGCCTTACTGTGCAAGATGAACAAGGACAAGCCTTTCTCAATCAAACTCTACAAGATCTTTGTAAAAATTACAGGAGCAGCTGCTTGGAAGTCCTCATTGAAGCCCAAGCAAAGCTGGTAGAGAATCAAGAAAAGAAGCTGGATGCTTATGCCTCCACTTTTGAATCCAGCCTCCAGGAAATCCTGAACCTCATGGCTGCTTTGGAACTCATGGACAGCCCACACGCTTTATGGGAAAACACCATGAAGACTTGGAAGAACAAGCTACTCAAAGATTTCAAAACTGCCATAAATAATTTCAGGGTCTCTCATCTCCTTAACTCTAAGATCAAGCAAGCTGCTTTCACCAAGAGGAAAGCTGCACAGGATCAAGCCATGGGAGATGCAGAATCTCTTCCTACTGAACCCTCTATAGCCAAGCTAGTCAAAGAGCAAGTTCAGAAGCAAGTTCAAGCACAGATCAACAAGCTAAAGAAAAGTCTAGCAAATGACACAGGCGGGACAAACAAAAAACGGAAAGATAATCGACAAAAGAAAAGCCAGAACAATAGCCAGAACAACAACAAGAAGAAAACTAGAAGCAACCAAGCTTCTAAGAAAGGCAATCAACAGAAAGACCGGCAAAACAACCACCAAGGTAAGCAGCAACAGGGAAACAAGCCAAATAAAGGCAAGTCTACCCAGCCAAAAAACCAGCGGGGAAACCGGCAAGGGGGTGGAAATCAACCTCAAAGGAAGAAGACTTCCACCCCCTCCTCTGCACAGCCTTCCTTTTCTCGACAAGGCCGCAATACCCAGAAATCTGGTTCGGGACAGAAACAAAATCGGCAAAATTCACGAAGAAGATCCGCTCCACCGAGCCGATCTCGGTCTCGAAATCCCCGGCGTTAAGGCACCTCTTCTGGCTCCCTCTCCAAGATCCCGAGCGCTATGCTCTATTGCTTTTCTCTAGAAAGACCCCAACTGAGGTGGATCAACGTGTTTCAAACACTGCCATCCACAATCTCTCTCAGTACAAGCTTTCATTTAGCGAGAAAAAGCTTCTAGGACTTGGTTTGGGATATATTCCTCCGTCAAAGTTTCCGGATTCAACACATCTCACCAAAGACTATGATAATTTTGCAAGGCAACTTCGTCTTCGATGGTTTTTCAGAAATGCACCAGATAGACCTCTTCCTCCTTTTCGAGTTGCAAACCCGAATTGGAATCCTTCTAAAGTTTATCAGCCTCTGGAAGACATCATCAACAGTGGAAGAGTCATACTTCAAAATTCAATCTCTTCATGTGAGCGACTTCCTCAGAACAAGCTTTCGCTTCATTTGAGAAGAGCCCTTAACAGATTGATAAAGAACCATAACATCATTATCAAGCCAGCAGATAAAAACCTTGGTTTGGTAATTCTTGATAAATCATGGTATCTTAATGAAGGTGATCGACAACTTCTAGATCAACAGGTCTATCTCCCAGTCACCCAAGCTCCATTGAATGAACTGTTTGATAGGCTTGCCTGCATCTGTCAAAAGTCTAGTGTGCTCTCAAGGGATGAAGCAAAGTTTATTTTGCAGAAGCCAGAGCAAGGGTTCAGAGTTTGCTCTCTTTACTTCTTGCCCAAAATCCACAAACCTACAGTGGTCGGAAGGCCAATCTGCTCTTACAATGGCTTTGTTTTTGAGAATGCGTCTATATGGCTTCATCATAAGCTTTTCCCCATTCTCCTCCAACAAAAGCAACATCTAAAAGACTCCCTCACTCTGATTAAAGAGTTATCTGAGCTTCATCTACCACAAGAAATTATCCTCTTCACATTTGATGTGGAATCTCTGTACCCCAGTATTCCCACCAATGAAGGACTGCATGCCCTCAAGATGATGATACACGGTGACTTCAACCATGTAGAGCTCAACCTCATCATGACAATTGCCTCTCTTGTTCTCAAGAACCACTATCTTGAGTTTAATGGCACTTTTTGGCATCAAATCAGAGGCACTGCTATGGGGAGTAATTTTGCTGCTGTATATGCCTGCCTTTTTCTATGTTATTTAGAAAACCTTCAAGAACATGTACATCCCACAACAGAGCTACTCTACTACAAAAGATACATTGATGACGCTTTAGGTTTTTGGCATGGGTCTCACACCACTTTGCTTCAACATCTTAGCAACTATGCAATGGATCTTCAGGAGCATATCAAGATAACACATGTCATCTCCAATTCATCTGTGGATTTTTTGGACATTCACCTCTTCAAAGGTACTAATTTTCAAACCACAGGAAAGCTTTCTACTAGTTGTTTTCAGAAAGAGCTGAACAGGTATCAATACCTCCCTTTCTCTTCCTGGCACCCTAGTCATCAAAAGGAATCCTTCATCATTGGAGAACTTAAGCGTTATGTCATCAGGGAAAGCACGCTTCAAAGCTACATCAAGCTAAAGCTTTTGTTTTTCCAATGACTTCGAGGTAGAGGATATCCGGATTCTCTCCTTCGGAAAACTTTCAGCAAGGTCAAGTACAATATGCGAACAGCTCTACTTCTAAAGGCTTCCAATCGAGAAACCTCTTCGAGTAAGCGGATCCCCCTAGTTCTTAAGCTTGACTACTCCAAGTACACCAAAGCTTTAAACTTGGGGGCCTCCCTAAACCCTAAACTTTTTCGGCTTTGCCAACAAAATCCCGAGCTGAAGCATATACCTAGACCTATGATTTGCTGGAGAAATCCAAGGAATCTGCGCTCCTATCTTGTTAGATCAAGGTTTCGAACCTCTAATTTGTAACTTTCTATTTTTAGTAAGTACTATTTTTAGCGTGGACCCACCTTTGTAAAGCAACCCTTGGGAGCATCGGCTTAACAGCATATGAGACCTCCCATGCTTGGTTCTGCTATCGGGAAAACCCTCCACCTATTTTATGCATCTCTCTAGTCTTCTAGTTACCTTATGTAACTTATTTTTGCATGTAGAGTCAACATGTCCACTCTAGCCTAATGGTTAAGGCTTGTGACTCTAATGAAAGGGGTCATGAGTTCAAAACCCATAGCTTGCATGAGATGCTATTGAGGTTCTTTTACTTGTTTAGAGAGCTCTACTTATCCGATTCGAGCGCCGTTTGTTGCGTTGGGTTCTTCATGTCCTAAGCTTGCTTTTTCACAACAAAAGGCTGAATTATCCCACATGCAAAGAGGCAAAAGCTAGCCCTCCCTTCTCTACATAAGGGAGAGCTCTCATTCTTGTAATCTCAAACTTGGGTGTTCCACTGAAGAGCTCATTCTAGAGCGAAACTAGTTTGGAACTACACCCTCAAGTTAATACAAGAAATCGACTTTTTTAAGTCTTTTTTGTCTCTTAAATCAAATCAAATTTTGTCTTGTGTTTTTGTGTATGTTAGGCACTTAGTCCTTTTTTGGGCAAGTAAAGTGTCTTTCTTGTGTGTGTGAGTAAGGCCATTGGTTTGGTGCTTAGCAAGAGGCACTTGGTCATTAATTTGGCTGGTTTAGTGTCTTTCTGCTGAGTATGCTCCTTCGATCTGGCATAATGTCATATTGCGTGGCATGCTAAGTGTCATTTCGATTGATGCACCTTCCCTTCCCCTTACCTTTATTTTTGAGGGCAACTAGTCGTTCTTTGCGGCAAGTTGTTGTCCCCACGTCTTAGCCTTTGGTTTGGTGGACAACTAGTCGTTCTTTTGCGGCAAGTTGTTGTCCCCACATCTTAGCCTTTAGTTTGCGTGGACAACTGGTCGTATTTTTCGGCTAGCTGTTGTCCTCGTGAGGTGGGATTTTGGACTTCTTGGTCATAGTGCGTGGCCATCTTAAGTTCATACTATTCACACCTCAACACCATATCTTATATACACTCCACTTGACTATCACGTAACCGGCCCCCCGAAAAATTTATTTTTTGCTGCCGCAGCTACTTTTAGCTGCCGCAGCTACCGGTTATTTATCTTTATCACTCCACAACCGCACACCTGAAAAAACCCCTAAACCCTAAACCCTAAAACCCTAAAACCTAAACCCTAACCCCAAACCCAAACCCAAACCCTAAACCCTAAACCCTAAAACCCGAAACCCTAAACCCTAAACTTTTTCGGCTTTGCCAACAAAATCCCGAGCTGAAGCATATACCTAGACCTATGATTTGCTGGAGAAATCCAAGGAATCTGCGCTTCTATCTTGTTAGATCAAGGTTTCAAACCTCTAATTTGTAACTTTCTATTTTTAGTAAGTACTATTTTTAGCGTGGACCCACCTTTGTAAAGCAACCCTTGGGAGCATCGGCTTAACAGCATATGAGACCTCCCATGCTTGGTTCTGCTATCGGGAAAACCCTCCACCTATTTTATGCATCTCTCTAGTCTTCTAGTTACCTTATGTAACTTATTTTTGCATGTAGAGTCAACATGTCCACTTTAGCCTAATGGTTAAGGCTTGTGACTCTAATGAAAGGGGTCATGAGTTCAAAACCGATAGCTTGCATGAGATGCTATTGAGCTTCTTTTACTTGTTTAGAGAGCTCTACTTATCCGATTGAAGCGCCGTTTGTTGCGTTGGGTTCTTCATGTCCTAAGCTTGCTTTTTCACAACAAAAGGCTGAATTATCCCACATGCAAAGAGGCAAAAGCTAGCCCTCCCTTCTCTACATAAGGGAGAGCTCTCATTCTTGTAATCTCAAACTTGGGTGTTCCACTGAAGAGCTCATTCTAGAGCGAAACTAGTTTGGAACTACACCCTCAAGTTAATACAAGAAATCGACTTTTTTAAGTCTTTTTTGTCTCTTAAATCAAATCAAATTTTGTCTTGTGTTTTTGTGTATGTTAGGCACTTAGTTCTTGTTTTTGGGCAAGTAAAGTGTCTTTCTTGTGTGTGTGAGTAAGGCCATTGGTTTGGTGCTTAGCAAGAGGCACTTGGTCATTAATTTGGCTGGTTTAGTGTCTTTTTGCTGAGTATGCTCCTTCGATCTGGCATAATGTCATATTGCGTGGCATGCTAAGTGTCATTTCGATTGATGCACCTTCCCTTCCCCTTACCTTTATTTTTGAGGGCAACTAGTCGTTCTTTGCGGCAAGTTGTTGTCCCCACGTCTTAGCCTTTGGTTTGGTGGACAACTAGTCGTTCTTTTGCGGCAAGTTGTTGTCCCCACATCTTAGCCTTTATTTTGCGTGGGCAACTGGTCGTATTTTTCGGCTAGCTATTGTCCTCGTGAGGTGGGATTTTGGACTTCTTGGTCATAGTGCATGGCCATCTTAAGTTCATACTATTCACACCTCAACACCATATCTTACATACACTCCACTTGACTATCACGTAACCGGCCCCCCGAAAAATTTATTTTTTGCTGGCGCAGCTACTTTTAGCTGCCGCAGCTACCGGTTATTTATCTTTATCACTCCACAACCGCACACCTGAAAAAACCCCTAAACCCTAAACCTTTGCTATCATGGTGCTTTTGAACACTATCCCAGAGGCAGCAAACGAAGGTCAAGACAACCCTTCTACCAGCCAGGGAGCGTTTCAATTTGCTAGTGGAGAAAGAGAACGTGCTAAGCGGAGAATGGATGATTCTACAGATACTGCTAATGCACAAAACCAATACAGGTTTACACTTGGTGCCTCATCATCATCCTATGATGACCTTTTTGCTCTGCCTACTCTTCCCATCGCTCAACCTTCTCACCTTAAAGATTTCTTGAAGAAGTCTATCGAGGAGTACAAGAAGATGTTTTTAGCTTTTGAGAAAAGTCAAGCTTACCTCAAAAAGCTTAGAGAGCAAAGAGAAGAAGGCACCGTACCTAACAGTCTTCGACTCAAACCACCCCGCCTTATTGTGCAAGATGAACAAGGACAGGCCTTTCTCAATCAAACTCTACAAGATCTTTGTAAAAATTACAGGAGCAGCTGCTTGGAAGTCCTCATTGAAGCCCAAGCAAAGCTGGTAGAGAACCAAGAAAAGAAGCTGGATGCTTATGCCTCCACTTTTGAAGCCAGTCTCCTGGAAATCCTGAACCTCATGGCTGCTTTGGAACTCATGGACAGCCCACACGCTTTATGGGAAAACACCATGAAGACTTGGAAGAACAAGCTGTTCAAAGATTTCAAAACTGCCATAAATAATTTCAGGGTCTCTCATCTCCTTAACTCTAAGATCAAGCAAGCTGCTTTCACCAAGAGGAAAGCTGCACAGGATCAAGCCATGGGAGATGCAGAATCTCTTTCTACTGAACCCTCTATAGCCAAGCTAGTCAAAGAGCAAGTTCAGAAGCAAGTTCAAGCACAGATCAACAAGCTAAAGAAAAGTCTAGCAAATGACACAGGTGCGACAAACAAAAAACGGAAAGATAATCAACAAAAGAAAAGCCAGAACAATAGCCAGAGCAACAACAAGAAGAAAACTAGAAGCAATCAAGCTTCTAAGAAAGGCAATCAACAGAAAGACCGGCAAAACAACCACCAAGGTAAGCAGCAGCAGGGAAACAAGCCAAATAAAGGCAAGTCTACCCAGCCAAAAAACCAGCGGGGAAACCGGCAAGGGGGTGGAAATCAACCTCAAAGGAAGAAGACTTCCACCCCCTCCTCTGCACAGCCTTTCTCTTCTCGACAAGGCCGCAATACCCAGAAATCTAGTTCGGGACAGAAACAAAATCGGCAAAATTCACGAAGCAGATCCGCTCCACCGAGCCGATCTCGGTCTCGAAATCCCCGGCGTTAAGGCAGACCTCTTCCTCCTTTTCGAGTTGCAAACCCGAATTGGAATCCTTCTAAAGTTTATCAGCCTTTGGAAGACATCATCAACACTGGAAGAGTCATACTTCAAAATTCAATCTCTTCATGTGAGCGACTTCCTCAGAACAAGCTTTCGCTTCATTTGAGAAGAGCCCTTAACAGATTGATAAAGAACCATAACATCATTATCAAGCCAGCAGATAAAAACCTTGGTTTGGTAATTCTTGATAAATCATGGTATCTTAATGAAGGTGATCGGCAACTTCTAGATCAACAGGTCTATCTCCCAGTCACCTAAGCTCCATTGAATGAACTGTTTGATAGGCTTGCCTGCATCTGTCAAAAGTCTAGTGTGCTCTCAAGGGATGAAGCAAAGTTTATTTTGCAGAAGCCAGAGCAAGGGTTCAGAGTTTGCTCTCTTTACTTCTTGCCCAAAATCCACAAACCTACAGTGGTTGGAAGGCCAATCTGCTCTTACAATGGCTTTGTTTTTGAGAATGCGTCTAAATGGCTTCATCATAAGCTTTTCCCCATTCTCCTCCAACAAAAGCAACATCTAAAAGACTCCCTCACTCTGATTAAAGAGTTATCTGAGCTTCATCTACCACAAGAAATTATCCTCTTCACATTTGATGTGGAATCTCTGTACCCCAGTATTCCCACCAATGAAGGACTGCATGCCCTCAAGATGATGATACAGGGTGACTTCAACCATGTAGAGCTCAACCTCATCATGACAATTGCCTCTCTTGTTCTCAAGAACCACTATCTTGAGTTTAATGGCACTTTTTGGCATCAAATCAGAGGCATTGCTATGGGGAGTAATTTTGCTGTTGTCTATGCCTGCCTTTTTCTATGTTATTTAGAAAACCTTCAAGAACAGGTACATCCCACAACAGAGCTACTCTACTACAAAAGATACATTGATGACGCTTTAGGTTTTTGGCATGGGTCTCACACCACTTTGCTTCAACATCTTAGCAACTATGCAATGGATCTTCAGGAGCATATCAAGATAACACATGTCATCTCCAATTCATCTGTGGATTTTTTGGACATTCACCTCTTCAAAGGTACTAATTTTCAAACCACAGGAAAGCTTTCTACTAGTTGTTTTCAGAAAGAGCTGAACAGGTATCAATACCTCCCTTTCTCTTCCTGGCACCCTAGTCATCAAAAGGAATCCTTCATCATTGGAGAACTTAAGCGTTATGTCATCAGGGAAAGCACGCTTCAAAGCTACATCAAGCTAAAGCTTTTGTTTTTCCAACGACTTCGAGGTAGAGGATATCCGGATTCTCTCCTTCGAAAAACTTTCAGCAAGGTCAAGTACAATATGCGAACAACTGTACTTCTAAAGGCTTCCAATCGAGAAAGCTCTTCGAGTAAGCGGATCCCCCTAGTTCTTAAGCTTGACTACTCCAAGTACACCAAAGCTTTAAACTTGGGGGCCTCCCTAAACCCTAAACTTTTTCGGCTTTGCCAACAAAATCCCGAGTTGAAGCATATACCTAGACCTATGATTTGCTGGAGAAATCCAAGGAATCTGCACTCCTATCTTGTTAGATCAAGGTTTCAAACCTCTAATTTGTAACTTTCTATTTTTAGTAAGTACTATTTTTAGCGTGGACCCACCTTTGTAAAGCAACCCTTGGGAGCATCGGCTTAACAGCATATGAGACCTCCCATGCTTGGTTCTGCTATCGGGAAAACCCTCCACCTATTTTATGCATCTCTCTAGTCTTCTAGTTACCTTATGTAACTTATTTTTGCATGTAGAGTCAACATGTCCACTTTAGCCTAATGGTTAAGGCTTGTGACTCTAATGAAAGGGGTCATGAGTTCAAAACCCATAGCTTGCATGAGATGCTATTGAGCTTCTTTTACTTGTTTAGAGAGCTCTACTTATCCGATTCGAGCGCCGTTTGTTGCGTTGGGTTCTTCATGTCCTAAGCTTGCTTTTTCACAACAAAAGGCTGAATTATCCCACATGCAAAGAGGCAAAAGCTAGCCCTCCCTTCTCTACATAAGGGAGAGCTCTCATTCTTGTAATCTCAAACTTGGGTGTTCCACTGAAGAGCTCATTCTAGAGCGAAACTAGTTTGGAACTACACCCTCAAGTTAATACAAGAAATCGACTTTTTTAAGTCTTTTTTGTCTCTTAAATCAAATCAAATTTTGTCTTGTGTTTTGTGTATGTTAGGCACTTAGTCCTTTTTTTGGGCAAGTAAAGTGTCTTTCTTGTGTGTGTGAGTAAGGCCATTAGTTTGGTGCTTAGCAAGAGGCACTTGGTCATTAATTTGGCTGGTTTAGTGTCTTTTTGCTGAGTATGCTCCTTCGATCTGGCATAATGTCATATTGCGTGGCATGCTAAGTGTCATTTCGATTGATGCACCTTCCCTTCCCCTTACCTTTATTTTTGAGGGCAACTAGTCGTTCTTTGCGGCAAGTTGTTGTCCCCACGTCTTAGCCTTTGGTTTGGTGGACAACTAGTCGTTCTTTTGCGGCAAGTTGTTGTCCCCACATCTTAGCCTTTAGTTTGCGTGGGCAACTGGTCGTATTTTTCGGCTAGCTATTGTCCTCGTGAGGTGGGATTTTGGACTTCTTGGTCATAGTGCGTGGCCATCTTAAGTTCATACTATTCACACCTCAACACCATATCTTACATACACTCCACTTGACTATCACGTAACCGGCCCCCCGAAAAATTTATTTTTTGCTGGCGCAGCTACTTTTAGCTGCCGCAGCTACCGGTTATTTATCTTTATCACTCCACAACTGCACACCTGAAAAAACCCCTAGACCCTAAACCCCAAACCCTAAACCCTAAACCCTAACCCCTCCACCTATTTTATGCATCTCTCTAGTCTTATGTAACTTATTTTTGCATGTACAGTCAACATGTCCACTCTAGCCTAATGGTTAAGGCTTGTGACTCTAATGAAAGGGGTCATGAGTTCAAAACTCCTAGCTTGCATGAGATGCTATTGAGCTTCTTTTACTTGTTTAGAGAGCTCTACTTATCCGATTCAAGCACCGTTTGTTGCGTTGGGTTCTTCATGTCCTAAGCTTGCTTTTTCACAACAAAAGGCTGAATTATCCCACATGAAAAGAGGCAAAAGCAAGCCCTCCCCTCTCTACATAATGGAGAGCTCTCATTCTTGTACTCTCAAACTTGGGTGTTTCACTGAAGAGCTCACTCTAGAGCGAAACTAGTTTGGAACTACACCCTCGAGTTAATACAAGAAATCGACTTTTTTTAAGTCCTTTTTGTCTCTTAAATCAAATTTTGTCTTTTGTTTTGTGTATGTTAGGCACTTAGTCCTTTTTTGGGCTGGTAAAGTGTCTTTCTTGTGTGTGCGAGTAAGGCCATTGTTTTGGTGCTTAGCAAGAGGCACTTGGTCATTAATTTGGCTGGTTTAATGTCTTTTTGCTGAGTATGCTCCTTCGATCTGGCATAATGTCATATTGCGTGGCATGCTAAGTGTCATTTCGATTGATGCACCTTCCCTTCCCTTACCTTTATTTTTGAGGGCAACTAGTCGTTCTTTTGCGGCAAGTTGTTGTCCCCACGTCTTAGCCTTTGGTTTGGTGGGCAACTAGTCGTTCTTTTGCGGCAATTTGTTGTCCCCACATCTTAGCCTTTAGTTTGCGTGGGCAACTGGTCGTATTTTTCGGCTAGCTCTTATCCTCGTGTGGTGGGATTTTGGACTTTTTGGTCATAGTGCGTGGCCATCTTAAGTTCACACCTCAACACCATATCTTACATACACTCCACTTGACATCACTTGACTATCACATAACCGGCCCTCGAAAAATTTATTTTTTACTGTCGCCGCAGCTACTTTTAGCTGTCACAGCTACCGGTTATTTATCTTTATCACTCCACAACCGCACACCTGAAAAAACCCCTAAACCCTAAACCCTAACCCTAAATCCTAAACCTAACCCTAAATCCCACCATAAACCTTAAGCCTTAAACCCTAAGCCCTAAAGCCCCAAACCGTAAACCGTAAACCCTAAAATCCTAAACCCTAACCCTAAACCCTAACCCCTAACCCCTAACCCCTAAACCCTAGACCCTAGACCCTAGACCCTGAACCCTGGACCCTGGACCCTGAACCCTATACCCTATATCCTAAACCCGAAACCCAAAACCCTAAAACCCTAAACCCATTGCAAGAAGCATCCCAAAGGGATCCCTTTGTGTGGAAAGACAAGGAAGAAGAGCAGATCTTATCTACTCTCAAAGCCTTTCACTATACTAACACATTACTCTCTGTTTCCTCATCTTATTCAGTCTAGCATTCCATCCAAGAGATTTTCTAAATTTTTGATTGAGCTGAAATAGTTCCCATTCACTTGTAGAGTGGAAGATATCTTAGCATGTTGATAGAATCCTTTGGTATCGAAGGAAGTAAAAATGATGAAGAAGAAGGTACCTAGGTGGAAGGACCCTGAAGCAGATTTGCCAAATGATTTTACTCTATTTTTTTTAAGCTTTCAAGACACTCAGGTGTGGCCAGTGGCAATGTAGTCTTGCTGGATCCAAAAGGTAAAGTAGTATCGCAACAATGAAACTGAGTATTGCACTTTAGAGTATGGACTTCAACAAAGTCTTAAGAGAGGAATTAGTAAGCTTGTCATCAAAGGAGATAGCTTATTGGTCATCTGGCAACTTCAAACTATCTGGAAGGCCAAGAATTACTACTAAAGAGGTGGCTAGGTTTTTTTTTCAAGACATCTGTGCAAGATTTTTTATGCCATTAGAGCTGTTTACAAACTGGGGGTATGGATTCAGAGGACAAATTGTACAGGAGCTTATGCAAAAGATACAGATCACTCATAGGTCCTCTACTCGCTACTACAATGTGATGGGCTGGTAGAGAGATTCAATGGAGAGTTGTGTACCATGTTGACCAAGTGAAGAGCATCCCAAATAGTGGGACTTACATGTATCCTCAGCTTTGTGGGCTTACAGGAAAACTACTGAATTTTCACCTTATCACATGGTCTTTGGGAAAGAGGCCCTGATGCCCATTGAAGTTGAAATTCCCAGTTTGCAGTTTCTTCTAAAACACTAGGAAAAGGACTTAGATGAGTATGAAGAGAGCTTGCTGGATCTTCAGGAGATTCAAGCAATAGGAGAGCTAAACTTTTTAATGAAACACTGGTTAAGGAATAAAGGCATCAAAGAGGGAGATCTGGTGCTCAATTATAATAACAAGCTAGATAACACCTTCTAGAACAAGTTCCAAATTAAGTGGGAAGGACCCTTCAAGGTTATGCACATTTATGAGAATGGTACTCATCACCTTGTAGATCTAGATGATCAGCTTGATTCAAAAAGAGTTAATGGCTACAGCCTAAAGCTATATTGTTGCAAAACCATGACAATTCAAAAAGATTTAGAGACAGTGGATGTAAGCCTGCCTGCTAATCAAGATGCTGCGGAAGAACATGAAGAAATCTTGTTGAGACTTGGATGCATTTTTTGTTGAGGATTGTTTTAATGAGACCACAACATCTGGTTGAGCACAAATGCGCTAATCATGGGAGGTCTGTCAAAATATGATAGAATGTTTTGTGTCCCAAAGGATATGCTCAATGGAGGTGTCCACCCCAACCCCAAGAGAAAGGAAAAAACAAATTGGGCATGGCTAGGAACCTTAGAAGATTGAATATTGTTGCATGGATATATGCGCATTAGTGAAATAGTTGTTATTAGCTGCTATTAGGTGGAGGGAGGACTCTTACAGGGTGAATAGGTGACAAGATTAGGTGGAGGGAGGACTCTTACAGGGTGAATAGGTGACAAGATTAGGTAGAGGAGTTGAGGTATGCATGGATAGAGCACAATTGCATGAAGAAGGGAGAAGGAGAGAACATTGAGAAGGTGTGAGAGCTTTTTGTTGAAGAAGAGAGTGGCGAGAGAAGCAAGTTTTATGTTGAGAAGTTTGTTGTGTAGCTTTGTTGGAAGTTAATTGGTTTGTTTTGAGAAGAAGGCGACGTGGGGACTATTAAAGGAGACTTAGATCTTTCCAAATCAGGGATTATAGAGGTGATAGAGGGTTATGTGTGGAAAGTGGTGTCCTAGAACCTTTGAGGTTGCATCACTGTGGGAACTTGGATTAGATCAAGGATTGCTCAAAACAATTTCCAATTGCATTAGAAAGTCGAAGCCTCTAAGCTGTTGTTTGCAGATCTTATTGTTATTGTTGATCTTGTTAGAGTTGAGAATATAAGCTTGGTTTTGGTTGAGGATAATTGAGTGGGGTTCCTTAGATCTGTTACTGTTTTCTCTCATCTGCTCAATTCCCAATTCTCAGGGTTTGTTGTGAGTTGTGCAGTTTTCTTTAAATTCACTTATTACGGTCAAGTTGTGTGGAATTGAAGAGTTATTTTATTTTTTTTGGTTCTCTCGATGTTGTTTGGATAGAATTCTATTGAAGGAAAGGAAATGAGTGAAGAGCTTACCTTGGTTGAGTTTGTGTTCGGTCAGTTAGCTTGTGTAGGAGTCAACCATAATCTGCTGTACATCAGAATAAAAAATAGGTGATGTAGGGACCTTGATTTGACTTGTTTGAGTTGAGTGGAGGTTATCCTAAGTCTCAGCTGACTGTTAGAGATCTGTCATAGGTTAGTTGTTAGTAGTCAGATGGCTTTGTGATATAACAGGGTTTCACTGGCAGCACTGAGTCACTTGTTGTCAGCTAAGTGATTCTAAGGTTGGGTTCTGGCTTGGTTTAAGTGCTTTGAGGTGTTAGAGGTTCTAGCTAACATAGAGGATATGATACATGCATTTGCTGTATCAGTTTAGTTATTTGGTTGGGGATAGTCAATTCGGAGGCAATTGGGTGCTAGTCAGCAAAGATCCAATTGTGTGATATTCCTTCAAGTTGAGAGATACTTGAGGATATGTGGATATCTAAGGACATTTAGGGGTAGATTTTGATTCGTTGTAGGCTTTTGAGGCATACGGTGTGTCAGATACTTAATGTAGAATTCAATAAGTAAAGTTCAAAGAAAGGCCGGAGAACGGTCGATAGGTTACCTAGGAAGATCTAGGGATTGTGGCTATAAGGTCCACTGACACTGGAGGATCTTAGAGGATATTGGAGGACCCATTTTGAACTAAGGTGAGCCATCAAAATTTGGGAGCAAGTAGATAGTTAGTATCTAATTTGTTTGTGGGAACCAAGAGAAGTGGTTGTCAGCTAATAGTGGTCGCTAAGGCAGCTACCTGGTTCAGAGAGTTTTAGATACAAGGTTTTGAGGCTAACTAACATAGGAGGACATTCTGAGAGTTTAGAGGACAGGTTTCTAACTGGAAACAAGTAGAGGACTTTAGAGGCAATTTTAAGCCAATTCTATGTGTGACAGGCTGGAAGCGATTTTGGTTAGCTAGGAGTTAGATGAGGTCAGAAGGGACCCTTAGTTGGAAAATCAAAGGTGCTGAAGGTGAGAGTTGACATGAGAGGATAGTTTGAGTAGGCAGCTGGACTGAATAGGGAGCTTGGGAGGATACTGAAGTGTTGGAGCTATATATAGCTAGCCCTAACTCACTCTAGGTCTTGCCTATATATATGTGACTTGTGACTAATATGATTCATTCTTGTGGAGCATATGTGGTGTCTCTTGTCTCGTCTCTCTCCCTCTCTCAACATGGTATCAGAGCTTGTTGAAATGGACGTCTTCAGACAGCAAAGGCTGTCTCTGATTCTGTGTACTCTTGGGCAATCATGACCGTTTCATGAGTTACCGATGTCTGACAATCATGACATTGAGAATATTCAATCAAAGAAATACATGTATGCTCAAAGTCAATTCCATCCTTGTTAGATAATATAGTGGCAATATTATCATACAAAGGATCCTTCACCGTATCAAGAAGATGTGTAACCAATTGAGTTCGAGGAATAGGAGGATCCCCTACAACAGAAAGTTGATTCATAATACCTTTGAATGATTCAATGTGACTAGACATGGATGTACCTGGCTTGAATTGAAGCTTGCCCAGAAGATTACGGAGATACAAAGTCTCTGTAAACCTGTGTCTCATGCACGTAAGCAAACTTAGAGGTCCATAAAAGATGAAAATAATAATAAGAAAAAGCACCACGTTATGACGCAACTTGCATGGCAAGTTTTGTATATAATTGTAGCTTGTATAGCAAGCATCTATCTGAAGCTTTTACGAAAAACTTTGACGATCAAATCCTACTTACGACTCAGAGACAACTACCTGTTTGCTCTCACAAAGAACCTGTTTTACAGTTTTAGATGCAGTTTGCCTGAACTGTCCTAACTTTTGACTCAAAACTCCGATTGACAAACCGTTTTGATAGGATTCACCACAGCACTGTACCATCTACGCACCAGCACAGCACCTGGTTTTGGTTTTAAGGATGTGATTAAGAAACAATTCTAATTACAACAAGTGGAGCTATAAAATCATGTAGGCAACATATGATCAAAGAACCAATCAACCCTACACATGATCAAAGATCAATCTTGTAAGACATGAAATCATAATCATAAATTGAACAAGAAGACATAGATGCTTTCCTTATGATTAGAATTGCTCACAAGGTGGCATTGTACATTTATATGTAGGAGCTCGGGTTTTTCCCTTGTGCTCCCAAGGGTTTTTTTACTCGCAGCTAGAGACCTTTATTTGAGTCGGGGTGCTGGAGCTATATATAGCTAGCCCTAACTCACTCTAGGTCTTAGGGTTTAGGGTTTAGGGTTTAACTCGCTCGAGATACCCCACACATGGATTCAGGAAGCTAAAAAATGTCCCACTCATTTCCAAACTGCCATAAAGTAGCCAGCTTATCATGCTACTACCCCACTATAAGAAATTCATTATGCAAGAGACATGTTGTGGATACGATATTCTTTACCAACACTTTAAAGGGTGTCCATAGTGTCACTTCAGTTTGTTGCTAGGGCCCCGATAACCTTGTAGTGTTTGAAAGATTGTTTTGTATTTCCTTTAAACCTTCAAGTTGATAGCCTTACATTTTCAATCTTTTTAGCCCTTTCCTAATCATTATTTATGCACCTTTACTAAGGTGTGAAACATGGATTTATTGAAACATTTTAGCTACATCTAAAATTTTAAATAACAAGTCACTACATGCAAAGGTATAGCATTCTAGGCAGTTGATTTTTCTATAGTGAACAATTTAATTAGACTTAATATAAGTTTTCATGAATGAACAAAACTCACGTCAACTACAAAATTGCTACCTAACCTAAAGTTTAATCTCCTTAAAAATGCTCTTTAAAAATGCTCTTTCAATATCTAGCTAGCTAGAGTTACTTCTTACTTACCAACAACAATACTAAAGCAAGGAAAACATAGGTGATTATTTAATCCAATGGCTAATCTAGAGAGTTTTTAAAAATAGTCAAGCTAATTCTTACATCCTAGTTATAGAAAGATTCGCTAAAAAAATCTACATATCTTTTGCATGTAAGGGTCTAGCTTTAGCCCTATTAATAACAAAGTAGGGCTATGTATGAATGTCCTATAGTTAGATCATAGTTAAAAACTCAATGATTTAACATAATTAAAACCTGCGTATATGCTTTTAAGTCTATCTACCATGAAATTTTTTCCATAAGTTAGAGATAGGTTAATATAATTTTCTTTGTAAGAAACCACTTGGATAGTATTTAACTGATGTCATGAATGTCCTCTTCTATACAACCAATTAAAAAACAGAACTAAAATTTTCTCTATGCTTTGTTGATGTTTTGATCTTTCACCTACAAAATGCCAATGTCAATAGTTAGTCTACCAAAAAAAAGATAACAACTGAAAGTGTATAATTTGTAGGTCAGTAAATGAACAAGTAGCTTTTTTGTGTTTGTGAGTGTGGAGAGAAAATGAAAAAGTATTTTTCAATCTGTAAAAGAAACTCAGTGACTAGGCTTTCTTTAATCCCCTAGGCTTTAGCCTAGAAGTTTGAGCTAATTGGGATTCTCACAAGGAGATCATCAAATCCTGAAGACATTAAGCCCTCCCTGTCCTTAGTTTTAGAGACTGCAGAAACTTAGAAATAAGGGCATCGAAAATTTTACTATTCAAAATAAAGGTTTCAATTTGCAAAATTAAAAAAGGGTGCTTATCATAAGCAAAATTTTATAGTCTAATTTTTTCGCTTTAAATGAAATAGTTCTTCAAAGATCCTCCCCTAAAGGGGCTCACATTCTTGGTGTATGATTCATGCAAGTGGGTATGAGAGTCAACATAGTCACAATTCAGTGTTTTGCAATTCATCTTGGCTCCTCAAAGCTCTTTTTTTGGGGAATAATGATAGTACAAAATGAAAACCCAACTGCATACATGTGATCAACATAATTTCTGAAGTAAATCCATTTAGCGTTTTCTCCTCATGGTTCAAACCTTAACCACCGGCATTTTTCCCATAGGGTTTTCAATTAATGCCATGATGATGTCCTCATGCTACTTCTCTTTCACATACCATCTTTGAGTTTTGGGCCCACATTTGGGATTCTTGGCCCTCACATCCTTCCAAGTATAGACCTACAACAAGCCATCCATTATTAGGAATTCCTAGTATGTGGAAATATCCCATCCAATTGATATATGTATCATCTAATCCCTCTCTATAGAGCCTCGACTACCTCAATATATGTATTACTATTCAGCTTATTAGTATGATATATAGACTAGCAATAATGTACACATTTGAACATCATTTCTATCACATCTATCTCCTGGTTCCTCAAAAATCTATCTCTCTAAATTTAAAAATCACATGGACACATCTTTGAATCCTGATATCAAACACATAGTTACCAACAATTGTGTAGGATCTTCTCCCCAATTGGTCGAGTGCCTCACATTGTAAGGCCCTGCCTAGATTCCTGCCCACTACCAAGAAGTTGGAAATATTTCAAAGGGTGGTAGCCCTTGTGCTACTTAAGTGCAGGGTTCATGAAAAACATTTTTTTACAACAAATACAAACCCTTTTATATGGAAGATTTTAAATTTTTTGGTAAAACAAAAACAAATCAAATTTTTTTCCTGGACAGTAAGAAATTATAAAACCTACAAGAACCAAAACATACCTTTAAAAAACATTTAATATATAATATGAAACATTCAAGGAAAAATTTAAGTATGAAACTAAGCATATATATTGAAGAGAAAAGATGTCCAAACTTTAGCTGCATAAATAGTGCTACATAGTTGAATGTATAGAAAACAACATACAAAATACCACAAATGACATACACAGTTGAATGTACAGAAAACGACATACAAACTTTAGCTGTTTAAATAGTGCTACATAGTTAAATGTACAGAAAACGACATACAAAATACCACAAAGAAAGGCATCACATCCTTATCCCTTAATCTTTAAGCTTGTGCATTGTAAAGTTATATATTCTTGAGAACCATCAAATTAGAAAAAAGAAATCGTCAGATTACTAAAGTACTAGACCCATATGCTTCAATCTTGAAGCTATATTACATAAGACATCATCTTATCACTTCATTAAAGTTTGTTGTACACAAGCCATATATACTTGACATAAAACAAGAAAAAACACAATCCAAATTAGTTTTTGTGTATGCAAAATGCACATGATGCACTAAAAGAGGCAAAAATAATTATTTACATTGTAAAATTAAAAATACTTACAAAAAATTTAGTTTTGCATAGTACCATAGATATGCTTGGAGGTTTGTGCTACATTCTTCCATGCACCAATTGCCTTGGAAAATTCAAATTCCTCTACACTTGGCCCCTCAATTGAAACATGCATCAATGCCTCTAAGCTGCTTGTCTCAAGCTGATTTCGATGGTGAGTTTTGATTATGTTTTGTATAGAGAAGTCCCTCTCACATACCAATGTACTACAACATTGAAGCATTGCAACCTGGCTCAAGCGTAAAAGCATGGAATACTTCTCTTGAAGAAAGTTAATGTTATTACTTATACGAATCATGTCTCTCACAATGGCAGATTCTTCCAATCTAATGATCCTTGCACTCTGAATATATGGAATTCTCTTCTCAAACATTTGTCATCTATTAGGCCTTCATAAACTTCTCCATTTGCTGTTTTTGAGATCCATAGAATTGAACCAAAGTATCCAAATATTCAGCTCCATAACACTTTAAAAGCTTCCCAATAGGGAAAGAGGATGGGCAAAGTATTTTGAAGCTACTCAAAATTGAGTTATCTGCAAATCTATCCCCTAGGGCATCCAACATCAGAGAACAATATTCCTATAGCACACCTTTGTATTTTAGCTCCACGATAATAATCTCCTTTCACTGTGCTATCCTTAAGACTGCCGCGGGTGTCCACACTTTGAACCATATTTTGGAATCAAATGAAAACCCTTGCTATCATATTGCCATGCATTCACATATATAAGAGGATCTATGATAAACTCCACTTGAATTGCACCCATGGTTGCATTTACCAAGCTTGCAACAGTTGTTACATCCACAAAGTCATTTTGAAGTACATAGCTTAAACTATGTGAGATATCCTCCAGCAAGTCTGCAAGAAAATGCAAGCTATATATGAATTCATACTAAGATACCCTCTCATAGAGAGGAGGAATTTTAGCCCTTTAAAAATCCAAAAGTGGCTTAAGGACTTTGCATATCCTCAAAATCACCTTGTGTGTACTTAACCATCAAACCTTGTGAATGTTTTTGATGTGCAATGTATGACAATCCAATTCCTCCTCGAGTTTAGTCAATTTGACCAGTCATGTTGAGATCTTCTTCAATAGTGTCTCAACTTTATTTAAAATTGAGTTAATCTTTCAAGAATAGTCACTTCACTTCAATAGTGTCTCAACTTTATTTAAAATTGAGTTAATCTTTCAAGAATAGTCACTTCACTTCATTGTATTTAATGCACATAAGTGGGTCTAATGTGTGCAACACAATGAATAGAAGTCATAAATGGACTTGACTTCTTCAAGAGTGTAGCAAGACCTTTCTCTTTACAAACTATAATAGAGGTACCATTTGAACCAAGACTCACTATTTTTGACTCATCAATCTCATGGCATTTTAAGAAGTCCTTAAGAATTGCATGAAAACCCTTTGCTAACTTATCATGCACCTCCACTAAGCCCAAGAATGAAACATGTGGCTTATGCCTTCATATGTAGCTCCCATATATGATGAGGTGTTCCACAATAGATACATCGTGACTCATCCACATAAATCCCAAAGAAAGGGGATTGCTTCAATTTGTTCAACATCTCCTGGCTGATATAATCAGCTATACATGCAATAAACAGAGCTTCAGGTTTTATCATTGTTATAAATATGTGCAGGCACATGTTCCACCCCACAACATCGCAATAGATCTAACAAGGCATAAAATTTCAAATATGCAACATTGTCATTCTTTGCAAGAAAATAAGCACATTCAAGACACTTGTATCTACATTTTCTTGTTGCCTTATCATCCCTTCTTGTAATGCTCTTTGTCCATGGCCTTGGGAGTATGCAATAAACTTATGCCCTTTTGATTGAGCATGCTGCTTAATTGCACTAAGCTGAATATTTACTGATCCTGTTGTGCCATGTCCACTCTTACAAATTTTTTGCTGTTGGAAAATAGTGTAAAATATTCTTTCTTATTTCCTATCAAAACATGCCCATTTAAATGTGATTGCCCAAGCATCAAGCCAGCTTCTCCTTGTTGTTTTCTCCTCAATACTTCTACCTCACCAATAATCTCAACCACTTCTGCATCTGATGAATCACCATATATTGAATCTTCATTAACATTAGAAGCACGTGCCACACATTTCCTATTTTTCTTTTCACATGGTGTGGGATTAGAAACCTTGGAGAAACCTGAAAGGGATAACAAAGTTCTTTGTCTCGTAGCCATCTAATTATTCACACATCTTCTTGCCCACATGAACTTGAACATGAGCATGCCTTACATTTACATGTGTCTAAAGAAATTCAATGCTACTTCACTAAACATCCTGTAAGATGATTAAAGAAACACCAAATGAGTAACTTCTATTACCAAACAAAACTATAACCAGTTGGGCAATGTTTAAGAGGCCAAAAGTGCCTATGCTACATGCACCACCACTAAAGCCATCACCACATGGACATGCTTCTCACCTGCAGCTAGGTAAAAAGACAAGTCTACAGGTCAAGCTCAATTCATACACACATATGCATAGAAAGCCTATATAAGTTACTAAGGCAATGATCCTTGCAGAAAAGGTCCAAAAAATCTCTTCTGCCAACATGAGTAGCGCAGAAGACAGATTGAGGTTGAATAAGTCGTAGACACATTCTGATGACAATTGCATTAATCAGAGATGAAGAAAAACGCAGATGAAGAAACCACTCATTGATCTTACTACTAGACGGGTGACAAGGGGGGTTTTTGATGTAATACAACATTCTAATGTGATTACCCAATGGTGTGTCTTAGTTTTGGATGATTGTGGTTGTTGATTGTGTATGCTCTTGCAACACTCAAACCATGTTGGAGCATCAAAAGGTAACAAAAAGAGCCCCCTCTACAATGGTAACAACATTGCACCGAAGAATGGTTGTCACCGCAAATGCAATGCATATTACTTGTGTCTAACAGGAAAGCAACCAGAACTCTAGTTAAGACTCTCATAGAAGACAACCAAAACTCTAATTAAAACTGACAAGGGGGATTTTGATGTAATAATGCATTCTAATGTGATTATGAAATGGTGTGTCTTAGTTTTTTGGATGATTGTGGTTGTTAATTGTGTGTGCTCTTGCGGCTCAAACCATGTCTTAGTTTTGGATGATTGTGGCTGTTGATTGTGTATGCTCTTGCATGTTGGAGCATCGAAAGGTAACAAAAAGAGCCCCCTCTACAATGGTAGCAACATTGTACCCATGAA
This sequence comes from Cibotium barometz, assembly GCF_041138505.1. Taxonomy (NCBI): domain Eukaryota; kingdom Viridiplantae; phylum Streptophyta; class Polypodiopsida; order Cyatheales; family Cibotiaceae; genus Cibotium; species Cibotium barometz. Next base: position 56,222,311 of record NC_141071.1, on the reverse strand, counting down.
TGGTTGTCCCCTCAAATGCAATGCATATTACTTGCGTTTAACAAGGAAAGCAACCAGAACTCTAGTTAAGACTCTCACAGAAGACAACTAGGACTCTAGTTAAAACCGCCATCTCTTCTCATGGGTCGTATTTGACACTCTCTCTCAAATTCCAAAGGAGACCTAGCGAGATTGGACAAAACCTCTTCTGGCAAGATACTAAAACTACTGTTGAGTAGAACTAGAACACACGATCACCAAAACAATCTAGCATGGATGAAAAAAGAGCCCAAAGAATACTAGCACACAGAAAGGCATAGACCTTATGAATGGATTTGCAAGAAGGTGTGTTATATCCCTTGATATGGCTGGTACTTCCTTAATACTAAACAACACAGAAAGGCACAGGCCTTACAAATGGGTTTGCAAGAAGGTGTGTTATATCCCTTGATATGGCCAATACTTTCGTAACACTAAATAAACAACACATTGCTATGGTGCCAAAATGACTAAAAAAAGCCTCACTAATATTATTGGCATTTTTTTAGCCATGATCAGTCAAGAAGATGGTTTATGGCAGGCCATACAGATAAGCAACAGACAAGGATGAATGTGCCATGGCTTGGAGGGTGCAGAGAGATGGACATACACCCTAATCACATGGCCACAAGCTACATAGCATTATATGGGTCGTATAACAGATTTAGTATGAATAACACGAGTTATTCGTCATTTTTTTTGTTTAAATAGATGAATAACATTTTTTATTTTTTATTTCAATCAAAAAAATTATCAATCAACTCCGCCGGGGGGGGGGTCACTCATAAATATGTAAGCATAGTACTTGGGTTCAACAGAAGGAATTTTTGAAATATCTTTTATACACATTTTTTACATACACAAGGGTATCATTTAAAGGAGGTAGTCACAAATTCAATAGAAAAAGGGTATGTTTTATTCATGAAAAATTCACATATAAGGAATTTTTATAATTCGATCGATAAATTATCGACCAAAAAACTAGCTATATAAGTAACCCAAAGATTATTCGATTGATTCTCTTTTCAAAAGCTTTGTGTGTGTGTGTGTGTGTGTGTGAGAGAGAGAGAGAGAGAGAGAGAGAGAGAGAGAGAGAGAGAGAGAGATTACAGTGCAAGTATAGGGTGATTAGCATGTAATTTTTTGATGCTTTTTTTTGTTTTTTGTTTTTCTTTTTATGATTTATTTTTGAAAAAAGCTAGTTGTGTTCACTCTAGCACCCGTATGGGATAGTTTGTGACCACTCTAGTTAAACAGTAATAGTTGTTTAAGCTTATTGTGTCCACTTTAAGTTCAATTTGCAGGAAGCCACTTACTATGTCCACTTTGGTCTTCAGCAACTAGTTGTGTCCACTTTAAGTTATCATTAGAGAAAGCCACTTACTGTGTCCACTATGGTATTTACCAATCAGTTATGTCCACTTTAAGTTATCATTAGAGAAAGCCACTTATTGTGTCCACTATGGTCTTTACCAATCAGTTGTGTCCACTTTAAGTTATCCTCACATGAAAGCCACTTACTATGTCCACTCTGGCCTTATTGACCAGATGTGTCCACTTTAAGTTATCTTCACATAGAGCCAATTACTATGTCCACTCTAGTCTTACTGACCAGTTATTTCCACTTTAATTTTTCCTCACACACAGTGACTTATTTGTGTCCACTCTGGTCTTTATCGACAAGTTGTGTCCATTTTAAGTTCACTGTATAAAATCTCTTATCGTTTCCACTGTAAGGTTAGGTATGCCCACTTTAAGATTAGGTGTGTTGACCTATAGTTTAGGTTCACGGGTCATACGTTGGGTCATACATTGTGTCATGTGATCAATCGTATGTCATCTATAATTTTTATATTGTGTGATAAAATTATATACAATGTTGCTTGAAAAAAAAATTATGTGATGAAAATAATGTTTGAAATTTATCATGCGATCAGTTGAAATCCTTTACATTTTGTAGATCATGGCTGAGTCAATTAACAAGCCTCAACGAAAACTCCTTTCAGAGACTATTTGCGTGTATTTAATAAACATGCCTGAAGATGAGCTCAGATCATGTTTTGATCCAAAGAGGAAGGAGATTTTAGAGAGCATGGTAGGTGAAGTTAGCAGGAGGGCGTTCAAAGCTCTTTAAGAGACTTGGCAAATTTTTGACAACCAAGTTGACTTGCTAACATCAGGAAAGATCCGCATAGAGTGTATGCATGCTTTGGGCCAGCTTCAGGTGGTCGCAAAGAAGCCCACGGAGAAGAAAAGTGCTGAGGGTTTTGCTAAATTTATACAATATCTACAAAGGAAAAGGCAAAGGCAAAGCTAAAGCCATAGTCGAAGAAGAGAAAGAGGTTGGTCGTCTTGCAAAAATTGCCAAAATAGATGGTCATTGCCATAGCCAATGCACCAGCTCTATGGTTGCCAGAGAGTTCGTTCCTAGAGTTCTTGGCAGCTACTAGATTTGGTGAAGGTGCATTTGGCTTTATGTGCAAGGTCAAAGTGCATGACCTGGCCTTCCTAGATAATTATATGCTACAATGTGCATCACTTGTGGGGAATCATTCATGTCACCAGAGATGATGGCAATGCATGACGCTACTCGAGTGCATATCACTCATTGTGGTATCATTTTCGCAAAGGGATTAGTGCATTCAGAGGACAAACCAACAATCATCTAACCATTTTGGAATGGTGGACATCTACAAAGATGGATGAGCCAACTTCGAACTGATGGATCAAGGCCTATGCCAAGGGATTTCCAAGACGTGCCAGAGAATGTAGGCACAACAGGGACATTTAGAAGTCACATCCTACAAATCTTTCATGGCCTCTTGGAAACCCTTGAGTAGATGCATGATAAGGATCTCCTGCACAATGATCTGCATGGTAGGAATATCATTTTTCATTTTGATGAGAGCACATGTAATGTTTATGTGGGGCTGGTAGATTGGGGTCAGGCAACACGCACACAAAGCACATCTCATTTTCCAAAGCTTCCAAATAAAAGATGAGACAAAGACCGAGTGGCAACAAAAATACAAACAGATTGTCCCTGAATGATTTTCTACAAGTCCTCCTCCTTTACAATAAGGCCCAAGATGTATATTCTATGAGTTTCCAAATCAAGCGCTTTCTTGATTGTATTCCAAAATCATTTCCAAATGAAGACGTTACTGCATTAATCGCTCGGATAAGAAAAATCATGCAATTAGGGATGTCAATATATCCCCTATCAAGGCCATTAGCAAACAGATTTAGCTTTGTGTATGCATGGAGCCCAAAGAACTAGGTTAGACATTAATAGGTTCTTAGGCTTGCATCCATATGATGGTTAGCTGCCCTGTAATCACGATTCACAAGGAACATGGATTTATTATAATTCTTGGATTTGTATTTCAAAGAGTCTATCTGAATTGTCTCGAATATTAATGGCAATGTTACTATAATTTGTCTCAAAAATTCAAGTGTGACTACTGTGACTATGAATCTTCAAATTGTCTCGAATATGCAAGTGTGACTATACCAAGTTGTATGTAGGGTGGTTGCAAGATCAGGGTGCCCAGTTTTGTCCACTCAGGCACCCTATAAACAGTAAAAAAACAGGCATTTGTTTACCTTTAGTGGCTAATCTCTCCTAGTAAATGAAGGAATTTCGTTTTAAGTTCTTTTGTTGGAACATCATATTCAAAGTTGGAAATATAGTTGCATAATTTGATTAAGCATTAGATAGTCAAAAGTCCTCATTTTCTTAGGTACAAAGTCAATGTATACACCCTATCCCAAATTTGAACTGATTCCATAAAATGCTAATATCTTTTACATATAAACTCATATGAGATTCCCACTTTGTACCTTAGATCTTCACATAATATGGAGCTTAACTTGATTTTTTGAGAAGATTTTAAGATATTTGTCTATTTTCTTTAAATATTTCAAGGTCTTTAAAGTGTTATAATATATGCCACTTTTTGTACCCACAATAGCTACCAGTTAAAATCCTCAATCTTGTAGATCACAAGAGTGGGTTGATACTGAGACATTAGTAGAATGTGGTGGTTAGTAAAAATTACAAATCCAATGGTTGGATTTTTAATGATCTCTTTTTCAAAATTCTTCCAGACTGTCAGAAGGCCTGTAAATATTAACAATCTAATTAGTAAAATTACATTTTTGATGTGAATCATCTAAAACCTATAGGGACTAGTGTACTAGTAATGGTGCATCTATGGAAAAATAAATTGGATCACTCTAAGTATGGAAAGATCATTTTTTTATCATTTCATCATATTTTTTATTATTTTTGATTAATTAGAGTAATTTATATTAATTTAAGTTATATTGGGTTAATTTAAGGACAAGCGTATTGTATTTTATTTGCTTGATCTCATTTAAAGTACCTTGCCCCCCAAAATTTGCTCTCCAAAGCATTGTCCCAGTCCAGCATAAACTGGATAAAACTGGACACCCTGATCTTGCAACAACCCTGTATATGATTGTCTCTATTTTTTTGCATATTAATTGCTTATTTGTATATAATATTTTTTTGTTAAATATAATAAAATCAATTATATTTTTTGTGAGTACAGATTAACCAAATGGCAAGCTTAAGTAGCTGTGGCTAATGATAAAGACCTCCGCTGGTTGAGGGATTAGATCATGCAAAGTCCCATTGCATACTACAAGAGGAGACTCATCGATTTGGTGAGAGCAAGATCTGCCAAATTTCTTTGAGAACATTTCAAATGAAGAAGGATTGGAGGGATCTATCCTAGCACTTAAGGACATGAAGAAGGATTGAAGGGATCTATCCCAGCACTTAAGGACATGAAGAAGCTATGGCCTTCCCACTTTGTACGTGACACTTTGTTCCGGATAAGTGGTTGAGCAAAGGAGGGTCCTTGCCGAAACTCTTTGATCTTCAGCATGTGGGATTAGCCAAGGTCTTGTTACTAAGGTTTATACAGAAAGTTAGAGTAATGCCAAAAACAACAATAAAATGGCATTATATTTTATTCAACAAGTGTTCATCCAAGATATCCTAAAGAGATGAGTAGATTGGACCTCTCATCCAAAGAATGCAGAAATTGGTCTAGGTAGACCTAAGGAACGAGCGGTTGCCATGAAGAGAAAATATTCCCTTACCACAGCACGAATGTCATGTGCATGAAAGATGCCATGGACATTCTCAAGTGCTGGTCCGGAAGAGGCAGCCAGATAAAGAGTATCAACCAGATAAGACCAGGATGATGGATCACAGAGCACTTTTGGCAGTATGGACTTGGAGATAGGTGGAAGGATGCCCTGTCAGTTGCGTTGGATTCAAGGCAGTCGGCTGTAATTTGTTGTCGGTGGCTATACCTGATCTAAGGGCGGCAGCTGCACTTCAGGGGGCGGCTGTACCTGCTTTGGCTGTCGGCTCCAGGCGTATGATGGCACAAGAAGAAGCCCAGTTGGGTTGGAAATTTAATGAATTGTTGACTGGCCGACCAGCAGTCGGCTAGTTTCACAAGTCTTGTGGAAGGCCTATAAATAGGCACAAAGGCTCCTCATTCTAGGCATTCAATTCTCTAGGGATTGGGTCCTTAGGGTCCTAGAGTAGGACAAGAATTTTGGTGTTAATTACCCTTTTTATGAAGATAGCCTAGGGCTGTAGCAAAGTACCCTTTTGTACTATAGTAATATACTAAATTTCTAGCACATCTCTTTCTCTCTACTCTCTCTCCATATCTACGTTTTGCATCAGATGGTTTCTAGTAGTGTTTAGGGCTAAAAGAAGACTCCCAGAGCTTCCGCATGTTACAACAAAAGTGTCCCATCATCTTGTTACACACAACGAGCATGAGAAGATCGTTGAGATGGCCAACCAAGGAATTGCCCTTGCAAGCCAAGGACAAACAGCGAAGAGTGTGACTGAGAGGATTGCTCGACTTGAAGTAGAGGTTGCATCATTGTGTGCAGAGAACCAAAAGCTCCATGTAGTGATTGCACGTTATTAAAGTCCAAGCAATCTATGAGCTGAGCTTTTCAAAATTGATGATCTACTTGGAAACCTAGCAAGTGTTGGTGCTGGTGCTAGTAGTAGTGACCACTTATTACAAGGTGCTCTTGGTGGTGATTTAGATGGAGGCATTACCCAAGAGGATGCAAAAGACTTATCTTAGTGACACACTCTTTTTTAGATATTTTTTGAAGACTAAAAAACATTTAATTGTAAACGATGATTCCAGAGGGGGGATGACAAACACAGATTACTACATTTTTTTAGAGATCCACCCCACTCCCAGCCCCTACACAGGAGGGAATGACTCTCTAGAGAGAAGAGACACTCAAAGCCCGTAGGAGACAAAGGACACCTGGCTTTCGAACACCACACCTATACCAGAGAGAGATGATAGAGATCAGAGCTCAGTTTCACAGAGAGGGTGCAGAGCGACTGGCTCGCATGTTCTTCAGGGAGCTGTGGACACCCCCTTCATTGATGTATTCCATTCTATACCCCCAGTATGGTACAGGATGGAGCTAGCTAGGTTGCATATCATGATTGTATACTCCATGCATATAGCTTTGCATTCTCCTAGTAGTAGAGCTCCATCACCTCCCCCACTCATTGTACTTATTGCACACCTAGATTCAGCTTTTTTAGTTCAGTACTTTTTCATTTTGTCGGGATGATAGAGGATACCCCACACAGGTACACTGATTTGTCTCATAGGCCAAGTTCGGTCTTTTGGAAGACGTTAATAAAATCTTTCTCTCTCTCTCTCTCTCTCTCTCTCTCTCTCTCTCTCTCTCTCTCTCTCTCTCTCTTTCTTTCTCTCATGCATGCACACACGTAGATTTTCTCTCACACACGCGCGTGCACTCTCTCTCTCTCTCTCTCTCTCTCTCTCTCTCTCTCTCTCTCTCTTGCTTTGTGCACATCTATCCAAAGAAAATCACCAATGGCTTCATCAAAACTGGTTCTAATCGAAGGAGAATGAGTAGAGATGTGAGGGAATGTCACAACAATAGCCCGGATAGAGGATGATGCTCCATGTAGATGTTCTCTCACACATGCATGCGCGCATGCTCTCTCTCTCTCTCTCTCTCTCTCTCTCTCTCTCTCTCTCTCGCTTATTAGTGCACAGCTATCCAAAGCAAATCACTAGTGTCTTCGTCAAAACTGGTTTTGACGAAGGAGAAGGAGTAGAGATGCAAGGGAATGCCACAACAGCATCCCGGATAGAGGTTGATGCTCCATGTGCCCCCAATGTCCTTCGATTTCTCTACCATCAGAAACAATTTCTAGCCCACTTCTAAGAGCTTGATAGCCAAGAAAATGATTGACAAGCCATCACCCATAATAAGGATTTCAACGTTGGGCATGGTGGGCGCAACTAGGGTAGCTGAGGATGAAACTGCGCCTTTGGGCAATGAGAGCCAAAATTGCTCACTGTGAAACAACAAAAAAGAGTGGCTCAAGTGCTTACTGAATCCCGCTACTAAAATCATTTTGTTTGCAGGTTGCTACAGCAACAAGAAAGCGAAAACCTTCAACCTTGGTTCGTGACACAACTAAGAGTGATCCCGTAATACGACTCACTACCTTCTAAGTTTGATTAAAGCCCCTCATCATGCAAGCGAATGTTGTTCGATTACCGTGAGTTTGGAGTTAAGTGAAATAAATTGTGATCCCAATTTCTCAAATCTACATGATTTTTTGACCTACAATACATTTACTTGTTAATCCCATCATCAATTCAATAAAAATGCTTTTAAAAAAACTAGGAAAAAATAAAGTTATATATACCTTAATATTAAAAATTATAAATATTATATATAAAATTCAAAAACTTTAATTTAAACCCTTTCAATACTAGATTAAAAAATGTTTAATTTTCTTCTTTTCAAGTCATCAAATTTTAAGAATTCAAAGCGTGAAGCTTGAGTGTGTAAGAATTCAAAGCGTGGTACCCCTTGTGCTATTTGAGTACTAACGATGCCCACGAGATGTGTGATGCTAAAAAGCAGTACGTATATCTTGAATATTATTGCAGTTTTTTCTAATTTGGCAAATTGACTGTAGAATTTTGTAATGAAAATTAATCACCTATGGCAACCGACTCCGCGATTTGCATGAACTTATGGACGGCATCGATTTGACATGAGTGGACTGCCATGTCCCGACGGGCAGTACACTGGCACGGGAATCGCAATTCAGTACAGTCTCAATGAATGACAGCACATCCGCCCTTCAGGCTTCCACTGATCAAAACTTATCCTGATTCCTGAGCCGATGCATGCTGACCTTGGATGTGAAGTTTGAACAGTGAGAGGATGCGTTTTCTTCGGGGCTTACGTAGCCCGCAGAATCTCTCCCGACCACTTGTGTATCAGTCTTCAAAAATAAGCCTTCGCTTAATAATATATATAGCCTAGATTTGGGAAAAGATAGGGAGAAAATAATTGCTCAAAACTACAATTCCTCTTCAATCAAAAGGTAAAAAGGATTGATATAAGGTTCCGTATGAATAATTTCGGGAACATTGACAGTTTCCCTTCTAGGCAAGCAAATTTGGAAGGAGTACGCATGCGTATCAGCATGCAAAGTTGAAAGGAGTACGCATTTTCTATCAAGTTTTCGCAATCAACACGGTGCGTGGGAATTTGAGAGGGGAAGAGGAGCGGTAATTACAGCAGTTAAACAACACGATTAAAATGATTAAACAAACACACAATGAATTGACAAGCAAGATCAAAAGTACGAGACGGAGACGAGTAGACATTAAACATTATATATTCATTAAAGCGTTACAACCTCAACCCACTTTCCAATTTTTTCTCATGCACCTCTCATGCTTGGACAAATCCAGAATGCATGTTTTCCATCTTCCAGAGTGGTTTTGCACCTAACGTAACGCCCACTAGTAAACTTCTTTTGCATCAATTTAGTCCCAATAGGCAAAGCCCACATGCATACCCTGCACAAGAAGGCTTGAAATTTAATAGGTAACCACTTTCCAACAGCAGCTCCTATCACTTTTTCCAGCAGCCAGAGCTCTAGCTCACCCTCCAAATCCTATTACAATATTCCACATTGCTTTCCCCTTTCCTTAGTTTAATGTACAATTCTCTAGTTTTTCCCTACCCCATTGAACCAAGCCCTGTCCTTAATCTAGCAAGACTCATCTGATGCAACGGAAAACCAGCCAAGTTGGATATGAACAAGCACCTGAGGCATTAAATCCCTTTTCCTAGCAGGCAATTGAAATTCGAGTGTCAACTGATTCAACTCCTTCCACCCCACAACTGTCCATCCCAAAAATCATTCAGTCTCTTTAACCCTTTATTATTCAGCTTCCTTACTGAGTAAGTATCAAGGAGACCTAAAGGAGGGTTAAATTTATGAGACCACCAGAGCCCAAGCTAAGCATAGAGTTACCTGAAGCTTTGCATCCCCCATCCCAAGCCATAAGACTAAAGCCTTCCGTCCACCTGTTGGTCAACATCCTGTAGATAAAGGAGAGCCTGTCATCTTTAAAGGAGCATAGGAGAACAATTTGTCTTTCCAACCGAACCCCTACCAATTACCTTTAGCTTGAACCACTAATATCTTCACCAACTCTCTCACCAACATTGACCAGGTTTCTTCTTGTTAAAGACACTTGGGAAGAAGCAAGGCAACCCTTGCTACGGTTTTGGTTGGTAAATATAAAACTTCAATACCCCCTTAGGAATAGACAACTTGTCCCAAGTAAGCCGGGCTGGAACTCTTTTGGTAGATCTGCCTTCCTTTAATATAAGCATTCAACACAGTATTGCATATTGCTATCCTGTCATGAAAAGGAACTCTAATCCCCTCCTATTTCTTTAACTTTTCAAGAAATCTGTGTAATGCCTATGGCAGTCAACTGTTTGTTTGTAACTTCAACCCCAAATGGGATTCCCAGATGTCTGATGATGGGATTCCAAGATGTCTGACAATTTTTCCTATTGAATAAAGTGAAATGTTGTAATAGTGGGTGTATTCAGTTTGTAGTCTTGGTCCTTTTGTAAAAGATCTAGTTGTATAATAAGTTCTGAGGTAATATATATACTTATTATTAGTCCCAGAAAAGAGAGTTGGCATTATATTTTCATTACAGTGTTACATCCTTATAAAAGAGTTGGTGCTTGTTCATGTGCGCTAGTTGGTGGTGCCCATTCATACAGCGAACACTAGCATTAATACTTCCAACCTCCTTCCAACACTCCCCCCTTAATGTGAATGTCCACTTAAGGGGTAAGTGAGAAGATTCTCTAATGTGCATGATTATGTATCCATGTGAATGCTATGTAATCTTTACATCAATGTGAATGTCCACTTAAGGGGTTAGTGAGAAGATTCTCTAATGTGCATGATTATGTATCCATGTGAATGCTATGTAATCTTTACATCAATGAATATGATCACATTATATTACATCCTATCACATCTATCCACTTCTATCCTCATCCTATCACATCTATCCACTTCTATCCTCATCACATCTCATCCATTCTCATCTACCCATATCCACATCACATCACATTACATCCATTCACATCACATTCATATCCATTCACATCTCATCCATTCTCATCTACCCATATCCACATCACATCACACTACATCCATTCACATCACATCACATCTCATCCATTCACATCTACCCTGATCCACATCATATCACATCACATCCATTCACATCACATCTCATCCATTCACATCTATCTCGATTCACATCATATCACATCCATTCACATCACATCTCATCCATTCACATCTATTTATATCACATCCATTCACATCACATCTCATCCATTCACATCTATCCCAATTCACATCACATCATATCACATCCATTCTCATCACATCTCATCCATTCGCATCTATCTCGATTCAGATCACATCATATCACATTCACATCTCATTCATTCACATCTATCCCTATCCCTATTCACATCACATCCATTCTCATCACATCTCATCCATTCACACCTATCTCGATTCACAACACAACACATCACATCACATTCACATCTCATTCATTCACATCTATCTCGATTCACATCACATCACATCCATTTCACATCACATCACATCCATTCACATCTATTTACATCACATCCATTCACATCACATCTATCCCGATTCTTATCACATCACATCACATCTATTTAACATCACATCATATACATTCACATCTATTTACATCACATCCATTCACATCACATCTCATCCATTCACATCTATCCCGATTCACATCACATTCAAATCACATTCACATCTCATTTACATTCACATCCATTTATATTCACATCACATCACATTTCATCCACATCTTATTCACATCTATTCACATCCACATCCACATATATCCACATCTCATTCACATCTATTCACATTCACATCCACGTATATTCACATCACATCACATTTCATCCACATCTCATCACATTCACATCCACATCCCTTTACATCACATCACATCACATCTCATCCACATCCACATCCCTTTACATCACATCACATCACATCTCATCCACATCCATTTACATCACATCACATCTTATCACATCCACATCCATTTACATCTTATCATATCCACATCGACATTCATTTACATCACACCACATCTTATCACATCCATATCCACATCCATTTACAGCACACCACATCTTATCACATCCATATCCACATCCATTTACAGCACACCACATCTTATCGCATGCATATCCGCATCCATTTACATCACATCACATCCTTTCACATATCCTCACATCTCATTCTCATCTCTTCATTTACATCCACATTCATTTTTATCACCTCACATCCCATCCACATTCATTTACATCACACCACATCTTATCACATTCACTCACATCTTATCACATCACATTCTTATCTTATTCACATCTATTCACATTTAGTAACATTTTTTATTTTTGATACCGATGGGACTATTTTAAATTTTTGCCAATTGCTTAGCCTAGTTAAAGGTTCTTTTTCTAGATGGATATTTTCATATTTTTTCTCAAATTTCTCAAGTGAAGTATATTCAATATTCTTCTTTTGAGTAAACGATTCATGGGATTTACAAAAATCAATTCTACCCATATTTCCCAATAATGCTCAAAATTCCACTTTTGATAAACACTCATGATTTGAATTATGCTAAAAATTTCTCTTTTTCTATTTATTTCTTAGATCTCAAATATCATGGAAATTATTCCTCTTTTGTATAAAAATAAAAATACCATTCTCTTTTCTTAATTTAATTATTTATTCATAAATAATTAGTTTTCCAAGAATGCGATGAAAATCATTCTTTTAGCATAGGATGACCAATCCTAGAATATGGTAGGAAGTCCTCTTTTCACATTATGCATAAAATGAGCTATGTAATAATTTCTAAAATTTTTGCCATAGCTCCGCTACTATTACTGATAATTTTTAATATTTTTGGAAAGAATAAGATTTTGTAGTATAATTATGATAGAATAACTATCATTTAGACCTAAATCCAATTTATGGAATTAAATCATAAGTTTACTATAATTTTATTAGCATAAGAGCATAAAAAAGCCATTTTCTAACCTCTAGCTTCACTAGCATAGAGTTTGATTTTTGAATTGAGAATTTATCAATGAGAAGCATCATTTGAATAGAGAATTGGTCATAGGAATGACCATTCTTTTGGGGAGAGAGAAATATACATAAAAAGCATTCTAATTAAGCTTAAAGATTAACGTTTTTGTGATTAATCATTAAAATTCTTATAGAAAGCTTAATTTGCATTGAAAAACAATTCATTTGAACTTTCTCAAGCTTGAGAGGGATTGAGAAGTGAAATCATTGAGAATATTAAAGAAAACCATGAAATTACATCTTACCTCTTGATTTTGCTTGCTTCTTTATCTTAGATCCACGTATATTTTGACTTTCTGTTTTAGGGGAAACCATTTCAGATACTAGGAGGATTTTTATATCCAAGGATATTTCAATTTTGGATTACCTCTCTCTAGATATTTTCTCTCTCTAGGCTAAAATAGGGTAAAACAAGATCTTTCTCCTATTTCAGAGAGGGGAATAATTTCAAGAATAGAAGGGGAGGTTCTTACACCTTTACACCTCAAAAGCTGGAGGGAGAAATCTTACATCCTACCCCACTTAAAAAATGCGAGATGCCGTCATCTCGCAGCTAGAGGACAAACTCTTTTCCTTAAGATCCAACTAATTTTGGGGTTCCTTATAGTCTGGTGAACCCAAATAGAATCTTGGGATAAAGATCCCTTCCACAAGAAGAAATTATAGGACTCATTATCAGATATAACAATTCATTCAGAACATATCAATTATATCCTTTAACACAATAATGGTCCATCAGACTGGAAATTCCATCTGAACATTCCTCCATGGGAATTTCAGTTATGCAGGTTCTCAATTTGTCATTCCTTAATTTGAGCCACTGGGTCAAAGGTCAAACAAGAGCAATCAGTCAGCACAATCCACTAATCGCGTAGTGATTTGCTGAAGTCATTACAGTTATTAATATCATTACTGGGATTCGTCCCATTCATCCTCATTCGGGCTTTGTTCAACTTATCTTCTTTGAACCAGAATTCAGGAATCATCATCTTTCAATCAGAATCCAAATCAACTCATCAATTCTCAACCAAAATTCTAAAATCATATCAACCAGCATTCGAATTCATCATCTGGATAGCATTTTTTGCGTATAATTTCAAGGTCTTAGATTTACTCGTATATATTATCAGTAAACAGTTGCAGATATACCCACGGTATATATGGGTAGTCACGGTCCTTGGAGTTATAAGGTAAATACCATCATATCTAGGCCTCAAGCAAGTCAAGGATTCCATACAATTGCGGTACTTCCATCTGAAGACCCAATTACCAATTTATGAATTTTTATTTTGAATATCAATTTGTATAAATTTCATCACACAATTACAATCTTTTATTGGTACTTCATAAATTTTTGACATTTTTTTGCTTCTTGGTTGATGCACTTTAGCCAATTTGCTTTGATACCAGCTGAAAGATCCCTGCCCCCTCCGTGCAACGAATTCGGGGCAGCGGAAGTAGCACTTCTTGGGTAGGGCAAAGCCTCTCACTCGGGGGCCTCGCCCACAGACATCCAAACAAGAAAATAATCCCTCGATTCTTCCAAAATCGAACCTGAAAAAACTTTCCTCACCCAGAAAGCACAGGCGATTCCTCTAGGATATTTTTATTGTAACATAGTCAAGAGCCTTAACTAACCAAACTGATCCGACCGAACCCGTAAGTCACATGATCAGATCAAGGAAAAGACTTGCACTTGGATCATAGAGACCAACACTTTTTTCCTCATTGAGAGGCACAATCGTTGATTCTTTTCCATTTAACAAGACTATTTTTGGGATTTACTTCATCTATCGTACTATAACAGAATTGAGTCTCATTTTAGGGATCCATCAAACTCTCCATAACTTGGTCATTTTGGGCTCGGTTATTACAATAGACAATGCCTATGAGCAATCACCAATTTGAAAAGCATCATTGGCAACCAGAACGCTCACCACATGTCCACTCAGGGGCCTTTTCAATAGTTCCTAACTCATAGTACCCGGGAATATATTCACTTATAAAAATCTAGATGGACTCTCCATTCAAGATCAACCAACAGATCCATATAAAAGGGCCATGGACTCATCCGTTTTGAGGACCAGCAAGGTCAATCAACCAGATCCATGCCCGAGTTCAGAAAACAACTCTAACACCTTGTTCCATTTTCTTCCTCGACGCACGCGTGGGTATATTTGGCAACCCAGAGCCTAAGCACCGTATGGTCAGCACCCTCCAGCAGGTTACCTAGTGCTTTCACTCATAGGCTGCTTCCTTGGTCCCTCATCCTCCGTACTACCGGAAGCTCATCATTTAAATCGAATCGAGGCTTGTCAAGACCTCCATTGACTCTTCGTCAGCTGTTGCAACTTTATCACTTTGGTCTCCACAACCTCATTCACAAGATGGTCAAAATGCTTCCCTAGCATTCTTGACATAAAACAGTCATTTAAAAATAGGTCATAAATACAGTTTCTAACGAACTCTTATCTTTCCACATTGTTTCACATCATTTCTCGTTATTCCACATTCTTCTACATCAATTCACATTGCTTAATCCACATCCAATCATATGTATTCCCATCGTCCTTCATCCATTCTCATCCAATCACAGTATATTACATCTCATCACATCTATCCACTTCTATCCTCATCACATCTCATCCATTCTCATCTACCCATATCCACATCACATCTCATCCATTCACATTTACCCTGATCCACAGCACATCACATCACATCTCATCCATTCACATCTATCCCGATTCACATCACATCACATCACATCACATCACATCCATTCACATCACATCTCATTCACATCTTTATTATATCAAATCCATTCACATCACATCTCATCCATTCACATCTATCCCGATTCACATCACATCATATCACATTCACATCTCATCCATTCACATCTATCCCGATTCACATCACATCACAACACATTCACATCTCATTCATTCACATCTATCCCGATTCACATCACATCACATCACATCCATTCACATCTATTTACATCACATCCATTCACATCACATCTCATCCATTAACATCTATCCCGATTCACATCACATCACATCCATTCACATCTATTTCATCACATCCATTTACATCTATCCCGATTCACATCACATCACATCACATTCACATCTCATTCACATCTCATTCACATCTATTCACATTCACATACACGTATATTCAGATCACATCACATTTCATCCACATCTATTCACATTCACATCTACGTATATTCACATCACATCACATTTCATCCACAGCTCATCACATTCACATCCACATCCCTTTACATCACATCATATCTCATCCACATCCACATCCACATCCACATCCATTTACATCACATCACATCTTATCACATCCACATCCACATCCATTTACATTTTATCACATCCACATCCACATTCATTTACATCACACCACATCTTATCACATCCATTTACATTACACCACATCTTATCACATCCATATCCACATCCATTTACATCACAAGGCATCCTTTCACATATCCTCACATCTCATTCTCATCTCTTCATTCACATCCACATTCATTTACATCACCTCATATCCCATCTACATTCATTTACATCACACCACATCTTATCACATCCACTCACATCTTATCACATCGAATTCACATCTTATTCACATCTATTCACATTTAGAAACATGTTCTATTTTTGATACCGATGGGATTTTTCTAAATTTCTGCCAATTGCTTGGCCTAGTTAAAGGTACTTTTTCTCGATGGTTATTTTCATATTCTTTCTCAAATTTCTCAAGTGAAATATATTCAATATTCTTCTTTTGAGTAAAAGATTCATGGGATTTACAAAAATCAATTCTACCCATATTTTCCAATAATGCTCAAAATTCCACTTTTGATAAATACTCATAATTTGAATTATGCTAAAAATTTCTCTTTTTCTATTTAATTTCTTGGATCTAAAATATCATGAGAATTTCTCTTTTTGCATAAAAATAAAAGTATAAAAAATTTCTCTTTTCTTAATTTAATTATTTATGCATAAATACTAAAAATTAGTTTTTCAAGAATGTGATGAAAATTATTCTTTTAGCATAGGATGACCAGTCCTAGAATATGGTAGGAATTCGTCTTTTCATAATGCATAAAAATGAGTTACGTATTAATTTCTAAAAATTTTACCATAGCTCCGCTACTATTGATAATTTTCAATTATTTTGGAAAGAATAAGACTTTGTAGTACAATTATGATAGAATAACTATCATTTAGACCTAAATCCAATTTATGAAATTCAATCATAAGTTTACTATAATTTTATTAGCATAAGAGCATTAAAAAGGTATTTTCTAACCTCTAGCTTCACTAGCATAGAGTTTGATTTTTGAATTGAGAATTTATCAATGAGAAGCATCATTTGAATAGAGAATTGGTCATAGGAATGACCATTCTTTTGGGGAGAGAGAAATATACATAAAAAACATTTTAATTAGCTTAAAAATTAACATTTTTTTGATTAATCATTAAAATTATTATAGAAAGCTTAATTTGCATTGAATAACAATTCATTTGAAACTTCTTAAGCTTGAGAGGGGTTGAGAAGTGAAATCGTTGAGAATATTAAAGAAAACCATGAAATTACATCTTACCTCTTGATTTTGCTTGCTTCTTTATCTTAGAAGTAAGGCCTCAACCAATCAATTGGTTTAGTATATTGAGAAGAAAGCTCCAAGGATTGTTGAAGAGAAAGAGAAGCTCCAGTCTCTCCAAAAGTAGAGGATTTTTAAGGGATAAAAGAAAATATCATTATTTTAATGTAATCCTGGCATGGTATAGCTCAAAGATGAGAATACAAAAGAATGAGGGTTCATATATAGGTGAGGGAGGCCACTAACCGAGTCCAACTAAGTTCTAGAATTTTCTAGCTTCAATTTGGCTGAATTTGGACAAGATTTGGACCAGTTTGGCTCCCTTTTTTCGATTTGATTTGATCCAGGAGAGAGGAGAGATAAAAATATCACAATTTTTTTGAATTAAAAACTTATCCACATGTGTGAAATAGGCGCCTACCTCAAAGTCTCCCCCCTCGTTTACCAAGGTGTCAAAAGTGTATCATTATTCTAAAATATCTCATTGTTTTAGTAATATCTCAGAGTTTTTAACTAATAAACGTTGTACTTAGTCAACTCTTCCTCTTATGTGAGCATTGACTCGTTTTTGGATATTTTCTTTTGTTCTTTGGATTTATCTCATCCCCACATTTGGATTAATCCTATTGGCCCATAGGAACCTTAATTGGACCATAATCTAAAATTTTCAAAAAATCTTGACCCTTAGACTAAGGTCTTTTAAATCATTTTTAATTGATTCCTAATGCACTTTGGAGAATCTATTTTGAACTTCTGTTTCAGGGGAAACCATTTCAGACACTAGGAGGATTTTTATATCCAAGGATATCTCAATTTTGGATTACCTCTCTCTAGGCCAAAAGAGGGTAAAGCAAAATCTTTCTCCTATTTCAGAGAGGGGAATAATTTCAAGAACAGAAGGGGAGGTTCTTACACCTTTACACCTCAAAAGCTGGAGGGAGGAATCTTACACTATGGGTCGATCGACATTGCTTATACATACATGTATGAGAGTCAATTGTTATGCATAGAGCCTTATGTATAAATCTCTATGCATAGAGCCTTACGCATAAAGCCTATGCATAGAGCCTTATTCATAAATCGTTATGCATAGATCCTTCCACAGAGCCTTATGCATAGAGCTACACATAGAGCCTTATGCCTAAAGCTCTACGCATAGAGCCTTATACATAGAGCTACGCATAGAGCCTTATGCATAAATATCTATGCATAGAGCCTACACATAGAAGCTTTATGCATAGAGCTTAAAAGAGCCTATGCATAGAGGTAAAACTGAGCTAAACCTAATTCCACCACCCAAGGGTGCAATAAAGGAAAAACATGCTGTAAGCAATCAAAAGAAGAAAAGAGCTTACTACTCTTATGTGAAGCCTAAAGAGAGGATTAGTGCAACAGTTGCAAAACAAAAGAGGCAACAACACAAGAATGCTCTAACAGAAGAATGCTTAAAGCTTAAACAAAAGAGGCGAAATGTGATATTAAAAATTTGTTGAGACCTTCTACAATACTACTTACACAAGTAGGGTGGACAATGCCCCTTTTGGATGATAGCTTCTCTGAGGACTTTCCACATGCTCCCCACTATTAAAGCCAAAGGAAACTTCTCTTTTACAAGAGAAGGATAGCCAAAATATCGAGGGCTCCCCCTCCACTATAACCATCTACTCGTGATAACCACTCCTAACTTGACTTACCCAGCATTCTAAATGGCCTACAATAATGCCCAATATCTATATGCGTAAGCTTAAACCCTAAACCTGGCATGCAAGGGTGCAATAATCATGAGGTTGTATGAATAAGAAAGCTTACCTTGAGAATGTCAAGCTGAAGGAGAGGACAACAATGCAAGACTTATAA
Organism: Cibotium barometz; assembly: GCF_041138505.1. Taxonomy (NCBI): domain Eukaryota; kingdom Viridiplantae; phylum Streptophyta; class Polypodiopsida; order Cyatheales; family Cibotiaceae; genus Cibotium; species Cibotium barometz. The sequence continues at coordinate 56,203,157 of NC_141071.1, read as the reverse complement.
AATATAACATGAGAAAAAGTGATTAATTACACATTTAAACTTCATGCATGCATAGCACTACACATTAGGCTTATGTATAAGGCATATGTTTAGGATTAAGACTTAAGCATAAGCTTTAAGCATAGACTTATGCATAAACCTTAACCATAAGCATAGGGATATTGTATAAGCCTTAAGTATAGGGCTTATGCGTGAGCCTTAAGCATAGCCCGACTTATGCATAAGCCTTAAGCATAGGCCTTAAGCATAGGCCTTATGCATTAGCCTAAGCGTAGGCTTAAGACTTATGCGTAGGCCTTAAGCATATGCTTATACATAATTCTATTGCATAAACATAGGCCTTAAGCCTTATTCATAAGCCTATTGCATAAGCATAGGCCTTAAGCCTTAAGTATAGGCTTATGCATAGCCTTAATGCATAAGCATAGGCCTTAAGCATAAGCATGTATAAGCATAGGCCTTAAGACTTCAGCATAGCCTTATGCATAGGGTTATGCATAAGCCTTAAGACTTAAGCATAGGATTATTCATAAGACTTAACCATAAGCACATGGCTCATGCATAAGGCTTAAGCATAAGCCTTATGCATAATCCTATTGCATAAGCCTTTACCATAAGCATAGGGCTTATGCATAAGGTTTAGGCATAAGCCCTACGTATAAGCCTATTACATAAGCCTATTACATAAGCCTTAGTGCATAGGCTTATGAATAGTCCAATTGCATAAGCCTTAACCATAAGCATAGGGCTTATGCATAAGCCTTATACATAGGATTAAGGCTTATGCATAGGCCTTAAGCATAGACTTATGCATAACTTCACTACTTCTAATCCCAGCACCGAAGGGTACAATAACACAAAGAAAAGAAGCATACAAAAAGAGGGCTTACCTCTTCTTGAGAACTCGTAGGAGAGGACTGGCCTAAACCCTTATTAGTTGTTCACTTGACTAAACCTACAAAAAAAAACATAATAAATCAAAAATTTAGTTCATTTTAACATATTAGCAGGCAAGGAGAAGAAGAGGAAAAGAGGTGAGTATCCTAAACCCTATTCCTAATGCATAAGTGATTGAAAGAAATTGGTTTAGGTTGCCCTAACCCTAGCTCTATGCCTAGAATGCTTAATGGATAGGTTGATGGAGAGCTCTCCATCAAAGCTCTCTATAGTCCTATGGATAGGGCTAGGGTTAGGGCAAGGGTGAAAGGGAAAGGAAAGAGAGGGAAGGGGAAAGGGAAAGCTCACATAGAGCTTTGTAGAAGCTTTACATGAAAGCTTGGAATGAAGAACATCATTGAAGCTTTCCATCAAAGCGTGGGAGAAAGCAAGATAGGAAAGGGGGATTTACCTTGGAGAGGATGAGAGGCTTGATGGAATAGGCTTGAGGGAAGAGTTGCGGTGGGAGGAAATGTCACTGTGCAGGTGTCCTCTCTACATGTGCAAGTAGTCGAAGTAGGTAGAAAGAAAAAACTCTCGTCGGTGGTGGTGATTTAGGCGGGGTCCCCCCAGCAGTAAAATTTCACTGTTAACTCTGCTGCTGTTGGGCAGCGATATTTTGCTGCTGAGCAGCAAAAAAACGTTGCTATCTAGCAGTGAAATCACTGGTGTAATCGTTGTCGAGTAGCAAGATCCTGGTCAATTTTATGTCATAAATTCTGGACAGCTCAAGTGTTTTTGTACTAACCCTAAATCAGTTTTGGATGTCTAACAGTGATCAAGGGCGGGAAGTTGGTTCTGAGGCATGGTTGAGAGAGAAAAGATTCATTGTATGTGTAATCGATGAAAGGGCCAATATATACGACAACGTCATATAACAATTGAGCATGTACGGACGTATAGACTTCATGAGGAATTGGCACGACTAAGTGCGGATGATGACATGGAGGAGAACCATAGGAGAGTGCTAGGTAACATGCCACACCATTTGGTGACATTGGGTAGAGTGAAGAAGGTAGCAAGGTTTCATATGGAAAGCATGGCTGAGACTCATCTTCGCCAATCAATGAATGAGGTGCCTCAACCATTGCCACATGAGGAAGAAGAGAATCTCATCATGGACAACATGGTGAATGACTTGTTTGGGGACGAGAGGTCATAGATGATAGTGAGAGAAACCTTGCATAGAGAGGCAAGAACCCCTTTCTATGAGGGATGTTCGTACTCCACACTGTGAGAAAACTTGGAGCTATTAAACTTGCAAACAACATATGGATGGAGTGATGCAAGTGTTACAAGTCTTCTTAGGTAAGATCACCTCATTCTATTCTCTTAAATAGAAAATGTCTCATGTCTATATATTATCCTTGCAAATATTTTGATATATGTTGTGGGCTTATCAAGAAGATTCTTCCCCCTCAAAATCTATTACCAAACTCACAAGATGGGTGCTGTAAAATGCTCTCTATGTTAGGTATGGATTACACAAAAATACACGCATGTTCCAATGATTGCATGCTATTTAGAGGGGTTAATAAAGATGAAACACAATGTCTATAATGTGGAGAGAGATGCTATAGGGGTTATTTGCAACGAGACAAAGTTCCCTAGAAGGTGTTGAGACAAAGTTCCCTAGAAGGTGTTGAGACACTTTCAAATCATTCCTCGCATCCAACACATGTTTAAATGTAAGGGGATTGCAGAACTCATGACATGACATGCTACTCATCTCTAAACCAATGGCATCATGAGGATCGTTAGTAGCTGATTCACTGCATGGCAACATGTGAATCAAAACATGCAGTGGTGGTGAAGGCTGATGCTGAATTACCCATGGACAACCTAAAAATGCTGCTGGCTTGGTGTGCCCAAGGAAAGAGCACGAAGAGCTGTTGTTGAGGTCCGAGAGTATAGGATGACAACCAAGCCCTAAACAAAGAAAACGAGTGCTTGAAATATTGGCTAGTAAATAGTTTAGCGGCCCCGTGGGCCAGCATAGATAATCCAGTCTTTGAAGCCTCCGATGTAATGTTCTCAGAACTATTGGAGGCTACCACCATACTTTCAAAACAGAGACAAAATAAGGTTCATATTGACCAGGAAACACCTTCGTCTAGAGCTTCCATGCTCTGAATACTTGTTCTCTTAGACTCAAGAGGGAAGGAAGATGCTGCCACCAAGGATGCAGCCACCAACCAGCACTGATGTTTGGAAGTGCGGGGGCACCGGATTTCCAGATGTGGAAAAGACAGAAAACCCACTTTCATAACATCCGAAAGAACATGAAGAAGCCGCACAGGTCTGTCCCCATGGTAGAAAAGGGAATTCTAAGGCAAACTCAACTTCGATCGATGGTGGTAAGAGTTTTTGACTTGTAGATTTCGGAGACCGACAACAGAGGTCTTGGGTGCTCAAAAGAGCAGGCAACAAGGCTGAAGAGAATCCAAAAATATACCACCTACTCAGATAATGTATACATTCCGGAATGTACTCCAAAAACGTTCATAAAGTTAACAGATAAATTTGTTAAGGGAATAGGTTCGGGAGTAGAAGCTCCAGCACACCTGGTGTGCTAGGTGTTGCTTTGATAAGAATTTTTGGGGCCAAAAGAATATGCTCATGGAGATGCTCGCCCCAACCCTAGGAGGAAAATAAATCAATAAGATATGGTTAGGGAACTTTGCGAATGTAGGGTTTTTGCATGGATATCCACACAGGCTATAATTTGCTTTTGTTGCACAAAAAAAAGGCAAAAAGATTCGATAAAGTAAGGGTATGCATAAAGATAGTTATTTCAAATGTAATTCAAGCATCCCTTACTTATCAAATGCTACTTGCAAAGGTGTCTGCTCTTTACGACCCTTCTTGCTAGAACCTTGCGTCATGTATGTAGACAGAGTACTGGGAGATGGACATGATGCAGATGGAGTACTTATGGATGGACAAGTATTGGATTGACCAACATGTGCATCGGACCACAAGATGGCATACATTCACTTGTAGACACATGTGTATTATGTTCTTCAGCCGTTTCCGTTGGTCGTACTGCAGAGCCTAATTTCCTTTTTGTATTTACATCCCATTTAACCTTAAGCTTTGCTACATACTTATGTAGTTTAGCATGTAAGTTAGCAAGGGGTACTATGCAATGTTCAACATTATTACCAATGCCAAACAAATGTTCTTTGATTCTAGTAGTGCTAACATGAAATGCATGACCACAACTTTTACACCACACGTATGAGATGATGTTTCTTGTCTTACATCATCGACATAATCTAGACCACACACCATTTTAGCTGATTGATCTAGAAAACATGTGTGAAAGATAATTAGATATGAGCAATATCCTAATTGAAAAAATTAAAAGAGGTCGCAACACATATGCATGTCCATGGCCCCTTGTGATAATAACTCCCATGCTCCTAATTGATGACTCTTGCATCTCACTTCATGCAAAGAATAGAATAAAACGTGTGTGAAGCAAGCTTCGAACACAGTAAAGGATAAAACCTGCTACCTATATTTCGCATTATCTTTTAAGTGTGAAGAAAGCTTCAAGCCTAAACCTAAGCTTTTATCTTCTAAGTGTGAAGCAAGCTTAGAACACAATAAAAGATAAATCCTCTTCCTAAGACTTTATCTTTCATGTGTGAAGCAAGCTTTTAACACAATGAAAGATTAAACTAATTTTTATTTTCTAAAATATATGTACAAGTATGAAGTAAACTTCGAGCACAAGTACACATATATCTAAGGTTCTTTTACTTAATACATTAGAAATTTTTTTTATTTTTCAATTTTAGAAGCACTACCTTGGAAGGAAATGCCTCTTTAGCTTACGGCCTTGAGATAATGAAAGTCGTGCACATAGTACATTGGGAATGATGTACTATTTTTATGGTGAGTTATTTCGATCGATAAAATTATTGGTTGATAATATATTGATCAATAACATTATCGATGGATAAAGTAAGGGCCTAAATGTATAACCCAAAATATGTGATGTGTCACCGTATAAAACGCCCGTATAAAGAGGGCAAATGTATAAAACGTATATTATTCGTGTATAAAACAAATCTCGTTTAACACATAATGCAACTTAGGCCACGAGTAATCATCTTCAGTATCTTATATTGGTCAGTGAAAGTTGAGCCTTCGTCAAAACTGCATTGCTCACAGCGAAACAACAAAAAAGATAGATGCTTGGTAAGGGGGGCTGCTCCATACAAACCAGAGAAGAGAATAGAATAGAACAAAAAACAAAATGGTCCAGAATCCGGATGCATAGATATTTCCATCCCATTACCATGTTGACGCAAAGTAGACAATCACCACCATGATGATTTCCACAAAGCCAACATCAGGATTCAAGGGAAGTAGATGCATGAACGATTTTTGGCTGCAATGCCATAACTGCAACAAGATTCAAGAATTATATGTTGTCAATCTCTCTTATATACACACACTCTCTCTCTCTGTCTCTCTCTTACACACACACACACACACACAATCTCTCTTACACACACACACACACACTCTCTCTCTCCTTCTTTCTCATGCACGCACACACCCAGATGTTTTCTCACACACGCGTGCACTCTCTCTCTCTCTCTCTCTCTCTCACTTTGTGTAGAGGGATGTCACAACAATAGCCCGGATAGAGGTTGATGCTCCATGTAGATGTTCTCTCACACATGCATGCATGCATGCTCTCTCACTCTCTCTCTGACTCTCTCTCTCTCGCTTATTAGTGCATAGCTATCCAAAGCAAATCACTAGTGTCTTCGTCAAAACTAGTTTTGGTCGAAGGAGAAGGAGTAAAGATGCAAGGGAATGTCACAACAGCATCCCGTATAGAGGTTGATGCTCCATGTGCCCCCAATGTCCTTCGATTTCTCTACCATCAGAAACAATTTCTAGCCTTCTTCTAAGAGCTTGATAGCTAAGAAAACGACTGACAAGCCATCACCCATGATAAGAATTTCAACGTTGGGCATGGTGGGTGCAACTAGGGAAACTGCGCCTTTGGGCAATGAGAGCCAAGATTGCTCACTGTGAAACAACAAAAAAGAGTGGCTCAAGTGCTTTATTGAATCCCGCTACTAAAATCATTTTGCTGCGGGTTGCTGCAGCAACTAGAAAGCGAAAACCTTCAACCTTGGTTCGTGACACAACTAAGAGTGATCCCTTAATACGACTCACTACCTTCTAAGCTTGATTAAAGCCCCTCATCATGCAAGCGACTGCTGTTCGATTATCGTGAGTTTGGAGTTAAGTGAAATAAATTGTAATCCCAATTTCCCAAAGCTACATGACTTTTTGACCTTAATACAACACATTTACTCCTTAATCCCATCATCAATTCAATAAAAAATGCTTTTAAAAAAGCTAGAAAAAATTAAAGTTTTATATATACCTTAATATTAAAAATTATAAATATTATATATAAAATTTAAAAACCTTAATTTAAACCTTTTCAATACTAGTTCTAAAAAATGTTTATTTTCTTCTTTCAAGTCATCAAATTTTAAGAATTCAAAGCGTGAAGTGTGTAAGAATTCAAAGCGTGGTACCCCTTGTGCTATTTGAGTACTAATGATGCCCACGAGATGTGTGATGTCTTGGGTTCAAGTCTTGGGGGCCTCATTCTCGGAAAAAAAAAAAAAATCTCGGAAAAAAAAGTCTTGGGGGCCTTGTTAGGTACCCTTGATGGGTTGATTATAAGCATGTACGATGGGTTCGCCAGCCCTCATCCCGACGGGGCCGCCTCCACCTCACGGAGGCTGGGTGTGTGTTTCTAAAATTTCCTGTACCTTCGGGAAGAAAAAAAGCAGTACGTATATCTTGAATATTATTGCAGTTTTTTCTAATTTGGCAAATGACTGTAGAATTTTGTAATGAAAATTAATTTGGCAAATTGACTGTAGAATTTTGTAATGAAAATTAATCACCTATGGCAACCGACTCCGCGATTTGCATGAACTTTTGGACGGCATCGATTTGACACGAGTGGACTGCCGAGTCCCGACGGGCAGCACACTGGCACAGGAATCGCAATTCAGTCACGTTGAGTTTGGTTACTACAGTCTCAATGAATGACAGCACATCCGCCCTTCAGGCTTCCACCGATCAAACTTATCCTGATTCCTGAGCCGATGCATGTTGACCTTGGATGTGAAGTTTGAACAGTGAGAGGATGCGTTTTCTTCGGGGCCTGCGCCATAGTTTAACTCATGCAGCGTGCATGTTTGCCAGTTGTCTGTGAGTTGGTATAGATGATGACATTACGTAGCCCGCAGAATCTCTCCCGACCACTTGTGTATCAGTCTTCAAAAATAAGCCTTCGCTTAATAATATGATTATAATTATATAGCCGAGATTTGGGAAAAGATAGGGAGAAAAAATTGCTCAAAATTACAATTCCTCTTCAGTCAAAAGGTGAAAAGGATTGATATAAGGTTCCGTATGAATAATTTCGAGAACATTGACAGTTTCCCTTCTAGGCAAGCAAATTTGGAAGGAGTACGCATGGCGTATTGGCATGCAAAGTTGAAAGGAGACGCATTTGAATAATTTTGAAAGAATCTATCAAGTTTTAGCAATCAACACGGTGCGTGGGATTTTGAGAGGGGAAGAGGAGCGGTAATTACAGCAGTTAAACACGATTAAAATGATTAAACAAACACATAATGAATTGATAAGCAAGATCAAAAGTACTAGACGGAGAAGAGTAGACATGAAACATTGTATATTCATTAAAGCGTTACATCCTCAACCCACTTTCCATTTTTTCTCATGCACCTCTGATGCTTGGACAAATCCAGAATGTATGTTTTCCATCTTCCGAGGTGGTTTTGCACCTAGGGTAACACCCACTAGTAAACTTTTTTTGCATCAATTTAGTCCCAATGGGCAAAGCCCACATGCATACCCTGCACAAGAAGGCTTGAAATTTAATAGGTAACTGACTTTCCAACAGCAGCTCCCATCACTTTTTCCAGCAGCCACAGCTCTAGCTCACCTTCCAAATCCTATTACAATATTCCACATTGCTTTCCCCTTTCCTTAGTTTAATGTACAATTCTCTAGTTTTTCCCTGCCCCATTGAACCAAGCCTTGTCCTTAATCTTGCAAGACTCATCTGATGCAATGGAAAACTAGCCAAGTTGGATATGAACAAGCACCTGAGTCATTAAATCCCTCTCCCTAGCAGGCAATTGAAATTCGAGTGTCACATTAGAGAAAATTTGGACTCACTTTTGGGCCTTTTAAGCTCTTTGAGATCCTAGGGAATATTCCATAAGGACCAATGAGGGTGAGGCTTATGTTTATGGAACTTTTAAGGTTACTTTTTGGTGGGAAGGCCATAACCTAAGCATAAAAACTCTAAATTTGTCGGAAGTTGGTGCATTAGAATCCTCTCATCAAGATCTTTCCAATCATATGTTTCATGATATAGTTTTGAGGTGCTATAGATAGAGTTATCCACGATCCCCCTTTTTGTAATAGAATGATGACTTGGCATTTCTTAGAGAGCCCCAAAATGAGTCCACATTTTCCCTAATGACTGATTCAACTCTTTCCACCCCACAATTGTCCATCCCAAAAATCATTCAGTCTATTATTCAGCTTCCTTACTGAGTAAGTATCAAGGAGACCTAAAGGAGGGTTAAATTTATGAGACCACGAGAGCCCCAAGCTAAGCATAGATTTACCTGAAGCTTTGCATCCCCCATCCCAAGCCATAAGACTCAAGCCTTCCTTTCACATGTTGGTCAACATCCTGCATAAAGGAGAGCCTATTATCTTCAAAAGAAGCATAGGAGAACAGTTTGTCTTTCCAACCCAACTCGTCACCGTTTTTCATGCCCTTCTGTCCTATTGATCCCTTCATCTTTCTCGTTGATCCCTTCATGGAGATACGTTGATCCCTTCATCTTGCTCATTAAAGATTGTGTGGAGATAGTGCTCAGACACATCCATGGCAAAAGACAAAGAAAGTTTGAATAGGTGATCCGATAATCACATGTGCTAAAGATGTTAAGGTGTGAGTGGTTATTTAGGCTATAAACTAATATTGTTACGTACTAGTGATAAAGGATACGTTGATATAAACAAGTATTTAACAGCGTGATTGTTAATGAACATGTCTTATGCTGTACAGTTATTAAAGCACGCTTGCGGCCTGTAAAATGACATGTCTTTTGTTGTGTTTAAGTTACTATACTTGTCCTTCTGCTTTAGCTATAAGACTGCACGCTTCTTGGACCGTTTCCTTCACATACCTGTGCCCAACATGGAAGTCACAACAAACGAATTCATTCGCACTTCCGCCCTGGTAGGGACTTTCTTAGCTCTCACCATAGCAACAGTACTAGTAGTGCAGTGCTCCCGCTGGTTCCTCGAGGGTTGTTGGCGGCCTCGTGTCATAACGAAAGCTCTGAAGGAGCAGGGCGTTATGGGCTTGAGCTACCACCCATTGTCCGGGAACATACCAGAACACGTAGCCATTCTAAAAACGGTGCAATCTGTTCCTATGCGGAGTATCTCCCATGATATTGTCTCCCGAGTCATGCCTCATTATAAAGAGTGGTCTCAGACCCATGGTAAGTTAGACCCTGTACTGTATTGCCTCATGTACTGCTTAAGTTTGACGTTTCATTAACGGTTTAGAAATAGATTCCGATCTGATATTACATGGTTTGACTACTTTGTGACTTGGTATAGGTAAGCAGTTCTACTACTGGTATGGTTGGACGCCGCGGTTGTTCATTGTCGTCCCAGAACTAGTGAAGCAAGTTCTGTACGACCGTTGTGGGGACTTGACAAAGATCTCAGCACGTCCTGAGTTCAAGGAATTTTTCGGAAATGGTCTCCCAAATTTAAATGGAGAAATGTGGGCAGTTCACCGTAGGGTGGTGAATCCTGCCTTTCGGCGGGACACGCTAAAGGTGATGATTTTGGAATATTGAAGGTGACAGATTCTGGATTTCATCGTTGTTCAAATTATCTCTAAGTCTCATATGCTTACAGGCTATGATACCAACCATCCTAGAGTGTGCCAATGCAATGTTTCTGAAATGGGAAAGGATATGCAGAAACAGTGACTCAGGCTGCTCTGAGATAGAGGTATATGCAGAGTTCGTAGAGCTGACAGCAGATGTGATTGCCCGCACAGCGTTTGGTAGCAGCTATGCAGAGGGAAAGCATGTTTTTGACCTTCAAAGGCAGCAGCAACTTCTCTTTATGGAGGCTGATAGTAGCTCCTGTATTCCAGCCAGCAGGTTATCTACATTAACCAGCTTCATTTGTAGTTTTTTCCTTATATATACCTCACCAATAGTCGTGAATTATTGCTCTTGCCAGGTTCTTGCCCACGCCCGAGAATCGTTTGCGGTGGCGTCTTCAAAGACAAATGGAGAGGCAGCTTACGACTCTCATCACCAACCGAGCTCAGTTAGTCGAAGCCTCTAGCGGTGATGCCTGTACTAGGAAGGACCTTCTCGGGCTCATGTTGACGGCCAACAAGGAACGTAGTGATGGGAGAAAGCCCACCTTGAGCGTTCAGGACGTGATGGATGAATGTAAAACCTTCCTTTTCGCGGGGCACGAAACAACATCAAGCTTGCTGACGTGGACGACCATGCTTCTTGCTCACCACACAGAGTGGCAAGAGCGAGCACGTGCTGAGGTGTCACAATTCTGTGGGGGAAACCCTCCAGACGTGGAATCGATAATTCATCTCCGAAATGTATGCTATAATCTAGTTGATTTGTCAGTTGATCTGTTTCCTTTACATAAATGAAGTGATGTTACCAAACTAAACGCTGCAGATCACCATGATCTTAAACGAGTCCCTGCGGCTGTATCCACCAGTCATACAGTTGATTAGATACAATTCAAATGCCATGAGGCTGGGCGCTATGGAGCTTCCGAAGGGCACTGCCTTACTCGTGCCAATCCTCGTGCTGCATCATAGCGAGGAAATCTGGGGTGCAGACGTGATCGAATTCAAGCCAGAGCGCTTTATAGACGGGTCTGCGAAGGCTGTTGCTTCTTCCTGTACTAACTCCGGCAGCCAGAATGCCGCGTTCATGCCCTTTGCTTTCGGTCCCAGGTTTTGCATCGGCCAGGACTTCTCTCTCCTTGAAGCAAAGCTGATCTTGGCCACCTTGCTACAACGTTTTTCCTTCTACGTAGCGCCATCCTACAGGCATGCACCAGCGCACATGATCACTCTTAAGCCGCAGTACGGTGTGCAGATTATACTCAAACCGATCTGTAACGCTCCTCTATCCTGAACCATCGAGAAGCGCCTCCACTGTAAATAGGGTATGTCAATACCAGAAGCGCTTGCCTTGTACAATATAGGGTATATATATTAGTGTAAATCAGAGAATCAGCTCGGTGGAGACAAGTTATTGTGTAAATCATAGGGTACATATTAGTCTAAATCTGAGATTCAGTTCGAACATCGGTGGAGACAAGTGTTGTTCTTGTACGATAAACAAGTTCTACTCTTTTGTAATAATTGACGTGTGTTTTTGAACTATAGATTTGTTGTAACTTCTACTTCTCTTTTAAAAAATCGATTTTTTGGTGCTCCAATCAGTGCCAATCAGTCATCAAGAAATATCGAGGTTTAGTGTGGGCGAATGACAAATTTTGGAAATTGATTTTGAAAAATAAAAATAGAAAGTTTTCATAAATTGCGCGTTTTTGGGGTATAAAATTTGGTGACTTGAAAGAAGAAAATTACATCTAGTATTGAAAAATTTAAAAGGTTTTTGAAATTTATATATAATATTTACAATTTTTAATACTAAGGTATGTATATATATACCTTAGTATTAAAGGATTTTTATCGAATTGATGATGGGATTAAGGAGTAAATGCATGGCCTCGTGTGGTATTACGGTGGTAGGTAAAAAAATTTGAAAATTTGGAAAATCGGGATTACAATTTATTTCACCGAACTCCAGACTCATGGTAATCAAACAACAGTTGCTTGCATGATCAACACTGGTAACAGAACTTATGCAGCATGTTCTTTATAAAAACGTCGCTCTTTCCATCGGTAGGCCGCACTGTAGAGCACACCACTTTCATCTTCTGTTCGAATTCATGGCTTCGTCTCGCAAGTAAATATTGGTTTGCGAATTCACAATTTCGCATGTGGAACGCTTTGTGGTTTGAACTTGGAGGTGAGTCGTGACGTGCACGAGGTCGAATTTTTATTTCCCCTCTCCATTTGATTCTAATAAGTTTTTAATAATATAGTAGTGGGTACAAATATAATTGATGAACTATTGCCTGGTATTGTGTGCCTCATATGTTGGGCACAGATAAATCTCTATTATTCCAACGAGATGGTGGAGCTCGTTGGAGAAACATTCGGAAACCATCTAGACTTTGGTCCCCCTTATCACACCGAAATTCTGAGCCTCGATTCACGAATCAGACTTCTCAGCTGTCTTCATCGCAATCATGGGTGACAGACCGTTCTTGCTTTGCTTTGTTACAGCAATCCGCGACAAGACCATCGTAAGCGTCTCTGATTTTTGTTTTTTCATTGTGAGCAATGCAGTTTTGATGAAGGCTCAACCCTCACAGTACAAGAGAAGGCATCATTAGGGGCATTTATTTATGGCATTTTATGTTAGGCCGTTATAAGCATCGTTTTATGTTACGCCGCTATAAGCGTCGTTATTAGCACTGCTGACACTACGACAGAATGAGGGTGTAGCAACAAAAATAATAACGCTTTTATAACTAGAAAGGTAAGGAGATGTCGAGCTATTTTTATTGCTAAAAAACTGATATTTTCGTTGTAACGAGTTCCCTGCCGAGCATAATAAAGGCGTTACTGAGTAATAAAATTTTGTTGTTTGGCTAGCGAAAGCACTGCACGATAAAAAAAATCTGGGGTAGACTGGGGAGTCTGCACAGGACTCCCCAATCTACCCCAGCTCTTTTTTAAAATTAAAACAGAGTCACAATTTAATGATACAAACATAAATATGAAAAACACGTAGATTGAGAAGAATGCAAGTGAGCCCAAAATTTATTATATTTCATGAATTGTCAGGCCTTTATGCATATATACAAAAAATATATCAATGAAGAGATGGCTGATTAGAATCCTCATCGGATTTCGAGTGCTCATCATCATCGTCCTCTTCACTTCCTTCTATTGCTTCATGCTCATAATCTGGATCTTTCTCTTCCTCTTCCTCTTCCCCTTCATCCTACATACATGCCATCAAGCACAAGGTAAGCATAGGGCAATAAAATACAATTATATATAGATAAGATAAGGGTTGTTTCACTACATACCTCATCTGCTTGAGTCTCCAAAACGGACTCATCCAAGTGTCTGCCTTGCGTATGCATCTACGCCCATAATTGTGGATGGGCGGCTCTATAGCAATTGTCATACTTCTCTTTGGTTGGGTCATGTCCAACAATCTCCCTCTATAAAAAAATTTAAGAAAATATAGAATTAGTTAAAGAAAACAATATAGTATTAAAAAAAATGAAAGAGGAGGAGAAAATGATTAGTAAAATAGGTACATACGAAACGAGCAATGTAGGAGGACTTTCCTCCTGAGCCGAGGTGTGAAGCCCCTCGCTTCCGTAGTCAAGAAGCACTCGCCGGTTGCTTGTTGTTGAAAAGCATGTGGGTGCTTTCTCACAAAGCTATGTGCATACCTCCACTCCTTGTGCATGCAAACGCTGGGCTTTTCCAAATTATTCTTTGTTGCTCTCTTGATGTTTGCTCTCCTATTAGAGATCAAAATCTTTATTCTTCTCTTCAGCAACTCTTGTGAGAAGCAAAGGTACGCATGTGGAACAGAGAACTCCGACTTAAGCACATCAATGACATATTTATTTGAAAGCTCGTCTTGTGCTTTCCACTTTTTGAAGGAGTTCATGAACTCCAGGTTAGAAAGTACATGCATGCGGTTCATGACTTGCTTCCCTCGTGCATCCATCACGAGGACACCATTGACATCCATGTTGTATAGTAGGGTGCATGGATCAAATGGTCGAATCGGTCTCTTGGGGGCTAGCTCATAATGAGCAGATGAAGAGCCCCCTTGCTGGGGAGACGCATCGGGAGACCTAGTGTTTCTTTTGCCAAAGCAAACGCAGCTTGCTCCCTCCCTTGCTAGCACATCTACTAGCCCCCCCAAACTCCCTACTACATTGTTGTCGTGGCAGTGAAGATGGACGTGAGGAAGCGGGGGTAGGTCTAGTCGACATAGGTGGTGTAGGCTCATCACAACCATACTGTGATGGGCCTACACTACTCGGACCCGTGCCACTCGAACCTATTCCTATCAAAGGCATGGTCTGTCGTGCCGTGCCTGGCTAAGTGGGCTACATTACACCCATGGCATTGATTGGCCCGATGGTAAGCCTGCCTGCATATAAGATCACACGATAAGACTTATAGAACACATAAAGGGTTAACCTGTGTTTGAGTAAATTGAGACCAAGCTTGCTTCCTATATCGTTCGTTATAATAAATAGCAAAGTTGCGACATCTAGGTCTTGCTATGGGTCGATCGACATTGCCTATACATACATGTATAAGAGTCAATTGTTGTGCATCGAGCCTTATGTATAAATCTCTATGCATAGAGTCTTATGCATAGAGCCTTATGTATAAAGCCTATGCATAGAGACTTATTCATAAATCTTTATGCATAGATCCTTCCACATAGAGCCTTATGCATAGAGCTACACATAGAACCTTATGCCTAAAGCTCTACGCATAGAGCCTTATGCATAGAGCTATGCATAGAGCCTTATGCATAAATATCTATGCATAGAGCCTACACATAGAAGCTTTATGCATAGAGCTTGCAAGAGCCTATGCATAGACGTAAACCTAAGCTAAACCTAAACCCAACACCCAAGGGTGCAATAAAGGAAAAACAAGCTATAAGCAATCAAAAGAAGAAAAGAGTTTACTGCTCTTATGTGAAGCCTAAAGAGAGGATTAGTGCAAGAGTTTACTGCTCTTATGTGAAGCCTAAAGAGAGGATTAGTGCAAGAGATGCAAAAACAAAAGAGGCAACAGCACAAGAATTCTCTAACAGAAGAATGCTTAAAGCTTAAACAAAAGAGGCGAAATGTGATATTAAAAAATTGTGAGACCTTCTACAATACTGCTTAGACAAGTAGGGTGGATAGTGCCCCTTTTGGATGATAGCTTCTGAGGACTTTCCACATGCTCCCCACTATTAAAGCCAAAGGAAACTTCTCTTTTACACAAGAGAAGGATAGTCAAAATATCGAGGGCTCCCCCTCCACTATAACCATCTACTCGTGATAACCACTCCTAACTTGACTTAACTGTCTACAATAATGCCCAATATCTCTATGTGTAAGCCTAAACCCTAAACCTAGCATGCAAGGGTGCAATAATCACGAGGTTGCATGAATAAGAGAACTTACCTCGAGAATGTCAAGCCCAAGGAGAGGACAACAATGCAATACTTACAAAACATAACATGAGAAAAAGTGATTAGTTACACATTTAAACTTCATGCATGCATAGCACTACACATTAGGCTTATGTAAAAGACATATGTCAGGATTAAGGCTTAAGCATAAGCTTTAAGCATAGACTTATGCATAAACCTTAACCATAAGCATAGGGATATTGTATAAGCCTTAAGTATAGGGCTTATGCATGAGCCTTAAGCATAGCCCGGCTTATGCATAAGCCTAAGCATAGGCTTAAGACTT
This sequence comes from Cibotium barometz, assembly GCF_041138505.1. Taxonomy (NCBI): domain Eukaryota; kingdom Viridiplantae; phylum Streptophyta; class Polypodiopsida; order Cyatheales; family Cibotiaceae; genus Cibotium; species Cibotium barometz. Next base: position 56,187,458 of record NC_141071.1, on the reverse strand, counting down.
ATGCATAGGCCTTAAGCATAGGCTTATGCATAATTCTATTGCATAAGCATAGGCCTTAAGCCTTAAGCATAGGCTTATGCATATGCCTTAAGCATAAGCATAGGCATAATCATAATCCTATTGTATAAGCATAGGCCTTAAGCCTTCAGCATAGCCTTATGCATAAGCCTATTATATAAGGCTTATGCATAGGGTCATGCATAAGCGTTAAGACTTAAGCATAGGCTTATTCATAAGACTTAACCATAAGCACAGGGCTTATGCATAAGGCTTAAGCATAAGCCTTATGCATAATCCTATTGCATAAGCCTTAACCATAAGCATAGGGCTTATTCATAAGGTTTAAGCATAAGCCATGTGTATAATCCTATTACATAAGCCTTAGTGCATAGGCTTATGAATAGTCCAATTGCATAAGCCTTAACCATAAGCATAGGGCTTAGGGATAAGCCTTATGCATAGGCTTAAGGCTTATGCATAGGCCTTAAGGATAGACTTATGCATAACTTCACCTAATTCTAATCCCAGCATCCAAGGGTGCAATAACACAAAGAGAAGAAGCATACAAGAAGAGGGCTTACCTCTTCTTTGAGAACCCGTATGAGAGGATTGGCCTAAAGCTTTATTAGTTGTTCACTTGAATAAACCTACAAAAAAGAAACATAATAAATCAAAAATTTAGTTTATTTTAACATATTAGTAGGCAAGGAGAAGAAGAGGAAGAAGAGGAAGAAGAGGTGAGTATCCTAAACCCTATTCCTAATGCATAAGTGATTGAAAGAAATTGGTTTAGGTTGCCCTAACCCTAGCTCTATGCCTAGAATGCTTAATAGATAGGTTGATGGAGAGCTCTCCATCAAAGCTCTCTATTAGAGTTCTAAGCATAGGGCTAGGGTTAGGGAAAGGGTGAAAGGGAAAGGAAAGAGAGCAAAAGGGAAAGGGAAAGCTCACATAGAGCTATGTAGAAGCTTTACATGAAAGCTTGGAATGAAAAAAAGCATGGAACCTACAAAAAAGAAACATAGAAAATCAAAATTTTAGTTTATTTTAACATATTAGCAGGCAAGGAGAAGAAGAGGAACAAGAGGTGAGTATCCTAAACCCTATTCCTAATGCATAAGTGATTGAAAGAAATTGGTTTAGGTTGCCCTAACCCTAGCTCTATGCCTAGAATGCTTAATAGATAGGTTGATGGAGAGCTCTCCATCAAAGCTCTCTATTAGAGTTCTAAGCATAGGGCTAGGGTTAGGGCAAGGGTGAAAGGGAAAGGAAAGAGAGCAAAAGGGAAAGGGATAGCTCACATAGAGCTATGTAGAAGCTTTACATGAAAGCTTGGAATGAAAAAAAGCATTGAAGCTTTCCATCAAAGCTTGGGAGAAAGAAACATAGGAAAGGGGGATTTACCTTAGAGAGGATGAGAGGCTTGAGGGAAGAGTTGTGGTGGGAGGAAATGTCGCTGTGCAGGTGTCCTCTCGAAGTAGGTAGAAAGAAAAAACTCCCGTCGGTGGTGGCAATTTAGGCGGGATCCCCCTAGCAGTAAAATTTCGCTGTTACCTTTGCTGCTGGGTAGCGATATTTTGCTGTTGAGCAGAAAAAAAAATGCTGCTATCTAGTAGTGAAATCATTGGTGTAATCATTGTCGAGCAGCAAGATCTTGGTTAATTTTATGTCATAAGTTCTGGACAGCTCAAGTGTTTTTGTACTAACCCTAAATCGGTTTTGGATGTCTAACACTGATCAAGGGTGGGAAGTTGGTTTTGAGGCATGGTTGAGAGAAAAGATTCATTGTATGTGTGATTGATGAGAGGGCCAATATATACGACAACGTCGTATAAAAAAATTGAGCATGTATGGACATATAGACTTCATGAGGAATTGGCACGACCAAGTGCCAATGATAACAGGGAGGAGAACCATAGGAGAGTGCTAGGTAACATGCCACACCATTTGGTGACATCGGGTAGAGTGAAGAAGGTAGTAAGGCTTCATATGGAAAGCATGGCTAAGACTCATCTTCGCCAATCAATGAATGCGGTGCCTCAACCATTGCCACATGAAGAAGAAGAGAATCTCATCATGGACGACATGGTGAATGACTTCTTTGGACGAGAGGTCATAGATGATAGTGAGAAACCTTGCATAGAGAGGCAAGCACTTCTTTCTATGTGGGATGTTTACTGCGAGAAAACTTGGAGCTATTAAACTTGAAAACAACTTATGGATGGAGTGATGCAAGTGTTACAAGTCTTCTTGGGTAAGATCACCTCATTCTATTCTCTTAAAAAGAAAATGTCTCATGTTTATATACTATCCTTGTAAATATTTTGATATATGTTGTAGGCTTATCAAGAACATTCTTCCCCCTCAAAATCTATTACCAAACTCACAAGATGGATGTCGTAAAATGCTCTCTATGCTAGGTATGGATTACACAAAAACACACTCATGTTCCAATGATTGCATGCTATTTAGAGGGGTTAATAAAGATGCAACACAATGTCTATAATGTGGAGAGAGCCACTATAGGGTTTATTTGCAAGGAGACAAAGTTCCCTTGAAGTTGTTGAGAGACTTCCAAATCATTTCTCGCATCTGACACATGTTTAAATGTAAGGGGATTACAGAACTCATGACATGACTTGCTACTTATCTCTCAACCAATTCATTCACTGCATGGCAACATGTGAATCAAAACATATAGTGGGGTGAAGGCTGATGTTGAATTACCCACGGACAACCTAAAAATGATGCTGGCCCGGTGTGCCAAGGAAAGAGCACGGAGAGCTGTTGTTGAGGTCCGAAAGCTATAGGATGACAACCAAGCCTTAAACAAAGAAAATGAGTGCCTGAAAGATTGGCTAGCAAACAGTTTAGCAGCCTCATGGGCCAGCATAGATAATCCAGTCTTTGAAGCTTCGATGTAATGCTCTCACAACTATTAAAGGCTAACAAAGAGCTACCACTATACTTTCAAAACGGAGACAAAATAAGGTTCATATTGACCAAGAAACCCCTTCCTCTTGAGCTTCCATGCTCTGAATACTTGTTCTCTCAGACTCCAGAGGGAAGGAAGATGCTGCCACCAAGGATGCAGCCACCAACCAACGCTGATGTTTGGAAGTGGGGGAGCACCAGATATCCAGATGCGAAAAAGACACAAAACCCACTTTCATAACATTCGAAAGAATATGAAGAAGCTACACAAGTCAAGTGGAGGAATATCCCCATGGTAGAAAAGGCATTTCTAACGCAAACTTCACTTCGATCGATGGTGGTAAAAGTTTTTGACTTGTAGATTCCGCAGATCGACAACAGAGGTCTTGGGTGCTCAAAAGAGCACGCAACAAGGTGGCTGAAGAGAATCCAAAAACATACCACCTACTCAGATAATGTATACATTCTAGAATGTACTCCTCCAAAAATGTTCATAAAGTTAAAAGATAAATTTGTTAAGGGAACAACTTCCGGAGTAGAAGCTTCATCACCTAGTGTGCTAGGTGTTGCTCTGATAGGAACTTTTGGGGCCAAAAGAATATGCTCATGGAGATGCTCGCCCCAACCCTAGGAGGAAAATAAATCAATAAGATATGGTTAGGGACCTTAGCGAATGTAGGTTTTCTGCATAGATATCAACAAAGGCTATAATAAGCTATAATTAGCTTTTGTTGCACGAAAAAAAGCCAAAAAGATTCGGTAAAATACGGGTATGCATAAAGATAGAGGATAGCTATGAAAATAAAGAGGAGAGGAGGGATTATTTTTGTAGAGGGAGAAGCTTTTAAGAAAGAGAAGCGCGATGTCGTGAAGGATGGTCTTTTTTTTGGGGGGGGGGGGGGAGAAGACAAATATTTTGAGAGTTGGAGGAGTTTTTTTGGCTATTGAAGTGAAGAGGGCGATGAGGAATTTTGTGGAGAAGACTTGGGTTGTATCTAGAGCAAGGGGTTGTGCTGCTGGAGGGAGAGAGTTATGTGTGGGGACTGGTGTCCCAGAACTTCCCAATAGACACCACTATTAGATACTTGGAAGAACCAAGGATTGCTCAAGCATTTCCCCATTGTACTGGCCAGAGAAGCCTGCAGACAAAATCTTTGCTGATTATATGGTTGATGATGAGCTTGTACACATTTGAGAATACATGTTTGGATTTTATTATGGTTATTTGAGAGTGTTTCTTTTGAAATGCTATTTGTTTCCTTCATATGCTCAAGATTGAGGCTTTATTATGTGTTATACAGTCTTCTTTGAATATCAAGGGGATCAAATTGTGGGATACCAAGGTTTTCTTCTATATTTTGATTCAATTTTATGTTGAAGGGAAGGATTTCTCTTCGTTAAGAGACTACTCGTGAGATTTAACTTTGGTTGAGTTTGGTTTGGGGACAGTTAACCTGAGTAAGGGTTGATTCCGAGTCATCTAGACATTGGAATGATTAGCATATGGTATAGGGATGTTGTGCTAACTAGTATTAGTCGAGGGGAAGTGATTTTGTGCATCAGCTGATAGTTTTGGATCTGTTTGAGGACAAAAAACAAAATGCGTAATGTTTTACTGTGTGTTTGAGGTGGCAATCTAACATAGCAGGTCAGTTGATTGCTTCTAAGGTTTGAGGCTGGCCTTGTTGAAGTGTTTAGAGGTCCCTGTGGTGTAAATTACCTCAAAGTATATAGTTTTGGTGTCAGATAGCTCAGCTTGGGTAGTTGGGTAGGTTATGTCCATTCAGAGGCAGATGTGAGCTGGTAATAGTGAACCGAGAGATTGTGAGGTGATATCTTGCCTAGTTCAGTGCTATCTTACCTAGTTGAGTGATATTCGAGGCAGATATGAGCTGGTAATAGTCAACCGAGAGATTGCGAGGTGATATCTTGCCTAGTTCAGTGCTATCTTACCTAGTTGAGAGATATTCGAGGGTTTAGCTGACAAAGGAAATTTTAAGAAGGGTCAGAATTTCTCTTGATTTCAGAGGCAGAAGACAAACAAAGTATGACTTGTCTGAGTCAGCCAAGAGAGTATATTATGAGACAGAGGTTAGGTGGGGTATGTTAACTAGTTCTAAAAGGTTTTGAGACTTATTTATGAAGCTATCCGATGGTGGAGGACATCCTGGGATTCTCAAGAGTAGATTGTAGATAGAAAGCAAAGAGTTGACTTTGGAAGCAAGTTTTGAGTATTTTTGCAGCCACCAACTGGAGTTGTGTTTGGTCAGCTAAACTTCCATTGTGGTCAAGAGAGGGTGTTAGGTGATAGATTAAAGCCTTAGAGGACAACTGGGTTAGTAATTGAAGTCATTGGGGTGGCTGGGAGGATAGTGAAGTATCATGAGGGGTAGCTGAGGACCAAGGGATAGAGGCAAGGTGCTTTCGTGCTTGTTGGTGTTGTTGTTTTGCTAGGGTGTGGTGCTTGTGATAGTCCCTCTCATGGTGATGTGCTTCAGATGGAGCTATCGAGGAAGTATCTCCAAAGGCCATCAGCACCCACTGGCTCAGTGGGCGACGTAGCGGTCAATTAGACCACCTCGCACATCTTGAGCACCACCTCGGTACTGCATGTGTGAAGGTGGCGGGCTATAATCGCTAGAATAGCCATTGCCAAGATCAAGAAGACAAAGCTTAAAAGAATGGTTGATCACTACTACAAGGTTACAAGGCAAGCATGATTTTGAAGGTTGTAGCTCAGATGCACGCTACTAATAGCTCACAACAATTAGTTGACGTGCGTGGTGAGAAATAGCACATGCCCATAGTCCTTAGAAAGTAGTAGTTTCTATGTCGAGCAGTTTCTCTATAATGACACTTTCATAACGTCCGGAAGAATATGAAGAAGCCGCACAAGTCAAGTGGAGGCCAATCCCCATGGTAGAAAAGGGAATTCTAAGGCAAATTTCACTTCGACCGATGGTGGTAAGAGTTTTTGACTTGTAGATTCCGCAGATCGACAACAGAGGTCTTGGGTGCTCAAAAGAGCACGCAACTAGGTGACTGAAGAGAATCCAAAAATATACCACCTACTCAGATAATGTATACATTCCGGAATGTACTCCTCCAAAAATGTTCATAAAGTTAAAAGATAAATTTGTTAAGGGAACAACTTCGGGAGTAGAAGCTTCATCACCTAGTGTGCTAGGTGTTGCTCTGATAGGAACTTTTGGGGCCAAAAGAATATGCTCATGGAGATGCTTGCCCCAACCCTAGGAGGAAAATAAATCAATAAGATATGGTTAGGGACCTTAGCGAATGTAGGTTTTCTGCATGGATATCCACAAAGGCTATAATAAGCTATAATTAGCTTTTGTTGCATGGAAAAAAGCCAAAAAGATTCGATAAAGTACGGGTATGCATAAAGATAAAGGATATCTATGAAAATAAAGAGGAGACGAGGGATTATTTTTGTAGAGGGAGAAGCTTTTAAGAAAGAGAAGCGCGACTTCGTGAAGGATTATTTTTGTAGAGGGAGAAGCTTTTAAGAAAGAGAAGCACGACTTTGTGAAGGATGGTCTTTTGCGGGGGGGGCAGGGGGGGAAGAAGATAATTTTTTTGAGAGTTGGAGTTTTTTTGGGTGTTGAAGTGAAGAGGGTGATGAGAATTTTGTGGAGAAGACTTGGGTTGTATCTAGAGCAAGGGGTTGTGCTGGAGGGAGAGAGTTATGTGTGGGGACTAGTGTCCCAGAACTTCCCAATAAACACCACTGTTAGATACTTGGAAGAACCAAGGATTGCTGAAGCATTTCCCCATTGTACTGGCTAGAGAAGCCTGCAGACAATCTTTGCTGATTATATGGTTGATGATGAGCTTGTACACATTTGAGAATACATGTTTGGATTTCATTATGGTTATTTGAGAGTGTTTCTTTTGATATGCTGTTTGTTTCCTTCATATGCTCAAGATTGAGGCTTTATTATGTGCTATATAGTTTTCTTTGAATATCGAGGGGATCAAATTGTGGGATACCAAGGTTTTCTTCTGTATTTCGATTCAATTTTATGTTGAAGGGAAGGATTTCTCTTGGTTAAAAGACTACTCATGAGATTTAACTTTGGTTGAGTTTGGTTTGGGGACAGTTAACCTGAGTAAGGGTTGATTCCGAGTCATCTAGACATCGGAATGATTAGCATATGGTATAGGGATGTTGTGCTAACTAGTATTAGTTGAGGGGAAGTGATTTTGTGCATCAGCTGGACAGTTTTGGATCTGTTTTAGGACAACAAACAAAATGCGTAATGTTTTACTGTGTGTATGAGGTAGCAATCTAACATAGCAGGTCAGTTGATTGCTTCTAAGGTTTGAGGCTGGTCTTGTTGAAGTGTTTAGAGTTCCCTGTGGTGTCAATTACCTCAAAGTATATAGTTTTGGTGTCAGCTAGCTCAGCTTTGGTAGTTGGGTAGGTTATGTCCATTCAGAGGCAGATGTGAGCTAGTAATAGTCAACCGAGAGATTGTGAGATGATATGCTACCTAGTTCAGTGCTATCTTACCTACTTGAGTGATATTCAAGGGTTTAGCTGACAGAGGAAATTTTAAGAAGGGTCAAAATTTCTCTTGATTTAAGAGGCAGAAGACAAACAAAGTATGACTAGTCTGAGTCAGCCAAGAGAGTATATTATCAGAGAGAGGTGAGGTGAGGTATGTTAACCAGTTCTGAAAGGTTTTGAGACTTATTTGTGAAGCTATTCGATGGTGGAGGACATCCTGGGATTCTCAAGAGTAGATTGTAGATAGAAAGCAAAGAGCTGACTTTGGAAGCAAAGAGCTGACTTCCGAAGCAAGTTTTGAGTATTTCTGCATCCACTGGATTCTCAAGAGTAGATTGTAGATAGAAAGCAAAGAGCTGACTTTGGAAGCAAAGAGTTGACTTCGGAAGCAAGTTCTAAGTATTTCTGCATCCACCACTGGAGGTGTGTTTGGTCAGATAAACTTCAACTCTAGTCAAGAGAGGGTGTTAGGTGATAGATTAAATCCTTAGAGGACAGCTAAGTTAGTAATTGAAGTCATTGGGGTGGCTAGGAGGATAGTGAAGTATCATGAGGGGTAGCTGAGGACCAAGGGATAGAGGCAAGGCGCTCTCGTGCTTGCTGGTGTTGTTGTTTTGCTAGGGTGTGGTGCTTGTGATAGTCCCTCTCATGGTGATGTGCTTCAGATGGAGCTATCGAGGCAGTATCTCAGAAGGCCATCAGCACCCACTGGCTCAGTGAGTGACGTAGCAGTCAATCGGACCACCTCCCACATCTTGAGCACACCACCTCAGTACTGCATGTGTGAAGGTGGCGGGCTATAACCGCTAGAATAGCCATTGCCAAGATTAAGAAGACAAAGCTTAAAAGAATGGCTGATCACTACTACAAGGCAAGCATGATTTTGAAGATTGTAGAGGATGCACGCTACTAATAGCTCACAACAATTAGTTGACGTGCGTAGTGAGAAATAGCACATGCCCAGAGTCCTTAGGAAGTAGTAGTTTCTATGTCGAGAAGTTTCTCTATAATGATCCTGGATATAATCCAGTAAACAAAGAGCAATATTGCCATTCATCGTGTGACGTGTCTCTGTGGTGTTACTGTTTGTAATGTGACGCTATTGCAGGAAAACTAGGTAATATTTCTTGAAAACGAGAAACATTTAGCATCTTTCAAAGATTCCATTAAAAAAGGCCAAATTTTTACCTTTTTTGAAAAGTGATCTATGCATGCGTACAATGCCGCCCAAAAATGATACTATTTAGGACACTGCGCATTTTTTACAAAAAATAAAACAAAAAAAAAGACATGGTTTTGCTTACTTTTTGAGATTACAACTTAAAATCTAACAATAAGTATTAAAAAATATACCAAAATAGAGACCATTTGTCATTGACATATTCAATCCAGAAAAGTAATTAATATAACTCTAAAAGAGGAACTATTTCCTAGACATACAACTCATGGCATAGTTATGGCTCCTCATCATCACTGCTAAATATACCATCACCATGACTCGTTGGTGTGCCTTCCCTTGAGGAGGTAGATGAGGCATCCTCTTCAACACTATCCACAAAGACATTTTTTTCTTCTATGTGTACACTTAAAGCTAAGACTCCTTGGGTTCGCTATCGTGTTTGCACACCCAAGGATGTGCAACCAAGCTCAGAGTTATTGAAAAGCAAGGGATCTTCTCTTGAAAAATAGAAATGGTTGACTTTTGCAAGTAGCCTGCTTTTGTGAGAGTAAAGTCGTACACCAAAATATCTATCTCATCAAGTGGTAGTACACTAGTGCTAGCAGTGTTCTTTCCCCTCTCACGCTTGCCCTTTCCTTTTGTTGTATTTACCATTTCCAAGTTATATATTCCCTCAAATTTATTTACATGAGTTGTTCTCATGCAATGCACTGTTAGTGACAATGTATGCTCGCCAATTTCATCTTTGTCGATAGCTACTACCTTGCAAATCCAAAATGGATGTTTTAAAGCATCATCCTCAGCTAGGGTAGCAACAAGGGTACCCTCCTTTATGTCTTGTGGATAATCACTCCACATCTCTTGAGTTCTTTTTTTGCCTTTCTTTCGATCGTCTGGCTCCTACGTACATCTCTCTTGCTTCCCCATGAAGATGTTTATCGATCTCTATTGCAATTGGCACGGCAAAATAAGTGGACGTTTTTTTCAGCCACTAAAAAGAGCTAGCTAGATTCCATGAGTTATTGATATTCCTTTCAAGTATTTCTTCTTGTTGTTCAAAGAATGTGTTCCACCATTTTGCATCTTGCTCTCTTGCATACTACTTTGTGGTCTCAATTAGCGATCTTCTCTCTGCAATGCACCTTTGAAAGTCCATAGCTTGACCTACCTTGCTTGCCTCCTTTACTTCCTTTAAGCTTTACAAGGGTGCCATTTTTGAAGCTTGCATAACCATGTCTGAAATAAAGTTGAGAACTTTAAGGCCACCTGAAGAAAGCCACTTTCTTGTTTAAGTTCAATCAGAAAGGCATGTTGATAACTTAGATCATTCAACTACTCCAAGCACCACCTTTTTTCTATCCTTGGCCCATTAACAAAAAACTTGAAATCCATTGTCTCCTTCAAATGCTCTACCATTGGACTTGGTGTGTAAGCTTTCTCTATAAGTGTCATCATGGTCTCCAAAATAAATGCATTGTGGTGAGATAATTTTTTGAAAACATGTTAAACATCTGATCAATGTGGTTATGAGTGTGACCCACAAGTAGAAAATTCAATTTCACTTTCTTAAACACCCCTAAGGAAACCGACATGCTTACGTATCCAAGAACTATTTGATTCTTCTTCTCTCTTGCGGTGTTATCTAGCTGTAAATATAATATGCTTGGCAATTCATGTTCCCAATTAGATATCACATGATGAATGATTGTAACGGTTAGATTTGGATCATTATGGATATTTAGATATGTGAAAAAAACCCTTGGGTGAAGTTACAAGGCAACCAACCAAATGCATTTGCACAAGTGTGTTTTCTATAATGTCCTTAGGCAGCCTAGCAAAGTGAGGCAAGCAAGTTTTTTTCTGGTCCATTCCATCAATAACTAGCCCAAGATACTTTTCTGGAGATGTAAAACACTTTCCTCTATGGTCCATTGCCTTCCTTCTTTCATTTTCTTGCTCTTCCCTATGAATTCTCAAAGTATCCTTGACTATCCTTAGCTCATCTGGATCACTTTTGCAACCTTTCGTCTTGTTTTTAGCTTTGCACACACAGTGCACACACCCATTCAAACTTTTCGTGGGATAGTCATGTTGGCAAAGAAGGTTTTCCAAAGCCTGGTAAAATAAGAGTAGCTTGTATACTGCTCTTGTTTAGTTGTCATAGCATCTCTATACAACGAGAATACCTCTGACCTTGTAAAATTGTCGGATAAGTTAAACCTTCCTATTGTCCGCATACATTCTGCATGATACTTAAAATAACAATGAAGCCATGTTAAAACATTTTGCCCCATTTGACCTATGGATAATAAAGGATCTAACGGCATTGGTCTGCCCCATTTTTGGTCCTTCACTTCACATTTCCAAGACTCAAAGCAACCTTAAAAAGTGTCCTATATACCAAATCAAAGCCAAGGCTATATTCAAAAAGTTTCCATATGCAAACAAGGTATCAGCATACCACTAAGAAGTGCATCTTACTCTCCACTGCTCATGTCAAAATAGTGTGTTCGTAATGCCTTTAACTTTTGCAACCCAAACTTTGCTAGACATTCTGCCTTGCAACATTCTATTTTAATGCATCCCTTAATTGTCTATCTGCATACAAGAATGCTTTTCGCTTCAACCCATGATAGGTCTTACCTCGATACATTGGAGATGATGTCAACTGCTCAATGGTATCCAAGGCATCATATTCATCACTACCATCATTTGTTGCTTGTTGTGGAGTGGAGGCTTTACTTGGAGAAGTAAGGACTCCTTGTGCTTGTAGCTTCATATGATGTAAAAGATAATCCTGGTGGTGATTGCCCATGGCTTGGAGTGTCCACTTCTCTATCTCTATTTTTAGTTTTTTTAACCATTAGGAATTTTTTGGACCCAAAAAGGGCCTCCAAAGGATTCCTAATTTTAAGGAGTTAGAGTTTAAAAAGCTGGGCTTAAGGGAGACAAAGGCTATGGTGATCCCTATTTTTTGCCTTGCCACATCAGCCATACCCCCTAGTTTCACTTTTTAAAGGGAATATTCTCATACTCTCTCTCTTACTTTTTGAATTTTTTATCTTCACTCTCTACAAATTGAATCTTTCTTGTCAGTTTGAAATCTCCTTCCTCATTAACTCCCACCATATCTCTCTTCCACATCAGCAAGACATTCTCGTATTTAGGTGGGCCCTAAAAAGTGAACATTTTTAATATTTAATTTTTAAATTTTTATATTTTGAGGTGGAAAAAACACCGCCCAACCAATATGTATGATGAAAATACTTTTTTCCCTCTAAAAAGCTTGCAATTCAAGGGTCACGTTAGAAGCCTGTGAGGAGCCAGTACATCCATAACTAACTATCAAGACCCCACAACCCCATAAACATAACTAACTGTGTCCACTATATCCATGAGATCCCGAAATTTTGGGGACCCCAAAAATTATTATTTTTTAAATTTTCTCAAAAATGTAATTCATTGATGAAAAACTCCATGTTAGTATATTTGTATATCAAAAAGATCATTTTCTACTTAGAAAAATAGATTTTTGTTAAACCTCCAATAGCAAAGTTTTAACAGTCTCTCTCTCTCTCTCTCAGGATCTCTTTGTTTTAGCTTCTTCCTCTGCTTAGCTATGGAGCCTTTGCAAGCTGTGTGTGTAGTCCCTTGTGAAGCTAGAAAATGGAAGGTTGATTTACACATTCATATTCTTGAAGAGTATGGCAGCTCTAAAAAAACTCATTCTACTAATGCACAATCTGTCTAAGCTCATAGGATAGCTAAGGAGAAAAATGTAGATCTTTGGGTTGATGGGCATCTCTATCCAATTGACCCTCCATTAAGAGTAAGCCCTCCTTTCCGCGATTTATCATCTTTTATGCATTTGTTAGTGAAGGAGAGCTTGGCTTGTTAGGATATTGCAGAAGATTGACAAACCTATATTCTCCAATCTCAATTACAAGAATCACAATTCACCCTTTTACAATGTCAACAAGAAGGACTTAAAACATCATCAGATAAAATGAAAGAGATCCTCGCAGAGAATGTGGAGAAGGATGCAAAGATTCAAAGGCTAGAGGAGCGTATCAAATAACTCAAAGCAATGCCAAATAAGACAAATTTAGGAATTTTGGAAATTATTCGAGTCCCATTTCTTATAGGATTGGTTGGAAACTCGGTATTTTTGTGTAGTTTGAGCTAACATCTATTTGTTGGTGCACTCTTTGTGCCATTAGATTATATCTTGACACAACTATTTGGCGTATTTGTTTATAGTTGTATAGATACATACGTCACTGCAACAATATTGGAAGGATAAGGGAAACATGACACTAAACTTAATTGAGATTATACAACACTTTTCATATGAAGAAGAGAATGTTAAATATTATCTCCACTTTGAGACATTGAAGTAAAAACATGGGCTTTATTTAATTTGCCAAAAGAATTCTAAATTTCACTTAAAAAGGAACCTCAGAAGTGAGAGATCTCTAAAGGGTGTGGTGTTAGAAACAACAAAACAAAAAGTAAATCTCAATGACAGTACAATGTGCTAAGTTTACGATTGATCCACAGATAAAAACCCATCTTAGACACTATATCAAGATTATAAATTATGATATATATGCTTAAATTTGAGGGACATTGAAGTAAAAACATGGGATAATAATGCCAAAGAACACTTGGAAAAGGAACCTTAGAATTGAGGGATCTCCAAAGAGTGTGGTATTTAGAAACACCAGAAGCAATCAAATTTCAATGATATTGTTACATTCAAGTTTACAGTTCATCCGAAGACAAAAACCCTTTCCAATACCTCAGAAGTTCAACCAAAAAAATAAAAGAGCGAGTATATTGTCAATGCTAAATTTCATCAAATTTATTGAATATGATGTATAAAAGATTTTCACTATTGAGATAATTGAGTCTATCCAAATTAAATTATAATATTCATAGCCTTACACCTTGACAAGGCAATATCTTCAATAAAAAACAAACACATCTTCATTGCAATCGAATTGCAAATATTGACAAAAGAGATAATCAAATGACAGTAAGTTTGGAGGCATTTGATTGCTTAATACAATAGTGTAAAGATTTGGCTCATACAATCCAAAAATTAAACCCATCTAAGTACATTGTTTTGGCCAAACCCTAAGTCTATCTTATGGGCTTTTAGTACAGAATGGCTCCAAACATTCTGCACCCAACAAGTCTTGATATTTGTGCAGATTCCATACTTCAAACTACACATTTAGACCTCAGAAATGGTTTCCTTTGACCTGCAGCAACAACTAGTATGGGTTACTAGGTTGGAATCCGATTATATAGTCACTCAATGTTTAATGAAATCAGACATTATCCTACCCATAAGCTCAAGTAATCCTTTTGTAGCCTTGATATGTATGCTTTTGCTCTGCAACTCCACTTATGAGATGACCACGATCATATCCCAAGCGAGTAGCATAAGCAATAGCATATTGATCACTCAAAATCCATCTTTTATAACACACTTTTAACAAGCTTAGCTGGTCTTTGGATAGTAATGGTACTCCAGCTTTGGATGCCAACATTGCTAGATCCTTGCTTATGGATTCTACTTCTCTTTTTTTCCCTCTTGATTGGACATACTTTAGCTTATCACCATACAATGGTAAGTGTGAAGATGAGTTTTCCACTTCATCTGAATATTTGTTGAGCTCTTCTCGCAAAAATTAGGAGGTGAATTGGAGCCATTCTTCCAGTACATCTTGAAAATCGATAAATAAATTATGACCATGTGTGATAGGAGATTGACCTAGCCGATTAAGCAAAATAATAGACCTAATGTCATTTATATTATTTAGATTTAAAAGGTAGGGTAGAAGGTCATTGCATAGTACGTAGTCGTGCCCTCCTTGAAAACTTTCAGGGAAGAGATAGTTGTCTTTTGGATTAACACATCCCTTGAAAGGGCTATCATCAATAAGCAAGGTATTCTTCTTATTGCAAATATCTTGGCACTGATTCCAAACCTTGAGTAAAGGTTTAAACATAGCCTCAACAGTAGGCTTATCTGGCCTATACACTTTTCGAAGATTATGGATATAACATTCTTCTTGTCCCCACACCATAAAGAAATGATATTTCTTATGTGTATACTGTTCAAGAGTGTTTACATAGACACAAACATTCTTGTGTAGCATGGCGGACCAAATACCAACATGAAAGCAAATCTCATCCAAAAATTCAAAACACCCGGGGCGAATAACAACTCTGGTGTGACCAATATCAATTTGAATACATTTTGTTTGTGGATGCCTCTTCTCTTCCTTGTTGAGTAAAACTCCATTAAGATCAAGTATAAGTGCATGTTTCTCTATGGTGATTGCACGTTCGTCCTTGCTTTGCGCAGCACCCGTACCTGCACCCCACAGTTATATAAACCCCTGCTGGGGTGCTCCATGGGGAACACACATTTCTGCGTAGCCTATGCTCTACTGTGTCGGCGTCCGTACCGCCGTCCGTCCTTGTGCAGTGTACTTGCTGTAGTACAGTCACCCCTTGCAGCCACCCCTCTCACACCCCCTCATTTGCCACTTTTCAGATAACCCAATTTTTCCTCCATCCCTCCCTTGCTAGCTAGGAGGCAGTGTCCTAAACTCTTCTCCCCCCCTTGTGTGAAGAGACTTACAGCAGCCCTCAGTCCTTCTCCCCTTTTGCAAAACGTTTTTGTGTTAAGGACATCTTACAATTCCTCCCCCCCATTTGCGTGAACTTTAGTAAGAGGTTTTTGCCTTAGAGAGGGTTCATGCGCTGTGGTCTTTTGCTCATACGGTGAGCAAACAATCTCAGAATTGAGATCCGATTGAAGCGTTTCGATCGCGACAGTGAGCCCTACAAGACAACGCCCAAGATGTTGCCTTCCTGAAAATATCAGAATATTGCCTCGAGAGGAGCACGCAACAACAAGATTAGAGAAGATTCTCTTGATGCGGCCCCAACCCTCCCTTTACTGGCTCCTCAAGGAAATGGTCGTCAGGTTAGCTTGGTTATCTTTTAAAGAAGAGTTTTTTTTAAAATATTAGTGTTGATGATAAATGTGTATCTTTTCCTTTTAAAATAATGACATAAAATTGTATGAAGCTATGAATTGAGTGATGTTGTATTCAATGAATTGTATTGAGATTGTTATCTTTAAAGAGTGCAAGTTTTTCTTGGCTTCGACGCTAACTCCGTTCCGTGCTTGTGTAGTCGGGCGGCGTCGTTAGCAAAGCCTGGGAATGGCCCAAGGTATCCCTCATACCATTGGGAGAATAAGGTTCGCCGATTGAGATGAGAGATTATGATGCTGCCTAGTTTTGAGGGCCCAGGCTAGTGCAGTGAATAAGCCCACCCTAGTGTGCAGACATCCCTCTAAGGGGCGAGAGGATCAAGCGATGGAGCCTCAGAGGGTAACAGATCGACAACCTGAAACCGGTTGCAGCCTGCCGGCTTGAGTCCTCGCGGCGGCCGACGATGAGGTGTATGGTCCCGTAGGGTTTTGCCCAGCATGTAGAGGCTGGAAGGTCGAATTCTAGATCATCGGCAGTATAGAGGAAAAGAATAAGAGACCCGGTTTGGCTTGTATGGAATTGATTCATGTATAAACCTTTTTTTTAAATCTTGTTTTTGGCATTATTGTATTGTGGAAAAAGATTATTCTAACAAACCTTGAAAAAAGGGCCTTAATTAAGGAACATGTTTATTTATGTCAAATAGTGTGGTAGGATTAATTAGAAAATAAATTGACGCGTGAGTAGGGTGGAAAGTCAGAGGATGGAATGCACCGACGGCACCATCCTACAGTCGGGTGGACGCAATTAGTCGGGTAGCTTTCCAACAGACTAAGTGAAAGCCCTATGCTAGATAAATAGGTTTGGGAAACTCTATTCTAGAAGACTAGGCGAGCGGCGCGGCTGTGCCTTGCATGGATGAGGAAAAAAGCGTCGCCTCTAGAAATCAAGTCTAGTAGTTGCCCAATTTATGATCAATTACCCTATGGGTGATTTGATTTTTAGAAGATCACGCTCCCCCTGTGGAATAGGACTAGGTCTTACTTATGAATCGTATCCTTGAATCTCTACATGGTCAAGGTGTCGATGAATAGGAAATTTTCTCCAAGTTAAGACTTAGTGGACTATCTTAAGTGTTTCCCCTATTTTAGAAGGGGGGGAACCTTACAATTGGTATCAGAGCTGATCTTAGCTCCTAGGAATTGCCATTTAAGGACTGTTTTGCAATGAATGTTTTACCTAACATAATGCTAATTAATAAAAACATCCTACTAAAACAAACAAGTTGAATTGATGTTTGAATGATTGTAGGAAGAGGAAGATGCCTACTCGAAGTTTGTAGTTTTCCAATGCATCTTCGAGACTGCTAGTCACTCCTCAAATTTCGAGTTCCGTGACACCATGGTGCAGATACTAGAGAAGATGTCTCTCCCTTATTTCTCTTGTATTGAAAGAGGATGGGGTAGAGATTTCTGGAGTCGTGGGCCGAGATATTTCTTCATCCGAGCAGATCGAATTGGGAACCTTACCACCGACCTAAAGCGGATTCGTTGGATTGAAAAGTTAAAGATGATCCGTTTATTTTGGCTTGTCGGTACCACCAAGGCCAACATCTCTGTGACTATAGATGGGATTCGCATACCTCAGGATCATTGGATGTATGACCAAGTGATGCAGGTCTTACTTGACAGAGTAGCTGTGTTGGTGGAACCTACCCCAATCCAGAGTCTACCACCCTTACCATCAGCTTTTAGAGTCTTAGAAACTACAGCAGAACCCCCATATTTCACCTATGTGGACCGCTCTACCCTTATGTCATAGTCAAGCTTAAGAATTTTCCTTGATGGCAAATAAGACTAACTATATTAGTCTCAGATCTTTGTAATAAAACTCGTCCTTGTAAATATTTGAAAATAAAATGATTTCAATGTTTTACTCTCCACCAAAATAAGCGTTGTGCAAATATAAATCTTATAATCTTAAAATTATTTTTACAATGATGGTCAGGATGATCACCCTCTACTTTCCAATGCGCTTTACACTGATATCCAGGAGAGGAAGCTCCTGCTCAAGCAAATGCAACCTCCCTCCTTTAAAGGAGAAGGTTCAAAGATTGAGAAGGATGCTGAAGTTTGGATTGAAGCAATGGACAATTATTTCTCTGCCGTCGGTACTGGAGTAGCAAATCAGTCTATGCTTGCATAGTTTCGCCTAATTGGAGATGCTAAACTCTGGTGGAAACAGTGGTGCCATGACAAGGGAGTCACCGAGCATTCTCAAACGTGGGAAGACATCAAGCAGGCCTTGAAGGAAAGATATCTTCCCCCTTCCCATGAATTCATAAAGATGAATGAGTTTTTTTTTCTTAGGCAGTGCAGCTTCACTCTTGAGGACTACTATTCCAAATTTATCACTCTTCGAAAGTATGCCCCAGCTATGACTACTTCCCAACAAGTGGCTCGTTTCTGCCAAGGGCTAAATGAACCCTTAGATTCCCGCCTTGAAGCAATGAGGCCAAGCTCATTTACAGGATGCTCTCATACGAGCAAAGCCCCTTGTGAAAGAATTGAGAATTGACAAACCTAAGCCTCAAAAGAGATCTTACCCTGAGGCAAATCCTAAAGATCAACCCTACAAGAAACCCCAATAGAATTTCCCCTACTACAATAGAGGGCAACAAATAAACTCTTTTGTCCCCCGCTCGTATGCTGCTTCGTCCAGAGAAGGCCCTCTGTGTTTTGAGTGCAATGAGCTGGGACACTTTAGGGCCAACTGTCCCAAGATGGCAATATCATTTCCCCAAGGTGGTAGAGGAAATCAAGGTCGTGGAACCCCTATCCACCAAGGGGAAAGAGGTGGTGGGCATGGCAGAGGCCGCGGAGGAGCAGTTGCTAGGATTGCCTGTATTATAAGTGAAGAACCGACCTTGGAAATGGCTAAAGAAGAGCACGCCACTGTCCATGCAGCAGTAGAACACCAAGGTCCGAATAAACAATTTGGTGTAATCCAAACCCCATCCACTCATCACGGTAAGCCATTTCAGCTTTCGATTGATTGTGACAGTACCCATTCATTTCTTTCTCCTAGGTGTTTGCAAAAGTTAAACTTGGGTCAAAAAACAGCTAGAAAAATGACTGTAGAGCTAGCCAGTGGAAAGAAGTAGTATCTCGCCACTCTATAGGAAACCTTGATTTTAAGCTGGGTAATGAGCAAAATCATGGCCACTTTAGAGTCTTGCCATTAGGAATTTATGATGGAATCCTTGGGATGGATTGGTTAATTGCAAACAAAGCTAGCATTCATTGTAACCAGGGGAGTATCACTTTTGAAAATGAGCATGGCCAAGTAATATCCGTTCAGGGGATAACAGAAAAACCTAAATCTAGGGTAGTCAAGGCAAAACATCTTCTCAAGGGAACATGTAAGGGTCAGTAAGTTTTCTTAGTCAAGCTCAACAAAGCCATTGAACCTAGTAAGGAGACAGAACCCTCTTGGCTCCAAGAATTCTCTGACATCTTCCTTGATGAGCTTACAAGGCTACCGCCTCCTGGAGAAGTCGATCATGAAATTGAGGGGCTCAACTCGTCTCAAAAACGCCCTATAAATTGTCTCTTCCTGAAGCCATTGAACTTAAAGAGCAACTTTTCCAACTCATTGAGCAAGGATTCGTATGCCCCAGTAGGTCTCCTTGGGGGGGACTTGTCCTTTTCCAAAGAAAGAAGGATGGAACTCTCCGCCTTTGCATAGATTATCAAGGGCTGAATCAAGTCACTGTTAAGAATAAGTATCCTATCCCTCGCATCGAAGAACTTCTTGACAGGCTTCATGGGGCCAAAGTCTTCTCAAAAGTAGATTTGAGGTCTGGTTACTAGCAGATCAAAGTCAAGGAAGCAGATATACCCAAGACAGCCTTCAATACTTGTTATGGCCACTATGAGTTACTGTCATTAGGAACTCAATGGAGTCTTCTTGGGCCCTTTTATTTGGCAGTTTAAGGGAGTCAAACCTTTTCTCTTAAGAAGAAACGTTTTCTAATTTGAAGCTTCAAAACGGCTACTTTATTCGAATTTGAATTTTGGGGAAAAAATGGAATTTAAAATCTAGCGGATAAAACCATATCATGTAACATATCTATGGAAAGCTCTTGATGCATAGATCACGGATCTGTAATCTCCGCTCAAATCGGAGCTTGTATGTAGAAGTTATGGAGGTCCGAAAATTGTAAAATTGCCCCCTCCCCTTTTTGGGGGAAAAAGTGCACCCTTTGACCACTCTTACACCTCTCTTACAAACCATTGGTTTTTGCTTACATGGCGGGCTCCTATTTGTCAAAAAGTTAAACGTTTTCATAACCTCATGGCAAATTAAAGGGCCCAAAAAGACTCCATTGAGTTTTTAATGAATGTCATTCAGGTTAACCAATGCTCCTGCAACCTTGAACCACCTAATGCAAGATATATTCCGCCCTTACTTGGATAAATTTGTGCTTATTTTCTTTGATGACATCTTAATCTACTCTAAATCAATGGAAGAGCGTGAGGAGCATGTGCGTAGAGTTCTACAATTGTTGCACAAACACAAACTCTATGCAAGAAGAGAAAATGTACCTTCTTTACTCATCAAATTGAGTATCTTGGGTTCATCGTCTCCAAAGATGGTATTTCAGTAGACCCTGCCCCAAGGTCAAAAATATTCTGGAGTGGCCATCCCCTAAATCAGTTCGTGAAGTTTGTGGGTTTTTGGGAATCACAGGATGGTATAGGATTTTAATCAAAGATTTGGTAGCTTCACCTTTGACAGATCTTCTTAAGAAGGATTGCAAAATAGTGTGGCTGTCAATCCATTAAAACAGTTTTGATCAGCTCAAGGTCATTATTACTTTTGCCCCATTCCTGAAACTTCCTGATTTCAACAAGGAATTCGAAGTGGTTACTGATGCCAGTAGTCTAGCACTTGGTGGTGTCTTAGGCCAAGAAGGAAGACCAATCGCTTATACTTCCCGCAAGCTGAAGCAATATGAAGCAAATTATGCCACCCATGATTTGGAGCTCTTAGCAGTTGTTCATTGCCTCAAATTATGGAGACATTATCTCTTGGGGGGCAAATTCCAGCTTGTAACTGACCACAAAAGTCTAAAGTGGATCTTCATCCAGCCTAACCTCAACATGCGGCAAAGGAGATGGATTGAAATTCTACAAGAATATGACTTCGACATCAAATTCTGCCCCTGGGAAAGATAATGTGGTAGCAGATGCACTTAGCCACAAATCTTTCTTGAGTGCAATTTCAATGCCAAATAATCCCATACTGGTCAAGGTGGAAGAAATCTCATCTGATGATCTAGATTATCAGAGGATGATGAAGTTAGTAGAAGAAGGGAGAAACTCAGAGAAAGAGAAGAATCTAATCAAGGGATACTCCACTCATATGAAGGAAGCCTCTACTTCAATCACAGGCTATGTATCCCCAAGGATCCTACTTTAAAGAAACTAATCCTCCATGAAGCTCATGATAGTCTTGCTGTATGACACCCAAGCTATGCAAAAACCTTAAATGCCTAAGAAGGAGCTTTCATTGGGCAGGCTTGAAAAATGATGTCCTTCGGTACTTGAAGCAATGTCTCTCATGCCAAGGATCAGAGCTAAAAGGATCAAGATGCCTGGGAAACTTCAACCCTTGGATATTCCCCAAATGAAGTGGGAGTGCATTAGTATGGATTTTGTCACAAGTCTCCCCACTGTTCAAGGAGGATATGACTCCATTCTGGTAGTAGTGGACTTACTTATCAAAGTAGCTCACCTTATACCAGCAGAGAGAAGACCTTCAAAGCTTCTGATGTTTCTCGAATATTCATCAAGGAATTCCTCAAACTTCATGGTCTCCCAAGAAGGATAGTAAGTGATCGGGATTCTAACTTCACTTCAAAGTTCTGGCAGTCCTTATTTCAAGCCCTGGGAACTCAACTTTGCTTTAGCACAGCTTATCATCCAGAGACCGATGGCCAGACTAAGAGAGTCAATCAAGTAATTGAAGACATTCTCAGAGCATATTGTGGACGAGAACCAAGAAGGTGGATTCAATACCTTCCTTTGGTAGAATTCGCCTACAATGCATCTTATCAAATCAGAGCATAGGAATGTCACCATTCAAAGCACTCTATGGGCAAGAATGCTTGTCTCCTCTAAATTTCTCTGATCCGACCATAAGAGTTGAGGCATCCAGGAAAATGCTCGAAGAGATGGGGGAACAAACCAAGGAAATCCAAAAGGATATTAAAGCTGCCCAAGATTGACAAAAACATTATGCTGACACCAAGAGGTCTGAAAGGATCTTCAAGGAAGGAGAAAAATTTCTTCTACGAGTGTGACCCAAATGAAGTTCTCTATCACTTGGAAAATATAAGAAGCTCAGCCCTAGGTATTGTGGCCCCTATACAGTTATCAAGTGTCTAGGTAAAAGTGCCTATAAACTCCAACTCCCATCCCATATCAAAGTCCACAATGTATTTCATGTAAGTTTGTTAAAACTTTATGTACCCTGTCTCGATCATATTCTTGATGATGAACAAGTTGTAATCCCTACTCAAGGAGTCCTTGAATTACAGCCGAGTAGCATCATAGATTCTAGGGAAAGGCAACTCTGAAATAGAACTCTTGTAGAACATCTAGTACAGTGGAAAGATTACCCTGAAGAGGATGCAACTTGGGAAGATGAAGCTACACTCTTAAAGGATTATCCCAAATTCATGACGAGATGAGGACATCTCAATTTCTTTAAGGGGGGAAGGATGTAACATACCCACCTTCACTAATAAAGAAATGTCCATGTAATAGAGTTTTTATGGTATAAAAATCAATGATTTTATTAAATGAGTCATTTATACTTAGAATCATCAAATTCTGAGCCAAATCTGGAATCTCCGTGTGGTTTTACCCTAATAAAGGATTTTATAGCATCCAAAACGGCTATCGAATCAAGCTTATACGCAAATTTCAATCATTTTTTGTTAAAAAGCGACGACCTTTAAACCTTAATAAATACACAACCGGGCATCCGATTAACGAATGGTCTGAACCCCCAACGACAAGGAGAACCTCTTGGACAAGAAAAAATTTCAACCCCCTGGGCGATGCGGCATGCAAATCGAGGTAGGCATCCTAAATTTGGGGACCCCGCCCCAAATTTTGATCGTACAGACTTACCAGGGTGCCCGTACGATGACCACACAAGAACCAAAGGATGACCGCCCACTGTGTGGTCCACACGTACTGCTACCTGGACACCCATGCTGCCCCAGACCAGATAAGGTACATGCGTACCACTCCTTTCCTTGTTAATCGACACCGTACCTTTCCCACACAGAGCCATGCAGGCCACTGATCTACAGCCTTTGCGGTACACTGTCCTTTCGTCCTTGCTTTGCGCAGCGCCCGTACCCGCACCCCACAGTTATATAAACCCCCGCGGGGTGCTCCATGGGCAACACGCATTTCTGCATAGCCTATGCTCTACTGTGCCACCGTCCATACCGCCGTCCGTCCTTGTGCAGTGTACTTGCTGTAGTACAGCCACCCCTCTCACACCCCCTCATTTGCCACTTTTCAGATAACCCAACTTTTCCTCCATCCCCCCCTTGCTAGGAGGCAATGTCCTTAACTCTCCCCCCCCTCGTGTGAAGAGACTTACAGCAGCCCTCAGCCCTTCTCCCCTTTTGCAAAACCTTTTTGTGTTAAGGACATCTCACACTTCCCCCCCATTTGCGTGGACTTTAGCAAGAGGTTTTTGCCTTAGAGAGGGTTCATGCGCTGTGGTCTTTTGCTCATACGATGAGCAAACAATCTCAGAATTGAGATCCGATTAAAGCGTTTTGACCGCGACGACAACAAGCCCTACAAGACAACGGTAAAGATGGCTCCTTCCTGGAAACGTCAGAATATTTCCTCTAGAGGAGCACACAACAATGAGATTAGAGAAGATGCTCCCGATGCGGCCCCAACCCTCCCTTTACAAGCTTCTCAAATAAATGATGGTCAGTTTAGCTTGGTTATGTTTTAAAGAAGAGTTTTTTTTAAATATTAGTGTTAATAAATGTGTATCTTTTCCTTTTAAAATACATAAAATTGTATGAAGCTATGAATTGAGTGATGTTGTATTCAATGAATTGTATTGAGATTGTTATCTTTAAAGAGTGTAAGTTTTTTCTGGCTTCGACGCTAACTCCGTTCCGTGCTTGTGTAGCTCGGTGGCATCGTTAGCAAAGCCCGGGAATGGCCCAAGGTATCCCTCATACCATTGGGAGAATAAGGTTCGTCGATTGAGGCGAGAGATTATAATGCTGCCTAGTTCTAAGGGCCCAGGCTAGTGCGGTGAATAAGCCCACCCTAGTGTGCGGACATCCCTCTGAGGGACGGGAGGATCGAGCGATGGAGCCTGAGAGGGCAATTGGCTGGCTTGAGTCCTCGCCAGCGGTGGCCGACGATAAGGTGTATGGTCCCGTAGGGTTTTGCCCAGCATGTAGAGGCTGGAAGGCCGAACTCTAGATCATCGGCAGTATAAAGGAAAAGAATAAGAGAGCCGGTTTGGCTTGTATGGAATTGATTCATGTATAAACGTATTTTTTAAAATCTTGTTTTTGGCATTATTGTATTGTGAAAAAAGTCCGTTTTAACAAACCTTATGAAAAGGGCCTTAATTAAGGAACATGTTTATTTATGTCACAGTGTGGTAGGATTAACTAGAAAACAAATTGACGCGTGAGTAGGGTGGAAAGTGGGAGAACAAAATGCCCCGACGGCACCATCCTATAGTCGGGTGGACTCGATTAGTCGGGTAGCTTTCCAACAGATTAAGTGAAAGCCCTACGCTACATGAATAGGTTCTTGGACAACTCTATTCTAGAAGACTAGGCCAGCGACTGTGCCTTGCATGGATGAGGAAAAAAGCGTTGCCTCAAGAAATCAAGTCTAGTAGTTGCCCAATTTATGACAAATTACCCTATGGGTGATTTTATTTTTAGAAGATCACGCTCCCCCTGCGGGATAGGACTAGGTCTTACCTATGAATCGTATCCTTGAATCTCTACATGGTCAAGGTGTCGATGAATAGGAAATTTTCTGCAAGTTAAGACTTAGTGGAGTATCTTAAGTGTTTCCCCTATTTTAGAAGGGGGGAACCTTACAGCTCCTATGTACATCTCTCTTGCTTCCCCATAAAGAAGTTAATCAATCTCTGTTGGAATTGGCACATCAAAATAAGTGGACATTTTTTCAGCCACCATTGAAAAGACCTAGCTAGATTCCATGAGTTATTGATATTCCTTTTTCAAGTATTTCTTGCTCTCTTCCATTTTACATTTTGCTCTCTTGCATACTACTTTGCCTTCTCAATTAGCGATCTTCTCTTTGCAATGCACCTTTGAAAGTCCATAGCATGACCTACCTTGCTTGCCTCCTTTACTTCCTTTAAGCTTTACAAGGGTGCCATTTTTGAAGCTTGCATAACCATGTCTGAAATAAATTTGAGAACTTTAAGGCCACTTGAAGGAAGCCACTTTCTTCTACAAGTTTAATCAGAAAGGCATGCTGATAACTTAGATCATTCAACTACTCCAAGCACCTTCCTTTTTCTATCCTTGGTCCATTAACAAAAAACTTGAAATCCATTGTCTCCTTCAAATGCTCTACCATTGGATTTGGTGTGTAAGCTTTCTCTATAAGTGTCATCATGGTCTGCAAAGTAAATGCATTGTGGTGAGATATTTTTTTTGAAAATGTGCTAAACATCTGATCAATGTGATCATGAGTGTGAACCACAAGTAGAAAATTCACTTTCACTTTCTTAAACACCCCTAAGGAAACCGACATGCTTACGTATCCAAGAACTATTTGATTATTCTTCTCTCTTGCAGTGTTATCTAGCTGTAAATATAATATGCTTGGCAATTCACCTTCCCAATTAGATATCACATGATGAATGATTCTGACGATTAGATTTGGATCATTATGGATATTTGGATATGTGAAAAAAACCCTCGGGTAAATTGTATACAAGGCAACCAACCAAATGCATTTGCACAAGTGTGTCTTCTATAATGTCCTTAGGCAGCCTAGCAAAGTGAGGCAAGCAAGTTTTTTTCTGGTCCATTCCATCAATATAACTAGCCCAAGATACTTTTCTAGAGATGTAAAACACTTTCCTCTATGGTCCATTGCCTTCCTTCTTTCATTTTCTTGCTCTTCCCTCTGAATTCTCAAAGCATCCTTGACTATCCTTAGCTCATCTGGATCACTTTTGCAACCTTTCTTCTTGTTTTCAGCTTTGCACACACAGTGCACACACCCATTCAAACTTTTCATGGAATAGTCATGTTGGCAAAGAAGGTTTTCCAAAGCTTGGTAAAATAAGAGTAGCTTGTATACTGCTCTTGTTTAGTTGTCATAGCATCTCTATACAAAGAGAATACCTCACCTTGTAAAATTGTCAGATAAGTTAAACCTTCATTTTGTCGGCATACATTCTGCATGATACTTAAAATAACAATGAAGCCATGTTAAAACATTTTGCCCCATTTGACCTATGGATAATAAAGGATCTAACGGCTTCGGTTAGCCTCATTTTTGGTCCTTCACTTCACTCTCTCAAGCCGTACATTTTCAAGACTCAGAGCAACCTTAAAAGTTGTCCTACATACCAAATCAAAGCCAAGGCTATATTCAAAAAGTTTCCATGCAAACAAGGTATTAGACGACCACTAAGAAGTGCATCTTACTCTCCACTACTCATGTCAAAATAGTGTGTTCGTAATGCCTTTAACTTTTGCGACCCAAACTTTGCTAGACATTCTTGCTTGCAACATTCTATTTTAACGCATCCCTTAATTGTCTATCTGCATACAAGAATGCTTTTCGCATCCCTTAATTGTCTATTTTAACGTATCCCTTAATTGTCTATCTGCATACAAGAATGCTTTTCGCTTCAACCCATGATAGGTCTTACCTTGATACATTGGAGATGATGTCAACTGCACAATGGTATCCAAGGCATCATATTCATCACTGCCATCATTTGTTGCTTGTTGTGGTGTGGAGGCTTTACTTGGAGAAGTAAAGTAAGGACTCCTTGTGCTCGTAGCTTCATATGATGTAAAAGATAATCCTCGTGATTGTCCATGGCTTGGAGTGTCCACTTAAGGTAGACAAAGCCTATGGTGACCCCTATTTTTTACCTTACCACATCAGCCATACCCCCTAGTTTCACTTTTTAAAGGGAATATTCTGATACTCTCTCTCTTACTTTTTGATTTTTTTATCTTCACTATCTAATCGAATCTTTCTTGTCAATTTGAAATCTCCTTCCTCATTAACTCCCACCATATCTCCCTTCCACATCAGCAAGACATCCTCGTATTTAGGTGGGTCCCAAAAAGTGAACATTTTTAATTATTCATTATTCATTTTTTTACATTTTGAGGTGGAAAAAACACCACCCAACCAATATGTATGATGAAAATACTTTTTTCCCTCCAAAAAGCTTACAATTCAAGGGTCATGTCAGAATCTTGTCAGGAGCCAGTTGATCCATAACTAACTGTCATCACAGGACCCCACAACCCCATAAACATAACTAACTGTCAAGAACCACTACATCCCATGAGATCTCGAAATTGTGGAGACCCCAAAAATTATTATTTTTTAATTTTTCTCATAAATGTAATTTATTGATGAAAAACTCCATGTTAGTATATTTGTATATCAAAAATATCATTTTTTACTTAGAAAAATAGATTTTTGTTAAACCTCCAACATCAAAGTTTTAACAGTCTCTCTCTCTCTCTCTCTCTCTCTCTCTCTCCCCCCCTCTGAGGATCTCTTTGCTTTAGCTTCTTCCTCTGTTTAGCTATGGAGCCTGTGTGTGTAGCCCCTTGTGAAGCTAGAAAATAGAAGGTTGATTTACACATTCGTATTCTTGAAGAGTATGGCAGCTCTAAAAAAACTCATCCTACTGATGCCGCACAATCTGTCCAAGCTCGTAGGATAGCTAAGGAGAAAAATGTAGATCTTTGGGTTGATGGGCGTCTCTATCCAATTGACTCTCCATTAAGAGCAAACCCTCCTTTTTGCGATTTATCATCTTTTATGCAATCTGTTGGTGAAGGAGAGCTTGGCTTGTTAGGATATTGCAAAAGATTGACTACAAGGGGAGCTTGGCAAACCCATATTCTCCAATCTCAATTGCAAGCATCATAATTCCCCCTTTTACAATGTCAAGAAGGACTTAAAACATCATTAGATAAAATGAAAGAGATCCTCGCAGAGAATGTGGAGAAGGATGCAAAGATTCAAAGGCTAGAGGAGCATATCAAATGACTCAAAGCAATGCCAAATGGTGCTCCCCGCCGTGAACGCAAGAAGACATTGGCTAGTACAGAATCTCTTACGTTCAAAGGTGGATCATGGAAGAAAAGGATTCATACAACAAAGTAAGTAACATAAACTTTCATTATGCACTCAGTGATCTTAACAAAATAGTCATGATTTGTGTTCTGCGAGGAATTTTCTGCAAGAGAGGTGTGTGGTTCTAAAAAAGAGGTCTGGAAGGATTTGGTCAAAGCCATTTTGAACACCAAGGATATTCTCTCAATTATTACTGACCCTCATCGTTCTAAAATACGCCAAGATGTTGTCAGCAATGTAGTGAGCGAGATTACCACCTCCATCGATTCTTCATTAATTCAACACGCTTGTGATGCGGCTGGAATTATTCAACATGCTTGTGATGCAGCTGGAATCAACATGAAAGGGTACCAAGCAATCTGTCAAGTTGTAAAAGATGCATTTCTAAGACAAGGAATCACTGACACTTTATTTCCTACACTCAAGGTGATTCACAATGTCAAGTGTATCAATAATGATGATGTGCAGCGAGCTATAGGATAATTTTATCACGTTGAGGGCACACTAACATTAGACACAAGGTCAAACAGAAAGAAAATCAAGACAAGTAGAGAATTTCACTATGATGTTTACAATAACTTCTTTGTTCATATTGAGAGACTACAACAAGCTATGGTGAAGTTCTATGGTCTTTCACTAGAAGGTGAGAACTTGCAATTGCTACCATTCATGTTTTTCAGTAGAAAATGAAGATAATTATTTTATTTTGAATATTGTAAATTACCGTTTATTTACAGTTTTGGGGAGCACACTTTCATTTGTACTCAAGCTAGATGAGTGCCAAATTGTGAAAGGTCGAGAGCTGGAATGTATGAGCATTACGCTCATGAAAGAGGCGATGATATGTGCATGGGAAAAGACTACCAAACCAAGTTTTAGTGTGCAATCTGAGAAAGAGGTCTGGTGGCTTGGTGCATACGAAGTACCGAAGGAGACACATGAGGTATTGACATGGATGTTTGAAAGGACTCCCTGGATAAGAGATGTAATCAAAGAGAAAATTGATGGTCAGCTTTTAGATGTATAAAACATAGGAAAGTTCAAGGTGGATTGGCATCTTGGGGGAGATTTGAAGACAATTAAATGCATAATGGGTTGTGCTCAAGGCATGACATCAAGATAGCCTTGTCGATACTGCAATGCTCAGATTGATATTCCTAGGCAGAAAAAGACAAATGGAAAAGGTATGCAGAAGGTTGGTTCTATTGGGAAGGATGCCTCGAAAGGTCCCAAGAAAGGGAGGAAGCAATAGGAAGATGCAATAGATCCAACCGAGTCAACTAATGATGAAGATGAGGAACAGCCAAATGCAAGATAGGTGGAAGGTGTCATGTCTCCTGATATGCTAGGAGAACCAAACAGGAATTCAAATTGGATCCCCATCATTAATTTTTCACTAAAGAAGATTCACTTTTGCACACTTCATGCATTCATGAGAATCTTTGATCGATTGCTTAAGTGCCATATCGATTATGCATTCCCAATGCTACAGAAGAGAGAAAAGCTGCAGCCCTTTGTAAATTAGATCATCTTTTGAATTCTTTGGGTTGCCATGGTAAAAACGTGAAAATTGAAGTGAATAAGCAGGCCTCTGGTATGTCATACGAGGTTGCTCAAAAGTTCTCCATGAATGGAGCAAAGGCAAGGAGATTTTTGGAGAAGCCAACAAACATAGAGAATTCAAAGAAGACTTGGGGACTCTGGAGAGACCTGTGTGCAATCACCACAAATGTAGATTGTCCAATGCCAGCTCTTGTAAATATACGCAAGTAGCTTTGGATAAATTTTAATAACATGGTTCACATTATGAATCAAAGTAGTACAACTGCCCAAGAACAAGCATCATTCCAACAACATGTCATAGAATTCACCAAAAGTGTGCTAGGTGCTTGGGGAGAGAGTAAAGTAACACACTATAAGGTAAGTTGTACGATAAAAAAATAAACTGGTGTTTTAACTTGGACTTTTTCTAATTAAATTCTATTATCATGTGTACAGCACAAAGTTTATGCGCATGCTGCATATTTCATGAACAAGTATGGATCGCTTGACATGTGGAGTATCCAAGGGATAAAGAAATCACATTATAAAGCAAGAGCGGTTTACTTCAAAAATACAAGACATGGAGGTGGAGTTTCTACAAGAGGAACACGTACAAACTATCTACAAGAGATGCTCAATTGGTTTTATCGCACAACCTTTGGAAGGGTATTGGTTAAGGAGCAGGCCCAACAATCAAAGCTTATGCAAGAGGCACACAAGGCTGCAAAAAGTCATGCTCGACTTGAATGGTTGCAGACCTATGCTCCCCATAGGCATGGTGCTTTTGGCGTTCGTGCACGAATGAGGAGACAAGGGAGGTGTTGGTTGTGCATGCACCAGCACAAATCTAGATGTAATAAGGCTAAGAAAATAAGTTTAGTTAGGTTTTTGTTTTGCCCTTAAAAAAAACTATTAATAGTTCCTTCTCTCACTTCATTTTCATTTCACTTTTTTAGAGAGCTTGAGCTCAAGATTACTTAGGCA
Source organism: Cibotium barometz (assembly GCF_041138505.1). Taxonomy (NCBI): domain Eukaryota; kingdom Viridiplantae; phylum Streptophyta; class Polypodiopsida; order Cyatheales; family Cibotiaceae; genus Cibotium; species Cibotium barometz. The sequence continues at coordinate 56,156,816 of NC_141071.1, read as the reverse complement.
TGCACGTAAGGACACCAGCACATCGCCACATTAGCACAATAGGCATAGTCATACATGGATATGGCACGCATCAAGAACACCGCACGTGTTACCATGCCTTCACATAAAACATAGTGCAAGGCACTTAACAATCACATACTGTGGCGACACCACAGAAGAGAGTGACCCCTTGGATTCTAGGACATGCCCAATGGGATCACCAGAGTCCAACCCTCCTCCCATAGCAACACTAATGCACATACATGCATGCCCTTCTAGCGGGAGTAAGCGCATGAAGAAGATCCACAATGCAACCACCCCACTTATCAAGACAGAGAGCCCGATGATGAGCAGTTCGATTGGGTTGGTGAAAACATTCCTACATTGCATAGTACCATAGGTGGCAAGACCCTACTACCAAAACAGGGTCCCCTACATACCCGGGAGGAACTTGATACATAGGTACCACAGCAATAGCAGCAAAAGGAGGATTCAGAATATGAGAGACCAAGGGGAGGTTCCTGCAAGTGTGCGCAAGCGTAGAAAGGTCAAGCTCTTCAAGCCAAGGAAGTCCCAACCTTGCCAATGCACCAAGCCGAGGAAGGTCAAGCTCTTCAAGCTAAGGAAGTCCCAACCTCGCCAATGCACCAACACAACAGAGAGAGCTCCAAGGAGAAGGATGTGCCAAGGGCATAGGGCTATACAAGAAATCAAGTTTTATCAGAACACCGAGTTGCTGATAAGAAGAGCCCCTTTTGCTCGCATAGTGAAGGAGATTCTCCAATGATATAGAACAGAGTTCCGTGTGCAAGGGATTGCCCTTGAAGCATTGCAAGAAGCCACCGAGGCTTACCTTGTTGGGCTTTTTGAAGACACCAACCTCCTTGCAATACATGCAAAGAGGATTACCATTTCTACCAAGAACATGCAACTAGCTCAGTGTATTCAAGGCGAGCGAGACACGATCAAGAGATCTTAGATGTTAACCTACTTTTTGAAGCAACTCTTTTGTTTCAAAACCCCCTTTGTAACAAGCCTATCTGGATTTCATTTGTAACCTTCTGATAATTTTAATTTTAATTTTCTCTTACAATGTCTCGGTGTCATCATGTTTGTTTAACATGGAGTGTCTATCATGTGCCAGTTTGTCACCCAAGGCATCAGAAATGCTCCTGGAGGACTGAGGAAGCCATGCCAGAACATTGCGAATTTGGCCTCTACAATGGCGATGTAGGAGGTCCTGGATAAAAATTTGCATTGTTCTGGCACTTCTCCCCTAGCCACTCAGGATTATTTTTGATGCATTTATAATCAAGTTGAGTACATTGATGTATTTATACCAAAGTTGAGTACACTAATTGTGAGAAACAATAGTTTACAAGATAAAAACACCTTTAATCATGTGTAAAAATACATTGTTTGTCATCCAATGTTGAGTACACTAATTGTGAGAAATAGTATTTTATAAGACAAAAACAGTAGTTTACAAGATAAAAACACCTTTAATCATGTCTAAAAATACATTGTTTGTCATCCAATGCATCATAATTGCTCCTGGAGGACTGGGAAAGCTATGCCAGAACAGTGCGAATTTAGGCTCTGCAGCAGTGGCGCTGCAGGCTCAAAATTCGCACTATTTTGGCACTGCTTCCCCAGCCACTCAGGATTATTTCAAATGTATTTATAAGGAAAAATATTAATTTACAAGATAAAAACACCTTTAACCATGTGTAAAAATACACTGTTTGTCATCCAATGCATTAGAATTGCTCTTGGAGGACTAGGGAAGCTATGCCAGAATAGTGCCAATTTAGGCTCTGCGACGGCAATGCGAGCTCAAAATTTGCACTGTTCTGGCACTGCTCCCCCAGCCACCACTCAAGATTATTTCTGATGCATTTATAAAGAAGTTGGGTACATTAATGATAAAAAAACAGTAATTTACAAGATAAAAACACCTTTAATCATGTGTAAAAATACATTATTTGTCATCCAACGCATCAGAATTGTTCCTGAAGGGCTAGGGAAGTGCCAAAACAGTGCAAATTTGGGCTCTACAGCAAAGCAACGGTGCAAACTCAAATTTTACATTGTTTTGGCACTGCTCCCCCAGGCCCCGAGGGTCATTTCTGATACATTTACAAAAAAAATGATGATACAAACTAGAAAAAATAATGATATACTTGATGAAAATAAGTTTGCAAAAACTGTATTGTATTCATAATAAGAAGTGATACATCATCTTTACAAAAGCTTTCATACATGCTATTGGGCAGAGTGTGCTCAAGGAGTGATTGGGCTATTTCTTGAGGATCCTTTATGCTTATGCTTTTGGCTATACCTATGTGAGCAAGAAGCTTACCCCTAAATCCAAAACCAAAAACATCAAAGGTAAGGGATTTTTAAATCAAAACTATACATTTGGTGCGCCATAGAGGCTACACAGAGCACCTTAGAGAGGGCTTTCAAAAAGAAGAGAGTGAAGGTAGATTTAGGGGTGTAGTCCCTGTGGATAATGGTGATGCCATCCACAGGAAGCCGGCCAAGATAGTGTGCCAATGCAGCATCATGTTCATGGACCTTGGCCTGGTCTCTACTGCCGCTGCCTCTCCCAGCAAATGCTTCAATTTCAACCACCCTCTGCAATTAAAGGAAAAATCAATATATTTTCCTATACATAATTACAAATGTTTCTAAGTTGTAAAAGGCCGATTATTACCTCTTTCTCAATATTGTCTTCTTTTGCTAAAGTGCTGGTGGGGGGGAAGAGGTTAATCGAGAACTCAGCCTCATCCTTTTTAGGTGCTTTGGTCTCCTCCATCACTCCAGCAGCAGCAAGGGTATCCTTTTTAGCCTCTAGCTTGTCTTTGTAAGGTTGTGAATTCCTCCTCTCTGGAAATAGGGCTTGCTGCATAGTCTCATAACCACAGCTTCCTTGACCAAAGCAAATGTCTCTGCGACGATAGATTCTCCAAGGGGTAATATGACACTATCTAGGTGAGGACCGAGGTTGGACGTATCAAGGTCCACCTCACATCGCGTGCATATAATGCCCAAGCATTCATCCATTCTCAAGCTAGCTGCCTTTTCAAGGTCATGAAGAAATAAGCATTCTTCACCTTCCACCACCACAATGGTGCTCAAGAGATTGATTTCAAGCTTTGGCAACACCTTGCTCTCCTCGTGTGGGGAAGATGGCCCTACATCTTCTACTACAGCGGGCTATTCAGGTGCAGATTGTGCACCCTCTGGAAAGTGATCTAATGCAAGGTTCTCTTCCACATAGCACTCGAACCTAGTGCCTTCACTTCCTTGTCATCCCTCAAATACCCTGCCAACTGCAATGCAAGCATCTCTACCTCCTCATCCGAATCCTCATCGTCGCTGATGAGCAACGCAAAAGTCGCGAGCCACGAGAGGAACCTAGTTCCTAAATTGCTCTTCCCCAACCTCTTCACCTCTTGCTTATTAAAGGTACAGTAAGGTCCTGGCGGGGATGCAGATGTTGATGAAGCGTTCAAGGCACTGGATGTAGGGGCAGGCATATTATTGAATGTACTCAACAGGCACCCATCGAGCATTGGGGCAATGGGTAAAGGAGATGAATTGGGGAGCCAAGTATTGCTCCATGTATGCTCCATGTATGCAATCCGTGTCTCATAATGTTGGGATGCAAGGGCGAGTGACTTTTGAAAGTCGACTTTACGAGCGAACATGGCAAAGAGCTCGCTCTTGCCTGCCCACGAGGTGGTGGAGAGGAACTCACATAAGTTGTCAAAGTGGTGGAGAGGAACTCACATAAGTTGTCAAAGTGCCATGTTAATGCAAAGAGATAGTGTGAGCTCGTGCTTGGTTTCTATCGCGTGAAAATGAGAAAGAAGGCACCTTTGGCTATTTATAGTTAAAATTTAAAGTTTGGCCTTTTCACACTAGACCGCTAGATTAAAAAACCACAATTTGTAAAAATATTAGGATTTCAATTGAATAAAGATTGGTTAAAAAAGAGCCTTCTACAAAATTACAAGCATGTCATCTAATCTAAAATTGTTATAATGTCTTCATTTTTTGCTTCTCTTGTGACATTTACTTCATGTTGATCTACATCTCCTTGTTGACTTGAAAGCTCGTCATTGCCTTCACCTCGATCCTAAAACTCTTTCCCCTCATGTGCATCAGAATAGAGGCTATTCTCCCATATACTCAGTTCATCTTCAAGCTCTTCTACATACCTACTATGTGTTGGTAGGGCTATGCACCTTGCTGTCTGCTGAAAATTCAAGGTCCCCCATTTGCCATGATTCTGAGACCATGGTTGTCCCCTCCTTACGCTTTCCAATATGAAATACAGAAAGTGGCACAATAACCAAAAAGTGTAAGGGTTAATTCTAGACATGTAGTGGAATCAAATATACCTTTCTTCTTATCAACTTGAAACTTGACTCTTCCACATTGTCAAAGCCCATGATGCTAAAGTGTTGACGTAGGTCTGCTAGGCTCCAATGCTTGCTTGCTGCCACTTACTCAATCCATCCATTTTGCATTCATCACGGCTACCTCAATAGGCACAATTTCTTCTTTTGAGGCTTGAAGTGGGATCCATGTCTCGTGCTTTTGCATCCATCTTTGGTAGTGCAGATGCATGTACAAAATAGAGCATGCCTTCAAGAACCTGAAAGACACTGTAGAATCTACTACATTTCACTTGTACACATCACCTTGATGTGACCCCTCATTAACCTCCCAACCCTCTCCTAGTAATCCTTGAATCAGGTTAGACTGTACCTCCTTACAAATATACATTGTTTTTGTTTGGTGCATTGGCATGGAATTGAGCATGTGCACAAAAACATGTAAAGGACAAAACCAATTTAGCCCTACTAACCTAGATGCCTTTGAAAACTTGAGTGATGTCTTGATATCACTTACCATCTTAAACTTTAAGCATAAGATGGTCCAAGCATCAGGTTTGGGCCATTCAGGATTATTAAGAGGGGGATTGGGAATCTCTTCTAGCTTGCCAAATAAACAGATATTGTTCTATACAAGATCACTTGGGATTTGAGATACAAACAATGGATGCATGCATAGCATAGAAAACTCCAGTGAGGCTTTGGAGTGGTTGTTCCTCAACATAATTAGAGAGGAAAATATTTGCAGATAGAGACATAAGAAAATGGAGAATCATAAGAAAATTTAAAACAAAAAATATAATATTAGCATGTTTAAGTTGTGTTTATATTACATTGACAATTTGAAGGAAACCTTGGTCCTTGGCCTTGAATGTATAGGTCTCCAAGGGTATACACATGTTGCACTATGGCAACTAGTCCTTCCTTCTTAGTATGCTTGAAGCCTTGTAGCTACCCCTTCTTCAATGATGTAGCATATTCCCCCAGTTGACGCACTTGATGTGGTCCCTTAGAGCTACATGTAGACCCAAGCCCCAACCCTGAATCTGGTTGGAGCCCAAATTCCATTCTCATCTCTTGTGTTATGTAGCACAAGCTCTTCCACCTTCTCCCTAGGTCTTCTCACATTACTGGAAGAGGCCATTGTGGTAAGAAAAAAGAAGAAGGGAAAAGAAAAGCTTGTTTTACAACAGAGGAGTGGAGAGGAGAGAAAGTAGAGGAGTGGAGAGGAGAGAAAGTTCAGGGTTTTCAGTGCAGCAATGGAAAGCTTAAAAGAGGGTTAGAGTTTGAGAATAGGCTTCCTAAACCTAGAGTAGACTAAAGAGGGATAGAGTTTCTGTAGCAATGGAGAGGGAGGGAGCTTGAGAGAGAGAGAGAGGGAGATTGAGAGGGAGGGAGCTTAAGAAGGAGGGAGAGCTTGAGAGGGATGGAGTTTCTGCACAGCAATGGAGAGCTTAGAAAAGGAAGAAAGAGGGAGAGAGAGCTTGAAACTGAGGGAGCTTAAGAAGGAAGGAGAGCTTGAGAGATATGGAGTTTCTGCAGCAGTGGAGAGCTTAGAAGAGGAAGAAAGAGGTTCAAAATGAGCTTTCCAAACCTAGAGTATGTTGGGGGGAAGTTTGAGAGGGAAAACACACTTTTGGGAAAAAATTAAAAAATTTCAACTTTTAGGATTTTTAATCTGTGCAATTCTAGGTGGGGGGGACCTCTAACCAGGAGGTAGGGGGACAAGAGTAGTAATTAGGCCCCATTAGCAAACCAAAGCCTAGGCCCCCTAGGGTCAAAGAAGTCAAAAATGTTCACCCAGCCATCTTCCTATTGGTCCTTTCCTAATCAAAAGTTAATCCAAGAGGCCCTCTTTGGGTCCAAAAAATTTCTAATGCCCTAGGATACAAGGAATAGGATGAGAATGAGAGACCCTTTGAATGTGATGCGGTGGTAGGGGATGAGCTCCCACCCACTTGTGTGTAGGGGAAATGACCAACGGAATGTCTCTTCTCATGTCTTTCTCCTTGGCTGACAAATGAGAAATGAGAACCTAATAGCCCAGGTGGCCATCATATAGAAAGTCATTAAACTTAATACATAATTAAGGTGGCACTTGATTAAGAAACCCTAGAATTAAAACACTAAATAACTACTATTTTTGGAACTATGAGACTACATAAAAAGTTGAGAGGCTCATTTGGTCACCTCGCATTGTGTGAGAGAGACAGATATAAAGAAAGAGAGAGAGCACTATTTGGGCACACAAGAAGAAGCAAAGCAACAAGGAGAGCAAATCACACTTTCAAGTCCCAACCATGGCAAGGTACACAAAATCTTGATCCTTAGAAAGATTCCTTTTTCTTCTTATTACTTAAAGCTTTATTTGTGGTAACATAACATTCTTAATATTTGTTTAAACCTATAGGATGTTTTAACTTAGATGTTAGAAAAACTATTATAGAATGTACTTATGTCTACTGATGAACAAAATTTTAACAACAACTAGTTTGAAATAAATCTTAAAAGATAAATAAAGTTTCTAAAGTATTTTTCTTAAAAGAAAGTTCACATAAAGAATGGACAAAGTTTTAGTGTTTTTTATATATTAGGAGAGTAGCACACAATTTTTAAAAATTGCTTGTGTACATAAAGTTGATACATTGCATCAACTTTGGCATAGAATCTTAATGCTGTGCATTGAGTTGATACACATAACATCAAGTTGACTCTATTTGTCTATGCAAAGTTGATGCAATGTATCAACTTTTTTAAAAAAATGTGGTGGCGGATTATCTCAGTAGGCTGCAGAATTCACAAGAGACACCCGGAGTGTCAGATCAATTTGCCAGATGCTGAATTGTTTTGGGTGGAAGGTCAGTCCTTTGACAATTGGTATGACCAAATGTTACACTTTTTGATAGATGGAGTGTTACCTTCTAATATGACAATGGATCAGAAGAAGAAATTTGTCTTGAGGAGTAGGCTGTTTCTGATTATTGCTTGATCATTATATAGAAGAGGAGCAGATCAGATTATTCGCAGATGTGTTCCAGATGAAGAACAGAAGGCGATTTTGCAAGAGGCAATTTCTGGAATGGCTGGAGGACATTTTTCAGGAGAAATTACAGAGCGAAAGATTATGCAAGAAGGTCTATGGTGGCCATTGTTGTTAAGAGATGCACACAAGTTTGCCAAAGAATGTGTTCAATGTCAGAAAATTGGTCAACCAACTCAGATGGATCAGATGCAGGATCACCCAGTATTACCACTTGAACCGTTTCAGAAATGGGATCTTGATTTTGCTTGTAAGATTCCTCCCTAGCCTCTTAAGATGTCTAGCATCTTCCCTTGTAATCAAATCCCTCTTCAGAAATATAAAAGATCTTGTTTCTACCAGTTTTGGCCTAGAGAGAGAAAATGTTTTAGAGAGAGAATATTCAATTTTTAAATATTTTTGGATAGAAAAATACATCATCTTATTAAAATAAGTTCCCCTGAAACAGAAGTTCAAAAAGATTTTCAAAAGGTGCATTAGAAATTAAGTATAATCTGTTCAAGAGGCATTATCTTGGGGGTCAAGATTTTTTCGAAATTTTAAATTAAGGTTCCTATGGACCAATAAGATTCATCCAAATGTAGGAAGGAGATAAATAGAAGAATAAAAGGAAAATCTCCCAAAAATGAGTAAATACTCACATAAGATGAAGAGTTGACTAAGGACAAGGTTAATAGTTAAAAAAGAGAGATATTTAGATGAAATGATGCATTTTTGACACCTCAGTATGGGGGAATTCCTCTCATGAAGGAGGTGCATATTTCACATGCTTGAATGATTTTTAAACTCCCAAATAATGAGATATTTTTATCTCTCCTCTCTCCTGTCTCAACAACTAGATCCAAAAAGTGGACTAAACTGACCCAAAAATGATCAAAAATTGACCAAACTGATGTGGAAAATTCTAGAATCAGTTGGCTTGGTTAGAAGCTCACTTTTTTCTATAAATAGAAGCCTTCCACTTTGTTGAAACTCAATAGTGTTTTGTACTGTTACCCTGCCTCTCCCAAGTGCCAAAAACTGTGAATTCATAATTCATTAGTTTTTGACCTTCCCTCTTCTAAAAGATTGGTGGCCACTCTTGTTTCAAACAAGAGTAGACCAAACCATCAAGCCAAAGGAAAGCTCTCAATTATCCATGTAAGTTGGATATTCTTCTCTTTTCTATTTCTTTTAGGGTTTTTTATGATTTTTGTCTTCTCTAAAATGAAATGATGTTATGTCTCATTGAAAAAAGGCATTCCCCTCTCTTCTTTAGTAAATCCAACTATTCTTTATCCTAGATGATTGATTATTGGATAAAATCAAGTTTTTCATAATGTTGTCTTAAATAAGTAGAAAATGTTTACACTAGAATGATTTAAATACTCTTGGTGAACTTCTAATTAAATTTAGTGAGTTAAAAATTGAAAAATGGTCAGCCATACAAAGGAGGTTATGGTAAATTTTTTTGAAAATTTATGAAATAAATTTCATCTTTTATTTATCAAAAAGAGTAATCCCCATCGTTAGAGTATTCTAAAAGTGTCATTTTTTTAATTCATGCATAGAAAGATGTATATTAATTAATTTTTATAAAAGAATGATTTTCAACAGAATTAAATTCTATGAAAGATACTTATTGATAATTTTTATTATGAAAGTGTTACTTTCTTCATTATGGATTTTTATGCATAAAATAATGCATAGAAGTATATTTTTTTATTACAAAAGAGTTACTTTCATCATATTGATTTTTATGCATAAAAGAGTATTTTTTTATTATAAAAGTGTTACTTTTATCATTATTGAATTCTATGCATAAAAGTATGCATAAAAGAATATTTTTTTAATTATAAAAGTGTTACTTTTATCATTATTGAATTTTATGCATAAAAGTATACATAAAATAATATTTTTTTATTATAAAAGTGTTACTTTTATCATTATTGAATTTTATGCATAAAAGAATATTTTTTTATTATAAAAGTGTTACTTTTATCATTGTTGAATTCTATGCATAAAAGTATGCATAAAAGAAGTTTTTTTAAAAATAAAAGTGTTACTTTTATCATTATTGAATTCTATGCATAAAAGAATAAAATTTTTATTATAAAAGTGTGATTTTCATCATAAATGAATTTTATGCATAAACATATGCATAAAAGATATTTTTTAATATTAAAAGTGTGATTTTCATCATAAATGATTTATATGCATAAACATATGCATAAAAGAAATTCTTTCATGATAAAAGAGTGATTTTCAACACAAATGATTTTTATGATGATAAAAGTGTGACTTTCATCAGAATTGGATTTTATGCATAATTAGATGCATATAAATTCTTTATAATTAAATAAGGGTTCTCCTTAATCCTTTGTTTAATTTTTGTAAAAATTAAAAAAATGAATAAATAGATAATCTGTGAGAATAAATGCTACCGTTTCATATTCACTAAGATGGTAATGAGAAAATTCAATTAAACTATCGAAGTCGGAGATCGAGATAAATGATTATTTTATTTCTCCTAAGAAATTCATGTTTTAGAAATCTGTAAGCAAATATTCATCAAATGAAATTTAGAAAAAGAGAAATTGAAATAGTACCTTTCGAGAAAGATAGTTTAGGAAGAACCTTTCCATACCAAAACTCTGATTCAGACTATTGACCAAGACCTAATTCCTTCATCAATTTGAATCAATGACGATGTGTCCAGTTCAGGAAAAATATACTCAAATCTCCCACCGAATCTAAAACTAAGACTTTTGATTTTGATATGAGGATCAAGTTAACAGAATTCGAGGAATTCTGTTTGTAATGTATTGAGATACGGATTTAAGATTATTTATTGTTTTCAGACAAAATCAAAACAGAAAACTTGCATAGAAACCCTGTTTTCTTAAAGGACTGTCTTACACCAGAATGCTGGAGGGAGCATTTGGCATATAGGTTTATCTAAGGGAAGTTCGGTTGCAACAGCTGGCGGGGAGTGTTCGAGGGATAGCTCACGTGGTAAAAACCTACCCAGGTCTTGACCAGCCTAGGTATGGTGAAAAATGGTGTGCTTCCAGTACGATGGGCGAGGGCCGACCAAGCGGTCCCTGAGTGAAGTACCAAGACACCTAAGGAGGATCCTGGAGGGTTCTGACCAGGCGATGCACGGGCTTGCGGTGCTTAGGACACCCATTTGTATGTCGAGGAAGATATATATATGTATGTTGATGAAGTGATTATTGTAATCTGTTACTGGATCTCATTGTTGCTGACCAGCTGGTCCAAACGGAGATTCCAGAGTGGTATTGTTTTTGTGAAACAAGGGATTGAATGGAAATTTTGAGTTATGAAATCTGTGATCATATCTGTTTTGTCAATGGATTATTTTTTTATATTAAAGTTTTAAAGAGGAGTGTGTGCATATCTGTTTTCTAAAGGTAAAGTTAAGAAAGGCATTTCAATTATGGGTGGGTGAGTACTTGTTTGGTTCTACCGATTCCAGTGGGATAGGGTGGTGGCTAACCCATGGGCCGGATGGGGTTAGGCTAGAATCAGTGGAGTTTTAATAATCAAATTGAAAAATCGTAGGATTACGCTAGGATTCGAGTAGCTAATTAATTCCTTGATAAATTTCTCAATTGAGTGGATCAACGGCTGTGCCTGATCTTGATTAGAAAAAAAGTATTGAAATTACTCAGATGATCAAATTATATCAGTGATAGTTTCCTTCTATCTGGTCTATTCAGATGAAGGATAGTTTAGATTTGATCTCGCTAGAAAAATTCGTTAAGAAAATTCAAAAAGGTGGAATCGTCCCTGCTTTTCGGGCATGGAAAATTTTCTCGGTTTCGATTTTCGGAGTGACCACCAGCCTAGTCTCGTGCCCGGACATTCGTGGGTGAGGCCGTGAGTGAGAAACCCTGTCCCGCGCATGAGGGGGTTGCTTCCGCCTATCAGCAAACCGGGAGTTCCGGTGCGCGGAGGGGGCAGAGGGATCCCACAGTTGGTATCAGAGCAAAAATTGCCTAAATTTTTAATAGAAATCTGGGAAAGAAATGTTTTTCACTTGTTAATACTATGTAAATGAACTTCATAAATTGAAAACTTATAAATTGAATTGGAAATTTATGGATGGACACCCCGAACCTATCTGGAATTCCTGGACTCTCTCAGAGTCAGGATATGATAGCTTTTGCATTTGATCACCTCATCAACTCTGGTACGACCCGAATGAGCAGAGTGAGACTCGCTCACCATTTTGAGAGTCTTTACTTTCCTGATCCTCTTGAGCGACGTTGGTATATGTGGTTCAATGGAGGATGGTGTATTAACATCAGTACCAGTCAGCGTCAGAGGCTCAGGCAAAATATTTCCTTGGCCATGATTCTGATAAGACTAAGGCTTGTTCAGCACGTTCTATTATGTGATCATTCACCCGGGAACTTCAGAACTTCATGCCGATTTTTTAGACTTCTTAGCCGCTTTATCTCGAGAAATAGAATTAGAGCACCTCTTTGTGTAATGAATCGTGTGTACCATGGTATGTCTTCTTCACAGTTTTGCTTCTTTATGCGATTATTACTGAGGCAGTCATCCTGGAGCTGAGCTGCTCTATGTACATATTGCAACTTTTATATACATAAAGAAATGTTTTTCGGATAAAAATTCCCTATTGTATAAGTGATTGTTTATGGACAATCTGATAAAGAAAAATCTGTTACCGGACATATGTCATAGATCTCTAATAAGATCACTGTCTTGTTTAAGAAATTGTTTTTCGAACCTCTTAAGTCTTAGGATCTCGTGGATGATATCAAAATAAAAATTTAATAATATATAAATTTTTGGCAGAATCATGAGACAAAGAAACCGTGGCCATCAGCCAGACCCTCTCTCGGAAGATGACGAGCTTGACCCTGATGTTCGCAAGGCTCTTCATAGGACTCAGCCTAGGACCCTTCAAAGGAGAAGGAGAGAACCTAGGTGAGGCTGTGGAGAAATGGGTGGAAGCCATGGAAGAATATTTTGGCGTCACACAGGCTACAATGAGCGGAGCAAAATGGCTCTTGCCCGACTGAAAATAGTGAAAACAGCCAGGGCAGCATGGAGGAACCATTGTGACACCAACCGTCTAGATAGAAATACTCAGTCCTGGAATGACCTAAAAACCTATTTGAGAAAGAGATTTTGTCCCCCTGGATTTTTGGAAATCAAAATGAACGAATTCTTAGAGCTAAACCAGGAGAGCAAAAACATCGAAGAATATCACCAGGCCTTTGCTCTTCTACTCAAATATTCACCACCTCGAGATGAAGAACAACTCATGACTAGGTTCATTCGGGGAATGAACGAACCCTTGGACACACTGGTCAAAAATGCCAAGCCAGTGTCCATGGCTGAAGCAGTAAGAATGGCAAAGGATTTTGCCAAAGCCTTTGTAGTAAAGGTCCCACCAAAGCCTACACCCTCTAACTTTAAAAGATTCCAAGCCCAGGGAAGTACTTCAAACTGGGCAACCTTGGTTAGTCTATCAACTACCACAAAGATGGAGTTGTAACCTGATTGCGCTGAAGGTAATCGAGTAATAAAATCCATACTGATACATTTCCACTTCATTTGGAGGATGTCCAATGGATGGAACTTCCCAGGCATTTTTACCCTCTCTGCTTTGACTTTCTGACAAATCAGGCATTGACGTACATGATTAAGTACATCTTTTTTTAGTCCAAGCCAAAAGAAGCTTTTCTTTATAGACATGTAGGTCTTGATGAAACCTTGATGTCCTGCTATAAGGCTGTCATAGGCTTCATTCAGAATTTGACCCTTAGTTCCCTCATCATTGGGAATGCGTAGCCTGCTATTGTAATGCATAACTCCTTCATCCAGGTTGTACCCTTGAACTCGGTTCTTCTCCTGAGGAGTTTTGCTTTCCTGCATAAGTAGGGTAGCAATAGGGCCAAAGAATATATCCTCCATGATTTTCTCTCTTGCTTCATTAATCAATGGATTTGACACCACTGAGATTGCAAGCAAGGAGGCTTTTCTGCTAAGGGCATCTGCTACCACATTTTCTTTGCCTCGGCGGTACTTGATTTCAAAATCAAATTCCTGCAGGGTCTGCATCCACCTTCTTTGGCACATGTTGAGATCCTTCTGGGTGAAGATCCACTTTAACCTCTAATGATCTGTCATCAAAAAGAATCTTTGACCTAGTAGGTAATGTCTCCACAACTTCAGGGCATAGACTACTAAAATTAGCTCCAGGTCGTGGACAGCATAATTTCTCTCATGCGTTCTGAGTTTTTGGGATTCATAGGCCACTGCATGCCTTCCTGCATGAGTGCACCTCCCAGGACAAAACCACTGGCATCAGTTACTACCTCAAACGGTAGAGAGAAATTTGGCAACTTCAGAACGGGATTGGTTACCAAGGAGGTCTTCAACTTATCAAAAGCGCTCTGACACCTAATATTATTCTTGAGAAGCTTAGTCAAGGGAAGCTATGAGAGCATACTTAGGTATAAAAATTCTATACCATCCAGTTAATCCCAAGAATCCTCTAACTTCTTTCACTGTCTTTAGTTCAGGCCAATCTATAACTGCTTAGACTTTTGCAGAATCTAGAGAGAAATTCCGTCTTTGGATACCATAAAGCGCAAGTATTCATTATGGTCGACACAGAAAGTGCATTTGCTCTTTTTTGCAAAGAGTTGGTGCTTCCTTAGAATCTCAAGAACTTTTCGGACGTGAGCTTCATTGTCAGCTGCATTCCTTGAGTAAATCAGAATATCATCAAAGAAAAGAAGAACAAAATCATCCAAGTATTCTTTGAGAATGTCCTGCATTAGGCGATTGAATGTAGCTAGGGCATTTGTCAATCCAACCAACATGACTGTAAATTCATTGTGCCCATATCGAGTATTAATGGCTGTCTTCGGGATATCTTGCTCATTTATCCTGATCTGGTAATACCCTGATTTGAGATCTATCTTTCTGAAGATCTGGGCTCCACTTAACCTGTTCAGAAGCTCATCAATCTTGGGATATGATACTTATTCTTAACTGTCCAGCTGATTGAGACCTCTGTAATCCACACAGAGTCTTAGCGTTCCATCCTTCTTTTTCTAAAAGAGAACTGGCACTCCCCCCAAGGTGAAACACTGGGTCTTACAAACCCTTGTTCTAACAGCTGCCTAAGCTGTTCCTTGAGTTCAATGGCTTCAGAGATTGGCATTTTGTATGTGCGCTGGGCTACTAGGGGGGGTCAATTCTATCACATGATCTACTTCCCGAATTGGAGGCATCTCAGTTAGCTCTGCTGGGAATAAATCATCATACTCAACCATTCTGGTTCTTTAGCTTTTAACTTTGTGTCATCTAGTAGATTCATTTTGACAACATAAATGAGCTGATTCTTTCCGAGTCCTTTTAGTAACTTAGAAGCTTTTACTGATTGCAGACCTAGGAATCCTGAAATTCTGGTTCCTTGAACTTTGTTTCCGTGAAGGTCACGGAAGGAAATGGTTCCATTATGACAGCGAATGTCAGCTTGATTTTTGTGGAGCCAATCCATTCCAAGGATTCTGTCAAAAACTCCCAAAGGTAACACTCTGAACTGACTGTCAGTTACATTCCCATCTAGATTAAACTAAATATGATCTGTCTCATGGTGAGTGAAAAGGATCTCACCATTGGCCAATTCAACTTGCATAGGTTTCCCTGATTTCTATTCTAAGACTAGCTTACACAAGCATCCAGGGGAGTTAAATGAATGAGTACTTCCTGAATCAATCAAAAGCTTAAATGGCTTACCCTTATACTCAGCTAGAGTATGGATGATAGAGAATTGACGATTTGGCCCTTCGTTTTCAATTGCGGCATAAATCTAACCTCTTTTCTCTTCCACTACTTCTGCTATTGTAACTGCTCTGGCTGCTGGAGATTGGGGCGGAACTCTATCTCTTTGGTTACCCCAGTTCTGGGAGGGAGTTCTGAGATTACTCTTAATAGAGGTAGATTGGCTGAGCTAGATTCCTCCTAGGATTGCCTTGATTCCTCCTATGATTGCCTTGATTTTGGCGAGATGGTTGACTAATACGAACAGGCTGGTCTCTGCACTCTGGGTCCTTGACTTCCCTGTCCTCTTGACATGGCAGGAGTCGGGCAGTTTTTAAGTTGGTGACTGAAACCCTGACACCCAAAACACCTGTTCTCACTTCTAAGCTCATCCCTCTGAATCCTTGAGAAAGGTGGGGCTCCTGAGAAAGTGTTCTAGGGTAGGGTCTTCCTTCACTTCTGAACCTACAAGCATCTTGATTCTAAATTGGGCCTTACTGCCTCTTTGGGAGTGGAAAGTTTGAAGTACTTCCCGGGGTTTGGAACCTTTTAAAGTTTGAGGGTGGCAGGACCTTAACAACAAATGCTTTGGCAAAGTCCTTAGCCTTTCTGATGGCTTTAGCCAATTGAGACTGGTTTGGCATTTTTCACTAAAGTATCTAATGGCTCGTTCATTCCTCAAATGAATATGGCCATGAGCTACTCTTCATCCAAAAGTGGAGAATATTTAAGGAGAAGGGCAAATGCCTGATGGTATTCTTCAATTGTCCGGCTATCCTACTTCAATTCCAAGCACTCATTCATTCTAGTTTCCAGGAAGCCTAAAGGATAGAACCTCTTCTTGAGGTAAGCTTTAAGATCTGACCAGGTTTGGTTATTTCGGTCAAGACAGTTTGTCTTGCAATGGTTCCTCCATGCGACCCTGGCCGTTTCTACAATTTTCAATCTGGCAAGAGCCATCTTGCTCCTCTCATTATAACCGGTTATATAATTATAACTGGTTACATCAAAATATTCTTCCATTACCTTGATCCATTACATCATTATAACCGGTTACATCATTATAACTGGTTACATCAAAATATTCTTCCATTACCTTGATCCATTTTCCATTGTTTCTCCTAACTGTTCTCCTTCACCCTTGAATGGACCAAGTTGGGATCAGTGCAGGGCTTTACAAACGTTCGGATCTAACTCTTCATCATCGATAAGAGGATCCGGCTGCCTAGCACGGGCCACGCGTCTCATGATTTTGATAAAACAAGATTTTTGTCAACTTAACTTTGTCATCAGATTTTGATAAAACAAGATTTTTGTCATCAGATTTATGACTATTTAATTTTTAAGATTTATTTCTTAAAATATTCCATCATAATTCTTAAAAACAAGATTCCCTCTAATAATTTTATTAACCAATATTCACAACCACGAAAACAATTTAGAATCTTTTGCAAAACATCATTTATTATAAAAAGTTTTTGATATATACATAGAGCGTTTGGACTCCAAAAGTCACTGCCTCAATCACGTACGCATAAAAAGGCGATACTGCAATGGAGACATGCTATGATATACACGATTCATCACTGATGAAGGTGCTGTAATTCTACTCCTAGGAATAAAGCGGCTTAGAAGTCTAAAAATTTGGCAAGAAATTCTAAAATTCCGGGGTGAATGATTATAGAGTTGGACATAATGAATAACTCCTAGCCTTAACAAGATCATGGCTAGTGAGATATTCTATCTAGGTCTATGATGCTGATTGGTATTGACATTAATACAGCGTCCTCTAGAGAACCACATATGCTGACGTCGCTCTACTGGATCAGGAAAGTATATATCCTCAAAGTGACAAGTGAGTCTCACTCTGCTTTCTCGGGTTGTAGCAAAGTTGCTGAGATTTTCGAAGGCAAAGGAGATCATATGCTGACTCTGGGAAAGTCCAGGAATGCTAGACAGATTTGGGGTATCCATCTAAAAATCCAGTTCAATTTATGAGTTTTCAATTTATGACTTCAATTTATGAATTCATTTCAAACATAATCTTAGCAAGTGAAAACATTCTTTCCCAGATTTACTTTCAAATTTTAGGCAATTTTTGCTGCTATTTCATAAGTTTACAACAACACTCTGATACTAGCTGTGAGACCCCACTGCCCCTCTGCGCACCGGATTCCCAGTTGTTAGCAGCGAAAGTAGCTTCCTCTTGCGTGGAGCATGGTTTCCCACTCGGGGCCTTGCCCTCAAATGTCTGGGCATGAGACTAAACTGGTGGTCATTCCGAAACCAAAACCGGAAAAAATTCCCTTGCCCGAAAATCGGGGACAATTTCACCTTTTTCTATTTTCTTAACGAATTTTCTAACGGGGTCAGGAGAACTAAACTATCCTTCATCTGATTAAACCAAAAAGAAGGAAAACTATTACAGACTTAACTTGAAGAAATCAACACTTTTTTCCTAACCAAATCAGGCACAGCTATTGATCTAATCATTAGAGAAGTCTTCAAGTTTTTATTTAACCACTCAAGTTCTAAGCGTATTCCTATTATTCAATTTCATTATTAAAACCCCATCCGGCCCATGGGTTAGTCACCACCCAATCACTGGAATCGGTAGAATTACTCACCCACCCATAATTGAATGCCTTTCTTAACTTTTGCTTTCGAATACAGATACGCACGCACTCCTCTTTAAAACTTTAACTTATAAAACAATCCATTGACAAAACAATTATGGTTTACAGACATCATAACTCAAAAATCCAGACTCTTGTTTGTTAAAAAAAAAATCACTCTGGACTCTGCGTTGTTGACACCACCAGGTCAGCAACGAGATCTAGTAACAATTTACAATAATCATTTTTCCATCATACAATCTTCCACGACATACGCATGGGTGTCCTAGGCATTGCGAGCCCGTGCATCGCCTGGTCTGAACCCTCCAGGATCCTCCTTAGATGTCATGGCACTTCACTCAGGGATCATTTCATCGGCCCTCGTCCATCGTACAACTAGAAGCGCACCATTTTAATCGTAGTAGCGAGGCTGGTCAAGACCTGGGCAGGTTTTGCCGCGTGAGCTGTCCGTTGAACACTCCCCTCCAGCTGTTACAATCGAACTTCCCTTAGAAAAACACATACCAAATGCTTCCTCCACCCAACATTCTGGCGTAAGATAACCCTTTAAGAAAAACAGGGTTTCTATGCAAGTTTTCAGTTTGATTTTCTTTTGAAAACAATGAGTATATCTTAAATCAGTATCCCCAAAACTTCTTGATTGTAATTCTGAATTCCATAACAAAATTCCTCGAATTCTGTATCCTTGATCCATAGATCAATTCGAAGGGTCTCAAACTTAGTTTCAGATTTGGCGGGAGATTTGAGAATATTTTCCCGAACTGGTCACATCTTCTTTCCTCGAAACTGATGAAAGAGTTTGGTCTTGGTCATAGTTTGATTCAGGGTTCGAGTCTGATAAGATTTTTCTTGAACTATCTTTCTCGAAAAGGGTGATATTTCAGTTACTATTTTATTGAATTTCATTCATTGAATATTCACTTAACTGATTTCTAAATTAATCACGAATTTCGATGAGGATTAAATTAATCATTTATCTGAATATTTTAACTTCGATAGATTTTTTGAATTTTCTCTTTAGAATCCGAGTGAATATAAAACAATAGAAATTTCTCTCTCAGAGTATCTACTTATTTATTTATCAAATACTCATAGAAATTAAATATAGAAATAAAGAGAATTCTAATTTTGATATATAAAAATTTTATGCATCTATTTATGCATAAAAATCAACTTCAATGGGAATAACTCTTTTATATAAAAGAAAATCCTTTTATACATCTATTTATACATAAATTCAATTTTAATAGGAATAACACTTTTTCCATCCAATTTTTTTATGCATCTATTTATGCATAAAAATCAATTTTTACAAGAATAACGCTTTTATAACAAAATTTCCTTTATGCATCTTTCTATGCATAAAATTTAAATTCAATGAAAACAACACTTTTATAATAAAAATTTCCATTATGCATCTATCTATGCATAGAAATTAAATTCAATGAAAATAACACTTTTATAATTAAAAAAATATCCATTACGCATCTTTCTATGCATAGAAATTAAATTCAATGAAAATAACACTTTTATAATAAAATAATTTCCATTATGCATCTTTCTATGCATATAAATTAAATTCAATAAAAATAACACTTTTATAATAAAAAAATTTCCAATATGCATCTTTTTATACATAGAAATTAAATTCAATGAAAATAACACTTTTATAATTAAAAAAATTTCCATTATGCATCTTTTTATGCATAGAAATTAAATTCAATGAAAATAACACTTTTATAATAAAATAATTTCCATTATGCATCTTTCTATGCATATAAATTAAATTCAATAAAAATAACACTTTTATAATTAAAAAAAATTCCATTATGCATCTTTCTATGCATAGAAATTAAATTCAATGAAAATAACAATTTTACAATAATAAAATTTCCATTATGCATCTTTCTATGCATAGAAATTAAATTCAATAAAAACAACACTTTTATAATTAAAAAAACTCCATTATGCATCTTTCTATGCATAGAAATTAAATTCAATAAAAATAACACTTTTATAATAAAAAAATCCATTATGCATCTTTCTATGCATAGAAATTAAATTCAATGAAAATAACACTTTTATAATTAAAAAGAATTTCTATTATATATCTTTCTATGCATAGAAATTAAATTCAATAATTAATATCAATGATATCCATGCATATTCATAGGTGAATATGTACATGGAGTAAATAAGAATATTTCTTTTAGAATGCACAAACGGTGGGAATTACTCTTTTAGAATAACATAAAAATAAACTTTCTTTTCCATAAAATTCAAGAAAATTTTGCCATAACCTCCTTTGTATGGCTGACCATTTCTCAATTTTTAACATTCTATTTTCAATTAACCCCAATTAGATATAAAGGACTCTAATCTTATCAAATTTTAACATACTATTTTTAATTAACTCCAATTAGATATAAAGGACTCTAATCTACACAATTTCTAATTTCCAAGAGAGTAAACAATAAAAAATAAAAAAGTTTAATCAATCTTTTTGTTAAACATTCTAATCAACTATAAAAAACAAGAAAATCAAGAAAACCATAGATTTAAAATTATAAAGTAAGAAGAATATAGCTTATATGGAGTTTATAAGCTTTCCTTTGGCTTGAGGGATTGAGGGTTCTACTCTTGTTTGGATCAAGAGTGGCCACCAAATACTTTGGAGAGGATTACGTCAACAACAATTGAATTATCAAGAAATTTCAATGTAATTGGCTCTGGGTAGAAGTAGAGTAATAGTGCATAAAAACTATTAAGATTTTACAAAGGGGGAGGCTTCTATTGAATTATTAAGAAAATTCAATGTAATTGGCTCTGGGTAGAAGTAGAGTAACAGTGCATAAACACTATTAAGCTTTTGCAAAGGGGGAGGCTTCTATTTATAGGAAAAAGTGAGCCTCTAACCAACCTAACTGATTCTAAAATTTTCCAGATCAGTTTGGTCAATTCACTACAAGAGCTTGAGGGCATACCGACGCTAAAATACCGACGCAAATGTCGAACGTCGGTATGTCCGTCGTAATGTTGGAGGAGACAAGTCGGGCGGGGTATTTTCAAATTTTTGTTTCCCGACGCCTATACCGACACCTATACCGACGCACATTCCGACGCATATACCGACGCACATTCCGTAGTATATACCGACGCATATTCCGATGCATATTCCGTAGCATATACCGACGCTCGTAACCAGCCGAGAGCCTATTTTCTGATTTTTTCGCAGAGAACGGCGCGTTACAGCTAGAGAAGGTCTCTTTCTCTCCCTCTCCTCTTTTTTCCTCTCTCCTCTTTTCTCCTTCTTTCTTCTTTTCTCCTCTTCTCCTTCTCCTAATATGTTCTTGCAATTGCTTTTACTTTTTAATTTAAGAATTAGGACGTTTAGGGTTTTGTGTTTTTTTGGCTCTCTATGCATGTTAAGAGCTCTCTATGTATGCATAGATCTCCTAATGCATGCATAGAGATTTTAGGGTTTTGTATTAGTTCTTATTCTTGTGTTTAATTTACTAATTATTTTGTTTAATATTTTGTTTTGCAGCTCTTTCACCTCACCAATCTTTCACCAATCCTCTCCTTCAGCTTCGCAAAAAAGAGGTAGATCCTCTTTCGATTTTTCTTGTTGATGCTATTTTCTATGAATTATTGCATCCCTGTTTTATGGTTTAGGGTTAGTTTTGGGTTCTTGTAAGCTTATACATAGGATTAATTTAATATCTATGCATAAAACCTATCATAAGCTTGCAATCTCTATGCATAGCCTTCTTGCAAGCTTTATGCATAAGCTCTATTCATAGAGCTTGCGAGCTTGTGAAATCTCTATGCATAAGCTCTATGCATAGGCTTTATGCATAGAGTTTGCAAGCTTATAAAATCTCTATGCATAGGTTTCTTACAAGCTTATAAAATCTCTATGCATAGGTTTCTTGAAAGCTTGCATGGACATTGTACATAGAGCTTTGCGTAGTCTTCTTGTTGAAAGCTCTATGCATAGCCTTCTTGTAAAAGCTCAATGCATATGCTCTATGTATAGGCTTTATACATAGAGGTTGTAAGATTATGAAAGCTCTATACATAGGGCTTGTAAGCTTATGCAAGCTCTATACATAGAGTTTATGCATAGAGCTATATGAATCTAGCTGAATGCATGAATTAGGATCTATGCATAAAGCTTAATACATAATGTTTTATGTATAAATCTTATGGATGAGCTCTATGCATAAGGCTTCACATGCGTTATGTTTTTTTGCATAAACCTTTTTTTGATGTAGAGTGCCTTGCATGGATGGAAAGCATAAGCTTTTTGAATGTTTATACTCTCTTATACATATAACATATAAGTCTTATGCTCTGTTTTTCTATGCATAAGGTATTCTCTTTGTTCATAGAGTTTATATATGTTATCAAGGTAAGATCTATTATCCATGTAAAACAAGATCATGTTTATTACACCATTGGTGGGTGATGGGATTAAGGGTTAGCATAGTGCATAAGGCTTATAGCATAGAGCTTATGCATAAGTCTTACATAGAGCTTATGCATAAGACTTATGCATAGAGCGTATGCATAAGACTTATGCATATGGCTTATGCATAAGGCTTATGCATAGAGCTTATGCATATGGCTTATGCATAGAGCATATGCATAAGACTTATGCATAGAGCTTATGCATAGAGCGTATGCATATGGCTTATGCATAGAGCTTATGCATAAGACTTATGCATAGAGCATGTGCATAAGACATGCATATGACTTATGCATGGAGCTTATGCATATGGCTTATACATAGAGCGTGTGCATAAGACTTATGCATATGGCTTACGCATAGAGCGTGTGCATAAGGCTTATGCATAGAGCGTATGCATAAGACTTATGCATATGGCTTATGTATAGAGCGTATGCATAATACTTATGCATAGAGCGTATGCATAAGGCTTATGCATAGAGCATATGCATATGGCTTATGCATAGAGCTTATGCATGATAAGGCTTATGCAGTTGGCTTATGCATAAGGCTTGTGCATAAGACTTATGCAGTTGGCTTATGCATAGAGCTTATGCATAAGTCTATTATGCAAGCTTATACTTATACTATGCATTTAGATTTTTGTATAAGGCCTTTATAAATAGCTATTTATGAATAGAGATAGCTTCTCTCTCCATCCTTGTTCAAATTCGAGTTAATTTTGTATGGAGAGGAGATAAGCTAATGTATGAGTTATTTTTAAAATCTCCCTCAACGACTGGGGAAAAGAAGCCCGTTTGACGCTTTTTTAAATATTTGTCAAGTCTCCCTCAACGGCTGGGGAAAAGAAGCCCGTTTGACACTTTAAATGTTATTTTTTAAAATCTCCCTCGCGGCTGGGGAAAAGAAGCCCTGTTTTATGGTTTGCATAGTGCTTTGTGTAATGCATAATGATTTGTGTTTAATGAGCTGCATATACATGTTATCCTGCTAGATGGAGCCTCTCAATCTTGAAGAGAGAATAGCGTGTCCATGCATGCGATGTAAGTACCAAATCTTTCGAAAACGAAGGATTTGCAACCAGCATGTTCATGACGCTGGCATATTTCCAATTGAGCGCTTGCAAAATTTACGGTTTCAATCGTATCTGAATGATGATGATGATAGATGAATGAATGAATGAATGATGAATGAATAGACCAAAGAAGAGCAACCTTTGATTGTGGTGTCACAGCACAGTTTGTTCAAGAAAGTCGTGCAAGTGCAAGTGATGATAACACAATTACTGGAATGCTTGATTACTTTGGAACCATTCAAGATATATTAAAGGTTAGCTTCAGAAGTTTTGAGTTGTTTATCTTTGATGTGAAGTGGTTCAAGGTAATCATGAATGGGCCACATGCAACTGTACGTAGAGACAAGAGTGGCCTCATCCAAGTGGACTCCACAAAGGTATGGACCGATCAGCAAGATACTTTTGTGCGCCCAGAGCATTGTGAGCAGGTTGTCTTTAAAGCGGATCCAAAAGATCCACGCTGGCTGTTTGTGGTTCAAGTCGCCCCCCGTAGTAAGCAAATTTTTGAAGAATTTGAGCTACAACAAGGTGTGTGGATGCACAGGGTGGTGGAGAGCAGCAAGAACAAGCCGATATCAACAATGAAGAGGAGAAAGCAAATGAAGAGGAGAAACTAGAGCAAGATCCAAATGAAGAGGTGCAAACCAAGGAAGCTGAAAAACAAGTTGAGGAAGAAGACATAGATGATGAAGACATCCTTCATCAAGGGACTTTTAATGATGAGGATGCTGAAATGTACATAGACATAGATCTCTTTGGGGCTACTGATCTTAATGAGGATGATAGAATAGATAATGATTTTTAAAATGATGTATCTTAATGATTATGCAAATAGTTATGACATATTTGTAATGGTTTTATGACATTGAAGGTCCTTTCATTGTTTACCACTGTTAATGTTTACCATCATAATCACTACTGTAGGAGCAAGTTGATATAGTTTTACCAATGTTGTTTATCATTGTTAATGTTTGTCATATGGTTCTTTCATTCATTGTTTACCGTGTAATTTTCATTTCGCACAAGTTTGTCATATGGTTTTTTGTCCAACAGGCCATGGGTGACTCACCACCCTACGACTACAGTCCAGATTTCTCATTTAATCCTACACTGCAGGGCATGAGTCCCCAGCAGTTATATGGTTTTCTTTCGTCCATGACTCCAGAGCAGAGAGCCATGGCTCAGAGTTATTGGGGTTCTGGAGCAGGGACATCTGCCTCACCATCTGGCTTCCCGATGCCAGTTCCCACACCCGTGGGTACGACAGCAGCTTCCACACCTCATACCACACAGCCTTCCACTCCTCTTACAGCTCGATCTATCACCTCTTCACATAGACGGCGCTCACGTAGTAGGTCTTCAGGGGGAGGTTGTTGTGGTGGTAGTGCCACAGATGCTGTGACACCACCACCACGTGAGCGTCGTCCTTCGCTCTCATCTGTTGATAGCACACCCATAGGGTCACCTTCCACTCCCTGGGGTGCACATGACCATGACAACAGCAAGATTTACACAATTAGGGATGGGGCACCAATAATGGATAGTGCAGGGAAGGCAATGAAGACACGCATTCGACAATTGTGCACTATACAGTTTCATGACTCTGTCATGACTAAATGGGATCAGCAAGACAAGGGGAAGAAAAATTATATAAATACAAAGATAAAGCAAGAGTTTCAGCCATCTGACCCTATGAATGTCGTCTCTAATGAGTGGATACAGTATACAGCTCGCATTTTGATGGGGCATCGTAGGTCAGAGGCGAGGGACGCATTTAGAGAGGGGAAAGAGAAACCTGTTTGGCTAGATTATGACAGGGAGTGGGCAGCCATTGCTCAGGAGCTCACCGAGACACCAGAGAGGTTTCAACAACAAAGAGAGGCGGTAAGGGCAAGACTCCAAACAGTATGGGCTTCTCATCTTGGGAGTGGTGGTTACGAAACCATGTGCCATGAATTCGTAAGTGTTTGTAGCAATTTTATTTATGTAAATGTATGTATGTGGGCTAAATTTTGATTTCTAAAAGTTATAATTGTTAATCGTTTGTGTAGGAGTTGGCCATGAATCGCCCACCAAGTAGGCGAGAGGAGAAGTACGCTCACAAACATGGCCTTGTGGCCTTGTTTGAGATGCTTGAAGAAGAACGAGAGACCGTCAATTGGGAGGCATTACCATGATGTAAGATGACCTTCAAACTAATGAAATATGATCAAAACATTCTTGAGTATTAATGTTTAATTTAATTTCTTGTTTGTCGATCAGGAAAATAAAAAAATGAGCACGGTTGTTTTTGTGCTCTATTTTAGACAGAATGGTGCTGTCTGTTTGCTGTTGTTGATCCTGCTCATTGCAGGCAGCTAGGCAACAGCCAGGCAGCACTATTCTGCCCAAAAAAAATTTTCTGCTACTACAACGTCGGTATATTCCCCGGTACTGACGTCGGTATATGCATTGGTATATATCTCGGTATTTAAGTCGGTATACACCCCGGTATATAACATGGTATATGCACCGGTATAAACGCTGGTTTAGCCGTCGGTATTACCCCCGCGGTGAGCGTCGGTATAGATAACGGTATAGGCGTCGGTATTGTTACCCGACGCTTATACCGACGCTGTGGTTCCGGTGCTTATACTGGCATTTATACCGATGATGACGGGGCTTTTTTAGACCCCGTTAAATAGTGCCGGTATGAGCGCCGATATTAGGCTAACATGTAGTAGTGATTTTAGACCATTTTTTGGTCAGTTAAGCTTACTTTTTGGAACTAGACTTGAAATAGGAGAGAGGAGAGATGAAATATCTCACTTAATTGATTTAAAATTGGGGAGTAATGATAAGAAAAAAGGTGCCTCCTTCATGAGGGGGAATCCCCACTCTGAGGTGTCAAAAATTCATTTTTAAAATGTTTCCTTTGGTCCTTGGTCCACTCTTCATCTTATGTGAGTATTTACTCATTTTTGGGGGGTTTTTCTTTATTTCTTCAATTTATCTCCTCCCTACATTTGGATTAATCTTATTGGTCCCTCTAAACCTTGATCCAAAATTTTCAAAAAATCTAGACCCTTAGGCTATGGTCTTTTGAGCAGATTATAATTTATTTCTAATGCACCTTAGGAATTTCTTTTTAAACTTCTGTTTCGGGGAAATTTATTTTAATAAAAAAGGATATTTTTTCATTCAAAGATATCTAAAAACTGAATTATCTCTCTCTAGAATATTTTCTCTCTCTAGGCCAAAACAGGTACAAACAAGATCTTTTATTATTTTGAAAAGGGAATTGATTACAGGGGACGAAACTGGACATCTTGAGGAGGTGGGGAGAAATCTTACATCCTCTCCCACTTGAAAAATGCGAGATGTCCTCATCTCGCAAACTGGGGGTAATCTCGCATCAATTCGGCTTCTTTCTTCTAGGTGGCGTCTTCAAAAGGATAGAACTTCCATTTGACTAATAATTCTCTTCGAATTTTGTTCCTGAGAACCTTCTCTCTCGAACATCAAGGATTTCTTCAGGTTGGAGTTCCATCAGCCCTTGGGTTGAAGAAGGTAAGAGTTCATCATTAAGCACATGATTCGGGCTCCGTACATACTTCTTAAGTATGCTGACATGAAATACATTATGTACTTTGAGATGAGGAGGCAGAAGAAGTTCATAGGCTAAGTCACCTACTTTCTTTGTAATCAGATATGGCTCAAAGTATCTGGGGGATAACTTCTTGTACTTCCCAAGAGATAGAGAACTTCTTTTGGGACGTACTCGAATGAAGACCATATCTGCTTCTTCGAATTTTTTATCTGACCTCTTCTTATCTGCATACTGCTTCTATCTATCTTGGGCAGCTTTTATATCTTTGCGGATTGATTGCATCCACTACTCCATGTCATCAACAAGCATCTGTCTCGAGGACATCGCGACCCTAATCAATGGGTCCGACCAAGTTAATGGTGTTAGGCAGTCTTGTTCATACAGAGCTTTGAAAGAGCTCATCTCGATTCTTCGGTGATAAGAAGCATTGTAGGCAAACTCGACTAGGTGTAGATAGCTTAGCCACTTCTTGGGTTCCTTGCCATAGCATTACCAAAGTATATCTTAGATTATTTGGTTCACCCTTTCAGTTTGACCATCAGTCTCGTGGTGGTAAGTTGTGTTGAGATCCAAGAAAGTTCCTACTGCTTTGAAAAATGCAGTCCAGAATCTTGACATGAACTTGGGATCTCGATCACTTACTATTCTCCTCGGTAGGCCATGAAATCTGAAGATTTTCTTGAGGAACACTCTGGCCACATCCACTACAGTGTAGGTTTCTTTTACTGGAATCAGATGGGCAACCTTGGTTAGTCTATCAACTACCACGAAGATGGAGTTGTAACCTGATTGCACTGAAGGTAATCTAGTAATAAAATCCATACTAATACATTCCCATTGGGATGTCCAATGGATGTAACTTCCCAGGCATTTTTACTCTCTCTGCTTTGACTTTCTGACAAATCAAGCATTGACGTACATGATTAAGTACATCCTTTTTTAGTCCAGGCTAAAAGAACCTTTTCTTTATAGACATGTAGGTCTTGATGAAACCTGGATGTCCTGCTATAAGGCTGTCATGGGCTTCACTCAAAATTTGACCCTTTTCTTTATAGACATGTAGGTCTTGATGAAACCTGGATGTCCTGCTATAAGGCTATCATCATGGGCTTCATTCAAAATGTGACCCTTAGTTCCCTCATCATTGTTGGGAATGCATAGCCTGCTATTGTAATACATAACTCCATCCAGGCTGCACCCTTGAACTCGGTTCATCTCCTGAGAAGTTTTGCTTTCCTACATAAGTAGGGTAGCAATAGGGCCAAGGAATCTATCCTACATTATCTTCTCTCTTGCTTCATTAATCAATGGATTTGACACCACTGAGATTGCAAGCAAGGAGGATTTTCTGCTGAGGGCATCTGTGCTAACACATTTTCTTTGCCTGGACGGTATTTGATTTCAAAAGCAAATTCCTGCAGGGTCTGCATCCACCTTCTTTAGCACATGTTGAGATCCTTCTGAGTGAAGATCCACTTTAAGCTCTGATAATCTGTCACATCAAAGTGACTCTTTGACCCAGTAGGTAATGTCTCCACAACTTCAGGGCATAGACTACTGAAAGTAGCTCCAGGTCGTGGATAGCATGATTTCTCTCATGCGTTCTAAGTTTTCGGGATTCATAGGCCCCTG
Organism: Cibotium barometz; assembly: GCF_041138505.1. Classification (NCBI taxonomy): domain Eukaryota; kingdom Viridiplantae; phylum Streptophyta; class Polypodiopsida; order Cyatheales; family Cibotiaceae; genus Cibotium; species Cibotium barometz. The sequence goes on along the minus strand of NC_141071.1, from coordinate 56,128,173 downwards.
CATGACCTTCTTGCATCAGCGCACCTCCTAGGGCAGAGAGAAATCTGGCAACTTCAGAACGAGATTGGTTACCAAGGCGATCTTTAGCTTATCAAAAGCGCTCTGACACCTGGCAGACCATTGAAACAGAATATTCTTCTTGATAATATTAGTCAAGATGGAAGACAAATTTAGGAATTTTGGAAATTATTCGAGTCCCATTTCTTATAGGATTGGTTGGAAACTCGGTATTTTTGTGGAGTTTGAGCTAACATCTATTTGTTGGTGCACTCTTTGTGCTATTAGATTATATCTTGACACAACTATTTGGCGTATTTGTTTGTAGTTGTATAGATACATATGACGTCAATGCAACAATATTGGAAGGACAAGGGAAACATGACACTAAACTTAATTGAGATTATACAACACCTTTCATATGAAGAAGATAATGTTAAATACTATCTCCACTTTCAGACATTGAAGTAAAAACATGGGCTTTATTTAATTTGCCAAAAGAATTCTAAATATCACTTAACAAGGAACCTTAGAAATGAGAGATCTCTAAAGGGTGTGGTGTTAGAAACAACAAAACAAAAAGTAAATCTCAATGACAATAACAATGTGCTAAGTTTACAACTGATCCAGAGATAAAAACCCATCTTAGACACTATATCAAGATTATAAATCATGATATATATGCTCAAATTTGAGGGACATTGAAGTAAAAACATGGGATAATAATGCCAAAGAACACTTGGAAAAGGAACCTTAGAATTGAGGGATCTCCAAAGAGTTTGGTGTTTAGAAACACCATAAGCAATCAAATTTCAATGAGATTGTTACATTCAAGTTTACAATTCATCCAAAGACAAAAACCCTTCGTAGTAGACACTTTGTCAAGATAATAATTGAGTACAAATTATATCTGAAACATAGCGTTTTCTCATGTATTGCTCCAATACATACAAAGTTTCTCTATCATAAGCTGCTTCATTTACTAAAGTGTTGCAAGTATACTCCCGTTTGTTCTTTGCATAAATCCAACCAAGTAACCATGCGCCAATTATTGTCTCCAAAAAACTTTGAAGCTCCTCTATATTTTGATTCCACATTTTTGGAAAAATCAAGTAAGTTCTAAGCATATTCCACATTACATTGTAGAGGGTATCATCAAAAATTAGCGTGTTATTTCCATCCAAGTCATGAAATATTCTCCATGCTACATCCAAGTTTTTGTGGTATACAAATCGATATCCAATTAGAAGATCCGTCTTTTGACATGCTGCCTTCCCTGTTATGACCTTAAACTTTTGATGGTGCCGAGGAAAGCACAACTCAAGAATACATCTTTTGTTATGCTGCCTACCCTGTTATGACCTTAAACTTTTGATGGTGCCGAGGAAAGCACAACTCAAGAATACGTCGAGTCCTTTGTAGTCTATTAGTACTCCAGATCCATACCTCAAACCATTGCATACAAAAATCAAGGAAAGTGAATTCATCTTTGTGAATCAAATACCAAACACTTGTATTCTCTTCCACAAGATGCATATGTTTGGCCCAGTCTGGACATACATCACCATGTTGCATCTCAATGGTCTTCAGTAAAACACCATTGAGTTCAAGTATCAATACTCTTCTTTGTTTCCTTATTGTATCTGGGGGTGGTGGAACTCTTTTGCTTCTAGGTACATGAGTCACCAATGATTGGTGCCACCTCAATAGTAAGTTTTCTCTACACTTGAAATCAAAGCTATATGCTTCAACATATCCTGTTGAAAACAAAATGTATGGTTAATGGACATTCAAAATTTTAAATAAATATATTATGTGCCAACAACATAAATTCATCCATGATATGGATGGTCTTAAACCTTCATAGACCAATGCTCCAATACCTCATAAGTTCAACCAAAAAAATAAAAGAGCGAGTATATTGTCAATGCTAAATTTCATCAAATTTATTGAATATGATGTATAAAAGTTTTTCATTGTTGAGATAATTGAGTCTATCCAAATTAAATTATAATATTCATAGCCTTACACCTTGACAAGGCAATATCTTCAATAAAAAACAAACACAACTTCATTGCAATCGAATTGCAAATATTGACAAAAAGAGATAATCAAATGATAGTAAGTTTGGAGAAATTTGATTTCTTGATACAATAGTGTAAAGATTTGGCTCGTACAATCCAAAAATTAAACCCATCTAAGCACATTGTTTTGGCCAAAGCCTAAGTCTATCTTATGGGCTTTTAGTACAAAATGGCTCCAAACATTCTGCACCCAACAAGTCTTGATATTTGTGTAGATCCCATACTTCAAACTGCACGTTTAGACCTCAGAAATGGTTTCCTTCGACCTGAAGCAGGTTGGAACTGATTATACTGTCACTCAATGTTTAATGAAACCAGACATTATCCTACCCAAAAGCTCAAGTAAGCCTTTTGTAGCCTTGATATGTATGCTTTTGCTACAACTCTACCTATGAGATGACCATGATCATATCCCAAGCGAGTAGCATAAGCAATAGCGTGTTGATCACTCAAAATCCTTGTAACACACTTTTAACAAGCTTAGCTGGTCTTTGGATAGTAATGGTACTCCAGCTTTGGATGCCAACATTGCTAGATCCTTGCTTATGGATTCTTCTTCTCTTTTTTCCCCTCTTGATTGGACATGCTTTAGCTTATCACCATACAATGGTAAGTGTGAAGATGCACAAGATGCGTTTTCCACTTCATCTGAATATTTGTTGAGCTCTTCTTGCAAAAATTGGGAGGTGAATTGGAGCCATTCTTCCAGTACATCTTGAAAATCGATAAATAAATTATGACCATGTGTGATAGGAGATTGACCTAGCCGATTAAGCAAAATAATAGACCTAATGTCATTTGTATTATTTAGATTTAAAAGGTAGGGTAGAAGGTCATTGCACAGTACGTAGTCGTGCCCTCCTTGAAAACTTTCAGGGAAGAGACAGTTGTCTTTTGGATTAACACATACCTTGAAAGGGCTATCATCAATAAGCAATGTATTCTTCTTATTGCAAATATCTTGGCACTGATTCCAAAGCTTGAGTAAAGGTTTAAACATAGCCTCAACAGTAGGCTTATCTGGCCTATACACTTTTCGAAGATTATGGATATAACATTCTTCTTGTCCCCACACCATAAAGAAATGATATTTCTTATGTGCATACTGTTCAAGAGTGTTTACATAGGCACAAACATTCTTGTGTAGCATGGTGGACCAAATACCAACATGAAAGTACTGGCAAATCTCATCGAAAAATTCAAAACACCTGGGGGCGAATAACAACTGTGGTGCGACCAATATCAATTCGAATACAATTTGTTTGTGGATGCCTCTTCTCTTCCTTGTTGAGTAAAACTCCATTAAGATCAAGTATAAGTGCATGTTTCTTTATGGTGGATTACACGAGGAATATTTTTTGCATACAATACAGAAGAATGATAACACTTTAATGTGTTTACATACTTAACAATGTTCAAACAAGTGATCCTATATTATCAATGAGAGCTAATTACAACAAAACATCCACAAGTTTACTTTCGTTTCATGCTCCCATACTCATCTATGATGATGGCTCCTAGACTTGATTGCATTTCCCTATTGGTGAAGATTGAAATACTAATCTATCTCCATCTCTCTCAAAAGAATATAAACTTCCTAGAGGCCTACTCTTTTGTGTATCAAAACGTAGCTCCTCAACACGTTGCTCTATTTCTTGCGCACTTAACTTGTGATTACTAGAAGCAGTTGTACCTGAAAAAACAACTCTCGCTGAGAAACATACTTTTTAACACACAAAATTGCTGAATAAATCATCTTAAATAACATCCTATTGAGAAAAAGATCTACCTTTAGTTTTCTTGGCACCCTCTGCCCGTAGAGTCCTTGATTTCAACTATTCTCTCTTTATTCGTAGCATATGTAGACTCGTTAATTTCTTCAACACCTCTCCACAGAGTCCTTGATTTCAACTATTTTCCCTTTATTCGTAGCATATGTAGCCTCATCAATTTGTTCAAGAATCTCTTCTTGTCTCTCCTTGGTTGCAAAAGTCTCTTGAAGCTCTTCATTAACTTTATCTTTATTCTCACTAACCTCAACATTAACTTGCAAATCAGGAATGTCCTTAGTCTCTTTAGTCCTATCACTTGAAGGCCTTGAAGATGTTTGCAAAGCTGAATCATCGATGTGATCTACCTCCACCATGTTATCTTCATTATTTCTAGCATTTGAATCATGAGAGTTGATCTCTCTAGTAGGGCTTTCATGATGATGTTCTAGTTGAGCAATGTTATCTTTGTCTTTCCCTTCTTTGTATATATCTGTAAGATTAAAATAAAATGCTATTACTTTTAGGATTTAAATAATACACCAAGGCTAATACAATACTAGAAATTTTTATATCTACACATATACTTTGTATCCAAACTTAGATTACTCAACATTGAGTGATGTACCATAATGAATTAGGAACCATATTACCTACCAAGACTCTCACATAAGGGTCAAACTTGAGTTTGAGCCTCACTTATAAGGGCAAAGTAAAGATCGCTCAACTTGAGATTGTGCCTTGTGTTGGAAGACATCCCCAAGGTTGGACATAAGTGGAGGTACGGCTCAAACTTAAGTTTCAGCCTCACTGCTATACACTAGGATATGGAGTAAGTGTAATTTCTTAATATAGTAAGTGTGCATCATCATTTGTATTAGGCTAAAACTTAATTTTGAGCCTCAGTGCTACACTAGGATATGGAGTAATTTCTTAATAGTAAGTGTGCATCATCATTTGTATCACACGTTGGCATGAAATCAAGGATAATTAGAATAGAAATATTCACTTTAATAGAAAAATGTTAAAAGTGAATCCAAAAAAGCCAATGTATTAATCAAAAGACTAATAATTATTTCAACAAATCCACACTTTGAACAAGACCTATGTTAATATTAGTTATTGATAAGCTCCTTTCAATGATCACCATTCGTTGTACATTCATAAGCACTATCAGTGCACTTTTCTACCGTTCTTTGGTTGAGAGCTTGATGTGCTATGAGCATGGAAAGCCTTGTTGACAACTGTATCCCCAATCTTCTCAACGGCCATAGCGACCCCAACATTTGAAGCTTCCATGGCTTTTGCAGTATCCAATATATCATCACCATTCCCATCTTCATCATCATTTTCATGCCTTCCAATATCTTCAAAATTGTCTTCGGCATCCTCATTGAATAGAGCATCATTCCCTTGGTCCTCTTCATTCCTTTGCCCTGCATCTTCAAAGTCTATAGCATCCCCAACTTCTTTATTATCATCTGTGTCATTTTTATTGTCAATATCATCACCTTCGTCTTCCTCCTCTGTACTTGGCAGGTCATCAATGTGAAGATTTTGAAGGTTCTCTTTTTCTGCATCATCTAGTGTTTGTTTTTTTGTGCCGCCACTTGCACCACACCACTCTTGCAAGGATGGGTGACCGTCTAAAAGAGCAGAGCACTTTGATTCTAATGCCATTGCTTCCAAATAATCTTTGCATAAAGCAATACATCGTCTCTTCTTTAGGAAGCTCTCCTCTAGCACAACTCCACCACAATATATCTCTACAACATAGCTGTGTTCAAGACAAAACCCTGTGAAGACCGTCAATAAAGCCTTTGTCGATGAATTCTCTATTTTGGCCACTAGAGCCTGAGATGAATACATTTTTTGTGAGAACCTTATCAATGGCCTCAAACTTATCAACCTTCCTGGATGAAAAGAATAACAGTTGTAATCTCAACTGTTCCAGATGTCCAGGCATCATCTTTTTGTGTGTGGATCACGCCAAATTCATAGTGCACCTTTGTTGAGTGGCTAGAAATCCCTTCAATAAGCATTCCAATGGTGATGAAATCAACAAAACACACAATAATATATTCATATTGTGAGTTTAGTGTGTTCAAAGCAAGTGCCAACTTGGAGAAAAATTCTAACGAGTGCTGCTTCTTTGTACCATGTAGGTCCATGATTGCCAGTTGAAATGGTACATGCTCTTCACTACTACAAAAGGCTATAATCTTTGTCATATCAAAACCCACCTCCCTAATTGTCCAAGGAATAGACTCTTGTTGAGATACAATACCCATAGATGCTCTATATAGGTGATTGAGTAAAGTTACTACACTTTTTGAAAGTGAAGGATTTTTTTTTGAACGATTGAGAGTCCCTAACAAAGGACTAGCTGTAGCTCCTCAATTGATTATACTCATACTCCCCTAGCTTATATGTCTCACACACCTGTTCTCAAGTCATCTTTTCCCTTGTTAGATCAAAGTAGAAGGCAGTTATTGCATCTTTGAGTAATCGATCTGTTTTTAGCTTCCAAGCCATCTCCTCCATATCCATTCTTTGATGGGTTTTCTTTCCCTCTTAAGCAATATTCTATTGTCAAGAAGTGCTGTTTGAATGCCCAAAACTTCACTCATTTGAAGGCCTAAAATGCAACTAAACAACGTTGGGCCTAGCGTGACTGTTCCTGGTGCCTGCTGAATTTGCCCACTCTTCAAAGTTGGAAGTTTGGGATTTTGATCAAGACCTTTAGTTTGAGTTTTGCCCTTTGTATTTGGTAGCAAGCCTTTTGCATATAGCCTCATGATCTTAACCCAATTTTGCCATGCATCATCATCACATAGAAGCAAGTGTAAATCATTTTTGACAAAATTCTTATGTAGTGTGTGCTCCGTGGTCTCCACACAAAGGCCTGCAAAGTTGCAAAGTAAGAAGTTAGCCCCCTTACTATAGATATCACAAAATATTAGGAGGAATCATGCATCTATGGGTTTTCAATCATTTGGAGCTTATGCTCAAACTTGAGTTTGAGCCTCACTTGCCAATGCTAAACTAGTATATAATGGTGATGCTCGATCTTAGGTTTGAGTGTCACCTCTGTATGCAAATCTAGCACTTGCAAGTGAGGCTCCAACTTAAGTTCAAGCCACAATTAGATATGCAAGTGCTACACCATCATAGAGAGGTGAGACTTGAAGTTCAATTTCAAACCAAACTATTAAGTTTATGCAGTTTGAGAAGAAGCCTCACATGCATCTTTCTTATGCTACTGCTACACTTGAAACTATAGATCCGTAAAAGATATTATGAAAAGTAAAGAAGAAGTAATGTATGTCTATAATTTACCAAGATATAGCAAAGAATCAAAAGAGTACCTTCCAAGGCTCGTCCATCTTGGGTTGATTGACACCAGGCAGCAAAGGTTTACTAGGACGACTGTTTGCATGCCATTCTGCCTCGAGCTTGTAGAAGTTGATCGAGGAATGGCTCCTTTTGCATTGACTTTGCAATAGATAAATTTTCATCCTTGGAAATGTCACGAGAAATCTTGGGCGGGCAATTTACAATTATCTTTGATCTCCTAAACCTAAATTGCTGACGCAATTGAGGGGTCACTTTAGCCATATTTAGAGCTTGCAAGGTTTTTGCAGCACTAATGGAGTGTTGACCAGAGATAATCCAATATTCAAGTTTATGAATATCGTCTTTTGCCAGTTTATCAAGGGGTTGTTTCGTAGCACGATTACAGGGCATCAAAATTGCAAGTATCTCCTCTTGCTTTGGGTCCACAATAAAGTCTTGGGTCAAAATACGAACCCAATCCTTATTTAACCTTCTATACACATAGTTTGAAGGAGCAGGATAACATTTTATCACATCAATGCTGAAGACCTCATTTAGACCAAAGGGATAATATCTCTTCTTTATTTTTAATGAGATCATTGCTTTGCTGTCCTTGTTTGGAGTCTCAACCTCCATTAGCTCGTCATCAGACACATCTATCTCCTTTGAACCACTTGTTGGTTTTGTCCTTTACCTCTTTGAAGAGATTTCTTGAACCTTTGTAGAGTGCTTTGCTGTCCTTGTTTGGAGTCTCAACCTCCATTAGCTCGTCTCATCAGACGCATCTATCTCCTTTGAACCACTTGTTTGCTAGTTTTGTCCTTTGCCTCTTTGAAGAGATTTCTTGAACCTTTGTAGAGTGCTTTGCCTTTCTCTTCTTTGCAAGTGCTTGCTCCTCTTCTTGCACCTAAGAGACTGCCATGTCTTCAGCTGCTATTGTGCTTACATCAAGGACTTTTATTTTGTCACCCTCCTTTTTATGTTTTGAAGAAGTTGCACCAGCATTTCTAGATGCTTCAAGTGCACTCTTCACTATGGCCCTGCCTTTTTTCTCCACAATTTTCCTAACTTGAGTGGTTGTTGTCTCCTTTTCAGGTAAGGACTTTTTTCGTAAATCCAAAGCCTTCTTTGCATGCCTCACTGCTTTCACCAGGTCCTCCACATTATCCACCCCTGAGTCTTCTTGATTGGAAAAGTCAATGATCTTAAATCCTATCTTTACAATAGAATTGTCCTTTCTTAGTTTACTGCCAGTCATGTTTGCTGGGTGAAAAGTGTCCAATGATAAGCAAAACTTATTTGCTTTTGTAGTTTCTCCTTCTAGCAATAAATTGCATGTAAAGCATGGGTTTGCTCTTGTGCATCCACATCATCCTTAGTGCCTACCACAATCCCCATATCTCCATATGATGTATCACCTTGAGATAGAAACAAATGGAGGACTCCTTTGAAGTTTGCACTAGCATCGTAGCTATCCACAAACCATTTTACTCCTTCTTTGTTACTCAATTCGAAGGTTTTATCCACCTTAATTTTAGGAGTGACACTTTTAGCTTGAGTTGTTGTTTCGAGAGCATCAAGAGTAAAGATTGGTGCACCATGTGGTTGCGAGGTAGCGGAGCTTCCATTCCTGTGAAGCACAAAAAAGTTTCAAAACCTTAGAAAAAAATGGATTTAAATGCTACATATCAAATCAAAACCTGTCAAACTTAAGAAACTTAATGCATGCTACAATTATTGATGCTTCACTTAGTTTTCTTGAATAGCGGGGGCCTCACTTGCATTTTCTTAATCCATACAGAAGGTTGATTTAAGCTGGAGCCTAGATCCAAGTTGTGCACTCATATGCTAGGGGTATGCTAGCATAGAGAGGCAAGGCTCAAACTCAAGTTTGAGCCTTAAGGCAAAGTTCCATGTATGGGAGGCTTGAACTTAAGTTGGAGTCTAGATCCAAGTTGTGCAATTATATGCTAGGGGTACACTAGTATACTGGAGCCTTAAGGCCAAGTTCCATATAGGGGAAACCCGAACTTAAACTAGAGCCTAGATCCAAGTTGTGCACTCATATGGGGTACACCAGCATATAGAGACAAGGCTCAAGCTCAAGTTCGAGCCTTAAGGCCAAGTTTTATGTAGGAGAGGCTCGAACTTAAGCTGGAGCCTAGATCCAAGTTGTGCACTCATGTGCTGAAAAGATGCAAGGGGGAAGAGAGCTTGAGCTCTTGCAAGCACACACACACTCATAAAACCCTAATAGAGAACACACAAGGTGAGAGGCTGAAAATCTTCTTCTTCTTCACTCAACACTCAACACACCATGTACAAAGATAAGAGTACACACAATATGAAAGGTACTCAACCAAATACACACAAGGGTTCTCTATAGTGTGAACCCAACTAAATGAGCTGGCGCTATAACTATGCTAGTCTCTAGAATGGCTGTCACACAGCCTGTCATCCCACTGGCCGCATATCACCCATGATCTCACCAACCATGCCAGTCGTATAAGTGTGGGGCCTATCCCCCACACTCCAGTGTCCACCGCCTCACTAGATGAGCTCGATAAGCTCAACTCCATCTCATGTACACCAAGCAAAGCCCTGAATCTGTGGAGCTTCTCTGTACCCAATGCTTTGGTGAAGATGTCAGCTACCTGATCCTGTGTGCTGACATAAACAAGGTCAAGGTCTCCTGCCAAGACCTTCTCTCTGACAAAATGGTAGTGGACCTCTATATGCTTTGTGCGAGCATGAAAAACTAGATTCCTGACCAACTGTATACTGCTAATGTTATCACAAAAAATGACAACTTGTCTATCCACTAATAGACCCAAATCTGCAAGTAGCTTTCTCAACCACAAGCTACCTCACATGCTGCCATAGCAGCTCCTCTCGGCCTCTGTAGTACTATGGATAGAGCAACTGTAGGTTACTTCTTGCTGTTCCAAGTCACAGCAGCACTCCCCAAAGAAAACATGAAGCCACTGGTAGATCTTCTATCTGAGATACTACCAGCCTAATCAGCATCTGTACACATATCTCTGTCCCAGTCTCATAGAATAGTCCACAATGCAAAGTAGAACTCACATACCTCAGTATGCGTCTCAATGCATCCAAATGTGGTTTTCGTGGAACCTGCATAAATTGACTCACCAGCCCAACAGCATAGCTCAAATCGGGTCTGCTGGTGATCGTCATGTAGATCAAGCTTCCTACTATGCGCCTATACATAGTAGGATCCTCCAAAATCTCTCCTGAATCTGCACTCAACTTGCCATTCTGATCCAATGGCACTGAGATAGGCTTACAGCCTTTCATACCATACTTGGACAACATGTCCAAGCCATACTATCTTTGTAGTAATCCAATACCATGTGGTGACCTAATCACCTCAATGCCCAAGAAATATCTGAGCTCACCCAGATCCTTCATCTCAAACTTCTGTCTAAGCAAGATCTTTACATCAAAGATCTCTACATCATGATCCCCCGTAATGAGCAAGTCATCTACATAGATGACAACAAGCACAACCCCTCGATCACCATGTCTCACATACAGCGAGAAATCTACATTGGCTACATGAAAGCCAATAGTGACAAGATATTCAAAAATCTTGTCATACCATGCTCTTGGTGCTTGTTTTAAGCCATACAAGGCTTTCTTTAACCTGCAAACATGCTCGGGGTGACTCACATTCTCATAACCAGGTGGCTGCAACATATACACCTCTTCTTGCAAATCCCCATGCAAGAATGCATTCTTTACATCCATTTGATGTAAAGACCATTGCTTTGACACAGCCACTGCTATCACAACTCTCACTATTGCCATCTTGGCAATAGCAACTGGGCTGAAAGTTTCCTCATAATCAATGCCATATGTCTGCGCATATCCTTTGGCTACCAATCTAGCCTTGTACCTATTTATGCTTCCATCACCGTTATGTTTTACTTTGTACACCCACTTGCATCCAATGGCTTTCTTGCCGTCAAGCAATTGCACTAAATCCCAAGTCTCATTTCCATATAGTGCATCCATCTCCTCATCCATAGCTTTCTCCCAACACACATTTCCAACAGCCTCATCAATGCATGTGGGCTCTACAACCTGCACAACCTTTGCCATATATGCATAGTGATGTGCCACATAACCATCATAGGTAAACCTCTGCACACGGTTTTTCACTCTCCCAGATCTTCACAGCTTTTCATTCATGGCTTCCATAGCCTTCTTTACACCAGGTGTTCTCATAGCTGGGATCCCAAGCTCCTCATCATGCCTTGCAGCAGAAATGTCAGGTATACCAAGGGGCTCAACCACTTTCTCTTTTTCTTTACGTGATGTACTAATCATATTTGCAGGACTGGCATTATCACGCAGCCTGCCACTCCATGGTCTATCAATAGACCCACTAGATGAGGACTCTCCTGGTCCACTCAAAGACTGTGATTACCGACCTGCATTCTGTGCAACCACACTTCCACTCACATCAGCCCCAACAGCTTCTTTTTCAACAGCATACCAGCTGCTCATCTCATCAAAGACAACATCCCTGCTTACCCTCAACTCACGTGTAGCAGGGTTATAACACCTGTATCCCTTTTGCTCAAAAGAATATCCAATAAACACACATTTTTTAGCTTTTGGATCTAGCTTAGTTCTCAACTCATCTGGCACATGCACATATGCAATGCATGCAAAGACTTTCAGATGAGACAAATCAAGTTTTCTGCCACAATAAACCTCTCCTCTGGAGTTACATCATGTATGGCTGCAGTTGGAGTCCTGTTCATGATGTATACTACTGTAGAAACAGCCTCAGCCTCAGCCTCAGCCTCAGCCTCAGCCCAATAGCTATGCGGCATATTCTTCTCTTCCATCAATGCTCGCGCAATCTCAGCAATGTGCCTGTTTTTTCGCTCAGCAACTCCATTTTGCTGCGGAGTGTATCTGCATGTAAACTGTCTCCGAATACCATTCTTCTTTAAAAATTCAGAGAACTCATTGGAGAAGTACTCTCCCCCCTCCATCTGACCTTAGGCACTTTATATATTTCCCTGTTTGCTTTTCAACCAAAACTCTGAAATTCTGAAAGTGAGTGAACACCTCACTCTTCTCCTTCATGAAATATACCCACACTTTCCTTGTGTGGTCTCATCAATGAATGTCACATTATACCTGCAGCCTCCCATAGACATGGTCTTCGTAGGACCCCATACATCTGAATGCACAACATCTAGTGCATTTCTGCTCACATATCTGTTATGTGAAAATACATGCTTTGTTTGCTTTCCAAATTGGCATGCTTCACATATTCTCTGCATACCTTCCACTTTAAACTTTGGTAGCCCCGTCACAATTCCTTAGTCTCTGCATAGACTTCATTCTCTGTACATTCACATGTCCAATTCTTTTATGCCAAATGTTTGTGTCTGCAACAATTCCTGAACCATTTGCAAACATTGCAGCACTCATTTCAGGCACGTCTACATTCAACGTAAACATTCTGCCCACTCTGTTGCCTTTTGCAACCAACCTGCACTTGTCTTTAAAGTCTTCAACATAACAACCATCAGGGTTAAATCGAACCTGCAAACCTTGCTCAATCATCTGGCCAATTGAAACCAGATTCTTTGTTATGTTCGAAACATGAAGTACATCTGCAAGGTACTTCACTTTGCCATCTTGCATAGACAATGGCACATCTCCAACCTGGGCAATTGGATGAGCAGTGTCATCCCCTGTTTCCACAAAACCTGGTCTTTCAAGGTTTTTCATCTCCTTGAACCACTCCCCATGACTTGTCATGTGGTTCAAAGCATCTGAATCCACATACCATACCATCTTTTTGTGCTGCTTCAACATTTTCAGACATGGCATTCACGACATGCTGCATAACAAACAACCTTTCATTATCCTCATTGTTTCTGCTTGAGGATGCATAGTTATTCTGTTGCACTTTCCCATTTTGCATGTCAGCCTGCTTCTTATAACATTCTGCCTGCACATGTCCAGGCTTACCACAATAAAAACATTCACGTGCATCATTATATTGCCTTTGCCAATTTCCACATTCTCTTTGACTCCCCCTGCCTCTGAATTTGCCTCTTCCACCTGTGTGTTTTTGATGTTGTTGTTGTGTATTCTGGGACTATTGTTGTTGCTGCTCTGCTGGCCATAATTTTGATTACCTGTTCGGCCACCTCCTTGACCGCATCCACGGCCTCCTCTACCTCGTCCTCTTCCTGAACTTGTGTAGAAGGCCTGTTGCTCTGAACTGTTTTTGTTTTGTGAAGACTGTTGGTCTTCACCCAAGCTCTTCTCTTCTATAATCAGCATAGACACCAAATCTGTAAAGTTGGGAATGTTTTCCCGAGTCTGAATAGACATCTTAAACGCCTTGTATTGTGGCCTGAGACCACGTAGACAGACTTCCACCTTATCATCATCATCTACTGACACACCAATAGATGCAAGGGATTCCACAATACCCTTTATCTTCAAAATGCATAGTCATTCACAAACATGCTCTTTTTCTCCACAGTATGAAGTTCATTCTTCAACTGTATCTTACATGCATTGGTATTTGTTTCATAGAGTTTTTACCAAGGTGTCCCACGCCTCCTTGGGGGACTTGGCATCTTGAATGTACCCAATCATGGTGTCCTGTATACTAATGGAGAGCCAATACATAACTTTCCTGGCTCCTTGGTTCTAGTCTTTAAACTCTTTCACATCTGCAGCAGTCAGATTTATATCCGGTATCTCCGATGCCTCTTCATGCTCACCTTCTATGTAGTCCCACCAATAGCCCTTTCCCATCAGGAAATTCGTCAACCTGAACCTCCAAGCATGGAAGCTATTCTTATCAAGCTTCTCAGCCACAATCTGGGTTATGCCATCATTTGACATCTTGCCAGACACACAATTTTACCAGAAACAGCACTCTGGTTTGTCCTGCACAAACTGCTAGAGTACTACAGCGGTACTGTAGTACTCTCAAATGTCACAAGCAGTGACCTCGATGTGCATACATACATCCAATGGCAACTGTTGACCTCTTTGCATCACCCATAGTGTCTGCACAGCCAATCTATCTTCCTGCAATTCTTAAAACAGAGTTTTGCAGAGAATCAATGACTTACTCATAATGCTCGAAATCGCTTGCTTTCTAAAAAACGGAGGTCTAGACGTGCTCGAAACGCGTATTTGGCCCAAAAAATTTTGTTTGATAGGACAAAATAGTTGCCCTATAGCTTTACTGTCGGATAGGACAGTATAGTTGCCCTATAGCTTTACTCCCGCGAAGAAAGCTCCTCAATCAGAGATCGTTTGTCAGAGCCTCCGTAGAGCTCCCGCGACAAGGGTGTAGTCACCGACACAAATAGGAAAGAGTAGTTGAAGCTCTTACTCTCGTACCGCTTCCTGTTGTTCTCTTGCTTTGCAGCTCAGTCCTTAGCATGAACCAGGCTCTGATACCATGAAAAGATGTATGGGGAAAGAGAGCTTGAGCTCTTGCAAGCACACACACTCTCACAAAACCCTAATAGAGAACACACAAGGTGAGAGGTTGAAAATCTTCTTCTTCTTCACTCAACACTCAACACACCATATACAAAGATAAGAGTACACACAATATGAAAGGTACTCAACCAAATACATACAAAGGGTTCTCTATAGTGTGAACCCAACTAAATGAGCTGGCGCTATAACTATGCCAGTCTCTAGAATGGCTATCACACAGCCTGTCATCCCACTGGCCGCATATCACCCATGATCTCACCAACCATGCCAGTGGTATAAGTGTGGGGCCTATCCCCCAGGTGGGTCATCAGTGTCCTCGCCTCACTAGATGAGCTCGATATCTCAACATATGCTAGGGATATGCTAGCATAGATAGGCAAGGCTCGAACTCAAGTTGGAGCCTTAAGGCCAAGTTCCATGTAAAGTTAAGCATGGAGAATGAGCCTTAACACATAAGTTCCATATAGGGGAGGTTCAATATGAATAAGAGCCTTAAGGCTGGTGTACACTAGCATCGAGAGCAAAGGCTCCAACTCAAGTTCGAGCCTTAAGGCCGGTGTACACTAGCATGGAGAACAAAGGCTCAATCTGAAGGTTGAGCCTTAACACCGGGGTATACTAGGATGGAGAGCAAAGGCTCAAACTCAAGTTCGAGCCTTAAGGCCGGGGTACACTAGCATGGAGACCAAAGGCTCAATCTGAAGTTTGAGCCTTAAGGCCGGGTGCACTAGCATGGAGAGCAAAGGCTCAAACTCAAGTTCGAGCCTTAAGGTTGGGGTACACTAGCATGGAGAACGAAGGCTCAATCTGAAGTTCGAGCCCTAAGGCCAGGGTGCACTAGCATGGAGAGCAAAGGCTCAAACTCAAGTTCGAGCCTTAAGGCCGGGGTGCACTAGCATGGAGAACAAAGGCTCAATCTGAAGTTCGAGCGTTAAGGCCGAGGTGCACTAGCATGGAGAGCAAAGGAGCAAAGGCTCAAACTCAAGTTCGAGCCTTAAGGCCGGGGTACACTAGATGGAGAGTAAAGGAGCAAAGGCTCAAACTCAAGTTCGAGCCTTAAGGCCGGGGTGCACTAGCATGGAGAGAAAAGGCTCAAACTCAAGTTTGAGCCTTAAGGCCGGGGTGCATTAACATGGAGAACAAAGACTCAATCTAGGTCGAGTGTTAACACATAAGTTCTATGTAGGGGAGGCTCAAACTTAAGGTGGAGTCTATATCCAAGTTGTGCACTCAGATATGTGACACATATACCATGTTTATATAGGGAACCCTTGTCATTTAGATTATATAATGTGCACAGAGATCAGTTTTACAGGTTCTTGACATATGTGAAGATACAAAACAGAGCAGCACAAGAAGTGCAAACAATCTATGACGAGCAACGATTGACAAATGGCACACTTAGCATGAAATCAAGTAAGCATTTATATTGATATAGACAATCAATTAAAGAAGGACTTACTTGTTGCATAAAGTATTCAATTAGATTAGGGAACACACAAAACGCAGATGGGCGCACGAAAGTCTCCGATGTCGCATAGATGTGACGGATGCTTGAAGTCTCTGATGACGTGTGGGCGTGATGGTTTTGTAGGAAACAGAGGTCGGAACCAACGCAGACGTGTCGATTATGGGAGGAAAAGGACCTATTTGAAATGCAAGAGGACGTAGGGCTGAGCGAGTAATTCAGAGACACGAAACAGAGATGATTATTGCATTTGCTGGCAATAACAAGCACTGTACGCTCACCACACAGAATCGCGCTCACTCACCACACAGAATCGCTTGTGCTTTGGGTGCAAAATCGCGTTAATCGTGTTTAGGGTTCGTAGGTCCTTTGGGTTGGTTCAAATATGAGGTCAATTTTTTAATGGAAGGGAAGTGAGGTCGGTCATTCTTTTTTTTTTACATGGATGAAAAATTTGAATTTCAAAGTCAGGAGCCGAGCAGGTTGTTACTTTAATAGTTTTGTGTACTACCGTAAAAATATCGCTTCAATCTTTCTCATTGAGATCTTGATTTTCTCAGGGATTGCAGGGTCTAAAACAAGGTGCTTCAGTGTTTCTCATTGATGGTTCTGCAAGGAAGGCACGCGGGGTTATTCATTCCATTGATGCATCTCAAACATGTGGTTTTCAATTCATTGGTGAGACATGTGCAGCAATACATGTTCAACAAAGCTTTGATGACACATTTCTCATTCCATTTGCCACAATGGATGCAAGAACAATATCCCAAGCAGTTGGAAGCATCATCAAATGGCCATGGTCAACCTTGTTATGGACAAAGACATTACTAATACCAAAGAGGATAATTTTGCGGAACTTCTTGTTGATCAAGAACATCACTTTATAGATAGGGAGAGCTGGAAAGAGAAAAGTGTCATCCTCTGAGATGACAACAGATCTACAAAACTTGGCAATGGAGTAATATTGCTGGTCCACCCATACAAGGCTATAAATTGTAGAGAACTAGGGGAGAGTAGCTTGGGTGTCATTATAGAAGGATCTTTGCATCCAAGTTCAACTTGTGTTTTAGGTCTGAATTTGGTTAGTTGGCCAATCAAGCAACTCACATTTGAGAATGGTGAACCATTAGTGAAGAACACAGAATCTTCTTCTACTGATGAGAGTAT
Source organism: Cibotium barometz (assembly GCF_041138505.1). Taxonomy (NCBI): domain Eukaryota; kingdom Viridiplantae; phylum Streptophyta; class Polypodiopsida; order Cyatheales; family Cibotiaceae; genus Cibotium; species Cibotium barometz. The sequence continues at coordinate 56,110,828 of NC_141071.1, read as the reverse complement.
TCAAGATCACTTCATGCAAAAAAATATTGACAACCTAAACAATTCAAGTGATGAAAAAGAGGATGATGATGTAGAGGGCAATGATGACAATAGTTCTGATGACAGACACCATGATGCCATGATCACTAACTATGATATCATTAAAGGGACAAATAAGAAAAGGAGCTATGTCTATATCTATAGAATACCCTCATCAATAGAATCTTCTTCTATTGATGAGGGTATTCAAGATCACTTCATGCAAAAAAATATTGACAGCCTAAACAATTCAAGTGATGAAAAAGAGGATGATGATGTAGAGGGCAATGATGGTGATAGTTCTGATGACTGATAGACACCATGATGCCATGATCACTGACTATGATATCATTGAAGGGACAAATAAGAAAAGGAGCTATGTCCATAGAATAAGGGTAATGAAAAATTACGATAAAACCCATGGAGCTAGCAAAAAATGTGATGTTGCAAACATTCACAACGTTGCAACCATTGATTGTTGCGAGAAGCGATGTTGTCAATTTGGAGATAGATCCAACATCATGTAAGCTAGGGTACACTTTTGGGGACAGAGCTATAGTACACGATACACATTTGTATTGGATTGCATGGGCATGGCCTATAGACAAGGTCAAGATGACGAGGGCTTTGAGTTCACATTGTTGATGGGAAGAAGGTTTATAGTAAAGCATGGTATATAATGCATGGCATTGGTAAGTCAATGTTCTATAGACTCAGAAAGAAGTTCTTGAATGGTGCATGTAATGTCAATCATGGCAACAGTGGGATAATACGGAAGGGCATGACACATGTTGAGATGGCAAAATCAATCATACAGGGCTTCATAGATAATAAAAGTCAGTATTAGGTAATTTGGAAAAAATCACATTTTGGGAATCAATTACTCCATATAGTTTTGGACATATCTTAAACATACTAACTCCAAATTTGTTGGAGATCATAGATTTAGATTCTACTCTTCAAGATCTTTCCGCTGATATGTCACATGAGGGGGTTTTGACAAACTTTTGAACAAGTTCACCATGCTCCCATTTTTCAAATGGGAAAGGGATTTTTCCCAAATTATCTAATATGGTGTTATAATGCCGATCAAATGCCACATAGGTTAAGGACAACTATGCATGGAGCCCGCAAGACCCAACGTGTTCTACGAGCAATGTACAAATAGGTGGACATATTGCGTGAAGTGAATGACACACTTGTCTCATTTGAATACCGGCCACTGTCACAACCATCATTCTCAAGATTGTGGAACACAGAGTTCAAGACAGTTAGTTTATCAAAAACCAGCACCTTCTCAAAATGCGACATTTGTACGGCAATCAAGGTCAAGTTGGAATCAACAAAAAATCAAGAGGAGCGTGCCAGATACATGGCACAAAGAAGGGCACACACGTTGCAGCAAATGAGTTGTAGAAATCTATACTATGCTTGGAGGAGCTCTTCCGAAATGAACCCAAACAGGTATTTATGTATTATACATGATAAGATGGACCAGAGCAAGACTGCCATACCACAAATTAAACCAGTTCCTAAATCTCTCAATGGGGTTGAGAGGCTTCCAGTATCCTTAACAGGAATGCTCACTCATGGACATGGACAAACAGCTTATGGTCACTTTGCCTTGGGGTTATGGCCAAGTGATCCCAACTTCACAATTTCATCTCTCTCAAAATGTTTAAGAAACTTAGAAAGAGGAGAGCAACACATGTATGGTGACTTGAGCTCATAAAACTCAGATGCAAAACCACGAACAGATCTTTTTGATTGTGTTTTGTGTACTATGGCCCTGTATCAGCATATGGAAGTGCTGAAGGAGAGAAACGCATATTGCAAGCAGAGCATTGAGGACGCAGATGCAGAGACACATGTAGAAACAAATGTGGATACAGAGGGAAATTATTCTTCACATATGCAGTCAGTCTTTCATACTAACACACATGTGCAGGATAGGGGCAATGGCAATGCCTCAAGTTTAATGCCATCAAATTCAGGGACATTTTTCAAGAGCTTGCTAAGGACGTTGTTGTCGCAACTTGACAATTGTGGTTCTGAAAATAAGAATCGTTATGTATTTGCCTATCTATCCCTATTGGTTGCACGAGGAGTGTTTGACATGGTGCAGCTTGGTTTTCTTATGGTTGGTCATACTCATGAAGATATTGATGCATTGTTTAGTCGCTTCTCTGAGAAGTTGAGGAAACAAACCATTTTCACATTTCCACATTTGATGAAGATCTTTAATGAGTGTGTTAGCATGCATCCAACACCCTTTCTCCTACAAAAGGTGGCATGTTGAATTACCTTCTATTTGCTAGCTGGCTGTTATATTTCTAGCCCCATGCCTATAGCTACAGCTTAATCAAGCTTTTAAGCTTTAATTATTAAGCTTTTAAAGATCCCAAAAGACTAGAAAATAGCCCAAAAATAGTTTCTTTGCTCCAAAAATGCTACAAAAATCTAGTCAACTACAAATCAAGTTTCTACAACACATATCAAATTTCCAAAATTTTCAGGTCTATTTTGGTCCAGAAAATTGATTTTTGGGTCAAAATTGCTATTTTTGAGCTTTCAAAACTCTAAAATTACCCAAAAATCCCAAAAATTACCCAAAGATTTTTTGAAATTTTTTTACAAACTCTACTACAATTTGAGCAAGTTTCCAACAACTTATACCTCTTCAGTCTAGCTCTACAGTTCAAATCTATGGATTCAAGAGCCAATTTCGGTCCAGATTTCGATTATAATGGCGTCGACAACCCTATTAATGATGATATTAATGCGCAAAATACTGATTTTTTGAATTCTCCTCCTCGATCAGAGCCCCCGTAACAGCAAGGCGACCACCCTCTTTTTTGCAGCCCGTCAGCGCTCCTACCAACTGCGCATCTCTTCACTCTAGAGTGCCCTTCTCTGGTTGTAGCATGGCGACTCCTCCACAGCCTCTTTTTTTGCAGTTCGATCAGAGCCCCTGTAACAACAAGGCGACCACCCTCTTTTCTGCAGCCCGTCAGCACCGACTCTCCACTCTCCAACCCTTTCGCCAACCTTCTGGAGGGTATGCGCTGGCGGCTATTCAAAACTCCAAGTGGCTTTTCACTTTTTGGGCCACGTTTATATTATTATTTTTTTTAAATTTTGCTTAAAACTTAATGGATGGCCACCCTTACACCCCTTTTCACACTAATGCTCAAAGATACATCGGCCACATCAATAATTGCTCCCCACGCTTTCCACACACCTCTTTCTCAAGGCAACACCGGCTCATTCAGTCTTTAATGCCCATGCCTCCATACACATTCCAAATACAGCCTTTAATTGCCCAGTTATACTTGGGATGCGCACATACTTCCAAAGCCATCGAACGGCTGAAGTCATCCCCAGCAAACCTCCAGTAGACCACACTCCAGACAAAGCTGTACAAGCCTGCAGCCAAACCGTCCACCCTGTACACCTGCACACGCATTCTCGGGCAAAACTCTCCACACACGCCATGCATCCATATATACACGAGCCCAAAAGATCTTTCAGAAAAACTCCTGACATACTTTGCCAACCCCCCTATCTGCTAGAGCATTCATGCTCAGCAGCAAAAACATAAGTCCGATAACAATCCACCAGGATCAAAAGGAAACAGCTCCAACTGACCATCCCAATCCCTATCATCATTGAAACACAATGGCTGCATCACTGCATACCAAACATCAACCATACAAACCACAAAATCATCCACGTCCACTTCATTCACAACAAACCTCCTTGTCTTCAAAACCTGTGGCATTCCAGCATTAGGCATCCAATTCATCAACACTTGTGAAGGCCAGGTTTCAACATTTTGACCTCTCTGCACACCAAAATCCACATCCTCTCCAATGGGAGTGCCCACAAACACTTCCAGCTCTTGTAATTCAGGCATCTCTTCACAACCATACAGCTCAACTGGTTCAAAACCCTTGTCATCCATGGACTTTGCTTTCAGCATTTCAGCAACACGCATAGAAGCCTTAGCTACACTCTCAACCATATCTGCTCCATCTCTGGCTTCTGTTCATCAAGGCTAGCAACTTCCCAGATATCATCCTCAGGCACAATACTCACCTCACAATGCTCTTCATCAGCCAAATCTACTTGCATACCTTCTTGAGTGTTGCCAACCCCCCTGGTATCATCGTCTTCATCCATCGCAGGTACCATATCACCATCCAGCTGTCCAAGAAAATCCATAATAATAGGATCTTCCTCCATGCTCACCACATCTGTATCACAAGCCATCTTCACTTCATCAGAAGTCTCTACCCCATCCTCCTCCCTTGCAGAATCTGGCAAAGAATCATCCTCAAAGCATCCTGTATCCAGCTCCTCTTCCTTCTCATCATCAGCCAATCCCAAGGCATCATCCTCTTTACTTCCCTGTGCATGCACGTCATCCAGATCCAAACGATCTTCAATAGAGCCTTCCAAATCACTGTCCTGAACAGCTACGACGTTCAAATCCAAAGAAGAATCCACTGGCAACTCCTTATCTGCACTTTGCTCCTTCACCTGCTTTTCATCCACCTTTACTTGCTTCAAAGACTTTGGAAAAAAATCAGAAGGCATATAGAACATCCCCCTTTGCACCTGTATCGGCCTTTGAGGTTCCTGTCCAATCAAACTTTGCATAGAACTCTTACCCACCTCAACCAAATTTACCTGCATATCCCTTGCAGACACAACACCTTCATACAGATAAATACCCATCTCCATCTGCTTCAAAACCTTGCCTTCCTTTTCCCTAGCAACACTAACTGCATCATCAAATGACTTGGGATTCTTCAACTCAACCCTGACCTTTAAATGAGGTTTTCCTGATGAATTGTCTCATTGATTACCTCCTAAACAAGAGGTGGACCATTAAATAGAGCTAGTACCAGGGGCAAAACCTGTTAGTATTCCTCCATATTGGCTTATCCATCCAATGTGAGGAGGATGAGGTAGCCAAACAACTAGCTGAATATTTGAGGATGGGTCAGAAAGAGTTGTATGCAATCATATATGCTTTAAAGGCATGGAGACAGTATCTTTACGGGTCTCAGTTTATGGTCTTGACAGATCATCAATCTTTATAGTATATTTGTGATCAACTGGACTTAAAAGGTAGAAAAGCCAGATGGACTGAGTTGATGCAGGATTTTGATTTTATGATTAAATACAGGAAGGGTAGCTTAAATCGCATTGCTGATGCATTGAGTCGAATTGGTGAAGTTAATGAACTTTGCTTCAACGAGATTACTTCTAACTTGTACGATTCACTCAGGGAAAAATGCAGCACATATATTTTAATATTGGAATTTGGCAAAATCAGAGTCCAACTCTGAAGTAGATCAAAACCTGGTGAAAGGAAAAGACAACCAATTTTTTCTTTAGAATGGTCTTTTATTCCGAAATGATAAGGTTTGCGTGCTGGATGTGCCGGAAATTAAGTTAAGGATCCTATTTGAGTGCCGTGATGCACCATCACGGCAGGACGTCCTGGCATTCAGCGTACCTTGGCTTTAGTTAGAAGGACATTTTATTGGCTAAAAATGAAAGATTTTAGGGTAGTCGTGGGGGATAGATTGACAAAGATGGCTAGGTTTTTACCCACAAAAATAATAGTTAAAGCTTTGAAATTGGCTTACCAATTTTCCGAGCAACTCTTTAGACTATATGGTCTACCTTTTGATATTGTGAGTGATCGGGACTCTAAGTTCACGGCTAATTTTTGGTAGGAAGTTTTCAAGAAATTGGAAACAACTTTAAGTATGAGTTCCTCTGATCATCCGGCAGTCTGATGGGCAAACAGAGTGGTGAATCAGGTTGGAGAGGATATGCTTCGTGCATATGTCTCTGGAAAACCATCAAATTGGGAAAACTATCTTCCACTGATGGAATTTGCCTATAACAGCTCTAAACATACGGCTACATGTTTTAGTCCATTCATGCGCTAATGTTAGTAATTCTAGGGGGTGTTCACACCCAAGCTAATGCCAAAATACTAGGGCATGTTCATACCCATCAACATCAAGCACGTTTTTTGAACACGATTGAGACAGAATGGGTGCAGGGAGCCCTAAATTATATATAAAGATGCATGAATGATTGGCTTAAAGAAATGATAAAACTACAATCCCTCATCAAAGAGAAAGATGCTGCCTTACAGAACATGATGAGCCAATAGGAACCTCGATAGGAGGAGCTATGTAGAAAAAGGGCAGAAGCAAACCGAGTAGATGACATGCAAAGGCAGATTAAGGAGCTCCAGAGGCCAACAAAGGAATGAAGAAGAAGGTGGAAGAGATGAGAGATGAAGAAAAATATGGCCAAGAAGAACCAGGAAATAATGCAAATGCAAGATGAACTAAATTAATACATAGAAAAGCAGGCAATGATGAAAGGACAAGCCACCCTGATCCACGAGGAGAACATCAAGATCATAAGGGGTATCTAGAACAGGGACGATAAAGATAAATTAGAGCTGGTGAAAGAAGAGCAAGATTAGCAATGCTTAATGTAGAAGAATATCCAAAACTCTATGAGCTGGACACAGAAAGGATGGAGTAGTGGGAGGGTCATGCAATGGATCACCTTAAGGAGGTGTGGGGAACTTATTTAGAAAAGCTGACAGTAGTAATGCAAGCACCCACACCTTCCCACAAACACATAGCTCCCCCCACCAGTCAAGAGACGGAAATCTAGATGGAGGATCTGGACATCGAGATCAGGCTCCAACCTCAAGACCAGAACCATCAAAGGAATTAGAGGCACCAACCACTAGTGCAATGGAAACAGAAGCAGGCAGTAGAAGAAGTGGCACCACAACATGGATACAAAATTGCACAAGGAGAATGAACAGCTCCGTCAAGAGGTGGAGACTTGGAAAAAGAGTTTCTCCATTTTCTGAAAGGAGACATTAGGAGACCTTTGGACATCTTTTGGGCCTTGTAAGGATTTCTAATTTTTAGGGATTAAGGCTAATTTTGTGCCTTTTTAAGGAGACAAGGTGAATCAAGAGGGTTTGAGCTTTCTAGCCCATAATGCCCCTACAAAAATAGGGCCTAATGTTGTCATTCTCTCCTCTTCTCTTTCTAGCAAACTCGTAACTAAGGGGGAGCCTAAATTGGACAATTTTTTTTTTTCCATTTTGCAAGTTTTATACTTTAAAACTGACCCCAGACCCATATATATGCCTCACTCTATCCCTCTCTCTACAATCCTCTCATCTACTCTCAACTCTCTCTTTCTCTCTACTGTGAGCGAATGGCCTTTAAACTCTCTCTCTCTCTCTCCCTCTCTCTCTCTCCTATGGATGCATCCTCCCTCTCTCTAATCTTAACAAGTCCTTGGAAGGTTATGAGGTGGTTGCAAGATGAGGTTATCTAGTTTCAGGTAGTGGGCACCCTTGGCTTTAGCCTAAAAACAAGCACTTTTTCAAGAAGAATAGCCAATCTCTCCTAGTTATCCAACGAGTTTCACTTCAAGGTCTTCTAATGAAACATCATATGCAAAGTTGGGCACCTTAGACTATAGTACAATCGAATATCCAATAATTGCAAATCCCCTTTTCTTTGGGAACCAAAATTGTATACAGGCCCTGTCTGAAACTGAATGTGAGTAAATTACCTAGAACTTTTACATTATTACTCATATAATGTTCCCACTTTGCATATCTCAAATACAAATAACATAGAGCTTAACTTGATTTATCGAGTAATTTTTGATGTATTCTACTATTTTCTATATTATTTCAAAGGCATTAGAATTGTTAAAAAACATACTATTTTGTCCTACCACCACATCTACCATTTAAAATGCTCAAATTTTATGGATCTACTGATGATTAGATTGGGGAAGATTAGTAGAATGTGGTATAGGGTAAAATTACAAATCTAACGGTTGGATTTTTGTAGATTTACTTTGAAAAATTTGTTATGACTGTTAGAGGTCCATTAAATCAATTATAATTTAATTCTAGAAAATCAAATATTAAATCTTTCAATCTAAAAACTCTAGGGATCAATATGCTTGTTACTATGAATTTTTTTAAAAAAAAATTGGCTTAATTTGAGTATGGGAAGGTCCATTTTCAATCCTCCCAAGTGAAAATTCCCATATTGTGTCCACTCTCCCCTTTTCAAGTCTAAAACCATTTTTTTTGTTTTTCGAGCCGAGGAGGGTCAGAGATGAGCATGCTCATCTTCTAAAACCAATCCTAGTTAGGTTTGGAAATCTAGGCTTGGTAAAATTCAAAGCCTAGATATCATTCCATGTGTGAGGCTTGGGTAGGCACAAATCTTATATATGCATGTCGATCCACATAAGCAGCTTGCCACCTCCACCCTCCATGTCAACATGGTCAACTTAGTTGACTTCCCACCTCATCATCCTAGTCATCATTAATGCCATATCTTCTTACCACCTTTGCATGCCACCTCGCACTTGGTGACATGGCATGCCACATCAGCCATAATAGTACCACATGTCAAGAAAATGCCACGTGTCATGCACGCATGTGACACGTGGCACCTTCTTCCCACCTCTCCATTTTTTTTCAAAAACATATTTTTGAAAAAGTTAATTTAGTAATTTAGAGAAATAAAATATAAAATTTTAAATAATAAAATATATATAACTTATTAGTATAAAAGAATTTAATATCACTAATTTTAAAGGATTATATTTTAGAATTAGATCAATAATATTATTTTTAAAGTTTATGTTAATCAATTTAAAAAAATAAATTTTTAAATTTAATATTTCTTCAAAATATTTTATGTAGGATAAACCTTTAAATAAAATTTTAAAAAAATATATTATAAAAGAAAATATAATTATAAAATTATAAAATAAAAGATATATTTATATATCTAGTAATGATAAATATTTAGCTTTGTTAGTAAATATTATTAATAATATTAATTTTTAAGTGGATAATAGTTTATCTTTAATTATCTTTATGTTTATTTTAATTATCCAATCAATCTTAGATAGGAAATCCAATGAGATTTGAAGTGGATGACCTATTTTTCCAATATAATCACACATCTCTAGTACTATCCCACACCATCATTGAGTCTTTATAATTTTTACTCTCTTAGCTTCCTTGAGAAAGGGTTCTCAAAGTCGTAGGAGTCGGAAACGTGATAGGACTAGACGTCCCCCTATCCACCAAGTTCAAGAGGAGGAGAGAAAAAGGGTAGCTCGTCATCGTGAGAGAAAGAAAGAGTGGAGAGCATGTCAAAACGAGTAACACCTTCCGTTGGTTGGCGATGATCCAAGCCTTGCTCCTCCTCTTCCACTTCCTCTCCCTCTGCCCTCTTCTCCCCCACTACCCCTTAGTTTGAATAATCCACATGAACGTGCCCTTCCTGAGCCCCCTTCTCTTCCACAAGAACCCACCCCTCCTCCTTTGGGCGCCCATAGTGTGGATAGGAAAGAACTATCAAAGTCAGGGACGCATCGTCGTGCCCATGCAATCTTCCATTCCTATTTCAAAGACCTCACGCCTTCATCAGGCATGCGTGCTTGATGCTTTGATCGATCCGCCCAACATGGCCAACTGCAGGGCACTTTTTGACATTGAATCGAAGAGAGAGGAGAGCTAACATGGTGGTGCTACAAAGTGTTCGTCGTTCCTATACAATTAACAAGAAGAGAAAATTTGCGGACGCTTTGGCTGCTCGACGGGCTATTGTGGCAGCCATAAGTAGCTCCCAAATGAAGGGTAAGGTGAGTGCCACATCTCGCATCCTTTCCATAGCACCACACGCACTTAGAGTTGGGTTTATTAGACGGCAAAGTTTAGATGCCAATGAGGTTGGTGCTTTTGTGGGTGAGTAGTGGTCGTGTAGCTAGGCATGATCGCCTACTAGATGAAACCACTAGGGCCTTGATAGAAAGTTTTTGGGAGGAGAATTATCGTGCCTCGCCAGTTTTCAAGAAAGCTTTGCGTAAGAGAGTGGCAAGAGAAGTGTTCATTGAGCATGGTGCTTGCTTTCTTGAAATGACCCAAACTGAGTTGTATTCTCAGTTTGTGGCATCGTATCCAGAGCCTAAAATTCGGCAAAGGTCATTTGAGGGGTGTAAGCCTTGGTTTGTGAGGTACTCACATCAGCGTGACACATGTTATTGTCGCCTACCATGTTGAGTTCAAACTTTTTTAGGATGTGTTCCGTTCTCTTAATGGGCATAGAGAGTTGCCTCTCTTAGTCCTTGTGATTTCATCCACTCTCTTTTGTGTGCACGCACGGAGGATGCCCAGTTCCATAGAATGCCTAGTGTGGAGAGTAATTGCACATCATGTGGTTCACTTGCACATCTACAGATGGTAGATCTTGATGCAAGTGACCAAGAGATAGTGCCATGGAAACGTTATGAGTATGTGACACACAAGCTCCAGAGTGGTTGGACAGTCCAGGAAGTTGCAGCTCGTGGATAAACATACACCACGTTGCCACTTCACAGCCATATTTAGGGAGAAAATCTACCCCTATATACGGCACAGTCATTGTGCCAAGTGGCAGGATCGTCAGTTCCGAGCAGCAGAGTTTCCTATTGGTGTGGTCATCTCTGTGATTGATTTTGCAGAGAACTACACCTTCACACCTTTTCAAGAAATACAATCTGAGTATTACTTCTCAGAGCAGGTAATGGTTATATTTCATAATATTTGTTTCGTGTTTGAGCTGTATTACTTATTTGATTTTTTGTGTCCTAATCGTCTCTATTGCTTACCTCACCAAGTTGCTATTATGGTCCACATGAGCTATTGACATGCAGAGGCCCATGTAGATGGGATAGCGAGTACCCTTGAGACCCATGTCATTATTCGAGACTATCATTTCTATATCAGAGAGATGATCGTTCACATGATGCACATTTTGTGCAACACTATTTTCGTCTCCATTACGTTTTTTAACGAGATTGTGGGATCATATGTGGCCAGCAATGGGTTTGGTCAGATGGTTGTGGCACACAATTGAAGTCATCCATGACAATTCTATTGGCTCTACAGGTAGTACTTATGGTTCTCTTATATTCGCAATTAAACTAAATTCACTAGAACATCTTAGAGAAAACAATAACTAAGACTTTGTTTTATGGATTTATAGATGGCATGTGTAGTCTCATATCCCAGTGATTTGGTCATTCTTTGAGACTGGTCATGGAAAGGGAGAGCATGATAGTGCAAGCGCGTGTGTGAAACGGCCCTGAGGTGTCATCAGCTGCGACGACAGGATACTGAGCGGTTCAGAGATACGGGCCACAGTGTCAAGTGGTGCTCCCAACATTTGTGTGGGAGTGCAGCATCATCGTATCTCAAATGTGATGCTCGGATTGTCAGGAGATTTTTTTGGCATGTGGATGGTGGCATGATTGACTGTAGAGCCTCCCATGATTGTGACACAGTACCTAGCACCTTGGGCTTACATTCCAGCAAGAGCACGTGCATGGCGGCCCCCACGATTTACACACGACGGTTTGCATGCTTCTGTGGAGCATGTATGGATGGCGATTGGTCACATTGTGCCTCGAGAGGATGGGTAGATGCATGGATACAGACATTCCTCTCCCCCGAGCATCCTTTACATCTAGTGTTGTTCGATGAGCACACAGGTCATGTGTTCATGGCCAACTATGATGACCTGACAGTGTTGTTCGATGAGCACACAGTTCTTGCCCTCGTTTTTGGCTTCGAGTGGATGACCATGAGAACATTCTAGAGCAGTTGAGAGCTAGAGAGGGTGCTGCTCTCACTAGATCTCTATCTTGATAGTGAATAAACCCGGACTAGATGGGTTAGCTCACTTACATTGTACTTAGATTTTTTGGGAGTGACTAACCTTAGAATAGCTAGGGTAGCTCATTTTCATTATGCCTTGATCTTTTGAGTTAGTGACTAAACCCAGAGTGGCTATGTTAGCTCACATTATGATGTACTTAGTTGGTGTCTATATCATTATATGAGTTTTCTCATATAATGTTGAGGATCATTGCATTTTAGTTGTTGTTTATGCTTTTTTTATTTTTTAACACTTTGGCTATCATATTGTTTGTTGAAAATAACCATCACCATATTGTTTGTTGAAAATCACCAAACTTTGCAAGCATTGGGCGCTAATTACTAACCCGAACATGCTCCGATCATGCCCAAACTTGTGGGGGTGGGTCCCCCCCCATGCTTGCAAAGTTTGGTCTCCCCATTGGAGCATGTTTGGGTACGATGGTATGGGGAATACCCGAATTTTTCATGGCCTTTTAAGCACCAAAAGACTTGAAAAATCTGCACTAGGTGCTAATTATGGGGAATACCTGGATTTTTCATGGCCTTTTAAGCACCAAAGGACTTGAAAAATCTGCACTAGGCGCTAATTACTAACCCAAACATGCTCTGATGGGGACCAAACTTTGCAAGCATGTGGGGGTGCCCCCTCCCACCACATTCTTGCAAAGTTTGGTCCCCATAGAAGCATGTTTGGATACAATGGTATGGGGAAGACCCAAATTTTCCATAGCCTCTTTAGCACGAAGAGATTTGAAAAATCTACACTGGGCGCTCATTACCAACCCAAACATGCTCCGATTATGATGAAACTTTATAAGAATGTGGGGGTTCCCCCCCACATGCTTGCAAAGTTTGGTCCCCATCATCAGAGCATGTTTGGGTATGATGGTATGAGGAAGACCCGGATTTTCCATGGTCTCTTAAGCACCAAGAGACTTGAAAAATCCACACTCGGCGTTCATCACCAATCCAAACATGCTCCGATTGATACCAAACTTTGCAAGCATGTGGGGGTGGTCCCTCCCACATGCTTGCAAAGTTTGGTCCCCCCATCGGAGCATGTTTGGGTACGATGGTATGGGGAAGACCCGGATTTTCCATGCCCTCTTGAGCACCAAGAGACTTGAAAAATCTACACTGGGTGCTAATTACTAACACAAACATGCTCTGATCCAGGACCACACTTTGCAAGCATGTGGGAGTGGGTCCCTCCCACATGGTTGTAAAGTTTGGTCCCCATCGGATCATGTTTGGGTACAATGGTATAGGGAAGGTCCGGATTTTCCATGGGCTCTTAAGCATCAAGAAACTTGAAAAATCTGTACTGGGAACTAATTACTAACCCAAAAATACTCTGATGGCGACCAAACTTTGCAAGCATGTGGGGGGGACCCACCCCCACATGCTTGCAAAGTTTGGTCCCCATCGGAGCACGTTTGGGTATGATGGTATGGGGAAGGCCCGATTTTGCAATGGCATCTTACACACCAAGAGACTTGCAAAATCCGCACTCAGCACTAATTACCAACCCAAACATGATCCAATCATGACCAAAATTTGTAAGCATGTGGGGGTGCCCCCCCCCACATGCTTGCAAATTTTGGTCCCCATTGGAGCACGTTTGGGTATGATGGTATGGGGAAAGCCCGGATTTTCCATTGCCTCTTAAGCACCAAGAGACTTGAAAAATCCACACTGGGCAGCACTAATTACTAATCCAAACATGCTCCGATTTTGTGTGACCAAACTTTGCAAACATGTGGGGATGGGTCTCCCACATGCTTGCAAAGTTTAGTCCCCATCGGAGCATATTTTGGTACGACGGTATGGGGAAGACCCGGATTTTCCATGGCCTCTTAAGCACCAAGAGACTTGAAAAATCCACACAGTGCACTAATTACCAACCCAAAAATGCTCCAATCATCATGACCAAACTTTGCAAGCATGTGGGGGTGGTCCCCCCCACATGCTTGCAAAGTTTGGTCCCCATCGGAGCATGTTTGGGTACGATGGTATGGGGAAGGCCCGGATTTTCCATGGCCTCTTAAGCACTAAGAGACTTGAAAAATCCACACTTGGTGCTAATTACTAACCCAAACATGCTCGGATCATGACCAAACTTTGCAAACATGTGGGGTTGGCTCCCCCCCACCTGCTTGCAAAGTTTGGTCCCCATCGGAGCGTGTTTGGGTACGATGGTATGGGGAAGGCCCAGATTTTCCATGGCCTCTTAAGGACCAAGAGACTTGAAAAATCCACACTAGGCGCTAATTACTAACTCAAACATGCTCCGATCTCATAAACAAACTTTCCAAGCATGTGGGGGTGGGTCCCCCCCACATGCTTGCAAAGTTTGGTCCCCATCGGAGCATGTTTAGATACGATGGTATGGGAAAGGCCCGGATTTTCCATGGCCTCTTAAGCACCAAGAGACTTGAAAAATCCACACTAGGCACTAATTACCAATGCAAACATACTGCGATCATGACCAAACATTGCAAGCATGTGGGAGTGGCCCCACCCCCACATGCTTGCAAAGTTTGGGGGTACGATGGTATGGGGAAGGCCCGGATTTTCCATGGGCTCTTAAGCACCAAGAGACTTGAAAAATCTGCACTGGGTGCTAATTACTAATCCAAACATGCTCCAATTGTGACCAAACTTTGGAAGCATGTGGGGGTCCCCCCCCCACATGCTTGCAAAGTTTGGTCCCTATTGGAGCATGTTTGGGTATGATGGCATGGGGATTTTCAACAAACAATATGATAGCCAAAGTGTTAAAAATTAAAAAAAAAACCAAGAACATCAACCAAAATGTAATGATACTCAATAATGAAAAAACTCATATTGATATAAACATCAAATAAGTACATCATAATGTGAGCTAACCCAGCTACTGTGGGTTTAGCCACTACCTCAAAAGATCAAGGCATAATGAAAATGAGCTACCCCAGCTAGTTTGAGGTTAGTCACTGCCCATAAATCTAAGTATAATCTAACTGAGCTAACCCAGCTAGGCTGAGTTTAGTCACTATCAAAGGAAACCCAATCAAAATCGTCATCTCTGACTGTGCTGGTCGACGTGCGCGTCAAGGCTGTTGTGCACGTCGAGGAGGTTGTGCCAGCTATGGGGGTTGTCGAATATCTGCGAGGAGGTCTACCTCAAAGGCAGGATCATGAGCTGGTGCTAGTGTACTCGAGAGCTCACGAGTCCCATAAGCTGCTATAGCCCTCTCCCTCTCTCTACGTCATGCTACTGCAAGACGTCTCTATCTGTAAACCCAAAATCTGTAATCAGCAATGGTATGCGTCTACCACTCTGTGCGTGTAAGCTCCTCTACTGTAAGGACATACTGCTGATAAGAAGCAGCACTACTGAGCTAGCACCATCACCCGAGGTGCCACTACGACCAGCACCACCCACACGCTCGTATGCTATGATCTGGCTCTCATAAAGAACTCTCTGGTATGCATCAAACTCATGTGCACTCCACCCAATCTCTGGAGGCACCTTAGGCTCCTGATCTCTGTCATATTGGCGGTGTCGAGTCCCAAGTCCTAGCTGAGGTAAAATCAAGAGGCCTGCCAGTCCTAGCATCTACTCGAGCAAAGCCTGGGTGAAGATCGTCAATGTACAAAACTCTGTATGTCGCTAGGTCGATGCGTGCGTGGCAAGAGGGACATGCTAAGAAGCGTACTAGCTCCTAGGGGGTAATGCAAGACAAATGGAAAAAATGTCGACATCCCAGAGCATATCCACCAGTACTATCAATGTCCTTGATACTACAGAGAGCACAGTAGGCATCATGGAGGAATGGTGGTGCATAACTTGAGGGAGAGGTCATCAAAAAACCTCTGTAAACAGGTCGTGGATATAAAGGCAAGTAGGGCACTGCCATGTCTGAGGATCTGCAGAACTCTCCAACATGGAGCATCAACTACTCTGCCCTATGCTGTGTAATCCACTCCATAATCATGTACTGCGCCTCAGCTCTAGAACTCTCTACCTCAGTCCAAGCCTACACAAAAAGCAAAGCATAAAAATAATTGATTAGTCTCTCTCATTAGGTATTACTTAAAGAAATTTATAACTTAGGACTTTAATTATAACTCTTTTACGTATAAGAGAAACCTACCTGCTCGATGTCAGACTCTCTCGCATGCCATGCCTCTGCAGTAGTTGCCTTTGCCGTCTGCAATGTAGCTCTAAGGTGGTCAATCTCCACTCTCGCCTCTACCAACCCATGAGTGAGTCTCTCAGTGGTAGGTGTGGGACCCTACATGACACAATCAACCATGCCTCTCATGTAAAAATATAGAAAAGTACATATAAACATGTAAATAAATGACTAAAAAAACTTAAGAAGTAATAAATGTGTAAATACCTCGACATTTGTTATCGGTATCGATTGTGAGAACAATTGCACCACGTACTGGATGCTCTCCATGGTACTCCATATGTCGATGCCAACCTGGGTGCCAAGAGCCTCGACTATCAACATAGGCACAAACGTTGGATCTGTAGGAGCTACACGAAGGGCTAGTGGATTAGCACGATGAGGTAGGCATGAGCATGAAGGGCTACAAAGCTCTTAATCAATTGCTAGGAGACACCCTTCGTAAGAAAGGTATCACACACAACCTTTTCCTTCCACTAAAGAGGGTTCATCTAGTAAAGGGATTGAGCAATGAAGATGTAAAATGCAAGATTGGGGATTACTACCACATCAACGATACACTTACCATTACAGCATGGGGAAAGAAGAAGACTTTGGATGGTAATGTTTCATTCGAATTTAGTGAGTTCAACAACATTTTTGTTGAAATGCGAAAGCTACAAAAGGTAATGATATTGTTCTATGGATTGCCTTCTGGATGTATGTAACACAAGTAACCTTGTACACATTATGTCTGTGTTCATTGACAGCAGGGAAGCAACCTTTAAGTCTCCATCTGCCTACCACTGTTGTAGAAGGGCCTGATGATGAGGGAGAGAGCACAATTGATTTTCAAGAGCAAGCGAATGACAATATTTCACACATTAAACCATCCTTCAGTGTTCAATCAGAGAAAGATATATGGGGTTTAGAAGCATTTGAGGTTCCCAAGACACACGAGGTGCTATCATGGGTCTTTGAGAGGCTGCCTTGGGTTATTTAGTGATGTGATAAAGTCATAAATAAGGGCTGAGAAGCTAGATGTTGATGATTTGGGGACCTTTGATGTTGATTGGGCGAGGATCTAACTTGACAATAAAGTGTATGCTGGGTTACACTTAAGGTGTAAATACAGCTTACCCAAGCCCTTGGTGCATGCATGGATTGAAACCAAAAAACCAAGAAGAAACGCAGGGGGATGGCCAATGGTGAAGAGAAATGCGAGGAAATAGGAAATTGCAAGGGAGAGTGGGACGGTGGTGTCCTTTCATCACCTATGTTGGCTCCTCCAAATAGGGTCTTAAGGGATAATAACTGGAACCCCATAATTCCTTTCCCTCTTAGGAATGTTCACTTTAGTACTTTGCATGCTTTCATGCGTATCTTTGACCGCCTCTCAAAGTGTCATATACACTATGCATTCACTATGCCCAATAAAACTCGATAGGATGAGGTGATTGCTAGAGTCACTACAAGGAAAAGCGACCGAAGGTGCATTTGTAGATGCGTTTTGACAACATGGTTTAAAATGTTATGGGTGCATTTATAAGCGCGTCTAAAATTGCGTCTATCGATAGGCATCCATAGGCACGTCTATAAGCGCGTTTATAGACGTGCCTATAGACGCGCATATAGACGTGCTCTAGAATTTAAAAAAAAATCAGAGAGCTGCATGTACAGATGTACAGCTGCATTTTCTGCACAGGCAGCTCTCTGGTTTAAGGTTTTGCTTACTTGTACATAGACGAATCAAGATCAGCAAAGATATCGAATATAAGGCTTAAATAAAAACATAGATACATAAAGAAGATGAAAAATTTCATCTTATATCCAAGCATGAGGCCTTATGCATAAAGCTTTATGCATGAAGATTTATGCATAAAGCTTTATACTATGCATGGAAAAAATAAAAGCGTGGATACACAAGGAGGTTTAAGCCTTATGCATAAGGAGGTTTAAGGTATATGCCTCTTAGGCGTATGCATAAGAGAGAGAGAGAGAGAGAGAGAGAGAGAGAGAGAGAAGAGAAGAGAATATCATTCAAAAATTTTAAACATAAGAGAGAGAGAGAGAGATAGATAGATAGATAGATAGAGAGAGAGAGAGAGAGAGAGAGAGAGAGAGAGAGAGAGAGAGAGAGAGAGAGAGAAGAGAATACCATAAGAGAGAGGCGTATGCATGAGAGAGAGAGAGAGAGAGAGAGAGAGAGAGAGAGAAGAGGATACCATTCAAAAATTTTAAACATAAGAAGCTTATGCATGAGAGAGAGAGAAAGAGAGAGTGAAGAGAATACCAATTAAAAACCCTAATTCTAAACATACCATTCAAAAACCATGAATATATGAAGAGGTGGGAGAGAACAAGTGGGATTACCTTGTGAGGAATCGTCCTTGGAAGGAGACTTGGGAGAGGAGACTTTTTGAAAGGAGAGGACAAAGGGTGAGGTGCAGCCATCCTGAGGAAGAGGTACAACACAAGGAGCAGAGGGGAAGCAAAAATAGTTACGGCGTCGACGCGGGCAGGATTATTTGAATTTTTTTTAAACAGAGCGCATCTATACTCGCATCTATAAGCGTGTCTATATGCACGTCTATATGCACGTCTATAAGAGTATAGACGTGTATATATACGTGCATATAGATACACCTATAGACACGAGTATAGATGCGCATATAGCTGCACATATAGATACACCTATAGACACAAGTATAGACGTGCATATAGCCGCACATATAGCCGTGTAAACCCCACCAAATCTCAAATTCACCCATGGCCCCTCTCTCACTTCCATCTCTCTCTATTTTGCACGTCCATGTTCTCATTCTCCTATAGTGAGTGGAGAAGATTTTAAATGACCTCTGGAGTCTCACATATGGTTGTTCAAAAGATTTCAATGAGTGGAGGCAAGTCAAGAAGGTTTCTCCATAAGCCTTTCAACAAACGAGACAAGGTTCAGAGAAGTGCAAACATGTAACATGTCAAGAAAGGTGAAAATGTTCCTGCGAAGCTATGGGAAAGACCTTTGTGCTTGTACTACTTCTGATTGCTTGGATGCAAACATTGTTGTTTTGCCTGAGCAAGTGCGTGCAAATTTCAATAAGGTAGTGTTAAAACCCTAAGATCTCTCTAGATAATCAACATGCATAAACATGCATAAATCAAGCATAAACTCTTACCACCCAACCACCCCCAAGCCCAAGGGTTGCACACATGAAATATAATGGAGTACACATACCTTAACCTTGGTGTCCCATACCACCAAGAGGTATGACTCCAATACAATAGCACTCAACTCTATAGTGAAATGGCAAGAATGTAGATACAATCCTCTACACAAGAGAACTAGGAGGGCCCTCAAGTGACTCTTGACTCTCCATTTCCTATGTGTGACCCTTGGATGCCTGACCTTAACCTTAACCCTTAAGGTTAGTCCTAACCCATGCTCCACTAGAGCTTGTTCCCATGCTCCCATGCTCACAAGCCTAATGTGGGTTAGCCTTCTAGTATATGCACATATAATGTGCACATAACATACTTTCCCTCTCTCAAAACATTGCACTCTTGCAATGAAAAGAAGGAAATCTACGTGCTGAACATTCTCAACCGACTCCCAAGTCGAATCCTCTATTTCCCTATCTTTCCACAAAATTTTAACCTCAGGGATTAGTCGACTACGAGGTTTCCTTTCCCTGAATTTAAGTACCTTTTTCAGGTTCGTGTGGAACATAAGATAAATCTTCGACTTCAACGAGTTCTTGAGAAGTAACTATTTTATCCTCACCTCCCAGCTTCTCTTTCAATCTACTGGCATGAAAGACTGGATGAACTCTAACATGTGGAGGTAGTTTTAGCTCATACGTGTTGAAATATACAAGTGAATAGGAGGGTGTGTTGTTGCGGGAACAAGCCCTTGGCAAAGAGGCTGTAAAAGAGAATCTGTAAATGTGAGAGAACCTGTGAAAAGGTGAGAAGAATCTAGTGGGAGAGAATAAGGGTAGCATGATAAGATTTAGGAAGTGTGGAGATATTATGGGAGAGGTGGAGATATTCTGGGAGAGGTGGAGAGAATCAAGCAAAAGAGGTGGAGTGAATCAAGGAGAAATCAGTGGGATTAGATGCTTGGATGTAAACTCTATAAATTGAGGCATTGGCCTAATGAGAATTTGCTGGTTTTTGATTATCCATGCCGACATTAAGCTATTTGTTAATTACTCACTAATCACATCTTAATTATCATCTAATCACTTTGTTAATAATATCGATTCTAGCATTTGATCCACCATAGCTCATCACATTGCTATAATTTTAACATGGTATCAGAGCCTAGCCTAGAATCTATCAATTTGTGAGCCCATTATCTTGCTAATCATTTTGCTAATTAGGATTAGTAGCTAATTATAAAATTTCCCTCTTTTTTCAACTAGTCTTTGCACCCCTAGCCAGTGGAGGAGCTCCCTCTCTTTGCACACTCAAAATTAGCCCAAACCCTTCTAGCCTTAGATAGCCAACACCCTCCAGCCAGTCGAGTCAGAAGCGCAAATCGCCACCAAATGGAGGAGAAATCGCGTTTTTTGCACGCACCTATTTCTGGGAGAAAAACTCAGATCTCTACTTCATCCAATCAAATGGGTCTAATTCCTCTTAGCCCCAAGTGTTTTCAAGCATGCTCTAAAAGCTGCTGAAGTCAGAATTCAATTTGATCAAGTCTACAGTGAGATCCAAGCTCTTCATCAAATCTACAACAGAGCAGGTGACTTTGGTAAAACAGAGATTAAGCATTCAAGGTTTGGTCAAATCTTGTGTTTCTTGGCTTAATACTCTACTAGACTAATTGCTATTGATGGCCTTGAAAGCATTTGAGCTCATTTGAAGTCTAAGGCCCCAGATCTGGACTCCCCGCATACTCTGTTTTTTGCACACAAAACAGAGGATTAATTTGTTAATCAGTGATTAATAAGTGCTAATCACTGTATTTTTATACAATTGAGGGTTCAAATTAACCATTAGGTATCCTGATACAGATCCCTATAACTTCAGATTGCAATTCGGAGTTGGTTTGATACTCCAACCATTCCGTACAAATTGGTTACCCTTGATTTAATGTAATTTCTGGTGATTTTATGCTGATAAATTTGTTGTAATCATCTCTTAAACACCAGATTAAGTTGTAAAAGGCTAGACACTTCCCTTGAATCTTGAAATTGGATCAAGAGGTAAGACCCCCTTCACATCATCATGAGTACAGCACAAGAAATAGCCAAATTTAATGGGGAGCAGTTTTACACATGGTGGCAGACAAAAACCATGTATTTGCTCATGAGGAAAAATCTATGGGGGCTAGTTGAGGGAAGAGATGAATGCCCAGAGGTGAGAGGGGAAAATGAGTGGAAGAGCAGGAATGAAAAAGCATTGGGACTTATTGCATTCAGTTTAAATGATGAAATCATTCATCACATCATAGGGATAAAATGGGCAAAAGATGCATGGGATGAACTCAATAAATTATTTGGCACACAAGCTAAAAATTCAAAGATAAATGTTTTAATGCAATTCTACAAATTGGACATGAAGGAAAGTGAACCTTTAATTACACACTTGAACAGATATAAAAGCATTAAGCAACAACTGGCAGCTATTAGCGAAAAGGTAGAAGATGATGAGGCACTAGCAGTGCTTCTGAAGAGTGTGGACAAAGGTGAATATGAAACATTGTAGCAACACTAAAGAATGTACTTGAATTGAAGCTACACGAGATAGAAGGAGCTCTACTAGAGCAAGAAAGCAGAGGCAAAGAGAAGAAATGGCTCGACTCAACAGCAGGAGAACAAAAAGCATTCTTCACTCAAGGAGGATTCTCTCGAGGACGAGGACGAGGAAGAGGCAGAGTAGGAGGAAGAACCTTCACTTGCCGCAACTGTGGAAAGCCAAGACACATGGCAAGAGACTGCTCTACAGCAAACCCAGTGTGAAGAAGGAACGACATCGGCAAACTTCATGGAGGCTCCAAAGGAAGTGGAGTCGGATCATCTTTTCTGAGAGAGAGAGAGAGAGAGAAACCCCACAACCCAATGTAACCTGCCCCAACAAAGTAAAACCACCTCTGAGAGCCACCGATGATGTAGGCCACGTGGTAGATGTATGTGTGAGCGCTTTAGTCAAGGTCACAGGCACTTGTAGTATCCTTGGATACATAGAGAGAGAAAGTGTCAAGGACTATGAGTTTAGGGACTTGAGGCACTGGTCGCGGGCTATCAAGTAAGAGAGAAACTTAGTACAGGGTCCAAGTGTGCTAGAGAGTATTCACTTGCGGGGAGGTGTTGAAATATACAAGTGAATAGGGTGTGTGCGGGAATCAGCCCTTGGAAAGAGACTATAAAAGAGAATCTGTAAATGTGAGAGAACCTGTGAAAAGATGAGAAGAATCTACTGGGAGAGAATAAAGGGTAGCATGAGAAGATTTAAGAAGTGTGGAGATATTCTAGGAGAGGTGGAGATATTCTGGGAGAGGTGGAGAGAATCAAGCAAAAGAGGTGGATTGAATCAAGGAGAGGTCAGTGGGATTAGATGCTTGGATGTAAACTCTATAAATTGAGGCATTGGCCTAATGAGAATTTGTTGGTTTTTTATTATCGATGCCTACATTAATCTATTTGTTAATTACTCACTAATCACGTCTTAATTATTATCTAATCACTTTGTTAATGATGTTTGGGCACTTGTAGTAGCCTTGGACACATAGAGAGAGAGAGTGTCAACAAGGACTATGAGTTTAGGGACTTGAGGCACTGGTTGTGCGGGCTATCAAGTAAGAGAGAAACTTGGTACAGGGTGACTTGGTCCAGGTATGCTAGAGAGTATTCACTTGAGGGGAGGTGTTGAAATATACAGGTGAATAGGGTGTGTGCGAGAACAAGCCCTTGGCAAGAGGCTGTAAAAGAGAATCTGTAAATGTGAGAGAACCTGTGAAAAGGTGAGAAGAATCTACTAGGAGAGAATAAAGGGTAGCATGAGAAGATTTAGGAAGTGTGTAGATATTCTCGGAGAGGTGGAGAGAATCAAGCAAAAGAGGTGGAGTGAATTATGGAGAAATCGGTGGGATTAGATGCTTGGATATAAACTCTATAAATTGAGGCATTGGCCTAATGAGAATTTGCTGGTTTTTTATTATCCATGCCTATATTAAGCTATTCACTAATCACTCTTAATTATTATCTAATCACTTTGTTAATGATATTGATTCTAGCATTTGATCCACCATAGCTCATCACATTGCTGTAATTTTAACAATACGTAACCATGCCAATTCGACGTATAACTCGAAATGGACCATAATATCTAGGAGATAATTTCGAGTATTTTCTCGTTGATAAAGTCTGAGAGTCTTTAGGAACTTTTAAATAAACCAATGCTCCTGGTTCAAAAGATCGAGATGAGCGTCCTCTATCAGCATAAAACCGTGCTCTATCTTGAGCACTCCTGATAGAATCTCGCATATCCTGCATATCATGCAAGAAATCCCTCAATGCATTGGTTATTAAAAGATGTCATATCAAGAAGTGGTTACAAGAGGGCTAGTGGGGAGTTAGGATCTTGTGGAGGTTATGGGAGTCCAATAGTCACCCAAGAGTCACATGATTGGATGGCTATATAAAGCCCCTCTTGTATGCAAAGTTGGACATAATATACACAAGATGATGGATATGGAATACACTATATTATTCTACTTGTATCTTTTATCTTGTTCTTGATCCATGTCTCCTACTCCATGCTCATGTGTACATGTGTACTCCATGGCTATGTATGTAGGAGAATGCTTTTTTTCCCATGTTGGCAAGGTCATGCTAACAATTTGGCAATCACGGTGAGACGAGAAGCTTTGATCTTCTCCTTGCTCACAAGCTCTTGATTGGAAGTCTAATGCTTAATCCTTGAGCATTTCTTATCGAAAGGTAGTTTTTTCTTGATTTTCTTGGTTATAGAATACCCATAATATTTATCTTTTCTCTCAATTCCCCATGAGAAGGAAGATTAGCATGATTAGAGTACTAGTGAGCTTTGCACAACTTGTTTTGTTTGGAACAAGGAAATATCTTTAGGTTTTACAAACTGTCATGTGTGCTCAATGAGTAGTTGGGAGAACAGTGGGGACAGATCTCTTCAATTCATGTTGAGAGAAGAAATTTTGCAGAAGTCACTTTTTGATGTGAACTCTCACTCAGCCTGACTCAGTGAAGAATCTACAAATTTTATTCTCCATAATCTATAGAAACACACACAAAACAAGGCAGTTAATCCTCCACATCAAGTCTTGGTCGCCTCAAAGAATAGTTACAATCACAGAGCATCATGCTGTTGGCCATGCCCGTAAATTCAGAAGAGCCTTTTCTATCATCTGTGCATTGCCCTATGGCCTAATCATGATCATACAGCTTTGGGACTCAGCATCTCCGTGCAAGGTCAGGACAATGAAAGGCCACTCTGCTCGAGTTGGAAGTTTGGCATGGAATGGTGACCCGATTGTAAGCTCAGACAGCCGTGATAGCTCCATCTTCAACCATGACGTATGTATGAGAGATCACATCACGGCAAAGATGAGTGCCCGCGACGAAGATAGTTTGTGGGTTGAAGTGGTGTTTGTCTAGGCAATAGCTTGCTAGTGGGGGCAACGACAATCTACTACACATTTGGGACGCCTCCAGGATGGCAAGCAGCTCTCCTAGCTCGTATCACTATTGATTTGATGAACACCAGGCCACCATGAAAGAATTGCGTGATGCCCGTTTCAGAGCAACCTGGTGGGGGAACCGCAGACCGTTGCATAAAATTTTGGAATACCAAGACGGGTGCATGTTTAAACAGTGTGGATACAAACTCTCAAGTGTGTGCTTTGCAATGGAGCCGGCATGAGAAGGAGATTTTAAGCTCACATCGGTTCAATCAAAATCAACTGTGTCTATGGAAATACCCATCAATGGTGAAGATGGCGGAGTTACGGGGCGACACATCAAGGGTGCTGCACATGGCCCAGAGTCCGGATGGTTACACTGTTACATCAGCTGCCTGCGGGGATGAGGCCCTTCAATTTTGGCAAGTAATCAAGTCCAAAGGTGGAGAGTCATCCAGTGATGGCATGAACAACATCAGCTGCTCTATGATTCGCTTAGTCTTGCGGGGCGGGCTGCTTGACAGATATAGGAAATGTCAACTTTCCAGACTGTTCGGGTGTCTTGACAATGTCTTTGGTAATATCCCTCCAAGCTCTGCATATTGAAGCACATGCAACAACAACCTTGCTTGAAGGCCAGGTGCTTTCACTCTCTTCAATTCTTTGGATGATGTCCCTTAGCTGCTCCGGGGCATACTGGCCTAGCAGCTCTATTGTGGTATGAGCACAGTGTCAGCTTTGTTGTATCCTCTCTCATCATATATTCCACTATGTGACCACCTTTCACACATTGAAACCCACAGATTAACCCCTTCATAGGCCTCTGAACCAGTGATAATGCTGCACCGAATGCAATGCCCAAACAGAAGGTGACCTTAAATCTCTTCGTGAAGCCTCTCTCCTTCAGCCCCATTGATGTATAGAGAGGCCTGTAGTAACGGATGATGCTGCTAAAGCGGCATTACCTGAGCATCTGAAAACTGTCTTCTTTTGTTCAAAAAAGAATTCGCTGAAAACTTAGACTAGATGCCAATGCAGGACTGCAACAAGAAAGCTAGAGAGGAGAAAAAAATTGATCGGGAACCCTAAGGAGCTCGAGAAATGAAGAAAACCCACGGAAAAGGGCAGCAACATGGCCTTCGTTTCGTGAAAAAATTGGGCCTTTGGCCCCTCAACTTTTAGAGAAAGGGCTGGTGATCAACGCCTCCGCTCACCGGCTGTGGGCGGTGGCTGTCGGACAGTGTTTGGCTTGCAAAGGATAATCATGTCATCAAAATGTCTTAGCCTTTGAGAGAGCGACCAACCGGTATAGAAAGGAAAATATGATAGAATTCTCATAGACAGGAAAATATGATAGAATTCTCATAAATGAAAAAAATATAACTAATGTGCTTGGGTAGTAGTTTTTTATAGCATAGAAATTGAAATTAAGTCGAATACAAATAGAAGTGTATAAACACTGTAAAAGACCAGTCCACTAGCACAATAGGTTGTCATGTAGCAATGGCACGAAAGGAACACTAAAAGTTACGATCAAGCAACCTTGCATGTGAATGGCAAAAACCTTGGTATTGCACCAAGCTCTACTTATTGGAAGCACACTTGGTCTTGCACTGGTGTGGTACACCAATTGTTGCAGGGGCTTTGATCAAATCAAAGCACTAAAAATGGGGCGAAAGTGTAGGGTGTGTCACGACAAGGATAACCACACTAAAAATTGACAATTCTATTTGTGTAAGCATTGTAATGCAAGGGGTCACTAGAAGTCGTATTGTGCACTATCATTAGAGAATGAGGTCATGGGAATTTTGCATGCCTAAATCACATAAGAAAGAAGGCAATTAAAAATCTAAAGGAGCACATTAAAAGAAGCACACATATGGCATACTGCATGTTGGCTTTGATGATCTACATCATCTATGCCTACTGCATGGAGTACCTAGAACACATCCTTTGCCTCCGTGGGAAAATTGGGATGGACAACCTGATGAACCTGAATGGTAAGTAATTGGCCAATTCAAATACATCAATTGTTGAAGTATTGTCTTGAAATATGTCGTCAATGCCAAAAATAATATTAATATTAAAAGACTGAGGCATGAGGGGGCCGGAGGAGACGCGCAATGAGGATACTATCGAGATGTCTGTAAGACCAAGTGAGAAAACATGAGGTCCGAAGAAAGCCCAATGAGGTCCTGACCGCATCACCTATAAGTCCAAAAATGAGGCATGAGGGCCAGAGGAAGAGTCTCCCTGAGGATGCTACTGAGATGCCTGTAAGACTGAGTGAAAACCCAAGGGAGGACTCACTTTGTGGACCTCCGGAGATAAAGCTGACTTCTTGGACACATGGAGCAGAAGCATGTGGCTACATCAACATAGACGGTAGCACACCTGAGTGCCCATGTGGATGAGATTCTTCACCATCATATGCTTGTGGTTTCTTCATCAGATTGGTGGAAAACATTTTCCCACCATCTCCTTGGTCTACTATCAGCTTTATCTCCGGAAGTCATCATCAGATTTGTGTCCACCCAAGGCAAATACATGGCATGATCTGTAGACTTTATAGATCCACATAAGCACCATGGCTCATACATCAGCTTGGATCCTCTCCAAGCTGATGTGGACACAAAGTGGCACATACATGTAAGAATTGTGCCCACCCAAGGCTTATACATGGCATGATCTCTAGGCTTTATAGATTACCAAGCCTAGATTTCCAAACCTAACTAGGATTCGTTTTAGACTTGAAAAGGAGATTTTCAGCTGGGAGGAGTGAAAATGGACCTTTCTATACTCAAATTAGGCCATTAAATAAATAAATAAATTCATGGTAACAAGTGTAGTATTACGTAGAGTTATTAGAACAAAAGATTAAATATTTGGTTTTTTAAAATTATATTACAATTAATTTATTGGTGGGCTTCTCACAGTTAGAACAAAATTTACAAATTACATCTACAAAAATCCAATCCATTCTAGTAATCTTACCTAGTCCAATTATCATTTGATTCCTACATATTGAGCATTTTATATGGTAGATATGATTGGAGGATAAACTAGTATGTTTTTTATAAATTATATTACTTTTTAAATAATATATAAAATAGAAAAACACATTACAAAAACTCGATAAATCAAGTTAAGCTCTATGTTATGTGAATTTGTGATATGCAAAGTGGAAACAACATATAATGATGTAGAAGTTATAGATAATTTACTCTCATTTAGTTTACCTGCCGCCCAAATCTGTAGGGATAAGGTCCGCACATAGAATTTGCACCCAAATAAAAGAGGCTTTGCAATTGTTGGATATTCAATAAAGTTGTAGTTTTTGGTGCCCAACCTTGTATGTGATACTTCATTAGAATACCTTGATGTGAAATTCCTTGTCTAACTAGGAGAGATTAACCATTCTCTATAAAATATTGCTTGTTTTCAAACTAAACAAAAGGCTACCCACTAAAAAATCCTAGATAACCTCATCTTAAAACCACGTGGAAGCTCTTCGTGCTTCCCCTATATACAAGTGGGATGTGTTTGCACTAGCTAAGCTAAAAGTTAAAACTATTCCTTGGCTTCATGCTAACAAGAATATCCATTACAATCCCCACTACAACATTGGGGGGGATATGTTACCATATTATAGTAGTGATGTGTGTGAACACACTTAGGACCGCCGGGGCACTTTTTCCCTCACTAGGAGGTTTTTTCCCCCGTGCATTGTATATACGCCCATTATCTTTTAGGGTTGGTTATCTTTCATTTTTGGCACTCATAATACACTACAGTGTTGTGCTCAAGCTTTCTCATCTTCTTGAAGTTGTGTGTGCATTCCTGCAACCCTAATTCCAACAATTGGTATCAGAGCAGGCTTCCTCCTCCCGGGCAGCATCACCGGCACCTGCCGCTTCATCTCCTCCGATTGCAACGAGGTTTCACGAGCGTCTGCAGGTTAGTATATGCCGTGGGTAAGCCCGTAGGGCTTGTTCGTTTCAGAATTTTGATCTGAAGTCATTTCGCCCTCCGTTTTTGCATTCCAAGTACTGCGCAGGCAAAATCGTCCTACTGTGCAGATTTTCTGTCAAGATTAAAATCTGCAGGACAGGTGCCCATTCGTCTGTTTTGGGCTGTGCTACATAGCACAGGTCGATTTTATATAGGTTTACCTCTTACAGACAGCATTTACATCTAGTAGTACAGTCATTGGCCATGGCTGACAACAATGATGTATTCCGCATGTTGGCTGCTGAGGATAAGTTGGATGGCACCAACTATCCATTGTGGGCATATATGATGCGACATGTATTGGTAGCAAAGGGGTTATGGAACATTGTGCAGGGTATTGATGCACGTCCTATTGTGGCTGGGAATGCTGCAAACACATCAGAAACAGGTACTGTTGATGATGGTGCAGGCACAAGTGCTGTAGCAGCTGTTCGAGAACCACCACTTTCAGCAGAGCAGATTCGTTGGGATGGTAGAGATGCGCAGGCTCATGCCTTGATTGCGCTGTCTGTCAAACGTACCATTATCCCACATATTCGCTCCTGCAGGACTTCTAAGGATGCTTGGGATGTACTTGCCACATTGTATCAGGCAAGAAATGAGGCTCGTGTTGCTTATCTCCGAAAACAGTTGGAGAGTGAGCATATGAACGAAGGTGATTCTATGGATAGCTTTTTGACAAAGATCAAGGATTTCAAAGAGCAGCTCATTTCTGCAGATGAAATCCTGTCAGACAGTTCACTTGTGCAGACTGTTTTGAATGGTCTACCAGATTCTTATCAGGGTTTTGCTTCCACTCTTCGCTTGATGATGAAAGGCAATCCCGATGCCTTATCATTTGAGGAGTTAGTTTCTGTTTTGCTGCAAGAAGACCAGTCAAGGCAAAACAGGAATATTATGCGTGTCGCAGATCAAGCTTTCGTTGCTAGTCAGAGAAGCGGGAAAGGTAAAGCTGGCTTTTCTTCTAGTAAGCAGAAATCTGCAAATGCTGCGCAACCAAAGAAGGAAGACAAAGATGAGAAGAAGGGTGACAAACAGAAGACATTTTGCAAGTACTGTAAGGGAAATGATCATGTCATCAAAGCGTGTCCTAAGCTGGCTGCGAAAGAGGCTAAGAAGAAAGAGGCTGGTATGGCTGTTGCAGATGCCTCTCCTTCTAACAATGAATCTGCTAATGTTGTGCTAGATACAGAATGGGCATTCAATGCGCAGTGCAGTTATGACCCATCTTTGCATGACACATGTATGTCTGCAGTAGATTCAGATGTATGGTACTTTGATAGTGGTGCCACTAAGCATATCACCTCGCAGCACAGTTTATTCACTTTCCTTGAGTCTGCTCCCACAGGGAATACTGTCACTTGTGCCAATAACTCCTCTTATCCCGTTGAAGGAGTTGGACAGATTGTGCTGAATGTTGCAAATGGCAACACCTTTACACTTTTTGATGCATTGTATGTGCCAGGGATCAAAAAGAATCTGCTGTCAGTCTCCGCATTTGCCAAAACAGGTTTGGTTGTAAAATTTGTGGATGACAGATGTACTGTTCATGATCTCTCTTGTGGTGACATCATTGTAGCATCTGGTTCACTATGTCGAGGGCTGTATAAGCTCAATATGGATGGCAAATGTGTAGAGGATTCAGCATGTGCTATTATGGATACGCAGGCTATTTCAGATGCAAAACTGTGGCATGCACGTTTTGGTCATCTGAATTTTGCAAGTTTGCTGCGCCTGCAGAAATCTGAAATGGTGTCTTCTTTGCCTAAGCTTGAGGCACCTGTCAAGCATGTTTGTGAGGGCTGCATATTGGGTAAAATGCAGCGTGCTTCCTTTCCCAAAGATGGATCAGTGAGAGCTGAACGCAGATTGCAGCTTGTTCACAGTGATGTTTGTGGTCCCATGCAAACTCCATCATTTGGAAACTACCTTTACTTCGTGACTTTCATTGATGATTTTACCAGGCATGCATGGGTATATCCTTTGAAGGCAAAGTCCGAAGTGTTTTTGTGCTTCAAACAGTTTTTGGTTATGGCTGAAAATGTGTCAGAAAGTAAGATGGGCACCCTCCGTTCAGATCGAGGGGGGGAGTATATGTCTTCAGAATTTAATGCATTTCTGGCTGAGCGTGGGATAAAACACCAATGTACAGTGCCGTATACACCACAGCAAAATGGTGTGGCTGAGAGAAAAAACAGGTCTCTCATGGAAATGGCAAGATGTATGGTTAAGAGTCAAAGTCTACCACATGGTTTTTGGCTTGAGGCTGTCATGTGTGCCACTTATGTACTAAACAGGTGTCCCACCAAAGCATTACAGGTTGTCACTCCATATGAGGCTTGGCATAGCCGCAAGCCATCTGTTGGCCATTTACGTGTTTTTGGTTGCCTGGCATATGCATTAGTGCCTGTGCAACATCGCAGAAAATTGGATGACAAAGCTGTCAAATGTATTTTTGTTGGATATAGTGCTGAGAGCAAAGGCTATCGTTTGTATCATCCACAGACAAAGCGCATTTTGGTTAGCCGTGATGTTGTATTTGTGGAAGATGCAGTTCAGCCCTTGGTTTCATGTACTAAGGAGACAGATATCAGCTCACGTGATGTCTATGATACATTGTTGCCTCTTTTCAGTGGTGCACAGTCAAGTGCAATACCTCATGAGGCAGTTTTTCAGCCTATGCAGGTTTTAAATGATGGCACAGACCAGCCTATATCTGATGCAGATGTGCATGATGCACTTGAGGATGAGAGACAAGAGATTGAGGGCTCTAGGAATATGCCTAGATGGCTGGTGCAGACTTTGCGTGACAGCAAGTTGGATGCCCCTTTGTCTAGTCGCACTCGTTCTGGCTCTCATGGTGCCTCTTATGCGTCAGATTGTTATGCATTGGCTGTTTCTAGTATGTGCGATGAAAGTGAGCCTGTTTCATTTGATGAGGCACAAAGTTCAGAAAATTGGATGGCTGCTATGCAAGCAGAATACGATGCTATTATGAAGAATGGTACATGGTCTTTATGTGACTTGCCCCCTGGCAAGAAGGCCATTGGCACTAAGTGGGTATACAAATTGAAGCGTAAGCCTGATGGCACAGTGGATCGCCATAAGGCTAGGCTTGTTGCAAAAGGTTATGCTCAAGAGAAGGGCATTGATTTTGATGAGACTTTTGCTCCCACATGTCGTATGACCACTGTTCGTAGCATCTGTGCATTAGCAGCTCATAATGGTTGGAATGTACATCAGCTGGACATAAAGACTGCGTTCTTAAATGGAGATTTGCATGAGGAGGTGTATGTATCGCAGCCTCGTGGTTTTGTTCAAAGAGGGCAGGAAAACAAAGTGTGCAGGTTAAAAAAGGCTTTATATGGTTTAAAGCAAGCTCCACGAGCTTGGTATGAAAAAATACATGCATATTTGACTGCACATGGGTTTCAGAATAGTCCAACAGAAAGCACTTTGTATGTTAAACGTGTGGATGGTGTACATCTAATCATTGCTCTCTATGTCGATGACATGCTGCTCACAGGACCAAATGAGAGTCATATTGCTGATTTTAAGGCTGATTTGAATGCCTCTTTTGAGATGTCAGATTTGGGGCATTTGCATCATTATTTGGGGATACAATTTAAGCAGTGTGATGGAGGTATTGCTTTGTGTCAGACAAAGTATATTGAAACATTGTTGCGGAGATTTGGCCTTGAAGACTGCAAGCCTATTGCTACTCCAATGGAGACAGGTTTGAAGTTGAGTCTTCATGATGCTGGAGATCACTTTGATGTCACACTCTATCAGACAGCTGTTGGTTGCCTCATTTATGTATGCATTACGAGGCCAGACATTCAGTTTGCAGTCTCACAGGTGAGCAGATTTATGCATAGCCCAGGCATTAAGCATTGGCAGGCAGTGAAGCGTATCTTTCGCTATTTGAGTGGTACTCGGCATCTTGGGTTGTTTTATCCCAAGGGGGGATCATTGCCGCCAGATTTACATGTTTTTTCAGATTCTGACTGGGCTGGTTGTTATGACACACGCGTGTCCACGAGTGGTTTTTGCTTCATGCTTGGAAGCTCATGCATATCATGGTTGAGCAAGAAGCAGCCTACTGTGGCCACTTCTAGTTGTGAAGCTGAGTACAGGGCAGCTTTCACAGCTACGGTTGAGTGTGTGTGGCTCAGACGCCTTATGGCTGATTTGGGTGTTGGGCAGCCATCTGCCACCACCATCTTCACTGACAGTCAGAGCGCATTGGCAGTTGCGCGGAACCCAGTGTTCCATGCTCGTACGAAGCACATTGAGGTGCACTACCATTATGTCAGGGAGAGACTCTCTGCAGGAGAGATCAGTTTGGCTTATGTGCCAACACAGGATAACCTTGCAGACCTTTTCACAAAGGCTCTGCCTCGTGAAAAGTTCGAAGCTTTTCGCAAAGCTTTGGGCTTACTCCCTTTTGTGGATTCGTCCACATAGCTAGACACTTCCCTATACATGAGTGCTAGCTCTTGTTCACCGCATCACTCCAGGGGGGATTTGTTACCATATTATAGTAGTGATGTGTGTGAACACACTTAGGACCGCCGGGGCACTTTTTCCCTCACTAGGAGGTTTTTTCCCCCGTGCATTGTATATACGCCCATTATCTTTTAGGGTTGGTTATCTTTCATTTTTGGCACTCATAATACACTACAGTGTTGTGCTCAAGCTTTCTCATCTTCTTGAAGTTGTGTGTGCATTCCTGCAACCCTAATTCCAACAGGATAGCGACATAACGATATAGTTATGGGTGTTGCTATGTAACACCCCTACCGACACTTTTTGATTAAAAAACCCATCTTTTAAAGAGGTTTTAAGAAACTCTATGGGTGTCACTTAGCGTCACAAATTGTATCGCTACTATGGGTGTCACAATTATTGTGTACTACAGGTGTCATTATTTATTAGTTGCTAAGTAACACCTGTTTGTAAAGAAACACAATGATAATGTATTATCCTAACATAGTTTTCCTTGCTTGTATTTCAAATTTTCATTTTCTCTCCTGCCTTTCTTTGTAGCTCTTGAGCACTTAAATCTTTGTAGAGGTTGTTTATAGCTCGCACTTGCTTCTCCACACTTTGTAGCCACACACCTGCTTTGGTATTCCCCTAGTGTAGCCACACTCACACATAGATTAGCATTGCAATGTGTGACCCTAGCATGCATAAATCCTACCATTGCCACTTTATTGATCTTGCTTAGGTAGCTCCTAGTAGATGTAGGTTTCATAGAGGATGCCATGGCCTCCATGGCTCCTCCATGGCCTCTGCCTATGGTTGATCAGATTCAAGATTTTATTGACTCTTTCTAGAGGAGGTTGATCAGTAGGTATAGGGAATAAAGCTTTACACATGAAAGCATAAAGTTTAGATCTCTTGCATGAAGCATAAAGCATAAAGTTGTATACTTAATGCATGAAGCTTTATGAATAAAGATACCACTTGCACTCTCTTGCTTTCCATTTGCAATCATGTAAGATAAAAAACCCATAGTTAGGATGTTCTTGTACCTCTCTTATAAAAGGTAGCCTATAGTCAAGGGAGCTCATACCTTGGGCAAGCCACAAGGTTGATCACTACCATTAGTTACCATTTGAAAGCCCATCGGTGAGATGCTAACAACTACTTCGACACCTTCCACTCGTGGAAAGTAGTTTCAAGAGGAGATGAGTATACCGAAGAAGATGTGAACACAACGACGCATGAAAATGGCTCTCCTAGAATTTTTTTGTGCTCTAAGTGTATTTGAGAATCTAATCTATGCCTATATGCTATGCAAAAAGCTAGCATTAACATAACCTATGAATAAAGCATCAACTTAAAGCTATGAATAAAGCTTTATGCATGAAAGCATAAGTTTGGGAGCTCTTGCATATGAAGCATAAATCATAAAGTTGTATACTTAATGCATGAAGTTTTATGAATAAAGTCACCGCTTGCACTCTCTTGTTTTCCATTTGCAGTTATGTAAGACAAAAAGTTGCATATGAAGCATAAATCATAAAGTTGTATACTTAATGCATGAAGCTTTATGAATAAAGCCACCACTTGCACTCTCTTGTTTTCCATTTGCAGTCATGTAAGACAAAAAACCCATAGTTAGGATGTTCTTATACCTCTTATACAAGGTAGCCCATAGTCAAGGGAGCTCATACCCTGGGCAAGCCGCATGCCATAAATATGTAAGCTTGCAAGCAAGAAAGTCATCAAGTTTGCAAGCCGATAAGCTAATAAGTGTGAAAGACCATATACCCAGAAGTAAGCCAGCCTGAAAGTGAGTAACTCTCTAAGATCACCTTTTAACAAGCTGGTGATCCTAGAGAAGAGTAAGTTTACAAGCCCATAAGCTTACAAGCTAGTAAGCTTATGATGAGTAGACTTGCAAATAAGCCTACAAGCACCTAAATTTGCAAGTTCACAAGCCCATTTACACTTGGAATGACAAACCCACAAATCTACAAGTTTGTAAAGTTGTAAGTCTTCTTGCCCATCATAAGACTGCAAGCTGCCAAGTTTGCATGTGAGTAAGCCTGAAAGAAACCAAGTGCATAATGTCACCTACCCCCAATCTCACAAATCCTACTTGCCCACTCGTTGACAAGCTGACAAGTCTACAAATCTACAAGCTAGTAAATTGACAATCTTGAAAGTAGGTAGGTGATTTAAATCCACAAGTGAGTAAGCCTACAATGTGGAACTTACTTATACGAGTAAGACCACCAGTCCACAAGCCCACCTCCCTGCCACACTATAAGCAGACAAGCCTATAAGTAGTAAAATTCATAAGTCCACTTATTTTCAAGACAACAACCCCATTTCCCACTTGCCTACTCGCTCTCTTGCATGCAAACCAACAAGTCTACAAAGCGGGAAAGTCCATAAGTTCACAAGCGTATAAGTTGGCAAGTCCACAAATTTGTAAGCTTGCAAGTCCACTTGGTTGAACTACTTGCTACCCCACAAGTCCTCAATCTCATAAGTTTATCTTGCCCACAAGCTCAAACATTTGTAAGCGCAAACATTCGTAAGCCTCTAAGTCTATAATCCCACAAGCCTACATGCGAGTAAGCTCGCAAGCCCATAGGTCTATAAGTTTGCATGCTTGTTTTTTCCACAAGCTGGCAAGTCCATAAGTAAGCTAGCCTACAAGCAAGCAAGTTTATAAGCCGATAAGTCCACTTGCCCACTTTCTTACTTGCCTACTTGTATCCAAGTCAGTAAGCCATTAAGCCAATGTGATGCACATAGCTATTGATGTCAACACGATGCAAATATATGTTGATGTCATTGGGAAGATCATAGTTTAATCACATGTGCAACATATTAGAATTTAAGTGATCTATAATCCATCCTTAGTGCAAGCCTTAGTGGATCCTTAGAATGCTTTATTCTAAGATTATAAGGCTCATTTACTAGAATTACTGAGTGTAGGTCTAGTAGGTACATTCCCTTGATGTAGGCATCATCTTTTAGGTGAGCCAAGTGAGAAATCTAAGGGAGATGGAGAGATTCAAGTGCTCTAGGCACCCCCTCCATGGAACCTATATATACATGTGTTCACATCACATCTTCTCAAATGTGAAATTTACATTATGTGAGTAGCACAAGATTACAACTAAGCACTTATAGTTCCAAGACATTATTCTATAATTGGTTTCTTTATCTATAACCTAAAGCAAGATTAAGTACACTTGTTATCTCAACTAAAGAAATAGCAAGATTAAGTACACTTGTTATCTCAACTAAAGAAATAGCAAGACTAAATATCATGTAGATGTGAATCATATTGTTGACGTTACATTATTTAGAGTATATAAAATGTCTATAAAGATTCCTAGTTACATAATCTCCTTACAAAATGAAGAAGTCACAAAGCCTTTTAAGCTAAAGCTCCTATTAAGCCTATTCAACTTGACAAGCGTCTTTGTGAGACTAGCCGAGTGTCTTCTTCAGCCCTCTCAATATCATCTTTTATATCCCTCCTACCTTTGTCTTATGTTTGCCCTCTTATTCTCAATATCCATAATCCAACATTCCATTACCTATATCACTACTATAAGATCTTTAGCCTTTGACAATAAGTTTTTATGGTAAGTCGCATCATTGAAAGAAACCATCAAAATAGCTTTCCATTTTTTCATAAAAAAAGCGTCAAAATAAGCATCGATGTCAATGTCTATATATTAGTCGATAAAAGCATCAAAAAACATTTTTTTTGTGTGATTTAAAAAAAAAGTTTAAGTGTTTTTAGTTCTCATAGTCCTAATAAACCTAGTTTTTAGATACTTTTGAAACAAATACAAAGATATATGTAGAAGTATTTATAAGAAATTAATATGAAAATATTTATATGCCAAAGCTTGCATTAATGGCCCCCAAATACAAGGATATATGTAGCAATATTTACGATAACTATATGCCAAAGCTTGCATTAATGGTCCCAAATAAGAAAAATATGACAAAAACATATATTGCTTGTCAAATAAAAAATAAATATGATTTATAGCTCATCATCTACTCTTTCATCCTCAGCTAGATCCATGGCTCCAAATACATATATTTCTAGAAAGACATTTCCATTTGCATCTTCGTCATCAATGGGTGGAGCATCATTTGTCGTAGGAGTAGAAGGTAGTTCATCTGTATCGTCCTATTCTATTTATGGCATTGGAGGTGGTTGTGTTGAAAGTTGTTCTTCTATTTCTTCTTCGAATTCTAGATTAGCCATTATATTTTCTTCTAGTTCAAATTCTAGCTGTTCAATTACTATGCCTTTATTTGACCCTTCTTCTAGTTGTTCTTGAGGATCAATATCTGCTTCTCTGCTTCTTGACTAGGTTCTTGACTAGGTTCCTCAACCTCTACATCATCTAATGTTTTCATATCTTCAAATGCAGGCCCATATATAGGGCATGCATCATAACTAGATAGTGAAAGGCATGCCAATCATTGTGATGAGATCTATAAATAATGTGAGATGTACAATACATAATTTGAAATTAAATTTGATCAAGAAATCATAGAAAAATTAACTTACTAGAGCACTCTCCATAGCCCAACCAATCATGCATGGTCCACATAAGTAGTCATCACACTATTGCAAACCTTTCTCCAAACCACTTGGATGTACCATGAACTTGGATGCCATCCCATAATGTGTGTAGCTCGTCAACTAATAGAGAGACTACACATCCATGTTCTTCACCTTGTGCTTCCTTGAAACTATCAAGAAAAGTAAAAGGTTCCCCTTGTTTATAACTAACCATGGTGACATGCTATAGATGACTAATCAAACGAGCCATGTACTCAATGATGAACGTTGTAAGCCAAATGGAGTGACTCCATCCATTGCTAGTCTGAGGTGAACATGATAAGGCTCTTCCCCAAAGTCCACTCACTTCTCTTTGATATGCCTCTATGTTGGGGAATCGGTGGACACATGCACTATGGCAACTAGTCTCCTTCCTTCTTAGTATGCTTGAAGCCTTGTAGCCGCCCCTTCCAATGATGTAGCATATTCCCCAGTTGACGCACTCGATGTGGTCCCTTAGAGCTTGGCTGCATGTAGACCCATGCCCCAACCCTGAATCATGTTGGACCCCAAACTCCATTCTCATCTCTTGTGTTATGCAACACAAGCTCTTCCACCTTCTCCCTAGGTCTTCTCACATTACTAGAAGAGGCCATGGTGGTAAGAAAAGAGAAGAAGGGAAAAGAAAAGCTTGTTTTACAACAGAAGAGTGGAGAGGAGAGAAAGTTCAGGGTTTTCAGTGCAGCAATGGAAAGCTTAAAAGAGGGTTAGAGTTTGAGAATAGGCTTCCTGAACCTAGGGTAAACTAAAGAGGGATAGAGTTTCTGCAGCAATGGAGAGGGAGGGAGCTTGAGAGAGAGAGAGAGAGAGGGAGATTGAGAGGGAGGGAGCTTGAGAAGGAGGGAGATTGAGAGGGAGGGATCTTGAGAAGGAGGGAGAGCTTGAGAGCTTGAGAGGGATGATTTTCTGCAGCAAGGGAGAGCTTGAGAGCTTGAGAAGGAGGGAGATTGAGAGGGAGGGATCTTGAGAAGGAGGGAGCTTGAGAGCTTGAGAGGGATGATTTTCTGCAACAATGGAGAGCTTAGAAAAGGAAGAAAGAGGGAGGAGAGGGAGCTTGAGACTGAGGGAGCTTGACAAGGAGGGAGAGCTTGAGAGGTATGGAGTTTCTGCAGCAATGGAGAGCTTAGAAGAGGAAGAAAGAGGTTCAAAATGAGCTTTCCAAACCTGGAGTATGTTGGGGGGAAGTTTGAGAGGGAAAACACACTTTTGGAAAAAAATTAAAATTTTCAATTTTTAGGGTTTTTCATCTGCGCAATTCTAGGTGGGGGGACCTCTAAAGTGGTAGGGGGACAAGAGTAGTAATTAGGCCCCATTAGCAAACCATCAAAGCCTAGGCCCCCTAGGGTCAAAGAAGTCAAAAATGTGCACCCAGCCCTCTTCCTATTGGTCCATCCTAATCAAAAGTTAATCCAAGAGGCCCTCTTTGGGTCCAAAAAATTCCTAATGTAGTGGTTGTTCCTAAGAAAAAAAGGATCAACATGGTAAAGCTCACTTAAATGAGCAATATAAAATATGTAATAAGTTAAGGTTGCATGATTACCTGTCCCCGCAAAAAGATCCATGATCCACTCTCCTTTTAAAGATAGAAGCTCAATTAAATCCATCATCAAAAGTTGTGGTTTTTGATAAGGATTCATGATCTCATTTGAACCACCAGAAATATCCCTAAGCTTTCGACACACGCCTGGTCTATGAAAAATATTTGTTCGGTTAGGTTTCGAAGCAAAATTAAAATTTCCTTTACTGTTCAGACCCGCAGGAGACCAAAAACCAATGGTAGCAAAGTCGGCAGCAAAAGAAAGTCTGTCAAGTTTATAGCCTTTGATGTTAGGCTTTGTCCTACAAAAGAAAAATTTAGCCTTTGATGTTAGGCTTTGTCCTACAAAAGAAAAAGTTAGGCTTTAACTTAAGCTTTTATAACTTGCAAAAGAATCCTTGAAATTTAACATACTATATGCATAGCTGATGGGCCATTTGATTGTCAACGAATGCTTTCTCTGCACAGCAGAGATTTGATCATGAGCATGAAAAATTACTAGTGCCCATGATTCAGCTGTTGTGACCTTCTTGAAAGCATCGATGACTCTTTTATATGCACTTACACCATACTTTAATTCATCGTGTATTGAGTGTGGTGCCTTAAATCCATACACGGAGCATCAACAATGGCTAAAGTAAAATGTTGTGCAGCCACAAACGATTCCATGTTCTCTACTTTGCCTTCATGAACAAAATATTGAACTGCTTCTGTAGACACATCATCAGAAATGAAAATATTTACCTCTTGAATGGTCTCCAAAGTTTGTGTCTCTTCTAATCTCTTCCGCTCTGCCCTTGTGCGACTCAAATGTTGCTCAAACTCTTGAGGAATGCTCTTTATGGGAGCATGAGGTGCTCGAGACTTGTTAAAATGAAAATAAGTAAACATTAAATGTATTCTAGAATACACATTGACTGGATTACAAAAATCAAAATCAATTTTTTAAAATATTTGATCTAAATTTTTACAAAACCTTCAAAAACACTCAAATAAAAAAAATCTATTCAAATATGTAGTTTACTTACTGCATTTTTGAAAAGATAAATGAAACGCTCTAAGGAGCTTGACTGACTAGTGATGGGTTGAAACATTTGAACCTAGTTCCAATCCTTGCAAGTAAGTTTTTCAATCATGATTCATTGCATGTACAAGAAAGACTTTTGCCTGTTTCAAAAAAACACAAAATGAAAAAATAACTTTAGATGAAATAAAATAAGTAGATTTAAAAAGAAGAACTAGCAACGTACTTAACTCCTTTGCCATTTCATCGAGTGTCAAAGAACTTCCTTTCACTCGTGCCAAGATGGGTATGATAATATTTTTCTCGCATATTCCTTGCATTGCTCGCCAATTCATGATACGCATTTCTTCAGGAATTGGCTTCAAAGTGTCTTCATTCCTTGTTCCTTTGCCCTTTTGACTTCTAGGTGGGAGCTTTACTTTTTGCCCTTTGATTTTACCTTCCTCCCAAAGCTTGAAAATGTCTTCTTGTAGATCCCATATCTCTCCATCACGAAAGGCCAACTGAAAGAAATTGTCATGACTTCGAACATTTGTTTTTCCAGAGCGTCCAGCTTTGCTTGACTTCTTTGTGAGACAAGGCCAACTTGCTCACAAAGCTTGATTTTGAAAGCTTCATCAACTTTATGACCTTGCTGAATATGATTGATCCACTCATTGTGAAAAAAATCTTATCTTTTGTAAGAAAGACATGGATAGTCGTATCTCAGAATCAATGTTGTGATCAAGGACAAGTAGCTTTGTATCATCATCACTTAACCCAGCATAGACCCATGCTAGGACTGTCTTATAGCTCTCTACATGAGGATACTCAGCACATAACTCTTTTTTAGCAATGAGAGAGTGAGTTCCCCCCAAGACAAAGTATTTGTATTGATTGATTTTTGATCTCTCAAAACTCTCTTTGTTAACACAAGAAGACTTATCCACAAGAACAAGAAGGGGTAAAACATTTGTTGATGGTTTCTCCTTCATCATCATTACTTTAAGATTACTCACATGTCCAAGGACAATGGTTCGAACTTCTAGTGGTCTCTTATTTGAAACAGGATCCAATGGAGGACGTTCTATGTCAGACACTAGTAAAATTAAGAGTCTCTCATCAACCATATGAATCTTTTTTGAAACAGGATCCAATGGAGGACGTTCTATGTTAGACACTAGTAAAATTAAGGCTCTCTCATCAACCATATGAATCTTTTTGGCTTTATTTCTTATGGTATTAAGATGAGAAGATTCTAAAGGATCAGAATTTGGAGCTCCAGGTCTAGAAAGCAAAGTATCACTCACATCTTGAGACTTTGACCCAGAAGTCTCTTCAAGAACTTCAACATCTTCCTCTGAGTCATCTATGTCTGTACCTCCATTCTCTTCATAATCTGAATCATCAGTGGAGTGGTTGGAATTGTACAAATTGTCATGATGCTCTTGAAATGCTTCAGAAAAAGACTACATTAAAAAAAAAGAAAAAATCATTCTAAGTAGAAGAGTATTTGAAGACTTAATAGAGTGAACTTAAAAGTAAGAACCAAAGAGTAACTTTTGCAAAAGTAAGAACACTATAACCATCTCTCTGTATACTAGAATACATGGTAAACTCATTAAGCCAGACATAAAAAGTAAGCCAAACTTCCTTCTTGCTAAAATTCATTCAAACTAAACAAGACAAACTTTTGTATACTAGAATACATTCTAGCATATGCTAGAGCAGACAAATTTCTTGTATACTAGAATACATGCAAACTAGACTTGACTAGATCTCTAAGTGTTTCAAGATATGAGCTAGAAAGACAAGAGTTCAAGAATACATGCAAACTAGACTTGACTAGACTTGACTAGACCTCTAAGTGTTTCAAGATATGAGCTAGAAAGACAAGAATTCAATAGACTAAAAAACAAAGAATAGTTCTCAATGTATTCTAGAATACACAAAGATAAGAAGTCTAGAGAGAAGATAAAATATACAGTTTCCGGCACGATTGTGTGTCGAAAATGTTTTCTTCAAGTGTTTTGTTTAAGCAATCATCGGATACAAAAGATCTTAAAGCGGTTGCAACGGGTGGAAGAAGATTCACGGTACTCATTTAGTACAGGTGACACTCCTCAGCTGTGTTTTCTCAAGAGCTGGATGGAATGATTTGTCACTTACAATGGTGAGCGCATGCCAAATTCAAAATTCACCCATTTGCCTGATAATTTTACAAAGGGAGAAGTTTACAACCTCTACGTGGAAACGTAGAGCTTGCAAGGAGCATGCCATTTCTTTCATTAACTTTATTTCTTAAAGTTTGGAGACATTATTTTGCTGATGTGAAAATTACCAAGAAAACTAGAATGGGGGTTTGTCAAATTTATGCAGAGCTCAAAGCCAAAAGAGATGTTGCAAAAAGACATTTAAAGAAAAAGGTATGTTTGATTTGTGTTTTTTGTACGTTTTAATTTATGAATGAGAATTCCAAGTGGTATAATTTAAGCTAGCTTTACATTGTTTTGAGTTTTCAGGTCCTATTCTACAAGCAGAAACATAGAGGTTGCAAGGAGCATGTCATTTCTTTCATTAACTTTATTTCTTAGAGTTTGGAGACAATATTTTGCTGATGTGAAAATTACTAAGAAAACTAGAATGGGGGTTTGTCAAATTTGTGCAGAGCTCAAAGCCAAAAGAGATGTTGCCAAAGACATTTGAAGAAAAAGGTATGTTTGATTTGTGTTTTTTGTACGTTTTAATTTATGAATGAGAATTCCAAGTGGTATAATTTAAACTAGCTTTACATTGTTTTGAGTTTTCAGGTCCTATTCTACAAGCACTTAAAGCTCATCTCGAGAACAACAAAGTACAGAGCGTCAAAGGCTAGCAAAGCATTGAAAGAAGTGCCTTGAGCATAAAGAAATGTATTTGGGATTAGTCATAGATGGAATGGATCAAAAGAAGACGTTGATACTCCATTTTATGCATGCTCCAAAGAATTTGAAGGAAGAGAATCTCATACAACTACACGTTGTTGGAGCTCTCATCTTTAACGGCATCATGACGTCGAAAGTTTTAATAAACTTTTCAAATTTACACAACGACCCTAACTTGACCATCACCATAATTCAGAAAATAGTAAGTGAATGGCAAGGACAATTACCTAGCAGACTTTATGTGCAGCTAGATAATACGGCAAGGAAAAATAAAAATCAAATAGTGCTTGCTTATTTGAGTATGTTGGTGCAGCAGAAAGTTTTCAAAAAGGTCAAACTTGGATTTTTGTTGGTGGGTCACACTCATGATCAAATTGATCAGATGTTTAGTAGGTTTTCAGTCAAACTTGCTAAGAAAAGTGCATTTGACCTTCCAGAGGTGTGCACAATTCTTAAAGAAGCTATGATCCTTTGCTAGAAATTCATGTTTTGAAAGGCACCTATGATTTTAGAGAGTTTGCAAAAGGTGGAGATTTTGCAAGCCCTACATTCGCTCAGTTTAATGACCATAGTTTCCAACATCAATTCAAAATAAAAGAAAAAGAAGCTGAAACACGTTTGTGGTGTAAGAAGTACTCTAACTCAGAGGC
Organism: Cibotium barometz; assembly: GCF_041138505.1. Classification (NCBI taxonomy): domain Eukaryota; kingdom Viridiplantae; phylum Streptophyta; class Polypodiopsida; order Cyatheales; family Cibotiaceae; genus Cibotium; species Cibotium barometz. The sequence continues at coordinate 56,066,939 of NC_141071.1, read as the reverse complement.
ATGGCATCCTCAGGATGGTTTGAAGTTTTTACTCAGTGTCCCAGAACGAAAAATTCTTCAGGCAGCAAAAATGCTTTTGGCATCAAGCATTGAAGCAGCAAAAGCTCAAAAAGAAAAGCGAGCCATCAATTATCAGCAATGTTTGATAGAAATTAAAGAGACCATACAATCAGCACATAGAAATTAAAGAGACCATACAATCAGCACATGTGTATTTTCTAGCTTGCTCACTTGGATGGTGGAATACATTTTTTCATGAGCAAGAAATCTTGATTGAGGAAGTTCAAAGCAATTCAAGATCACTGCTAAATCTGAATCCCTTTCTTTGGAGGGTACAAGAACTTAAAGACCGTGATGATAATATTCAAATGCCAAATCAACAAACAGAATTGCCTGAAGAATTGCAAACATTGGTGCATGGGGAGTCTCGCGAAGCGTATGTTGGTGCTAGAAGGACTAGTCAACGACGGCTGCAAGAGAAGGAAATGTGGGAAGGAAATATTGAGGAGCTCACTGTAGGTGTAATGATTGCAGTGTTAGCAACAGATGATGAAAGTGGATGTCCTTTTTGGTCGGCAAAGGTACTTAGAGTCCTTGAGGAAAATGGAAAAGTAAGCTCAATTGAGGTCCACTGGTACAAGATTAATGGAGATGATGCATTATCAGGTAAATATTATCCAGAGATGATTCGAGTAAATAAAAAGGGAAAGAAAGCAAATCGTAGTCAACGTCGCGTGGATAGCCTAAGCATGGAGGATGTGGAAGTTCTTGTTTATGGTTTTACCTTGAAAAAGTCGGGTCATATTCTTCTAGAGAAAGTCAAAGATTTAACACGAGGCATAAGACCTCAACCAATTTTGTGGACATTATTATTTTATTGCAAATTGAGTTTTTTGTTTCTCAAAAAATGTGTGATTTTATGAGCAACTCTAATTGAAGTGTAAAACTTGCACTTTTTAATAGTTTTTTTGAGCTTTAGGTGCTCGTGCTCTTTTTGGTTTAAAAAATAGTGTTTTTTGAGATATTTTAGCATTTTCAAAAGTGGGTTGTATTTTTGATAGTTTAGTTGTAATTTTAAATGGCTAGATGTTTTAAGATGTTGAGTCCTTATCAACTGTGTTTGAGCTATGGTAGCTTTTTGCAATCTTTTGGGAATTTCTACCTCATTTACCATGGCCAATGATCTATCATTCTCATTGTTCTTCCTTGTTGGGATACAAATCGGAGTCCAAACAGAACTCTCGATTTCCACTAGCCGACAATACCACTCGTTGCAGGTGGTCAAAGAGATCTAGCTCAATTCCACGCAATGATGGCATTGACCCTCTCTCCAAGAGTATCCCATTCATGTCAATGAAAATTAGGACTTGGTTAATTTTTTGGAAGCCATAATGTTGTAAGAGATGTAGTTCCTGTGTTCCTAGACTGGCCTCTAAATTGTTTGCTTATGGCCTTTCTCTCTCCCATTGATCTTCCAACTTGGGGCCTTTCGACTCCTTTTGAAGACTCCCCTCATGGTTTCATTCAGTCATATTCTTGTTTGAACACTAATTTGGGCTAATGCTCCACAATCCTGATCTAGTATCCTTTGTAGTGAAGGATTCATGGTCTACTTCGATATTAGAATCAGGAGTTACTAGGGTGGTTAAATCGACTCTTGTCATTATAAGTCAATATTAGATAAAATGGGAAAAATCCCTCAAAATGGGAATGTATTTTTTTAAAAAAAATTGGCCATAACTTGAACATGCAAACTCCAAATTTGTCGGACAAAGTAGATCTAGATTCTACTTTTCAAGCTCCAAATTTGTCGGACAAAGTAGATCTAGATTCTACTTTTCAAGCTCTTTCCAATGATATGTCACATGAATATGTTTTGACAAACTTTTGGATGAGTTTACCATACCCCCACTTTTTTCATGGGAATGGGATTTTTCCCACTTTATCTAATATTGACTTTTATCCCGCTCCCTAACATTGGCACGTATCATAATGTTTCGTGTTCAAAAGTTGGGTTTGAGTACGAAATCGCAAAACCAAGGTATTACCAACATCATCATCTCTTTCCAACAATCCACATCTTTCAATCTCAAAATATATTCTTGGCAATCCATGGCTTCTATGTTACCACAAGCTTTAAGTTGCAAATAAGTGCGAGCATCCAAGAATATACACCCTCGAGCTGCATCCATTCAAATCAAATATATAAAGAAAAAGACAAACAGCATCAAGAAATCAAAATTTGCTAAGCTTAAGGATGCCCTATGCACCTCTGATGTCGCTTTTTCCCAAGGCGAGTTGCTTCAATGCAACCTGTCTTGCACAACAGAATACAACTTTTAACATCTTGAGTGTGCAAAATGGGAAATTGTCCATGGTACCCTTGAATGTGCTTACACACGCTTGCAAGCTAAGGCAAGAGAAACCGTCAAAAAGAACACAAAAGAACAAACTTCAAAATGGGTAGAAGAACATGTTTTAAAACAGAAACCAAAAGAAGATGCAAAACCTTCTAAACCCAAGAAAATTAAGAAGAAACAAGTTGTTGAACCCAAGGTTGAAATAAAGAAAAAGGGAAAGGAGCATGTGAAGGAGCTAACCCCAAAATTGGTTTCTAGGCTTGGGGTTTATCCCAATTTTCACTCCTTGCATGGAGAAATTGGGATAAAAAATAATGCTTTGTGTAGGATTCACAAAACGGATTAATTTTTATGTATTGCATGTTTTTTGTGTTTTTACATTAGTGCTAATATTATGGATTAACTTGGCTTAATTCCCTTATAATTTGGGCCACTAGTTGTTGTTAGCCTTAATTGGCTGGTCACATTTAATGCATGCAAGCTTTTAGGTTCCACGTCAGAGGGATTCTCGAAAATCCTAAGAACACTCTTTTTTTGGGTACACTGAAAGTGAAAAAATAAAAAAGGTAAATTAAAAAAAATTAAAAAATGGTTACCGCTCGATAGTCCCAAAAAAAGTACACGAATAAACTTGCTTAATATCTATTTGAGACTGTTGTGTGCGATCATTTTGGCATAATTATATATGACCCAAAAAAACAACAAATTCTCATAGTTAGGGAGCCCTTAACTATAGGAACTAACACTTTGAAAAAAGTGCACCATTTCTCGTCACAGTATTGTTTAAAGACACCTAAAATCCACTTTGGACAAACTTGGGCAACATTTAAAAAAACCTCGAAAAATCAAAACCTTTATGGGATATCTCTCTAGCCCTCAAACAACCTAAAATGACATGCAGTTTTGCGATATGGGTTCATTTTAGCTAAGTCTTAATCCAGTGAGGTGTGCTTTTGTAGTAAGTAGTGGAGCATTGTTTGGCCACATTTTTTAGAAGATGGACTAGCAATGGATCCCCAAAAGGTGATTATTATTGTTTGATTGCAAGCTGCATTTAACACTAAAGAGTTGAGAAAATTCTTGGGACATATCAAATGGCATACAAGATTTCTCAAGTATCTGGCACATGTGGCATGTCCACTATATATACTCATCAAGAAGAATGCTCTATACATCTAGAATGAGAAGTGTGAATAAGCATTTCTAGGCACCTAAAGATGATGTTATCCATCGTGCCTATAGTGTATAACCCCAATGAATCTTGAAGAAGATTATGAATGAGAATAGAACAGATTGGGATCAAAAGTTGTATTCATCACTCTCGGCATTCAAAAAGGCATATATAGTGTAAACTAGAAGTACTCCCTTCTCATTGGTCTATGGTTTGGAAGCAGTAGCACCAATTGAATTTATGATCCCCAATTTTTGTGTGGTAGTGACTCATCGATTCTCACCGAAAGAATCTGTCACACATCAATTGGAGCAGTTTTTGGTATTGGGAGAGAAACAATTCTCTAAAGCAACTAGAATTCTGATGTCATCGAGAAGAGATGGAAGCCTTTTGTGGTGGACAAAAATGCTAAATTAAAAATTTTTAATGTTGATGATCTAATATTATTGTTTAATTCTAGAACGGGTCCACATATGGAGAAACTCAAGTTAAGATGGACAAGCCCATACCGGATATACACAAAGATCGGCACCAAAACATTTGAATTAATATCATTAGATAGTGTGAAAGAGCCAAAGCTAGATTGAAGCCCTATTTCGGAAGGCTACTAGAACCAGTGCCTATGGCAATGTGCACTATTTTAGTCACACACTCATATGACACGTGTCCATGTCCATGTAGTAATCATGCATTGTCTAGTCTACAAAGCCAATGGGTTATTATTATTATATCGTGGGGTGGCCTCCACTTCATTTCTCTTAGCCGCCTTGTCACATCAAGTTCTATGCATCGTGATTCTAGTGATTATGAATTTGTGTGTCTAATTTTTTGCCGTTTGAATGTTTTACACCACCACACATCTCTATTATCAAAACTCGCATTTTTCACAATCAATCACTTTTTCATTCACAAAGTTCATTATCATCTCGCTTTCACTCTCCGTCTTTCACTTATAAATGCTCTTGTTACTTTATGTTTCCTTTCGCAAACATGGTGTAGGAGGTGTAGAAGAATGGAGTTACTAAGACAATGACACAGGGCACCCAACTAACTCCAAAATATGTAGCTCAAGTTTTTCAAGGAAGCAATAGATATTCATTCGGTAGATATTCTTGCACCATGAAATGTTGATATGGAATTTTATTTTGGTTCCAAGGGAGCAACTAAGGGAGTATAGACTAGAAAATTATAAGGATGCTGATAATAGATTACATTTTAGATTTATTATTGAGATGATAATTCTTACTCATAAATTGACATATATGTCAAAGAGGGTAATGGGCTTATATCTATATGCATGAGCTAGGAAGCATGTTGCATGGGCACATATTCTTTTTAGTAGAGCTGAAAAGCATAGGCCCTCAATCAACGACAAAGATTGGCGTGTATTTGCAATTTCTGCAAAATGGAGTCTCCACCAGTGTGCCAAACCCATTAACAACAGCAACAAGAGCACCAAGGCTATTGCAAGGAGAAAAGAAAATAAAGAAATCCCCATGACCAACTCTAGATGAGGTTGTTGGAACCATCGAAGAGATCCAAAGGGAATGCCGATAGATTTATGGTGGCGAAGTCCAAAATCTAGAGAGTCAGGATGGTGCAGGCCCATCCAGAGCAGTTGCCTTTCTAGAAGAGATGGAAGTGGTGGACACCAATTTATTAAAGGTAGCCTATCCACATATCACGAAGTGCGTCACAAAAACCACAAAGGCAGTTACAAGTATAATAGCTTAGAAGGATGCCCTATGCACCTCTGATTCTTCTATTTTAAGTTCATAACGTGAGTCTAGAGGTAAGTAAACCTTATATTTTATTATGCAATTAACATAGCCTTACAGCTTGTAAAGGGCATACCTACGCATGTCCCTTAAGGATTTTCCTATCATACAATCTATACTAGCTACAATTTATAAGGAAATTTCTTGTCCTTTGCAATTATTAGGCCATTATAAATATTACTCTAATTCTTGACCAATGTTGTTATAGGCCAATTTCATAGAAATGCATGCCTAGGTAGGGCCTATTTAATAAAAAGCAAATCCATGAGCCTAGTTCATGAAAAAAGGCATGGGCCTAAAGACTTAAGTCTACAGGCATGAGTCTACATCCCATGAGTCTACAAGAATGTTTTACAAGCGTGAGTTACTAAATGTGAGGTGAGTCTAGCTCACCTAAGATATGTGAGCCTATTTCATACAAAAAAAGTCGTGAGCCTATAGACATGAGTCTAAAGGCCACATTCTTGAGCTTACATAGGCAAGCCTAGAGACATGAGTCTCCAAGAGTGGGCCTAGCAAATAAAAACTCAAAATTAAAAAACCCTATTTTTTAGCTTGAGTAGAACAAACGTGTCTAAATTCCGTTCTAGAATTGCTTCAAGAAGCACTAGAGACTATTTTGCCATAAACCCTTTAATACAAACCTAATCTAAACTAATTGTTAGTGGAAACACAAATACAGTCAATTATAGTGCATCAACTACACCTCCTTAAATGAACCAAGGCTTTGGTCAGCAAAAACAACCAATAAAGTGCTCCTCCCCCTTCTTAAGGAGGCAAGACTCCCTTGAATCCACCACAAGTGAGGAGTTTTGTGAGGAGATGAGAAACCTAAATGGGACATGAGTGGAGGAATAATAGGACCCCACAAAATGGAAGCCCCACATTCTTTTGAGCCCACGTTCACTAATTAGCTTTGTAAATAGCATCAATTTCACCAATTGACTCTATAACAATGCCCACATCAACTTTCTGATGAAAAGGACATTAAAATCGCTCTATCTTTGGACGAAACTCTAGTATCTAATCAAGAGTAGGACCAAGAACCTCAAGGTTTTCTCCTTTTATAAATATATGCCATAATGTTTGAAACATTTGGTGCTAGCCTTAGGTTGGGCTTGTCCCAAGTTGGAAGTATAGACATAAGGGCACCCTACCACCTTCCACAAAAGCCCACACAAGTTGAGTTAAAAAAATCCACCTACATATGAATATATAAAAGAAATATCAAAAGTGGTTAAAATGAGAGCTATGAATATGTCTCCCTAGCAAAGACTACAAGTGATCTCCCACTTAAAACGAACTCTTCCCAAAGAGAAAAAATCCATTGACTATGGAAACCTTCCAAAGAGTAGCCCAACCATATGTTGGGAGAAAGAGAAAATGAAACAAGTCCAAGGTACAAGCTAAAATGGAGAATGTCCTTAAGTAAGTTGTTAATAAGTGCAAACCACTAGCCTCACCTTTGAGCTCATCCCTAACCCCTGTAGCCATATTTGGTAGTGATGTGTGTGAGCACACTAGGACCAGCTGGGGCACTTTTTCCCTCTTTAGGAGGCTTTTTTCCCTGTGCTAGTATACGCCCATCTAGGGATATACTTATGATCTTTGTACAGCACATATTCGTTATATATCTAGCATCTCATTGTGTGCTCTCTTGAGCTTCTCCATTGTGTGTGTGTGTGTGTATGTGTGTGTGCATTCCTACAACCCTATTTCCAACATTTGGTATCAGAGCATAGGCTCCTTGCCCCTCTCCTACCACCTACCCTTCACCTCGAGTTGCCCGTCTTCTTGAATCGAATCAAGGAGCACTTTTGGGAGATGAGATTAGTACACAATTAATATAATAGCTTAATGAAGGCATGCAATTTGACTCAATTTATAGGTTTTACATCCACAAGATGCCAAGTATCTAATCCCACTGATTTCTCCTTGATTTGTGCCACTTCCCCTACATCTGGGGCACCTTTTCCTAGAATCTTTCCACACCCCTATATTCACTCATGCTACCCTTGATTCTCTCATTAGTAGATTCTTCTCACCTTTTCACTCCTACCACTTGATTACTGACTCCCTTTTACGATCTCTAGCTAAGGGCTTGTTCCCACAGACCCATTCACTTGCATATTTGTATTGAAGTTTTTCAATCAATTTTTTGTTTTGCGCGCGCATTTTGGGGGCTGTTCACGTTGTTTTCGGTTTTCTACAGACATATTCGGGGGTCGGATTTGCCCTGGTTTTCATTGGATTTTGGAGTAGTATTTTTAGATCTATTATAGACGAGTATGCAGATACACAAGAAAGCATCTACAGGATTTGGTTCAGCAAAATCTACCTCTACATCTTACGAGTAAAACTTCTACTCACTATACTCTGCATTTCTGTCATACACCTTAAAGGTCTCCATTGTCCCTAGAAGACCTTATTAGTAGCAGCCACCTTGGTTGCATTAAAGAGTATTCAGCACTTTGTAAGTTGCGTGATTACTTGCTTGGGTATTATCAGAAATAGCAAACATTGATGTACTTTGAATGTTATCCACTGAGGATAAGCTTGACGAGACCAACTACTCGTTATGGTCCTACATGATGCGACATGTATTAGTAGCCAAAGGGCTATGAAATGTTACAGTTGGTATTAAGAAACGTCCTGGTTCCTCTGATGAACATGATGTAGAAGATACATCTGCACACATGGACTTAGTTTCACATGGTGCATTACCACAGCATAATATACATCCTACACAAGAATAAACAAAGTGGGATGGAAGAGATGCACAAGCACATACGTTGCTTGCTTTGTCAGTAAAGAGGAGTATCATTCCTCATATTCGGTCATGCAAGACTGCTAAACATTATTGTGTCATTGTAACAAGTACATGATGCACGTGTTGTTGCTTACATACCCAATTGTTTCTTATATACGCAATCAATTAGAGTCAGAGCATATGGATGAGGGAGACTCCATGCATGGTTTCCTTACAAAAAATCAAGGATTTTAAGGAGCAGTTTGTTGATGAAATGTATCCTGACAGTTCATTGGTGCTGCCTACTGTCTTGAATGCGTTGCTAAACTCATATCAAGGTTTTACTTTTGCCACCAGACTCATGATGAAAGGTAATACAAATACCTTGAATTTTGAGGAGTTGGTTTTTGTGCTTTTGCAAGAAGAGCAATCTAGGCAAAACATATCTATCATGCATACACAAGAGATCATGCTTTTACTACTAGTGAACAAAAAGGTAAACGTAAATCCTTTCCTCGGGGCAATTACAAGCCAAAATCAGATTCATCGGGCAAGCCTATAGACAAGGAAGGTGACAAGCCAAAGAAAAAGAGCAAATTCAACTATTGTAGGAAACATGGTCATTACATTAATGATGTTGAGATATCGAGCTCGTCTAGTGAGGCGGTGGCCACTGATGACCCGCCTGGGGGATAGGCCCCGCACTTACACCACTGGCATGGTTGGTGAGATCATGGGAGATATGCGGCCAGTGGGATGACAGGCTGTGTGACAGCCATTCTAGAGACTGGCATAGTTATAGCGCCAGCTCATTTAGTCGGGTTCACACTATAGAGAACCCGTGTATGTATTTGGTTGAGTACCTTTCATATTGTGTGTACTCTTATTCTTGTATATGGTGTGTTGAGTGTTGAGTAGAGAAGAAGAAGATTTTCAGCCTCTCACCTTGTGTGTTCTCTATTAGGGTTTTGTGAGTGTGTGTGTGCTTGCAAGAGCTCAAGCTCTCTTCCCCCCTGCATCTTTTCATGGTATCAGAGCCTGGTTCGTGCTAAGGGCTGAGCTGCAAGCAAGAGAACCACAGGAAGCGGTACGAGGGTAAGAGCTTCAACTACTCTTCCCTATTGTGTTGGTGACTACACCCTTGTTGGGAGCTCTACGGGAGGCACCGGCAAACGGTCTCTGATTGAGGAGCTTTCTTCGCGGGAGTAAAGCTACAGGGTAACTAAACAGTCCTTTGGACTACAATTTTCGGGCCGAAAACGCGTTTCGGGCGCGTCTGGACCTCCGTTTTTCAAAAAGCAGGCAATTTCGAGCACTGCGGGTAAGTCATCGATTCTCTGCAGAACTCTGTTTTAAGAACTGCAGGAAGACAGATTGACTGTGCAGACACTGTGGGTGCTGCAAAGAGGTCTACAGTTGCCATTGGGGGTGTATGTATGCACATTGAAGTCACTGGTTGTGACATTTGAGAGTACTACAGTACCGCTGTGCAGAAAATACAGCAGTTTGTGCAGAAAAAACCAGAGTGCAGTTTCTGGTAAAATTGTGTGTTTGGCAAGATGTCTAATGATGGCATAACACAGATTGTGGCTGAGAAACTGGATAAGAATAACTTCCATGCTTGGAGGTTCAGGTTGACGAATTTCCTGATGGGAAAAGGCTATTGGGACTACATAGAAGGTGAGCATGAAGAGGCACCGGAGATACCGGATATAAATCCGACTGCTGCAGATGTGAAAGAGTTTAAAGACTGGAACCAAGGAGCCAGGAAGGTTATGTATTGACTTTCCATTAGTATACAGGACACCATGATTGGGCACATTCAGGATGCCAAGTCCCCCAAGGAGGCGTGGGACACCTTGGTAAAGCTTTATGAAACAAATACCAAGGCTCGTAAGATACAGTTGAAGAATGAACTTCATACTGTGGAGAAAAAGAGCATGTCTGTGAATGACTATGCGCTGAAGATAAAGGGTATTGTGGAATCCCTTGCATCTATTGGTGTGTCAGTAGATGATGATGACAAGGTGGAAGTCTGTCTACGTGGTCTCGGGCCACAATACAAGGCGTTCAAGACGTCTATCTAGACTCGGGAAAACATTCCCAACTTTACAGATTTGGTGTCTATGCTGATTATCGAAGAGAAGAACTTGGGTGAAGACCAACAGTCTTCACAAAGTAAAAATAGTTCAGAGCAACAGGCCTTCTACACGAGTTCAGGAAGAGGACGAGGTAGAGGAGGCCGTGGACGCGGTCAAGGAGGTGGCCGAACAGGTAATCAGAATTATGGCCAGCAGGCAGCAGCAACAACAACAGTCCCAGAACCAACAACAACAACAACACGCAGGTGGAAGAGGCAAATTCAGAGGCAGGGGGAGTCAAAGAGGCCGTGGAAATTGGCAAAGGCAGTATAATGATGCACGTGAATGTTATTATTGTGGTAAGCCTGGACATGTGCAGTCAGAATGTTATAAGAAGCAGGCTGACATGCAAAATGGGAAAGTGCAGCAAAATAACTATGCATCCTCAAGCAGAAATAATGAGGATAATGAAAGGTTGTTTGTTATGCAGCATGTTGTGAATGCCATGTCTGAAAATGTTGATGCAGCACAAAAGGATAATGTATGGTATGTGGATTCAAGCGCTTCGAACCACATGATGAGTCATGGGGAGTGGTTCAAGGAGATGAAAAACCCGGAAAGACCAGGTTTTGTGGAAACAGGGGATGACACTGCTCATCCAATTGCCCACATTGGAGATGTGCCATTGTCTATGCAGGATGGCAAAGTGAAGTACCTTGCAGATGTACTTCATGTACCGAACATAACAAAGAATCTGGTTTCAGTTGGCCAGATGATTGAGCAGGGTTTGCAAGTTTGGTTTAACCCTGATGGGTGTTATGTTGAAGATTTCAAAGACTAGTGCAGGTTAGTTGCAAAAAGCAATAGAGTGGGCAGAATGTTTACGTTGAATATAGACATGCCTGAAATGAGTGCTGCGATGTTTGCAAATGGTTCAGGAGTTGTTGCAGACACAGACATATGGCATAAAAGAATTGGACATGTAAATGTGCAGAGATTGAAGTCTATGCAGACAAAAGGAATTGTGACAGGGCTGCCAAAATTTAAAGTGGAAGGTATGCAGAAAATATGTGAAGCATGCCAATTTGGGAAGCAAACAAAGCATGTGTTTCCACGTGACAGATATGTGAGCAGAAATGCACTAGATGTTGTGCATTCAGATGTATGGGGTCCTACGAAGACCATATCTATGGGAGGCTGCAGGTATTATGTTACTTTCATTGATGACCACACAAGGAAAGTGTGGGTATATTTCATGAAAGAGAAGAGTGAGGTGTTCACTCACTTTCAGAATTTCAGAGTTTTGGTTGAAAAGCAAACAGGGAAATATGTCAAGTGCCTAAGGTCAGATGGAGGGGGAGAATACTTCTCCAATGAGTTCTCTGAATTTTTGAAGAAGAATGGTATTCGGAGACAGTTTACATGCAGATACACTCCGCAGCAAAATGGAGTTGCTGAGCGGAAAAATAGGCACATTGCTGAGATTGCGCGGGCATTGATGGAAGAGAAGAATATGCCGCATTGCTATTGGGCTGAGGCTGTTTCTACGGCAGTATACATCATGAACAGGACTCCAACTACAGTCATACATGATGTAACTCCAGAGGAGAGGTTTACTGGCAGAAAACCAGATTTGTCTCATCTGAAAGTCTTTGGATGCATTGCATATGTGCATGTGCCAAATGAGCTGAGAACTAAGCTGGATCCGAAAGCTGAAAAATGTGTGTTTATTGGATATTCCCTTGAGCAAAAGGGATACAGGTGTTATAACCCTGATACACGTGAGTTGAGGGTAAGCAGGGATGTTGTCTTTGATGAGATGAGCAGTTGGTATGCTGCTGAAAAAGAAGCTATTGGGGCTGATGTGAGTGGAAGCTATTGGGGCTGATGTGAGTGGAAGTGTGGTTGCACAGAATGCAGGTCAGCAATCACAGTCTTTGAGTGGACCAGAAGAGTCCTCATCTAGTGGGTCTATTGATAGACCAGGGAGTGGCAAGCTGCGTCATAATACCAGCCCTGCAAATGTGATTAGTACATCACGTAAAGGAAAAGAGAAAGTGGTTGAGTCCCTTGGTATGCCTGACATTTCTGCAGGGCATTCTCATGTTGATGGAGAGTCTAGTGGCTCAGATATGAGCCTTGATGAGGAGCTTGGAATCCCAGCTATGAGAACACCTGGTGTAAAGAAGGCTATGGAAGCCATGAATGAGAAGCTGCAAAGATCTGGGAGAGTGAGAAATCCTGTGCAGAGATTTACCTATGATGGTTATGTGGCACATCACTATGCATATATGGCAAAGGTTGTGCAAGTTGTAGAGCCCACATGCATTGATGAGGCTGTTGGAAATGTGTGTTGGGAGAAAGCTATGGATGAGGAGATGGATGCACTATATGGAAATGAGACTTGGGATTTAGTGCAATTGCCTAAAGGCAAGAAAGCCATTGGCTGCAAGTGGGTGTACAAAGTTAAACATAATAGTGATGGAAGCATAAACAGGTACAAGGCTAGATTGGTAGCCAAAGGATATGCGCAGACATATGGGATTGATTATGAGGAAACTTTCAGCCCAGTTGCCAAGATGGCAACGGTGAGAGTTGTGATAGCAGTGGCTGCGTCAAAGCAATGGTCTTTACATGTAAAGAATGCATTCTTGCATGGGGATTTGCAAGAAGAGGTGTATATGTTGCAGCCACCTGGTTATGAGGATGCGGGTCACCTCGAGCATGTTTGCAGGTTGAAGAAAGCCTTGTATGGCTTAAAACAAGCACCAAGAGCATGGTCTGACAAGATTTCTGAATATCTTGTCACTATTGGCTTTCATGTAGCCAATGCAGATTTCTCGCTGCATGTGAGACATGGTGATAGAGGAGTTGTGCTTGTTGTCATCTATGTAGATGACTTGATCATTACGGGGGACCATGATGCAGAGATCTTTGATGTAAAGATCTTGCTTACACAGAAGTTTGAGATGAAGGATTTGGGGGAGCTCAGATATTTCTTGGGCATTGAGGTGATTAGGTCACCACATGGTATTGGATTACTGTAGAGACAGTATGGCTTGGACATGTTGTCCAAGTATGGTATGACAGGCTGTAAGCCTATTTCTGTGCCATTGGATCAGAATGGCAAGTTGAGTGCAGATTCAGGAGAGATCTTGGAGGATCCTACTATGTACAGACGCATAGTAGGAAGTTTGATCTACATGACGATCACCAGACCAGATTTGAGCTATGCTGTTGGGTTGGTGAGTCAGTTTATGCAGGTTCCACAGAAACCGCATTTGGATGCAGTGAGACGCATACTGAGGTATGTGAAGTCTACTTTGCATTGTGGATTATTCTATGAGACTGGGACAGAGATATGTGTACATGGGTACATAGATGTTGATTGGGCTGGTAGTATCTCAGACAGAAGATCTACCAATGGATTCATGTTTTCTTTGGGGAGTGCTGCTGTTACTTGGAGCAGCAAGAAGCAGCCTACGGTTGCTCTATCGAGTACAGAGGCCGAGTATAGAGGAGCTGCTATGGCAGCATGTGAGGTAGCTTGGTTGAGAAAGCTACTTGCAGATTTGGGTCTATCAGTGGATAGACAAGTTGTCATTTTCTGTGACAACATTAGCAGTATACAGCTGGCCAGGAACCCAGTCTTTCATGCTCGTACGAAGCACATAGAGGTCCACTACCACTTCGTCAGAGAGAAGGTCTTGGCAGGATACCTTGACCTTGTTTATGTCAGCACAGAGGATCAGGTAGCTGACATCTTCACCAAAGCATTGGGTACAGAGAAGCTCTGCAGATTCAGGGCTTCGCTTGGTGTACATGACATGGAGTTGAGCTCGAGGGGGAGTGTTGAGATATCGAGCTCGTCTAGTGAGGCGGTGGCCACTGATGACCCGCCTGGGGGATAGGCCCCGCACTTACAACACTGGCATAGTTGATGAGATCATGGGAGATATGCGGCCAGTGGGATGACAGGCTGTGTGTCAGCCATTCTAGAGACTGGCATAGTTATAGCGCCAGCTCATTTAATCGAGTTCACACTATAGAGAACCCGTGTATGTATTTGGTTGAGTACCTTTCATATTGTGTGTACTCTTATTCTTGTATATGGTGTGTTGAGTGTTGAGTAGAGAAGAAGAAGATTTTCAGCCTCTCACCTTGTGTGTTCTCTATTAGGGTTTTGTGAGTGTGTGTGTGCTTACAAGAGGTCAAGCTCTCTTCCCCCCTGCATCTTTTCAAATGAGTGCAAGAAACAGCTGGAGAAGGAGAAAAAGAAAGACTCAAGTTTGGCTATAGCTAATGCATTAGCATCTAATGTAGAAAACAAAGAATCTACAAACTATGCACATGATGATTTTATTACCTAATGCAGTTATGACCCTTCACATGCGGATGTATGCATGGTTGTTATACAGATGTATATGTCTGGTATTTTTACTGTGGTGCTAGTATGCACATTACTTCTCATTGTAGTTTGTTCTCATCACTTGAATCTGCTCCACAGGAAAACATTGTGATATGTGCAAACAACTCCTCTTATCTTGTAAAAGGAGTTAGTAAAATTGTTCTCACTAGCTTCTACAAATGGTGGAATAATCACGTTGTCAGATGTATTGTATGTACTAGGGATCAAGAAGAACTTGTTGTCTGTCTCTGTGCCATTGCTAAGACTAGCTTAGTGGTTTAGTTTCTAGATGACAAATCTATTGTCCACTATCGTAGTGGCAGAAAGACAATTGTTGCTTCTAGTACTTTGTCTCATGACCTTTGAAAGCTAGATGTGTATGAAAGACAAAGGCATGTTGCATGTAGAGTTTTTGCCACAAAGGCAATGGGTGATGCTAAGTTGTAGCATGCAAGCTTTGGTCACTTGAACTTTGGTAGTTTGTTGCGTTTGCATAAACATAACATGGTGTCTAAGCTACCACATCTTGAAGCCCCTGTTAAACATGTTTATGAGGGCTGTATTCTTGGAAAAATGCAGCAGGCATCATGTCCTAAAGATGGTTCAGCTAGAGCTATCCAAAAATTGTAGGCTTATACCACAATACTGATGTATGTGGTCCTATGAGGACACCATCTATTAGGGGCTACCTCTATTTTTTCACATTCATTGATGATTATTCTAGACATATGTTAAAACCCTAAGATCTCTTTAGATAATTGTTATGCATAAACATGCATAAATCAGGCATAAACTCAACCACCCAACCACCCCCGAGCCCAAGGGATGCACACATAAATCACAAATGAAATACATCATACCTCTACCTTGATGTCCCATACCATCAAGAGGTATAACACAATCCAATAGCATATAGCTATAGTGTGAAATGGTAGGTGAGTAGATATGGACCTCTACACAAGAGACCATAGTGTGAAATGGTAGGTGAGTAGATATGGACCTCTACACAAGAGACCATAGCATAAGCCTCCAAGCCTCCAAGCTTCCCAAAGCTCCCTTGAGTGTGCCCCATGCCCCTATTATATAGGAGGGCCCTCAAGTGACTCTTGACTTTCCATTTCTCATGTGTGACCCTTGGATGCCTGACCCTAACCTTAAACCTTAAGGTTAGTCCTAACCCATGCTCCACTAGAGCTTGTTCCCATGCTCCCATGCTCACAAGCCTAATGTGGGTTAGCCTCCTAGTATATGCACTCATAATGTGTATATAACATAGCACACATAATGTACATATAACATACTTCCCCTCTCTCAAAACATTGCACTCTTGCAATGAAAAGAAGGAGAACTGCGTTACTGAACAATCTCAACCGACTCCCAAGTCGAATTCTCAATTTCCCTATCTTTCCACCTTATTTTAACCTCAGGAATTAATCAACTACAAAGTTTCCTTTCCCTGAATTCAAGTACCTTATTAGGTTCATGTGGAACATAGGATAAATCTTCGACTTCAATGAGTTCTTGAGGAGTAACTGTGCTATCCTCACCTCCCAGTTTCCCTTTCAATCTATTGATATGAAAGACTGGATGAACTCTAACAATTGGAGGTAGTTTTAGTTCATACGCAACCGTGCCAATCCGATATATAACTCGAAATGGACCACAATATCTAGGAGATAAATTCGAGCATTTTTCCATTGACAAAGTCTGAGAATCTTTAGGAACATTAAAATAAGCCAACGCTCCTGGTTCAAAAGACCGAGATGAGCGTCCCCTATCAGCATGAAACCGTGCCCTATCATGAGCATTCCTGATAGAATCCCGAGCTTCGGTCAGAATTTCTTGCATATCTCGCAAGAAATCCCTCGATGCATCAAGCTCAATGTCCTTAAGACTGACATCAATAGGTGCCCTGGGTTAATACCCATACATAAGTATGCACGGACTAAAAAATAATAGCCGTAAATTTAGAACTGTTTTATAGGCAAATTCCATCATTGGAAGATATTTCCCAATATGATGATTTTCTAGACATGCACGAAGCATATCCTCTACAATCTGATTCATACACTCTGTTTGTCCATCAGACTACTGCGGATGATCAGAACAATTCACATTCAAAGTAACTTTCTCGTTGTAAATCTTTCGGAATAAAGTAGGAAAGCATGGCATTATAACAGCAGAAACCAGGGATTCATCGGCGCCCCGACATACCCACATCTGCATATGGAATAATCGACGTCTCGAGTTACCCATATCAACATAGAGTCATCAACGTCTCGATGAGTCACATATGTCCATCTGTAAACCTATCAGGTTGATTGTGTAAATCACCTAAAGTACGGAACTAGAGAAAGAAATGCCAACAAAGGACGAATCCAAATTTTCTTATCCGAACACAACAAGATAAACTTGTTTGAACTCTAAAGAAAGAGATTTCAACAAGTGAAAATGCCGATGAGATTACCCTCATCAAAACATGCAAGCTATAGATAAAAGAAGTTTATCTAGAGAATGCCCACACTATAACTTCTAGTGAATTTAGAAAATAAGATTGTCTTTGAATGTTGAGGTCAACATGCTAAGTGATGTAAGCAAAGCAACAATCTTGAGCCCAAATTATCCCATAAGATAATATATGTGAGGGATCCCTAGCGTCCCATTCCACCATGATACCACCCATACATACCTTAACAATTTGAAACTCCCTAGTATGCCGTCTAGGAAAATATGAATAAAATCCTGTATAAAAGGAATAAGATGGCCTTATCCAGACTTTCACATACTAAAACCTGTCTCTATATGCTTGAGACTACATCAAGGAATAAATCCTTCTGATGAGTATATCATTTAGAAAAGAAATTGAATTATTGGCGCCTTTCTAATGATAACTACCCAAAACATAATAAAGTTAGGGTAGAAAAATAACTCACCTAGATATATAAGCAACTAGGTATCCGAGTTGGAAAATGTACAAGAGTACAAAAATATACTCCAAAATTACGTGCAAAAAACAAAGGCAAATGCTACCTTCAAAGCACATGTAATTATTCAAAAGATCAAAAGATCCTTATAAAACCATGGATAAAAGCATAGAAGCTCCTCGAATCCATAAAAACCATAGTTGATCATAAAAATCAATGCATACCATCTACTAATGGACATAAATCATGCCAAAAGAAGCATTAAAATTGGTGGCCAACTCATCAATCCGGAGTATATGAACATTGTGTTGTTCAAATAAAACTCCAAAGTAAGAAAGTGACACACATGTGTGTAGCACTCAATAAGAAAAACCCTAGACATAAGTGATCTAGGCAGAACCTGATGAGTCCATATAAAACTTGGAAAACATCCAATAAAAATCCACCAAAACAAACCGATCAACTAACCCACGATAGAGGCTTAAGAAATTAAGCACAAGCCACACTTAAATAAGTGCAAAATAAATTATCAAGGAAAAGTGTCAAAGGTGAAACACACTTTGAACGAAAATTATAGCCATCAAAAGAAATTAAGGAACATGTCCAAAAAGAATGGCTAAATAATGGTAAAAAATCATGAATAGATCGTTTAGAATTAATCCAAACATAAATATCCATTAATACGAGGTATAATTGTATTAATAATATATGCGAATAACCCACATCTATCTAATGTCAGCACGAGAAAACGTACTTCAACATTAAATAACCCTCGAAAATATTAAATTCTCGAGAAAAAGAATTATCATGATTTTTTTCTAATTTTTCCTAATTTATAGGATCTCAAAATATAATAATTTTGAATTCCACCAAACCTATCTCATGGCATTCCAAACCTATATTTTTCCAGAAAATTTTTAGCAATTTAATTTGCCAAAATACCATTGATATTTTAAAAATACCAATTTTTAGGATTTCTAAAAATAATTTCTAGAAATTTCCTAATTTTCCCTGAGAATCCCATTGTTCACGAAATTTCCCATTTCGCCCGATAATTCTCAAATCCAATGAAAATTTTCAATTTTAATGGATTTTTCTAATTTTTTGGTTCAAAACATATATTTTTAAAGGAATTTGAATGGTCATGAGCGCCCGAATGGACACACCACATGCCAAACACCAACCCCACATTTTCCCGAAATTCAAAATAACCTTTGTCTAATTTTTCACTAATTTTTAAGAATTTTTTGAAATTTTAAAATTACCCCGAACGCATTTAGAATACGAACGGTCAAAAAATTTCGGAATTCCAACGGTTTTTTCTGGAATACGGAAAGCCAAAAGTTTTGGGAAAATGAAAAGACAAAAAAAAAAATCGGAATGTGAAAGGTCAAAGGTTTCCGGAATACGGAAGGTCAAAAGTTTTTTCCGGAATTCGGAAAGCCAAAAGGTTTCGGGAAAACGGAAAGCCAAAGGTTTTCCGGAAGATGAAAAGCCAAAATTTTTCAATAAGAAATTTCCAGGAAATTTTCATGGATTTTTTTCCTCAAATCCCAAATTTTTCAGTAATTTTCAGGCTTTTTTTCCAAGCTTTTTTAAATATCAAAAAGCTTTTTTTTAAAATAAAAAACTTTTTTTTTAAAAAAAATAAAAAAATAAAAAAAAGGCTTAATTAAGCTATTAAGCCTTTTGATTTTTTTCAGGGGGAGGCGTTTTTTTTCCGCCCGGCTGCAGCGCAGCCCCCCCCCCTTCGCCTGCGCGTAGGACAGAGAGAGAGATGTGAGAGAGAATCTCTTCTCTCCTCTCCACCCTCTCCACCCTCTCCAAATAACTTTCTCTCCAATTCCATCTCTTCTCTCTCTCTGCTAATCAGGATTAACTTAATCCATGATTAAGATTTTTAATTAAACTTTCTTTTAATCATAATTATGATTAATTATGATTTATGCTTGAAAATCATTTTAAAGAGATTTTTCACCCGGAAAAGAGAAAGAAAAATCAGATTTGAGAGGCGGAGAGGACCCCACGCACACGGGAGAGCAATTTATGCATCAACACACTGTCCCCTACTGAATTTTAGTAGCAAATTGACAGAAATTTGATCGCATTCCCGCGGAAAAAAACCCGTAAAAAATGTAAAAAAATACATTTTTAATCATAAAAATGCTCAAAAAATTCTTAAAAATTTAGGAAAAATTTCTAAAAATTTCTAGAAATTCAGGGAATCCATCCTACAAAAATATCCACCATAAACTTTATGGTATTTTTGTAAAAAAATCTATTAATGCTTGATTTTAACCATAAAAAAATAGAAAAAAATAGCATTAACTCACGGTATTCCCCCGCAATGTCGATTCGTCCATTGAATTGTAGTAACACATGTTCCAATCACCAAATCGATGATCCATGTGCAATTCATCAACACAAATCAACAAAAAATAACATTTTATTAGTAAATATTAAAATTTACTAAAAAAATCAACAATTAAATAGAGATTGCTCGATACCACTGTTAAAACCCTAAGATCTCTCTAGATAATTGTTATGCATAAACATGCGTAAATCAGGCATAAACTCAACCACCCAACCACCCCCGAGCCCAAGGGATGCACACATGAATCACAAATGAAATACATCATACCTCTACCTTGATGTCCCATACCATCAAGAGGTATAACACAATCTAATAGCATATAGCTATAGTGTGAAATGGTAGGTGAGTAGATATGGACCTCTACACAAGAGACCATAGCATAAGCCTCCAAGCCTCCAAGCTTCCCAAAGCTCCCTTGAGTGTGCCCCATGCCCCTATTATATAGGAGGGCCCTCAAGTGACTCTTGACTTTCCATTTCTCATGTGTGACCCTTGGATGCCTGACCCTAACCTTAAACCTTAAGGTTAGTCCTAACCCATGCTCCACTAGAGCTTGTTCCCATGCTCCCATGCTCCCAAGCCTATGTGGGTTAGCCTCCTAGTATATGCACTCATAATGTGTATATAATATAGCACACATAATGTACATATAGCAACATACCTAGGTATATCCACTGAAACAAAAATCAGAGGTCTTTATGTGCTTTAGGCACTTTTGCTGCTATGGTTCAAAATGCTTTTGCATGTTAGATTCGTACCCTGTGTGTACTGATCGAGGGGGAGGAGTATATGTCTAAGGAGTTTTATGCATACATGGCTAATCATTGGATAAAAAACCAATGTATTGTGCCCTATACACCTCAGCAAAACGGTTTAGCTGAATGTAAAAACAGGTCTCTCATGGAGATGGCACGTTGTATAGTCAAAAGTCAGGAGTTACCTCATGGTTTTTGGCTAGAAGCATTCATGTGTGCAACATATGTTTTGAATAGGTGTCCTACATAGGCTTTGCATACAATTACACCTTTTGAAGCTTGGAATGGCAGAAAGCCCTTTGTGGCTCACTTGCGCATTTTTGGTTGTCTTGCTTATGCACTTGTGCCTGAGCAACTTTGCAGAAAGCTTGATGATAAGGCTGTTTAATGTATTTTTGTGGGATATAGCTCCAAACATAAGGGTTATTTTCTCTATCATCCTACTACCAAGCTTGATGATAAGGCTTTTTAATGTATTTTTGTGGGATATAGCTCAAAACGTAAGGGTTATCATCTCTTTCATCCTACTACCAAGCTTGATGATAAGGCTATTTAATGTATTTTTGTGGGATACAGCTCATAAAGTAGGGTTATCATCTCTATCATCCTACTACCAAGAGGATGCTTGTGATTAGAGATGTTGTATTTGTGGAATATGCAATTCATCCTTTGCTTTCATGTAAAAAACAACAAAATGTATGTTTGCAGGATATATTTGACACTCTCCTTCCATTGTTCAATGTAGGACACCTTGATATAGATGCTAGAGCATTTGGGTAATCCAAGGAATGCTGAAAATCAGCCCACACAGGTTATAGATCAACATGCATTAGGGGAAATTCGGACTTAAATTGGGCTTTAAGGATTTGTACACATTCTCTCTCTACAAAAATGGGCTCATGGAGTGAAATTTTTGTGAATCAACTCGAAAGTGAGTGGAGTTTTGACATTTGGAATCTACTCAGACCTTTCCAATGGTATATAGCATTATGAGAAATTTTTCATATTTAAGAAGTCCCCAAATTTGGTGAGTGATGACATGGCACGTTACATGCCATATCATCACAAAATTTAGGGAATTATTGGATATGCAAAATTTCCCAACATGCTATATATCATTGCAAAGGTCTCAAAGAATAGATCTCAAATCTCCAAACTCCGCTCACTTCTAAGTTGATTTGTATAAATTTCACCATGAGCCCATTTTTGTAGAGAGAGAATGTGTACAAATCCTTAAGGAGCCCAATTGGACTCCAAATTTCCCCTAATGTTTTGTAGCCCAATATCAGCCTATTGATGAGGTAAATGTGGATGATGCAGTTGATGAGGAAAGAAGGAAAATTTTGGAGTCAAAAAGTATGCCAAAATGGTTGGTACAAACATTACGTGATAGAAAATTGGCCACTCCTTTGCCTAGAAAAACACGTGCAGGATCTCATCATGCATCTCTTGTTGACGCAGGTTATGCTCTTATTGCTAGTTTATGTAATGAAGAGGAACTTGTCTCCTTTGATGAAGCAAAGGAATCTGAAAATTGGATGAGTTCTATGCAATATGATTATGATTTGATACTCAAAAATGATACATGGGATTTGATAGACTTACCTCTTGGTGGCAAGAAGGCCATGGTACGAAATGGGTTTACAAGCTCAAACGTAGAACGGATGGTAGTGTTGAGCGATATAAAGCTAGGCTTGTTATACAAAGGGTTATATACAAGAGAAAGACATTAACTATGGTGAAACCTTTGCACCCACATGTCGTATGACTACCATGCAGGGACTACCATCATGCAGACTATCATTGCATTTATAGCACATAAAGGTTGGAATGTATATCCACCCTTAGATATCAAAAGTGCTTTCTTGAATGGAGATTTGCATGAGAAGGTCTACATATCTCAACCTCGTGGTTTTGTTTAGAAAAGTCAGGAATCAAAAAAATGCAGATTGAAGAAAGCTTTATATAGTCTTATGCAGGCTCCCAGAGCATGGTATGAAAAGATATGTGCATACGTATGGCCACTTCTAGCTGTGAAGTTGAGTACAGGGTAGCATTTAAAGCTACAATT
Source organism: Cibotium barometz (assembly GCF_041138505.1). Taxonomy (NCBI): domain Eukaryota; kingdom Viridiplantae; phylum Streptophyta; class Polypodiopsida; order Cyatheales; family Cibotiaceae; genus Cibotium; species Cibotium barometz. Next base: position 56,044,268 of record NC_141071.1, on the reverse strand, counting down.
TAGTGTGTTTGGCTCAGGTGCCTTATTGATGATTTGGGTATTTGGTGAGTCCTCTGTCTACCATCTTCACGATGACGACAGTCAGAGAGCACTATGGCATTTGCGAGGAATCCAGTTTTTCATGCTTGCACAAAGCACATTGAGGTGCACTATCATTATGTCCAAGAGAGATGCTTTGCAAGAGGAAATCATCTTGTTGGCTTATGTACCAACACAAGACAACTTGGCAGATTTGTTTATGAAGGCTCTCCCATGAGAGAAGTTTGAAGCTTTTCGCAAAGCTTTAAACTTACTTCCCTTTGGGGACTAGTTTGGGCTCCCTATCACATTCCAAAAAGCCTGGCACATCTCTGTACTTCTAGTGCCATCTCACCCCTTATTCACATCATCACTCCTAGGGGGATTTGTAGCCATATTTGGTAGTGATGTACACCAATCTTGGGGTATACTTATGATCTTTGTACACATCACACATTAATTATCTATCTATCATCTCATTGTGTGCTCTCTTGAGCTTCTCCATTGTGTGTGTGTGAGTGTGTGTGCATTCCTGTAACCCTATTTCCAACAACCACATATGAGAGCCAATCATAGAACATATAAGGGAGCCTCAGAGCATGTCCAAGGCCTTAACTGAATCAATCATAGAACATATAAGGGAGCCTTAGAGCATGTCAAAGGCCTTAACTGAACACATAATTATTGTTAAGGCCACAAAAAGTGCTAGCTCTAAATCTTCCATCTCTCAAACCAACTCAATTAAATACATTGTATTTCTAGATGTAGTGAAAGATATAGGAGGTAAAAGTTTGCCTTCCATGGGTCATCGTAGTCATGATAATATTATCTCTAAGGTGATTGGTGATGACATCCTAGGGTAGATTCAGTGCTCCTCTATGTTGGTGGTAGGTCCAAGCCCACCTCTATGTGAGTATAAATTAAGTTAGTGTGATTATTTCTTTGCAAGATATCACAGGGCTCACAGCCTTCTCGCCCTCGGAGTCCCAATAAGTTTTCCTTTATCAGGGAGTTCTCAGCTTGAGAGAGACCGACTAGATGATTGGGAGCCTAAGAGCCTACACACCTCCTAAACTTGAAGAGGAGGAGGTTAGGCTATGCCACATTGAGCACCCTCCTACCATACCCAAGACAAAAGGATAGCTAAAATTTCTATGAACAAGATGGGACACTACTTTGAAAGTGATGAAATAAACACCATGTTCCATGTTATCATTTACAAAGAAGCGACGATGCTCAGAAGGGCTTGCATAACGAGAGATGCTAGTAGGGTGGTTCATAATTGGGAAACCAATCACATCTATGTAGGAAAAGGTAACCAATCCTTGACATAGACTTCAAAACATGGAAGCTTCATCCCATGGGTGGAGGCATTATGGCTAATGAATCTATGCCATTTAGACTAGTTTGATATACGTAGAGCATTTAACATAAAAGGTCATGCCATGTTAATAAACATCTGTAGATCTTGTTAAGAAGATGTTGGATTATGAAGATGAGGACCCAAAATATAAGCCCCTATGGGAGCCTAATGACTTTGAGGATTGGATTCACGTTATGGAAACCATGAACTCTTCCACAATAGAAGCTTGGGATAAGGTTTACACATGATTTGGATGGTGCCGAAATCACATTCCTATTCATGCTAGTAGACATATTTTGAAACATACCCAAAAAGTGGAACTTGCTTGCCTTAAGCTAGAGCTTCTTGAGAAATACCACCTAACTATGCATGCTAGACATATTCAAAATTGAACCAATAGTAAAATGTGCTCATCTTGAGCTACAATTCTCCTTGAAAGACCACCAAGGCTAGTTACAACATTTTTTGAAAGGACGTGGACCTCTTTAGGCTACCCACCCATCAAACTATTTGCAATTGCCATCATCATGAAAACAACTCTCAATATATATCCATCAGTTGTTTTTGTAGCAAAATTTTACATTTGAACTAAACTTGAGTCTAGCAAGATTTACGTGACCCCCATAGGTACAATGCAAGAGAGCATAATTCTTGGGAGGGGATGGATTATAGCCACACTAATTGTTTAGTCAATTAGTGAAAGAGAACCATAACACTCGAGCTTCCCCATAGGATGGTTATCATAACCCTAGTGGGACAAGGACACCCTAAACCTTTCAGCATCCCATCCAATCACACGCCATCTTCTCAGCACCCACAACACTCCCCTCTCCTCGCCCCATTGAGACCACCTCCTTAAACCTTATAAAGACCTAAAACCTCTCCCCATAGCAAAGACAAAGATGAAGACCACCCCCCAATGTCAACTTTAATAATCCTTAAAGGAGGTCACCAAGAAGAAGTGAGTACTACCCACCAACACTGGCTAGACAACAATGCCCAAGAAAAGACCTGGCTATCCCTTTAGCCAAAAGCCTACCCACCATGAGCATAAATATGCCAAGTGGTAGCCTTAATCAAAAGAGTTTCACCCACAGCCGGAGCCTCATCAAAATTTTAGAAGCTTGAAGGCTTCTACGATGGAAACCCTCCTGTTTGGTTCCCCAAAAACCTTGCACGCTCTCTAAACCGTAATATCCAAAGTCAAAGAGAGTCATCATGCGGTGGCCTCAAATCCAATTTGAGTCCATATTCTATCGGGTCCTAACCAAGCTATTAGAAGTGCAAGGCTTCTTCAAAGGAAAGCCCTACACTTGGGTCCCCCAAAGTCAAGAAAACCTGCACCGCTAAAGATAGAGTAGAGGCTTAAAGCCATGCTTTTAATGTCAATCTTAAAGCTTGAGCAAGAATGGAGAGCAATGTCCACACCGCCTTGACTCATGCTCTAATAACACTACCTTGACTCATGCTCTAATCATATGACCAAACTTTGCAAGCATGTGGGGGTGCCCCACCCCCCCCCACATGCTTGCAAAGTTTGGTTCCCATCGGAGCATGTTTGGGTATGATGATATGGGGAAGACCCGGATTTTCCATGGCCTCTTAAGCACCAAGAGACTTCAAAAATCCACACTGGGCGCTATTTACTAACCCAAACATGCTCCGATCATGACCAAACTTTGTAAGCATGTGGGGGTGGGCCCCCCCACATGCTTACAAAGTTTGGTCCCCATCGGAGCATGTTTGGGTACGATGGTATGGGGAAGACCTAGATTTTCCATGGCCCATGTGGGGGTTGGGCCCTCCCACATGCTTCCCAAGTTTGGCCCCCATCAGAGAGCATGTTTGGGTACGATGGTATGGGGAAGACTCGAGTTTTCCATGGCCTCTTAAGCACCAAGAGACTTGAAAAATCCGCCCAGGCGGTGCTAATTACTAACCCAAACATGCTCTAATCAATGACCAAACTTTACAAGTATGTGGGGGTGGCCCCCCCCCACATGCTTGTTGTGAAGAGAGAATGAAGAGCTAAGGAGAACCATAAGAGCGCAAGAGGCAAAACTCTTGCGGTATGAAGAAAAGTATGGAGCATTGCCAGATGATCTTCTTAACAAGCCCATTTCACCATCACCTATTAACTTAGGCGATGATTAAATTTTGTAGATATAATCCCCCTATATTAAACTTTTGCAGACATTGATCCCCCTATATTAAAATTTTGTAGACATGAACTTTACTACAAATTTTGTAACTGCACCAAAATTTTGTGCGTAATGAAAAGAAGTACTTGGTGTTCTTTTAATTGATTCCGACTTGTGTATGAAAACAAAATTTTTGAAGTTTTTGGTGGTCTTTAAATTGGTTCTAGCTTGTGTTTGAAAACAAAAGTTTTGAAGTACTGAGTCTTGTCATTTTCATCATCCCCAAGCAAAACGGGAGCTATATCATCAATCTTTGACACATCAGAGGCGTTCGAGTCTATCTCCCATTCTTCTTCTTCATCTTCAGTTCCCCTTTCCTTGGCAATCACTTCATGTGTTTGCTTTGGAGCCTGCAATATCTTTCGTTCTACAGGCTCAGGTTGTAATGGTATGAAGCAACCTCATATTGGAAAAGCATTACACAAGCGTCAAAGCTTTTGTTGCCTTTAATCTGTTAGGTCTTTTACTGCGAATAAAATCGTACACTGACCAATTTCTCTCGTAACTACCTGACGATGCAGCCACACTCAACTGCTATGCCCTATGCTGTGCTGTCCACTCCATAGTCATGTGTTGTTGTGCCTCAACTCTAGAACTCTCTACCTCAGTCCAAGCCTACGCAAAAAGTAAAGCCTAAAAATAATTGATTAGTCTCTCTCATGTATTACTTAAAGAAATTTATAACTTAGGACCTTAATTATATCTCTTTTATGTCGTACAAGAGAAACCTACCTGTTAGATGTCAGACTCTCTTGCATGTCGTACAAGAGAAACCTACCTGCTAGATGTCAGACTCTCTTGCATGTCGTGCCTGTGTTGTGCCTCTGCAGTAGCTACCTCTGTCGTCCACAATGCAGCTCTAAGATGGTCAGACTCTCTTGCATGTCGTGCCTCTGTAGTAGCTACCTCTGTCGTCTGCAATGCAGCTCTAAGATTGTCAATCTCTGCTCTCACCTCTACCAACTCCTGAGTGAGTCTCTCAATGGTAGGTGTGGGACCCTACATGACATAATCAACCATGCTGCTCATGTAAAATATAGAAAAGTACATATAAACATGTAAATAAATGACTAAAAAAACTTAAGTAATAAATGTGTAAATACGTTGACATCTGTCATCGGTATCGATCGTGAACAAGTGCACTACATGCTGGATGCTCTCCGCCTCAACCATCAACATAGGCACAAATTCTAGATCTGTAGGAGCTACACGAAAGGTTGGTGGAGGCTGCCTACCCTGGTCGTGGAAACGGTCTCGGCCAGCACCACCACCAAGCCGATGGCTAGTGTAATCCACCTCCTCCCCTAAGACAAACTCCGTATATAATTACTTTGCAAAGTATATGGGAATCTAGCGGTTGTTCGACATCCTCCCATATGCGGCAACATATTGACTATAGATATGTGTCTCCATACAAGGATGCGAACACCGTGAAATAGTAAGGGGCTTGCCCCAGGCCTCATCCCATGGCTATCGAGGAAAAGATCTAAGTAGGCTCCATCCCTAATCGGACCAAGGTCACAGACCTGACAATATGTCACGCCGTTTGACATAGGAGAAGTGCGATGGTGGGCTATCCACTCATCTACATAAACAATATCATGAAGGCTACGAAGGGACGATAGGATCGCGTCCAAGTCTGCCACAATATGTAATGTAGACAATGTGTCTCTAGAAATCCTACAGATAGCTGCTAACTCGCGGTCTCCGCAAGCAATGAGGTCCACAATAGATGACCAGGCCTCCTCGCGTGACTCCATGCTAAAACCTAAGCTTAACACAAAAATGTCCAATGTGAAAGGTCCAATGGTTAGTGCTAAGTAGCACTAATGAAGCTATAAAACAATGCTAATGGGCCCACTAATCCTAATCCAAATCAAGAGAGCAAGGAGAGTGAAAACGACTCGTGACAATGAGGTAATTTTTTTTACCACTTTTATAACCTTGAACAAGGTTTGGTGGCATCATGCACTTTAGGGTTTGTAAGATGTACGCTCCTAATTTTAGGGTTAGTGAGACGAACAACCAAGATACACACTTAATTTTAGGGTTGGTGAAGGATCAATGGCCTGTGATCTGAATTCAGTACCTCGTTCTCGAGGTACATGGATGACTTAGATTTAAGTCATTACCACGATTGAGGTATGTTTGACAGTCGAGATTCATTTAATACCTCGATTGAGATATGTTAATGGCTGGGATTGTATCTTCAAATGTTTGCGAATGGACGGGTCAGATGTACCTCGTTTGAGGTTTTTAAATGATCTTGATTTCATCTCTATACCTCAGACGAGGTATGTGGACGATTGCATCTCTATACCTTGAACGAGGTATTTCAATGGTCGAGATTATATTTCAGTATCTCATTCGAGATATGTGGACGGTGGAGATGGGCTGATTAAATATGCTGAATGTACATTTGAGTGGGATGTCTAGGCGAATCCACCGTGGTATTGATGTGGATCCGAGTGGCATTAATATCTCGATCATCAAGATTAGTGTGGTGGCGGTTGCAAGATTCCTCCCCAGCCTCTCAGAATTGTTGAAATTTGAGCTGAATGATGAGCTATGGTGGATCAAACACTAGAATCAACATAATTAAGAAAGTGATTAGCAAATGATTAACACGTAATTAGTGAATAATTATCAGATAAATTAATGTAGGCATGGATACTCAAAAACCAGTAAATTCTCATTAGGGCTATGCCTCAATTTATAGAGTTTACATCAAGCATCAAATCCCATTGATTTCTCCATGATTCACTCCCTGAATATCTCCACCTCTTGCCTGATTCTCTCCACCTCTTCTCTTTTCCCTGAATATCTCCCAGAATATCTCCACACTCCTAAATTCCCTCATGCTACCCATTATTCTCTCCCAGTAGATTCTTCTAACCTTTTCACAGGTTCTTTCACAATTACATCTCTTCTTTTACAGCCTCTATCCAAGAGCTTGTTCCCACACACACCCTATTCACTTGTATATTTCAACACCTCCCCTCAAGTGAATACTCCTAGTACACCTAGACCCTATACAAAGTTTGCCTCCCCTTACTTGGTAGTCTGCGACCAGTGTCTACTCCTCCCCTCAAGTTATCTCAGCACACCTGGACCCTGTATCAAGTTTCTTTCTTACTTTGACAGTCCGCGACCAGTGCCTCAAGTCCCTAAACTCCATAGTCCTTGACACTCTCTCTCTCTATGTGTCCAAGGCTACTATAAGTGCCCGCGACCTTGACTAAAGTGCTCACACATACATCTACCACGTGGCCTACATCATCGGTGGCTCAGAGGTGGTTTTACTTTATTGGGGCAGGTTACATTGGGTTGTGGGTTCTCTCTCTCTCTCTCTCTCTCTCTCTCTCAGAGATTTTTACATGGCTCCTCACTCTTTGGAGCCTCACATCTTCTCTTTTCTTCACTCTTCTTCTCGTGGCAGCATCTCTTCTCGGGGAAGCTTCTCTTCTTGTGGCAGCTTCTCTTCTCGTGTCCATGTCTTCCTTCAGGTCTTCTTCTCGGTGTGGATCCTCTTCTTGGGAAGAGATATTCTTCTTCTTTCATGGCTGGGGCCATGAGCTCGTCCGTCAGGTCATTTTGCTCCATGTGAGCAACATGTTTCAATGATTTGCTGACAGTTCCTTTGGGCTTTTTATGTTTATCTTTTGTCATTATGCAATGCAAACCCAAATTTATGCGGGAGGTCTTACCTCTTGCCTTAATCTGGACAAGGGCAGTGTCTGTTCCCATTTTTACACTGATAAAATGTGCCCAATACATAATGCGTATAGCATTCATTCTTATGCACATTCCAAATGCAATTCTGGCTGTGAATAATCTTGTATTTGAGTGAGATTTACAGGCATTAACCAAGGGTTAAATGCAAAATGATGATTTTCACAATTTTATCAGCACAATTTTCCCAGAAATTACACTAAATTGAGAGTAACCAATTTGTACGAGATGGTTGGAGTATCAAACCAACTCCGATTTGAAATCTGAAGTTATAGGGATCTGTATCAGATACCTAATGGTTAATTTAAACCCTCAGTTGCACCAAAGTACAGTGATTAGCACTGATTAATCACTGATTAGCAAATTAATGCTCTGGTTTGTGTGCAGAAAACAGAGTATGCGGGGAGTCCAGATCTGGTGCCTTCCACTTCAAATGAGCTCAAATGCTTTCAAAGGCATCAATAGCAATGAGTCTAGTAGAGGATTAAGCCAAGAAACACAAGATTTGACCAAATAATGAAAGCTTAATCTCTGTTTTACCAAAGTCACCTGCAGATTTGATGAAGAGCTTTGATCTCTCTGTAGACTTGATGAAACTGATTTCTGTCTTCACCAGCTTGTAGAGCATGCTTGATTACCCTTTGTGCTAAGAGGAATTAGAGAGTTTTGACCTGAGCAAAGAGCAATCTTCATTCTACTTCAGAAAAACGGCGCCGGTTCAAACGTTGATTTCTGCTTCATTTCTGCGCGGTTTGCAGCGTGGAGTGGATGGGCTTGAAGCTAATGAGCTTAGCTAGCTTAAGCTAGAAGCTCATGACCTAATTTTAACTGTGCTGGATGCTAGAGACCCTCCACTGGCTGGGGGTGAAGGGGAAGAGAGAAAACTCACTAAAAACTGATTTTTTTGCTAATTATCTTACTAATCCTGATTAATTCACTAATGGGCTCATAAATCTAGTTGATTCTAGGCATGGCTCTGATACCATGTTGAAATTTGAGCTGAATGATGAGCTATGGTGGATCAAACACTAGAATCAACATAATTAAGAAAGTGATTAGCAAATGATTAACACGTAATTAGTGAATAATTATCAGATAAATTAATGTAGGCATGGATACTCAAAAACCAGCAAATTCTCATTAGGGCTATGCCTCAATTTATAGAGTTTACATCAAGCATCAAATCCCATTGATTTCTCCATGATTCACTCCCTGAATATCTCCACCTCTTGCCTGATTCTCTCCACCTCTTCTCTTTTCCCAGAATATCTCCCAGAATATCTCCACACTCCTAAATTCCCTCATGCTACCCATTATTCTCTCCCAGTAGATTCTTCTAACCTTTTCACAGGTTCTTTCACAATTACATCTCTTCTTTTGCAGCCTCTATCCAAGAGCTTGTTCCCACACACACCCTATTCACTTGTATATTTCAACAAGAATGTCCAGTATCTTCCCCTGTAGTCAAATCCCTCTTTAGAAATATAAAAGATCTTGTTTCTACCTGTTTTGGCCTAGAGAGAGAAAATATTCTAGAGAGAGGTTATTTAGATTTTGGATATTTTTTGGATGGAAAAATAGAAGTTCAAAAATATTTTCAAAAGGTGCATTAGAAATCAAGTATAATCTGTTCAAGAGGCCTTATCCTAGGGGTCAAGATTTTTTTGAAATTTTAAATTAAGGTTCCTGGACCAATAAGATTCATCCAAATGTAGGGAGGAGATAAATGGAAGAATAAAAGGAAAATCCCCCAAAAATGAGTAAATACTCACATAAGATGAAGAGTTGACTAAGGACAAGGTTAATAGTTAAAAAAGAGAGATATTTGGAAGAAATGATACATTTTTGACACCTCAGTATCCCCTCATGAAGGAGCCACCTATTTCACTTATGTGGGAGAGTTTTAAACTCCCAAATAATGAGATGTTTTTATCTCTCCTGTTTCAACTAGATCCAAAAAGTGAGTAAACTGACCAAAAAATGGTTAAAAATTGACCAAACTGATCAGGAAAATTCTAGAATCAGTTTGCTTGGTTAGAGGCTCACCTTTTCCTATAAATAGAAGCCTTCCCCTTTGTTGAAGCTAAATAGTGTTTTTGCACTATTACGCTACTACTCCCATGAGCTAAAAACTGTGAATTTACTCATAATTCATTAGTTTTTGACCTTTCCTCTTCTAAAAATTGGTGGCCACTCTTGTTTCAAACAAGAGTAGATCCCTCAAGCCATCAAGCCAAAGGAAAGCTCTCAAATTCTCCTTGTAAGTTGGAGATTCTTCTCTTTTCTATTTCATTTTATGGTTTTTATGATTTTTGTCTTCTCTAATATGAATATGATGTTATGCCTTGAAAAAAGGCATTCCCCTCTCTTCTTTAGTAAATCCAACCATTCTTTATCCTAGATGAATGATTAATGGGGATAAAATCAAGTTTTTCATAATGTTTCTCTTAAATAAGTAGAAAATGTTTACATTAGAATGATTTAAATACTCTTGGTGAAATTCTAATTAATTTTACAGAGTTAAAATTTGAAAAATGGTCAGCCATACAAAGGAGGTTATGGCAAAACTTTCTAAAATTGTGTAAAATAAGTTTTACTTTTTTTTATTCAAAAAGAGTAATTCCCATCGTATATGTACTCTTAAAGTGTTATTTTTCATCCTAGGTATAGAAAAATGCACACTAAAAATATTTTATTAAAAAAGTGTTACTTTCTTTAGAATTAAATTCTATACATAGAAGGAAGCATATTGAAATTTTTATTTTGATCATAAAAGAGTTATTTTCATCATAAGTGATTTGTATGCATAAAAGATATTTTTTATATTAAAAGAGTGATTTTCATCATAAATGATTTGTATGCATATGCATAAAAGATATTTTTTTATATTAAAAGTGTGATTTTCATCATAAATGATTTTTATGTATAAATGGATGCATAAAAGAAATTCTTTTATATAGAGAGTGATTTTCATCATAAATGATTTGTATGCATAAAAGATAATTTTTATATTAAAAGTGTGATTTTCATCATAAATGATTTTTTATGCATAAATGGATGCATAAAAGAAATTCTTTTATATTAAAAGTGTGATTTTCATCATAAATGATTTTTATGCATAAATGGATGCATAAAAGAAACTCTTTTATATTAAAAGAGTGATTTTCATCATAAATGATTTGTATGCATAAAAGATTTTTTTCAAGATCAGGGAGTATCTTGTTACCATTGGATTTTAGATATCCAATGTAGATTTTTCACTATATGTGAAAAAGACAAATGAAGGGATCATGCTATTAGTAATCTTTGTGGATGACTTGATTATCACTGCTTGGTGATAGTGATGCAGACATACATGATGTCAGGATGCTTTTGAAGTAGAAGTTTGAAAATTGAGATGAAGGATTTGGGCGAGCTATGGTATTTCTTAGGCATAGAGGTGGTGAGATCACCTCATGGCATTTTGCTATTGTAGAGGCAATATGGCTTGGACATATTGTAGAGGCAATATGGCTTGGACATATTGCAGAGGTAGTATGGCTTGGACATATTGTCCAAGTATGGTATGATAGGCTGTAAGCCTATTTCAGTGCCATTGGAGCAGAACACAAAGCTTTCCACAGATATATGTGAGCTTTTGGAGGACCCCACTACATACAGGCGCATAGTGGGTAGTTTGATCTACAAGGCCATAATTGAGCTATGCTGTTGGACTTTTGAGTCAGTTTATGTAGGCCCCTGGAAAGCCACACTTGGATGCAGCTAGACGGATCCTCAGGTACATAAAGTCCACAGTTGATTATGGACTTTTCTATGAGGCTGGTACAGAGATATAGTTGCATGGGTACACAGTTGTTGCTGATTGGGCTGGTAGTATTGTAGACAGGAGATCTACCAGTGGTTTTATGTTATCATTTGGGAGTGCTGCTATGAGTTGGAGCAGTAAGAAGCAGCTAACAGTTGCCTTGTCGAGTACAGAGGCAGAGTACAGGGGTGCTACTATGGTAGCTTTGTGAGGTAGCTTGGTTTCATAAGCTACTTGGTGACATGGGAGAGCCCATGGATAGGGCAGTTGTTATATATTGTGACAACATGAGCAGTATACAGTTGGCCAGTAACCCAATATATCATGCTAGAACGAAGCACATTAAGGTGCATTATTACTTTGTGAGGGAGAAGGTTCTAGCAGAGGAGATGTAGATCTGGTATATGCCAGCACCGAGGATGAGGTGGTAGGCACAGAGAAGCTCCACAGGTTCAGGAGCTTACTTAGAGTGCAGTGTGTGGAGTTGAGCTCGAGGGGGTCTTAAGATATCGAACTCAACTAGTGCTACGTCAGACATTGATGACCCTCCTGGGTGATAGCTTCTGCATCTACACCACTAGCATGGTTAGTGAGATTATGGGTGATATGTGGCCAGTGGGATGACAGGCTATGTGACAGCCATTTTGGATTACTGGAGACTAGCATAGTTATAGCGCGAGCTCATTTAGTGGGTGTCACATTAAGGACTGGTGCTTGTATGTTGTAGTAGTTGAGTACTAACCCATATAGTGTGTACTCTTATCTTTATGTTATGTTGGTTGAGTAGAGAAGAAGAAGATAGAAGAAAATTCAGCTATCTGTCTCTCTCTCATGTCTTGCTCTCTCTTATGTGTGTGTGTTTGCTTGCTAGGGTTTGAAGGTCTCCCTCTCGCCCACATTCTTTTTACCTAGGACCACTTTGTACCATGGTAGAATGGCCCTAGGGAAAATCTAGATGACTTTGTGCCATTCTAGAATAGCTCTAGGGCCACTCTATACTTTTATACCACCAGGGCCATTCTATTCTCCTAGTGCCATGATTGAAGGGGCCTTGGGGTAATTTAGACCATGGTAGATTGGGCCTAGGCCAATCTAGACCACCTTGTGGGATAGGGCCTAGGGCCAATCTAGACCACCTTGTGGGATAGTAGAATGGTGCTAGGGCCAATTTAAACCACTTTTGGCCATGGTAGATTGGCCCTAGGGTCAATCTTTGCAACTTTGTGCCATGGTAAAATGGCCCAAAGGCCAAGATAGACCGCTTTGTGCTATTCTAGAATGGGCCTAGTGCCACTCTATACCTTTTATGTATGGTAGAATGGACCTAGGGCCATTATATACCTTTTATGCATGGTAGAATGGACCTAGGGCCATTATATGCTCATTGTTCCATGGTAGAATTGATCTTGGTCAAATCTAGAACACTCTGTGCCATGGTATATTGTCCCTAGGGTCACTCTATACATTTTGTGTATTTTAGAATGGCCCTAGGGCCATTTTGTGCTCCTTGTGTCATGGTGGGATGGCTTTGGGGACAATATACACCATTTTGTGCCATGGTGGAATAGCCCAATCTAGACCACTTTTTACCATGGTAGATTGGCTAGCCCTAGGGCCAATTTAGACCACTTTGTGCCATTCTAGAATGGCCCTAGGGCCACTATATACCTTTGTGCATTGTGGAATGTCCCTAGGACCATTCTGTGCTACGTTTCTGTATTGCAGAATGGCCCTAGGGCCATTCTATGCTACTTGTGCCATTGTAGAATGGCCCTAGGGCCACTCTATACCTTTTTGTGTATTGTAGAATAGCCCTAGGGACATTCTATGCTCCTTATGCCATGGTGGAATGGCCATGGGCTCAATCTAGACCACTTTGTGCCGTGGTAGATTGGCCAATTTAGATCATTTTGTGCCATGCTAGAATTGTCCTAGGGCCCATCTAGACCATGGTAGAATGGTATTATACCTAGGGCCATTCTATGCTCCTTGTTCCATTGTAGAATAGCCATGAGGCCAATATAGACCATGGTAGATTGGCCATAGGGCCAATCTAGACCATGGTAGAATGGCCCGAGGGTCACTCTATACCTAGGGCTATTCGATGCTCCTTATGCCATTCTAGAATAGCCTTGATGCCAATATAGACCATGCTAGATTTACCCTAGGACTAATGTAGACCACCTTGTTCCATGATACTTTGTGCCATGGTAGTTTGGCTCTACAGCCAATCTCTACAGCTTTGTTCCATGGTAGAATGGCCCTAGGGCCAATTTACATCACTTTGTGCCATGGTAGAATGGCCCTAGGGCCAATCTACATCACTTTGTGCCATTCTAGAATGGACCTAGGGCCACTCTATACCTTTTATGCATTGTCGAATGGCCATAGCAACACTTTTATGCTCCTTTTATGTATAGCAGAATGGCCCTAGGTCTAATCTAGACCACCTTGTACCATGGTGGAATGACCTTAGGGCTAATCTAGACCACATTATGCCATGGTAGAATGGCCCATTCTAGAATAGCTCTGCGGGCCCATTCTAGAATAGCTCTGCGGGCCACTTTATACCACTTTATGCCATGCTATGTTGTAGCTATGGCCAATCTCTACAACTTTGTGCCATGGTAGAATGGCCCTAGGGACAATCTAGAACACTTTGTGCCATGCTAGAATGGCCCTTGGGCCACTCTATATTTTTTGTGTATTGTAGAATGGCCCTAAGGCAAATCTATGCTCCTTGTTCCATGGTTGAATGGCCCTAGGGTCCCTCTATGCTACTTGTGCCATGGTTGAATGGCCCTAGGGTCCTTCTATGCTACTTGTGCCATTGTAGAATGTCCTTGGGGAAATCTAGACCACTTTTTACCATGGTAGATTGGTTGGCCCTAGGGTCAATATTAACCACTTTTTTTCATTCAAGAATGGCCCATGGGCCAATCTATACCTTTTTGAATTGTAGAATGTGTGTAGGGCCGTTCTGTGCTGTGTTTATGTATGTAGAATAGCCCTCGGGCCATTATATGCTACTTACGCCATGTTAGAATAGCCCTAGGGCCACTCTATACCTTTTGTGTATTTTAGAAGTACACTAGGGCCATTCTATGCTCCTTGTGCCATGGTGGAATGGTGGCCCTAGGCCCAATCTAGACCACTTTGTATCATGGTAGATTGGCCAATCTAGACCACTTTGTGCCATGCTAGAACTGTCCTAAGGCCCATCTAGACCACTTTGTGCCACGCTAGAACTGTCCTAAGGCCCATCTAGACCACTTTGTGCCATGCTAGAATTGTCCTAGGGCCCATCTAGACCATGGTAGAATTCTCGAGGGTCACTCCATACCTATGGCCATTCTATGCTCCTTGTGCCATTGTAGAATGGCCCTGAGGCCAATCTAGACCACCTTGTGCATGCCTAAGGCCAATCTAGACCATGGTAGAATGGCCCGAGGGTTACTCTATAGCTGGGGCTATTCTATGCTCCTTATGCTATTCTAGAATAACCTTGAGACCAATATAGATCATGCTAGATTCTACCTAGGACCACCTTGTGCCATGGTAGAAAGGCCCTAGGGCCAATCTAGACTACTTTTGCCATTTTAGAATGTCCCTAGAGCCAATTCATTCCACTTTGTGCCATGGTAGATTGGCCCTAGAGCCAATCTCTATAACTTTTTTCCATGACATGGTAGAATGGCCCTAGGGAAATCTACATCAATTTGTGCCATTCTAGAATGTCCCTAGGCCACTCTATACATTTTATGCATTGTAAAATGGCCATAGGGACATTTTATGCTACTTTTGTGTATAGGAGAATGGCCCTAGGGCCAATCTAGACCACCTTGAACCATAGTAGTGGAATGGCCTTAGGGCTAATTGTCGGGCCTTTTGACCACTCAATGGTACCCTTCTCTCATGCCTCAGGGAGCTTAAACGCCAACCCAAACCCAATATGCTATGGGAAACATGCAATGCATCAGTGAGGCAACTCTCACTTACCTGCACTCATTTGCTTGAATCGGGGACTCCTCCTGGTAGCTAGATCAATGGAAGCACGGCGAAGTAGCTCAACAAAGCCTCCACCACCATGCCAAGTGTAGCAACTGCTCTCTCTCACTGCCTCCCTCACACACACACTCACACACACTCACACAAGCATTGAAGGCAAGAGATAGACAAGCTTTGAGAGAAGAATAGAGCACTATCTTGAGAGCATACAAGAATGAGGATTTAGAATTACAATTTGACCTTTATACTTGGTTCATAGTGTTCACAGTTGGTTGGCCAATGTTAAAAATGAGGTCCTAGTACATGGGAATGGTCACCGACGAGTGAGCTTGGTGGTGGAGGGAGCTTTGGAGGGAGCTTCTCTTGGTTGCCCTCTCTCTCTGTTTGAACAATATCTCTCTAACTATTTCCACCACCACCACCACCGGCCTACCCAGCCCATCCCATCCCACACCACCGGGCCTCTCTCTCCTTCTCCCACCCTCTTCCCTTCCCCTCTCTCTCTTCCCTCCCTTTCCCTCTCTCACTCTCTCTAGGAGAGTGTGTGTGAGTGGGCTATATCCATCTCTATATCCTCCTCTCTCCTTCTCACACCCTCCCTCTCTCTCCCTCCTCTCTCTCTCTCTCCCTTCTTCTCTCTCACCCACCCTCCCTCTCCTCTCTATATCCATCTCTATATCCTCCTCTCTCCTTCTCACACCCTCCCTCTCTCTCCCTCCCTCTCTCTCCCTCCTCTCTCTCTCTCCCTTCTTCTCTCTCACCCACCCTCCCTCTCCTCTCCACCCTCTTCTCTCTTTCTTCCCTTTTCCCACCATCGCCCAGTCCACACCACTCTCTCTCCTCTTGCCACCCTCTTCCCTCCCCCTCTCTCTTCTCTCCCTTCACCCCTCTCTCTCCTCTTGCCACCCTCTTCCCTCCCCCTCTCTCTCCTTCTCCCACCCTCTTCCCTCCCCCTCTCTCTCTTCCCTCCCTTTCACTCTCTCACTCTCTCTAGGAGAGTGTGTGTGAGTGGGCTATATCCATCTCTATATCCTCCTCTCTCCTTCTCACACCCTCCCTCTCTCTCCCTTTCACTCTCCCACCCTCCCTCTCTCTCCTCTCCACCCTCTTCTCTCTCTTTCTTTCCTTTTCCCACCATCGCCCAGCCCACACCACCCTCTCTCTCCTCTTGCCACCCTCTTCCCTCCCCCTCTCTCTTCTCTCCCTTCACCCCTCTCTCTCCTTCTCTCACCCTCCCTCTTTCTCCTCTCTCTCCCTCCCTTTCACTCTCCCACCCTCCTTCTCTTGGCTCTCTCTCTCTCTCTCTCTCTCTCTCTCTCTCTCTCTCTCTCTCTCTCTTCCCCCTTCTCTTTGCTAACTCTATCTATCCTTCTCTCTTTTGTATCTCCTTCTCTCTCTATATATCCATCTCTTACCTCCTATCCTTCTCTCTCTCTCTCTCTGTCTCTCTCTCTCTCTCTCTCTCTCTCTCTCTCTCTCTCTCTTTTTGATAACTCTTCAGTCCATCTCTTTGCTCACTCTCACCTCCCTATCTCTCTACTTCTCTTTGCTCTCTCTCTCTCTCTCTCTCTCTCTCTCTCTCTCTCTCTCTCACACACACACACACACACACACTCATTCACTCTTTCAGTCCTTTTTTTGCTCACTCTATCTATCTTTCCTCTCTACCTTTGTCTCTCACTCTTTAAGTCCCCTTTCTTTGCTTAAGCTCTTTATCCTCCCTCTCTCTCTCTTCCCTTCTCTTTTCTAACTCTCTCTATCTTTCTCTCTTTTGTATCTCCTTATCTCTCTCTCTCTATCCTTCTCTTACCTCCTATTCTCTTGGCTCTCCTTCTCTCTCTCTATCCTTCTCTTACCTCCTATTCTCTTGGCTCTCCTTCTCTCTCTCTCTCTCTATCCCTCTCTCTCTACCCTTCTCTCTCTCTCTCTCTCTCTCTCTCTCTCTCTCTCTCTCTCTCCTATCTTTCCCTCTCTATCCTTCTCTCTCAATCTTTCCCTCTCTACCCTTCTCTCTCAATCTTTCAGTCCCTCTCTACCCTTCTCTCTCACTCTTTCAGTCCCTTTCTTTGCTCAAGATCTTTATCCTCCCTCTCTCTCTTTCCTTCTCTTTGCTCTCAGTTCCTATCTTGCTTTCTCTCTCACTCACTCTTTCTGCCCTTCTCTTTACTCACTCTATATTTCTTTCTCATTTCTCAACAAAGATTACTTAACTCATTTTTTTCGTACAGATCCTTGAGTCTACAACAAACGCTTCACCACCTTATTCATCCACACAATACAGAAAATGTTGATTCTTTATTGATTTGTACGTATATAAACATCGTTGTAGAGGAGAATGATGTCTTATTACAAAACCCCAACATGCATTGTTTTCGCCCTCTTTCTCTCTTTTTTAATATGAAAAATAAGATCATGACACAATCGTAAACAATTGCTACAAATAAGATCATGTCACTTGAATATTCATAAATAAATATGTTTATTGCACTACAATGAAATCTTCAACAAGACACCCTCCACTACATCCTTTTCGAGATCAATACAAACAATGTTCATGCCTAATTTTTGTGCTACCATAGCACAATCTCCACATCTAGCATAAAGCTCTACTAACACTATCCCTTGCTTTACATGACAGCTTAATAAGGTATCCCAAAAGTCATATCCACGCTAAGATCCACCTGTAAAGAAAATATCTCTCTTAATTCCACCAAAAAATGTAAGGCCCGTATTTCGGAGCACTCCATACCTCGCCATGATGTCCCATCTAGGTGTTTTTCCCACTGCATCATGTTGCAAGGATCAATGATATAATCAAGTGAGAAAGGTTGTGTATGGTTTTTTCCAACTATGCTCATGAAGGTAGCAGCGACAACGAGGAATGTATTGACACAAGAGTATGAGATGATTTTTTATAGAAAAAAGTGATGCTAAATGGAAACCTCTATGGTTAGTGTTGTTTACCTCTTATCCAAAGGCCCTTCCAATCTATGTTGTACATCGCACATTCACTAAGGTGTCCAAGGAGAATCCAGAATGCTCGGCGTAAGCTATAATGGTTTCCACTTGATACACAGTACCGATGACAATAATAGAGCCATTGTTGTCTAAGATGGTCTCCCAAATCTGAAGCAATGCATGCTCCTTTCCATCTACGTGGCATTAATTAGAATGGCATACACAAAAAACATAAGCATGACATACACACACGTAACATATCCAGAACAACACACAAGGTCTTAATGAAGGGAAAATAATCTCATCACTCACATGTGTAGAGATTCCATGGTGGGACAATGTCATTGGGGAAACCATAAACAAAAACTCCTATGGGCAACCTCACTACAATATAATCACACGTTGTATTTGTATTGACACCTTCAATAGTAAAGGTCCTATCTCTCACGTTAGCCTTCAGCAACATATCAAAGACATGTTCCAGCTCCGGTCTTAGAAGTGCATGGCCTATCTTCAAAGGATCCCCAACACATGCCACAATCTTTGTATAATGATGTCCTGTCACGCCATGTTGAGTAAAGTTATACATCAATTGTTATTATAGGATATAAAATACACATCTTTATAATCATTTCACGTGTGGTCACAATTGATTATTACACCTGTTATAACACCGAGGCTTCTATAATGGTAGAGGAACAAGCACTTTGATGTTCATTGGGAGTACCGAGAGGACTACTGTCATGGTACGACAAAATACTCCTACAAAGCATACATTTTTTAAGTGCATGCACCACACAAATACTTTACATTATCATTACTAATGAGTAAAATCATACCTGGTAAATTCATTTGGATTGGAATCAGGTTACGCAGGATAGGTGGATGAATTGGCCTCAATGGTGCATTTGGTGATTCAGCTCTTACCAAGCTTATCTGAATATATAACTTAATCTATGTTAGTATGCAAACAATGTAACAATAATACCAATGAACCACAAGTAAAAGAGTGCCCTGCCTGTGTTGCTGCATGACCAACTTCTTCCACTTTTGGGGTTTCCTCAATCTTGCGTGTACTATCATCAGAAAAAGAAATAATATTTAAATTAAAGTGGAATATCTAATTGTATAGTTCATACCATGGTTGATTGCTTTGCTTTACAAGCTCAAGTATACATCTCCTTCTCGCTCTTGGAAAATTTGCCACTTGTAAAGTCAAGGAACAATGGGGATCTCTTGCATATCTCTGCATCCTAAAGGTCTCAAAGTTGTTGTTGTATATACATAGTGCTTTCATGTTTTGGATTGCGCCATTCTTTTAAGATTGTAAAAACATCTGCAATAGATCTCTCCAGATGGCACTTACAAATCCATCTACACATTATTACATCCATTCAGTTTACAAATATAAGAGTACAACCAAGTAATACGCTTTATGGAATGTTACACACCTCAACACATCACGCTTGGTAGCCTTAATGACAACAGGGTTCGAATGTACCACACCTTGTTTCTTTAGGGATCCCACCACTTCCTCGAAAAGATTCCCAAAATACATTCTCTTAAGATTGGCGAGGTCATCCAAGAATATTGTATCTGAAAAAATTACCTTGTACTGACGATTACACCTTGTGCTCCAATCTCATGCCATATGACTTCTCTTCGAAGCCAATCCCTGAATAAACTTGCATTCGCTGCATTGTCATTGAAATTGTTATTCAAAAAAAAAGAGTACTTTGTAAATATCAAGAAGATAGGAAAAATAATTATTACATAGTTTTAGGGATTTGTGAATTCTTCAACCTCTACAAATTGCCATCAAAATCTATGCTTTATGGTCATTTGGCAAAATGAGCTAGTTGCCAAGCTTTATAGCCTATCTTGTGTCAAACAATCTGGTGTCTTGTCCCAATTAACTTGCACTAGTTGTCTACAACACAACACCATAATTAAACCGCAACATTAAAACCATACAAGGTTGTTGCCTATGAAATAGACAGAGGAAATAGTGTAGGATTTCTTACTCAAAGAAACCTTCCCCTTGTGTAGGGTTTGCAATCACCTCTAGCCACCTTGTAGCATGCCTCCACTTTATTTCATCTTTATAAAATGCCATTATCCATCTCTCTCCAAACTCTTGTGTAGACAAACTATATACTAGGGGGTCAATATCTCGGGTGGCTCTGTGAGGTATGTTGAAATATACAAGTGAAAAGGGTGTGTGTGGGAACAAGCTCTTGGATAGAGGCTGTAAAAGAGGAGATATAATTGTGAAAGAACCTGTGAAAAGGTTAGGAGAATCTACTGGGAGAGAATAATGGGTAGCATGAGGGAATTTAGGAGTGTGGAGTTATTCTGGGAGATAATCAGGGAAAAGAGAAGAGGTGGAGAGAATCAGGCAAGAGGTGGAGAGAATCAGGCAAGAGGTGGAGATATTCAAGGAGTGAATCATGGAGAAATCAATGGGATTAGATGCTTGATGTAAACTCTATAAATTGAGGCATAGCCCTAATGAGAATTTGCTGGTTTTTGAGTATCCATGCCTACATTAATCTATCTGCTAATTATTCACTAATTACGTCTTAATCATTTCTTAATCACTTTGTTAATCATGTTGATTCTAGTGTATGATCCACCCTAGCTCATCATTATGCTCAAATTTCAACATGGTATCAGAGCCATGCCTAGAATCAACTAGATTTATGAGCCCATTAGTGAATTAATTAGGATTAGTAAAATAATTAGCAAAAAATCAATTTTTTAGTAAGCTTTCACTCTTCCCCTTCACCCCCAGCCAGTGGAGGACTCTATTCTCCATGCACAGTCAATATTAGGCTAAGCCCTTTTAGGCACTTATAGTAGACTCATAGGGCTATACTCAACCTAATTCTTGTGGGCCAATTCAGCGCAGAAATGCAGATTTTCACAGAATGAAGGGCGCCATTTTTCTGAGGTATTTTTGCCATTGCTACTTGCTCCAATCAAATTGCTTCAATTCCTCCTAGCCCAAGGGGTTTTCAAGCATGCTCTACAAGCTGGTGAAGACAGAATTCAGTTTCATCAAGTCTACATTGAGATCCAAGCTCTTCATCAAATCTGCAGGTGACTTTGGTAAAACAGAGATTAAGCTTTCATTATTTGGTCAAATCTTGTGTTTCTCGGCTTAATCCTCTACTAGACTCATTGCTATTGATGCCTTTGAAAGCATTTGAGCTCATTTGAAGTGGAAGGCACCAGATCTGGGCTCCCCGCATACTCTGTTTTCTGCACACAAACCAGAGCATTAATTTGCTAATCAGTGATTAATCAGTGCTAATCACTGTACTTTGGTGCAATTGAGGGTTCAAATTAACCATTAGGTATTTGATACAGATCCCTATAACTTCAGATTTCAAATCGGAGTTGGTTTGACACTCCAACCATCCCGTACAAATTGGTTACCCTTAATTTAGTGTAATTTCTGGAAAAATTGTGCTGATAAAATTGTGAAAATCATCATTTTGCATTCAACCCTTGGTTAATGCCTGTAAATCTCACTCAAATTCAAGATTATTCACAGCCAGAATTACATTTGGAATGTGCATGAGAATGAATGCTATACGCATTATGTATTGGGCACATTTTATCAGTGTAAAAATGGGAACAGACACTGCCCTTGTCCAGATTAAGGCAAGTGGTAAGACCTCCCACATAATTTTGGGTTTGCATTGCATAAAGATACAAAATGAACATCAAAAGCCCAAAGAAACTGTCAGCAAATCATTGAAACATGTTGCTCACATGGAGCAAAATGACCTGACGGACGAGCTCATGGCCCCAGCCATGAAAGAAGAAGAATATCTCTTCCCAAGAAGAGGATCCACACCAAGAAGAAGACCTGAAGGAAGACATGGACACGAGAAGAGAAGCTGCCACCACAAGAAGAGAAGCTACCCCGAGAAGACTGAAAGAAGAGACGGACGCGTGGAGAGATGCTGCCACGACAAGAAGACTGAAGACAAGAGAAGATGTGAGGCTCCAAAGAGTGAGGAGCCATGTGAAAATCTCTGAGAGAGAGAGAGAGAGCCCACAACCCAATGTAACCTGCCCCAATAAAGTAAAACCACCTCTGAGCCACCGATGATGTAGGCCACGTGGTAGATGTATGTGTGAGCACTTTAGTCAAGGTCACGGGCACTTATAGTAGCCTTGGACACATAGAGAGAGAGAGAGTGTCAAGGACTATGGAGTTTAGGGACTTGAGGCACTGGTCGCGGACTGTCAAGTAAGAAAGAAACTTGATACAGGGTCCAGGTGTGCTGAGATAACTTGAGGGGAGGAGTAGACACTGGTCGCGGACTACCAAGTAAAGGGAGGCAAACTTGGTATAGGGTCTAGGTGTACTAGGAGTATTCACTTGAGGGGAGGTGTTGAAATATACAAGTGAAAAGGGTGTGTGTGGGAACAAGCTCTTGGATAGAGGCTGTAAAAGAGGAGATGTAATTGTGAAAGAACCTGTGAAAAGGTTAGGAGAATCTACTGGGAGAGAATAATGGGTAGCATGAGGGAATTTAGGAGTGTGGAGTTATTCTGGGAGATAATCAGGGAAAAGAGAAGAGGTGGAGAGAATCAGGCAAGAGGTGGAGATATTCAAGGAGTGAATCATGGAGAAATCAATGGGATTAGATGCTTGATGTAAACTCTATAAATTGAGGCATAGCCCTAATGAGAATTTGCTGGTTTTTGAGTATCCATGCCTACATTAATCTATCTGCTAATTATTCACTAATTACATCTTAATTATTTCTTAATCACTTTGTTAATCATGTTGATTCTAGTGTATGATCCACCCTAGCTCATCATTATGCTCAAATTTCAACAAGGTACTCATCCTATTATTCAAGAATTGCAACATTAGTAGATGATATGCAAATGTTTATCATATATTGCAAGTGTCTACTAAAGATCGAAGGTTTACTTGGAATACTATTTGGGAAAGTTTCGAAAGCTCGTAGTTATACCAAGATGGGTGGCCCTTTTTTTTATATGTGTAAAGGCATGCTTATCCATCCATGCCTTGTTCATCTCTCTAGTGTGCTTCATAATTGTTTCTTTGTTTGCCAGCCCAAGCGCCCTAATGAGGCACACTTTGTCCACAAGGGCCTAATGAGGCACACTTTGTCCACAAGGGAAGAAGAAACATAGCCCACTTCATTCATCCTATGGCAACAATATTTAAGGTTATGATAAAAGATTGAAACATAGTACATCTAATATTCCTAATTCAAAGAGTCTTAAAACATATATTCTCTTATCTATTTAAGTGAGTGATCACTGCTGTGAGAATCTCCCCCTCACTATCCTCATTGAATTCAATAAGGATAGTGTCAAAACAAGGATGTCTTGATGTGTCATTATTGAATGCTACAGTTAGATAGTGCAAATCTAATTAGTCCCAAAACTATTTTATAAAACAAAAGACCGCATTCAAAAAAGTAGGCAATTTAAGTAGATTCACATTTATTACTCTCCTCCATCCATGCCACAGCTCGATGATTTCCATCCCACACATACAACATCTTGTTGCTCATGAATTCCCACTCTGTGCCTTTGATCATATTCTCGAACTCCTTGTTTTTCAATCGCCTAATGGCATCCCATATAATAACATCATCTTGAGTCACTTCTCTAACAAGATTATGGGATGAGGAGATGGAACAAATGAACCTGCATCTATCGGCAATATAGCCATTCATATAAAATTCCCTTGCCAGCTTTTTGTACCTAAATTACACTCTTCGTATAGAGGGGCACAAGTTTGCACAAGGGAATAGGTGGCAAAGGAGTGGATTTCACCACCTACAACTACACTCTTTGTATAGAGGGACACAAGTTTGCACAAGGGAATAGGTGGCAAAGGAGTGGATTTAAGAAGAACCTTTCTTCAAAGACTTAGAAACCCGACTTAGATTCCTTTGAGGGCTCCAATCATCATCTTCCTCTTGCACTTTCTTCCTCTTCTTGGTACTTGTCACTTCTTGGCTTTGTTTTTATAAAATGAGTATATTTTTTAAATTTTTTTCTAATATGTATAGAATTCATGTTCAGACTTTTAATTCATTGTCATTAGTTTGTTATATGTTTGTGAAATGGTTTTTTGAGAGCTTGTTTGTTTCTGATCGGGTTTTCTGATAGCTTTTCTTACCATGGAGAGCACTTCTTTTCACATCCTTTCAGGAGGTTTGGAGAGTAATCCTATTGTAGAATTGTACAAGGTCGTTATTATATTACTAAAGCTGATGATTTTGATGGAATATTATGTCCTCACTCTAGATTGAAAGTTTTTGCAATCAAACCACAAGATGATGGTGTAGAAAATTTTATACCTATCCAGTCAGCTAGACCCACTGGAGAGGAACCATTTTATATCTTTGATAAAGATATAACAATAGAATACCTTGTTATTCCAATAATAGGAGAGTCAAGCAACACTACAACAAGAACCCCAAAAGAAGTCATTATTGGCCTTACAATAGGGGATTCTTTCATAGGTACACCAATTAAGAAGAGTGTGATCAAATACTTATTGTCTGAGGAATCTCATTTTGGTGTTCGTCGTAGATTGTTATTAGCAAGCGCACATATTGTTTAAGTAGAAGGGATTCCTCAAATCTATAATGGTAATGTGGCTTTTGAGTTGCTGAATGTATGTGATCCTTTAGCCTCTCCAATGAAAGGAATAGAGAAAGCACATGATGATCATGGTTGGATGAAACCTGCAGAGAGTCATGTGAAGTTTCATGGAGTTGTGTACAAAAGAGTTCTTGTGGAGGCTTATTTGAGTGCACTTATGCCTTGTGTGGAAGCAAAACTATGAACGGCACACCGAATACAACATCATGGATTGGTAAGCTTATTGTCTTGGCTTAATTTGAGCAAACTTTCATTTATAAGAGTATTTATTTGAAACTTTGTAATTTTTCACATAATAGGCAAGCTCACATAGAAACTTCCCTCTCTAGGCTAAACAACGGATGGATATGGATCACTAGCTTGTTTCTACTACAAGAACAAACTTGTATATAGAAGAATGTGTAGTGCTATGGTGTACTATTGTATGCATGCTGATCCACCTATGTTGAGATTGATGATACATCAAGGGAAAAATTTACATGAGGTGAAAAGGGGAACATCAAGGGAGGCATTGCAAAAAAGATAAGAGAACTTGTGCAAGAGGAAGTTTCAGAGGTTGCACTACAAGTGGTCCAAGGAAGGTACAAATGGATATTACCAAGCAACTTATATTGGTTGCAGTTATCAGGAAGCATACGAAGAATGAATCAAATATTAGCAACATGGAGTTGTCACTATTATTGGAACACATGCATCTCCTAATTCAATATCAAAGGTAATGTTTTTTTTATATTGATTTTAATTTCTTGGTAATTCTTGTGAATGAACATTTACGTAGTTTGTTAAGTGGTCCAATTCTCTTGTAGGTTCAGGAGGATGGTGTATGCTTCTAGGATCAATAGTTAAGTGCAAGGAGCATAGTCAAGTATCCTAGAATTGAAGAGACAATGTGCTTTTGAGTTCTTCCATGGTAGTCATTTTCTTGGGCAAGCTTTGGATGATTCAAACCGGGGTGATGTGTTAAAAATGTCAACCACCCACAGGGGGCCTACATCGGGTTTAAATCTAGGGAACCATATATGCCAAATAGGAGACGGAGATTTAAGGAAGGCTTGGGTTTGTTTTGATCATGTCAAGCATGTGCAAGGATGGACAACAATGGCTGCACATGTATATGATCCAAGGTAGAGTTTAGTCTTGTTAAGTTCTTGAAACAAATTGATCTTGTTTTTAGTACTTCTTCAATTGTCATATAATGGCATGCAGCCTACAAGAGCTCAATTGCAACTTGTGAAATGAAAGAGGAGGACAAAGTGGCACAAGTACTTTTATGGGAGATTATTAACAATGTTGTGGTCCAAAAAGGCTTCTCCAAGCCAGATTTTTTGGCTTCGTGGTGGTGGTTGATGAGGCTAGAGCCAACTAGGGCAGTTAGGAATGTCTATAATAATGAACCAGAGAATATATTGGAAGGTCGTGAGCGTTCATGTCTTTGTCATTTGGAACAAAGCTTGAACATCCATACATTACAATATGTAGTTAGAAATTTTCAGGAAGAGCACAAGCGACTATGTCGTCAGTGGCGTTGTGCATTGACTAAGGAAGAGGCACTTTTAAAATATAGACACATTAGATTGTAGTGGATAAATGGTAATGTCACTGATGCAAACTTACCAGCCATGGATTATTGGCTTAGTTGGTGGAATACTAGATATCCCCATTGGAGGAAACATCTTGCAGGGGTAAGTATTATTTTCTTGGTTCTTGAAAAGAATAGCTTGTATTTTGAATCTGAATTGCCAACTTAACTATTTGGTTATAGAATGCAATTGGAGGATGAAATTAACTTAATTTCCTGTTGTAGGATGTCGACGATGCTTGTGTGCCGCATATGTCGACCACCAATCTAGCAGAAACGAAGCATGTAAGTTGGTTAGCAGGAGAGGGTTTCACGGGAACCATCTCTTTATATGATGTAGCTATTTCATACCTCGCTAATGCCCTCTTGCAATCCACAAAGAAACATGCATTCATGCAAGGCAAATATCACGGAGCAGGCCCTACGATAACAAAGTTTATGGAGAAGGCCAAAACATCAAAAGCTCCAAGTCCGTCAAGCACTAGCAGATTGGTGGGAGAACTAGTGAGTGTCACACCAATGCACGTGCAACCAAACTTTTTGGTGATAAAATTAATGTTAGCCAGCATCGAAAACCTATAGTTACAAATCTTGAGGAAGATAACTCATCACATTGTCCAGAGTATGTCACAAAAAACCAACCACGCAAAAAATAAGGTAGGAGATTAAGCTTTCGACCCACTATTCCTTTAACTACAAGTGGTCAAAAAAATACAGAGGGAGAGACAACTAAAGCAGAGCTGCAAGAAATTACGGAGGGTGACATACATGATTCAATGTGGGTTATACGTCGCCAAACATCTCTACACAGCAAGGTAGCTTGCCAAGGATGGATAGGTGGCCAACATGGCAAGTGCAAAAAGAGCATCAAGAACTGCGGGCAAGGTGTTCTAGCTCCTTCTTTCTATGGTATGAGAGAATGGTCTAAGGGGAAAAGGTGTCAGTTCATGTGGTTTTGTAATAGCAGCGTGGACCATACTTGGAGAGTATGTAACACCATCTCTGGTAGACCCTCGGGTTGTTTGGCCAGTGGGACGAGGTACAAACCTGACTGTGGATGAGATTCAAGAATTGGAGGCTGTTGGGTTTATGTTGTAAAAGGGACAATGTCAAGAAGCAAATGATGTAGGCCAATAGTCAACAAGGTACATAAGTGGCATATTAGATATGGCAACCAAGTGAATAGATTCGACAATTCAAGTATAGCTACGGTCTTTGAGCATTTGGTCATTAAAGTTGGGCAGATGGAAGTGTTTGTAAATGAGACTGAGGAATCACTAGAGCACAATGAAAAATACTGGGTGACTATGTGAAAGAATCCATCATATACATGTCACGATTTTCAAATCAGGTAGGTGTTGGATGACCATATTGTGCATGCAAGCACCTTTACTTTGTATATTTGCATTTATTTGGGCTAGATGCTAACACATAATATGTTTATACATCAACCCACTCTAAAAAAGGAGGACCTAATGAGAATGTTCAACAGCAGGAGAACAATGTGAAAAGGACCTAGTACTATTGATTGATGACATGGTACTGTAGTTTTGAAAAGATCCTTCATACTGCAATAATAAAATGTCCGATGTGTCAATTCTCTAGCAAGGAGTATTTACTTTTTGTTTTTTTAAATATTTTATCAGGACAACTAATATGGTTATATGTCAATGCCTTGAATATGTTCATTCCATTCATCTACTTTTTCAAGAAAAAAAGTGGATAGACATGCATCTACTTTTCTAACTTTAGGGAAAAGCCATGCATGTACTTTTATAAATTGAGGAAATACCCAAGCATCTACTTTTCTAAATTTAGTGGGTAACCATGCAAAGTAGCTTTTTGCTTTTTGCTTTGTGCATCTATAAATTTAACCCATGCCTCTTACTCTAATCCTCACTTCCAAATCTTGTTGCCTCCCTCGCCCCTCTCTATTGTTAACTTCCTTACAACCCTCATGACCATCAACTACCTTTGTTCATCTCTAATGGCTTCTTCTAATGGCTTCTTCTAATGGCCCTAGCTATACTATGAAGGAAACCCTAGAAAGGGTTTGCAAAGATGTATGCAACAAAATGGGTGGAGATGCAACATAACATCTCAGAATCATGGCAAAGGCTCACAATCTTTGGACAAAGATGTTAGCAGATGAGCCTATTGATTCCGGAGATTTGTTCGTTGTGGAACATGAAGATTCGGTACTTGACAAAGTTTTGGATATATTGCTAAAAGAGACAGAGGAGCCCTTACAGGATCAATTGGATTAATGCAAGTGTGGGGATGAGATAAATCCAAAGATTAAAAGAAAATACCCAAAAATGAGTAAATTCTCACATAAGATGAAGAGTTGACTTAGTACAAGGTTTATTAGTTAAAAACTATGAGATATTACTAAAAAAATGAGATATTTGGGCATATTGATACATTTTTGACACCTTGGTAAGGAGGGGGGAGACTTTAAGGAGGTGCCTATTTCACACATGTGAATGAGTTTTTAAATAAAAAATATTAAGATATTTTTATCTCTCCTCTCTCCTGGATCAAACCAAATTAGAAAAGGAGCCAAACTGATCCAAATCTTGTCCAAATTTAGCCTTGGACTCAGTTAGTGGCGTCCCTCACCTATAAATAGACCCTCATTCTTTTGTATTCTCATCTGTGAACTATACCATGCCATTATTACATTAAAATAATGATATTTTCTATTATCCTTTAAAAATCCTCTACATTTTGGAGAGATTAGAGCTTCTCTCTCTATTCAACCTTCCTTGGAGCTTTCCTCTCAACACACTAACGAATTGATTGGTTGGGGGCTTCTTCTAAGATAGAGAAGCAAGAAAAAACAAGAGGTAAAGTGTAATTTTATGGTTTTTCTCTACTATTCTCAAATTTTTCACTTCTCAACCCCTCTCAAGCTTAAGAAGTTTCTAAATTAAGTGTTTATAATGCAAATCAAGCTTCTCGTAATAATGAATAATTAAGAAAAGTTTACATTTATGCTTAATTAGGATGCTTTTTATGTTTATCTCTCTCTCCCCAAAAGAATGTTCATTCCTATGACCAATTCTCTATTCAAATGATGCTTCTCATCCATAAATTCTCAATTCACAAATCAAACTCTAGGCTTGTGAAGCTAGAGGTTAAGAAAGTGGCTTTTTATATTTTTATGGTTCTAAAATTATGATAATCTAATGATTTAAATCCATAAATTGGATTTAAGTTTAGAAGATAGTTATACTATCATAATTGTATTACTAAGTTTATTCTTTTCAAAAATATTAAAAATTATCAGTAATAGCAGCGGAGCTATGGTAAAATTTTTAAGAAATTGATACATAATTCATTCTTATGCATAACGTAAAAAGAGGACTTCCTACCATATTCTAGGATTGGTCATCCTATGCTAAAAGAATGATTTTCATCACATTCAATGGAAAACTAATTTTGAAGGTTTATGCATAATTAAATAATCAAGAAAAGAGAAAATTGTGGTAATTTTATTTTAAATGATAGAAGAGGAATTCCCATGACATTTGGAATTCAATCATTTAAATGGGAAAAGTGGAATTCTTAGCATATTGGAATTAATGGATATTTTATTTAAATGTAAAGAGAAATTTTAGATAAATTTATTTTATGCACGAGAAAATTTAAATGATAAAAGAGGAATTCCCATGACATTTGGAATTCAATCATTTAAATGGGAAAAGTGGAATTCTTAGCATATTGAATTAATGGATATTTTTATTAAAGAAAAGAGGAATTTTAGATAAATTTATTTGATGACAAAAGAGGAATTCCCATGACATTTAGACTTCAATCAATTAAATGTAAAAAGATAAATTTCCATGATATTTGAGATCCAAGAAATTAATTGGAAAAAGAGAAATTTTTAGCATAATTCAAATTATGAGTATTTATCAAAAGTGAAATTTTGAGCATTATTGGGAGTAGAATTGATTTTTGTAAATCCCATGAATCTTTTACTCAAAAAGAAGAATATTGAATATATTTCACTTGAGAAAATTAAGAAAGAATATGAAAATATCCGTTGAGAAAAAGAACCTTTACCTAGGCTAAGCAGAAATATTAGAAAAGTCCCATTGGTATCAAAAATAGAAAATGTTACTAAATGTGAAATAGATGTGGATGTGAAAGAAGAGATGAGAATGAGATGTGAGGATATGTGAAAGGATGTGATATAAATGAATGTGGATGTGAATGAAGAGATGAGAATGAGATATGAGGATATGTGAAAGGATGTGATATAAATGGATGTGGATATGAATGAAGAGATGAGAATGTGGATGTGGATGTGAAAGGATGTGATATCACGTAAATGGATGTGGATGTGAAAGGATGTGATGTGATGTAAATAGATGTGAATGGATGAGATGTGATGTGAATGGGGATAGATGTGAATGGATGAGATGTGATGTGAATGGATGAGATGTAGAGATGTGAATGAATGAGATGTGATCACTGATGTGAATCGGGAGAGATTTGAATGGATGAGATGAGATGTGGATGGATGTGATGTATGTAATGTGAATCGGGATAGATGTGAATAGATGAGATGTGATGAGAATGGATGTGATGTGAATTGAATCGAGATAAGTGTGAATGGATGGGATGTGATGTGAATGGATGTGATGTGATGTGGTGATGTGGATCAGGGTAGATGTGAATGGATGAGATGAGATGTGAATGGATGTGATGTGGATATAGGTAGATGAGAATGGATGAGATGTGATGAGGATAGATGTGATGAGATGTAATATGATGTGATAGGATGAGAATGGATGAAGGATGATGAGAATACATATGATTAGATGTGGATTAAGTAAAGTGAATTGATTTAGAAGAATGTGGAATAACAGGAAATGATGTGAAACGATGTGAAATGATGAGAGTTTGTTAGAAACTGTATTTATGACCTATTTTTAAATGATTGTTTTATGTCAAGAATACTGGGGAAGCATTTTGACTGTCTTGTGAATGAGGTCGTGTTGTGGAGACCTAAGTGATAAAGTTGCAACAGCTAACGGAGAGTCAATGGAGGATGTCTCGCATAGCAAGGTCGGCCAAGGTCTTGACCAGCCTCGGTTGGTCAATGGGCATCTCACATAGCAAGGTCGACCGAGGTCTTGACCAGCCTCGGTTGGATTTAAATGGTGAGCTTCTGGTATGGTGGATGAGGGACCAAGGAAGCAACCTATGAGTGAAGCGCTAGGTGACCTGTGACGAAGGATCCTAGAGGGTGCTGACCATATGCCGAAGATACCCATGTGTGCTTCGAGAAAGAAAATGGAACAAGGAGTTAGAGTTATTTTTGAAATCGGGCATGGATCTGGTTGATTGACCTTGATGGTTCTCAACGGATGAGTCCATGGCTCTTTTATATGGATCTATTGGCTTGCTGATCTTCAATGGAGAGTCCATCTGGATTTTTATAAGTGAATATATTTTTGGGTACTATGAGTTAGGAACTATTGAAAAGGCCCCTGAGTGGACAGGTGGTGATGAGCGTTCTGGTTGCCAATGATGCCATAGGTACACCAATGAAGGAATGATTGGAAATTAGAATTCAACCAGATATTTTGGAGGATTATGATCAGTGATACTATGGTTTCATTAAAAGATTGTTTTAAAGATAGTTGAATCTATGAAACAGGCAATTTCATATTGGGTGTGTAAGTGGTGTGACTATCTTGAAGTTTGCATGAAGCGCCGACTACGGGGCCTGGGAACTCTTTTCCCTGGTACTCAATAAAACATAACCAGATTCCTAAATGGATCCTATCACTACAGTGGTTGGGCAGTTGGCTAACCCATGGGACTGGATGGGCCCTTGCGTGCCTTGGAGTTGGGTTAGTTGCTAGTAACTCCTTGGGCCCCTCCTTAAACTCTCACTCTGTTTTTGTCTACACTAACCCTCTACGATAGATGAAGTAAATCCTGGACAGTCCTTGTTCTATGGAAAAGAATCAATGGCTATGCCTCTCGATGAGGAAAAAAGCGTTGGTCTCTATGATCCAAGTGCAAGTTTTCTCCTTGATCTGACCATGTGAATTATAGGTTCAGTCGGATCAGTTGGGCAAGTTAAGGCTCTTGACTATGTTAGAATAAAAATATCTTAGAGGAATCGCCCGTGCTTTCTGGGGGAGGGATGTTTTTCCAGGTTCGGTTTTGGAAGAACCGAGAGATTAGTCTCTTGTCATGGATATACGATACCCCGAGTGAGAGACTTTGCCCTGCGCAAGAAGTTCTACTTCCACTGCTAGTAACCCCTAATTCATTGCACAGAGGGGGCAGGGATCTTTCACACCGAGATTGTGTGTTCATGATGTATAAAGCCTTATATGGTCTAAAACAGGCGGCAACAACGAGAGCATGGCATGAAAAAATCACAGAGTATCTTGTCACCATTGTCTTTCATATGGTAGATGCAGATAATTCATTCTATATGCAAAAGAGTGATAAGGGAATTATTGTCATTACCATTTATGTGATTGACTTGATTGTTGGGGGGGATAATGAGCAGGAAGTTGACCATGTGGAGGTTTTCCTCAAGAATAAGTTTGACATGAAGGATTTGGGTGAGATGAGATACTTTCTTAGCATTGAGGTCATCCTGACACCTGAGGACATATGGTTATCATAGCAACAATATGCATTTGACATGTTGTCTAAATATGGTATGGCTAGCTGTAAGCTCATTTGTGTATTTGTGGATCATTATAATGGCAACCTGAGTGTAAATACATGTAAGATGTTGGAGAATCAGACTATGTCCAGGAAGATAGTGGGTAGCTTGATCTGCATGACGATCACCAGCCATACTTGAACCACATGGTTGGAACATGGTTGGGATGGAGACCTAGTTCATGCAAGTTCCTCAAAAACCACATATGGATAGTGTGAGCCTCACACTACGCTACATGAGGTCCACATTAGATTATGGTCTCTTCTATGAGGCTAGTATAGAGTTACAGGTGTATGGATACATTAGATTATGGTCTCTTCTATGAGGCTAGTATAGAGTTACAAGTGTATGGATACATTGATGCAAATTGGGATGGTAGCATCTTGGATAGAAGTTCTACTATCGAATTTTTGTTTTCCTTTAGGAATGGTGTTGTTACCTATACCAGAAAGAAGTATCCAACAATTGCCTTGTCTCGAGTATAGAGGCAAAGTACAAGGGTGTTGCGATGGCAGCATGTGTTACACATGCTACTTGGAGATTTGGGGTTGCATATATGGATAGGCAGGCTGTCATTTATTGTGATAACCCTAGTAGCATGTACAATTGGCCACAAACTCACTGTTTCATGTGAGGACCAAACACATAGAGGTCCATTATAACTTCATCAGAGAGAAGGTCTTGGCAAGAGATATTAATCTCATGTACGCCAGCACACAGAGGAGAAGGTTGCAGACATTTTCACCAAGGCCTTGGGATCTGAGAAGCTTCATAGATTCCACACCATGCTTGGAGTCTTAGAGATGGAGTTGAACTTGAGGGGGAGTGTTAGATGTCAAGCTCAACCAAAGTGGACACTCACGATGTGCATAGGTGACTATTCCACATTTACATCACTGGCACGCTTGATAGTGTTGAGATGTCAAGCTCAACATGAGATGACACTCATGAGGTGCCTACATGACTCTTCAACATTTACATCTGGCGAGTTTGATAGCTATCACCAACATATCTTTGCCAGAGATTCTATAGTTGGACTATACCAAGTAATTCACACACCTACCCACTCCAATTAGCGTGTTCACATTATGGATCGCTTGTATATACTCTATTATGTGTGTTAGTCACTTTATCTTCTTGGTAGACCTCTTTTGTTGTGTAAAGAAGAAGAAGAATTTTCAGCCTCTTACCTTGTGTGTTCTCTTCTAAGGTTTGCGTGAGTGTGTATGTGCCTGTAAGAGCTCTGAAAGCTCTCTTCTCCCCTGCATCTTTTCATGGTATCAGAGCTTGGTTTATGCTAAGGGTTGAGCGGCAAGCAAGAGAAGCACAGGAAGAGATACGAGGGTAAGAGCTTCAT
Source organism: Cibotium barometz (assembly GCF_041138505.1). Taxonomy (NCBI): domain Eukaryota; kingdom Viridiplantae; phylum Streptophyta; class Polypodiopsida; order Cyatheales; family Cibotiaceae; genus Cibotium; species Cibotium barometz. The sequence goes on along the minus strand of NC_141071.1, from coordinate 56,009,869 downwards.
CTACTTTGCCCCCTTTGTGTTGGCTACTACACCCTCGGGAGCTCTTCAGGAGGCACCGGCAAACAAACTTTGATTGAGGAGCTCTCTTCATGGAATCAGAGTTACAAGGCAACTATATTGTCTATTGGTTATGGGGAGTCAAAAATGTGTTTTGGGTGCATTTGGCCCTCTATTTTTCAGTTCACAGGCGTTTACGGGCACCACAGTGATTCTCTGCAAAATTCTATTTTTGGAATTACAAGAAGGGTGGTGTAAGATCCCGGTCTCCACCGCGCAACGGATTCGGGGTACTAGCAACGGAAGTAGCACTTCTCGCGCGGGACAGGGATCCCACATTCGAGGCCTCACCCACGGATATCCGGACAAGAGACTAATCCGTCGGTTTGTCCAAAACCGAAACCGGAAAAACTTCCTTTACCTGGAAAGCATGGGCGATTCCACCAGGATAACTCTTTACTCTAACGTAGTCAAGATCATTACGGATCAACTGATCTGACTGCACCTTTAACGGTACTTGGTCAAATCAAGGAAGAAACTTGCACTTGGATCATTGGGATCAACGCTTTTTTCCCCATCAAGAGGCACAGCCGTTGGTTCCTATCCATAGAACAATTTCTATCCAGGATTTACTTCATCTATCATAATAATAAAAATTAAATCTCGATTTACGGATCCATCAGTCCAGCCTAACCCCATCCGATCCCATGGGTTAGCCAACCGCCCAACCACTGTAGTGATGGGATCCAATTTGGAATTTGGTTAGGTTTTGTCCCGGGTACCAAGGAAAAGAGTTCCAAGGCCCCCTAGCCGGAATTTCATGCAAACATAAAACTAGCCACACCACTTACACACCCAATATGAAAATTGCCTTTTTCTTAGCATCAACTAACTTTAAAACAATCCTTTAATGAAACCATAGAACCACTGATCACAATCTCCCAATTTATCTAGTTGATTCATAATTTCCCATCATTCCTTCATCAGAGTATCTATGGCATCATTGGCAACTAGAACGCTCACCACCTGTCCACACAGGGGCCATTTCAATAGTTCCTAGCCCATAATACTCAACAATATAATCACTTATCAAGATGGACTCTCGTTGAAGATCAGCAAGATCAACCAACAGATCCATATAAAAGAGCCATGGACTCATCCGTTGAGGACCAGCAAGGTCAGTCAACCAGATCCATGCTCGGTTCCAGAAAACAACTCTTACTCCTTGTTCCAATATCTTCCTCGACGCACGCGTGGGTATCCTAGGCGACCCAGAGCCCGAGCACGGTATGGTCAGCACCCTCTAGGATCCTTCGCAGGTGACCTAGCGCTTCACTCATAGGCCGCTTCCTTGGTCCCTCATCCACCGTACCGGAAGCTCACCATTTAAATCGAACCGAGGCTGGTCAAGACCTCGGTCGACCTTGCTACGCGAGACGTCCTCCATTGACTCTCCGTCAGCAGTTGCAACTTTAACAGTTAGGTCTTCATGACCTTAATCCACAAGATGGTCAAAATGCTTCCCCAGCATTCTTGACATAAAACAGTCATTTACAAACAGTCACAAAATACAGTTTCTAAATCAAACTCTCATCTTTCCACATTATCCCTCCTTAGTCCACATTACTTATTCCACATTCCATTCAATGTGTACTCATTCTCATCCATTTCGTCATATCGACGACACATTAATTCACATTCACATTCATACATCCACATTTACATGGATACATCCATTTTCACATCCTCATTTATACATCCACATCCCATATCCACATTCATACATACACATCCATATCCACATCCATACATCCACATTCACATCCACATTCACATTCACATCCACATTCACATCCTCATTTATACATCCACATCCACATCCATATTCACATCCATACATCCACATCTACATGCCTACCTCCATTTTCACATCCTCATTTATACATCCACATCCCTTATCTACATTCATACATACACATCCATATCCACATCCATACATCCACATCCACATCCACATTCATATTCACATCCATATAACCACATCTACATGCATACATCCATTATCACGTCCTCATTCATACATCCACATCCACATACATACATACATCCACATCCACATTCCCATTCACATCTATACATCCACATCTACATCCACATACATACATACATCCACATCCACATTCCCATTCACATCTATACATCCACATCTACATCCACATTCATATACATCCACATCCACATTCCCATTCACATCTATACATTCACATCTACATCCACATACATACATACATCCACATCCACATTCCCATTCACATCTATACATCCACATCTACATCCACATTCACATCTATGCATATACATCTTCATGCATACATCCATTTTCACATTCATACATCCACTTTCACATTCATACATCCATACTCCCATCTCCACATCCACACATCCACATACATACATCCATTTCCACATTCCCATTCATGTAACCCCATATGTCTTCACATCTAATCTTTTACATCACATCCATTCTCGCCCTATCACAACCCATATACATCCTATTCTATCACATACACTTCTTACCTCATCCCATACACATCTTATCACATCCTATCACTTTCCATACGCATCTTATCAATTCTTATCACATCTCATACACCTCTTATCACATCTTATCACATTTCATATCTTCTTTTTTTTTTTTTAAAGAGAATTCTTATATTTGATATAAGATTTCTCTACACATTTATTTATACATAAATTCCATTTAAGGAGACTAACACTTTCGAAATTAAAATCAATCTTTTATGCATCTTCTTATGCATAAATTCAGTTTGGTAAGAAATTACACTTTTAGAATAAAAGAATTTCTCTTATGCATCTAAGTTAAGCATAAAATCCATTTATGAGAAAAATCACACTTTTAGTATAAAAAGAATATCTTTTATGCATACCTATATGCATGAAATCCAATATGATAAAAGTAACACTCTTACAATAAAATAATCAACTTTTATGCATACCTCTATGCATGAAATTCAATTATGATATAAGTCACACTTTTATAATAAAATAATCAACTCTTATGCATACTTCTATGCATGAAATTTAAAAATGATAAAAGTAACACTTTTGATATAAAAATTTATCATTATGCATACTCTTATGCATGAAAATAGAAATGATAAAAGTAACACTTTTGATATAAAAATTTATCATTATGCATATTCTTATGCATGAAAATAGAAATGATAAAAGTAACACTTTTGATATAAAAATTTATCATTATGCATATTCCTATGCATGAAAATAAAAATGATAAAAGTAACACTTTTGATATAAAAATTTATCATTATGCATATTCCTATGCATGAAAATAGAAATGATAAAAGTAACACTTTTGATATAAAAATTTATCATTATGCATATTCCTATGCATGAAAATAGAAATGATAAAAGTAACACTTTTGATATAAAAATTTATCATTATGCATATTCCTATGCATGAAAATAAAAATGATAAAAGTAACACTTTTGATATAAAAATTTATCATTATGCATATTCCTATGCATGAAAATAAAAATGATAAAAGTAACACTTTTGATATAAAAATTTATCATTATGCATATTCCTATGCATGAAAATAGAAATGATAAAAGTAACACTTTTGATATAAAAATTTATCATTATGCATATTCCTATGCATGAAAATAGAAATGATAAAAGTAACACTTTTGATATAAAAATTTATCATTATGCATATTCCTATGCATGAAAATAGAAATGATAAAAGTAACACTTTTGATATAAAAATTTATCATTATGTATATTCCTATGCATGAAAATAGAAATGATAAAAGTAACACTTTTGATATAAAAATTTATCATTATGCATACTCTTATGCATGAAATAAAAATGGTAAAAATAACACTTTTGATATAAAAATTTATCCATTATGCATACTTCTATGCATGAAATAAAAATGGTAAAAATAACACTTTTGATATAAAAACTTATCCTTTATGCATGATATTAAAATTCAATTTCTCCATGATTGTAATGAAATTCTTTCAATTAATCTAGGATGATAATTCCTAGAATATGGTAGGAAGTCCTCTTTTTATGCTTTGAATGAGATTATTTTATGCATAATTTTTATAAAAATTTTGCCATAGCTCCGCTACTATGACTGATAAATCTCAATTTTTCTAAGGGATAATGCTTATCATTAAGGAAATAATTAAAATAATCTCTAATTAGATTATTAATCCATAATGGATTGAATCATTAATATACATAAACTAAAAGCATAGAAAAAAAAAGCCATTAATTTGGCCTCAAGCATAGCTTAATCTTAGATTAAGGAAAAGCTTTATGAAAAGCTTCATGTGGATTGAGAATGGGTCATGAGTATGACCATTTCTTGAGTGAGAGAGAGAAATTACATAAAAACCATTAGAATTTAAACATAAATAAAAATTAACTTCAATAGCATTTATTAAATTATGTAACTCTTCACTACTATTCACCAATTAACTTTAATAGCATTTAAAAAATCATACCAATTAAGCTTCTCAAGCTTGAGAGGGGTTGAGAAGAGAGAAACATTGAGAAATTATAGAAAGATCAATATTCACTAATTACCTTACAAATTGCTTGATTCTTTGTTCACGGTAGAGGCCCCCAACCAATCAATTGGTTAAGTATGTTGATGGAGCCACTAATGGGGATTGAAGAAAGAGGGAAGCTCCAAAAACTAGTGAATTATTAAATGAATTCACAGTTCTTGGCTTAGGTGGAGTAGAGTAACGATGCATAAACACTATATATTTTTCAACAAGAGGGAGGCTTCTATTTATAGGAAAAATTGAGCTCCTAACCAAACAAACTGATTCTAGAATTTTCCAAATCAGTTTGGTCAATTTTTGACCATTTTTAGGTCAGTTAAGCTAACTTTTTGGAACTAGACTTGAATGAGGAGAGAGGAGAGATGAAATATCTCAATTTTTATGAGTTTAAAACTCATTCAAGCATGTGAAATATGCACCTCCTTTAAAGAACTCCCCTTCCTTACATATGTGTCATAATGGAATCATTTTAATATTGCTCATAGTTTTTTTACTAATAAACCTTGTACATTTTCAACTCTTCATCTTATGTGAAATATGCACCTCCTTTAAAGAACTCCCCTTCCTTACATATGTGTCATAATGGAATCGTTTTAATATTGCTCATAGTTTTTTATTAATAAACCTTGTACATTTTCAACTCTTCATCTTATGTGAGCATTTAAGGGACTCCCCTTCCTTACATATGTGTCATAATAAAATCATTATACCCAAAATATCTCATATTTTTAATATTGCACATAGTTTTTTACTAATAAACCTTGTACATTTTCAACTCTTCACCTCATGTGAGCATTTACTCATTTTTGGGTATTTTCTTTTTACAAGTTGGATTTATCTCCTCCCTACACATGGATTGATGCTATTGGTCCATAGGAACCTTAATTGGACCATAGTCTAAAGATTTCTGAAAATCTAGACCCTTAGGCTAAGGTTCTTTATACCTATTTTCAATTAATTCCAATTGCACATAGGAAAATTCTTTTTGAATTTCTGTTTCAGGGGAACTCATATGAATTAGAAGAGATATTTTTCTATCCAAAAATATTCAAAATCTGAATATTCTCTCTCTAGAATATTTTTCTCTCTCTAGGCTATAGAAACAAGGTCTTTATATTTCTGAAGAGGGATTGATTACAGGGAAAGATACTAGACATCAAAAAGGGGGTGGGGGAGGAATCTTACATTCTACCCCACTTAAAAAATGCGAGATGTCCTCATCTCGCAAACTGGGATAATTTCTCAAGATGCACGAATATGAGACTTAGAGAAAAATTTTAATCAAGATTAACCACCAAGAAACGTCTTAAAGAGAGCAAGATTCAAAATAAGAACAAGATTTAAACTTTATTCATTCTCGGAACTTATACAGTAAAGATAGAAGAACTCTTTACACTTCCATAAGCCCGTCCATCATATGATCACAAAAGCAGTCCTCACAAGCTGCACAAGTATAAGGTAACTCATCTATGGGAATAATTCTGTTGGTTATTGTTGCACCTATCTCAGTGGTATGAGGTGATCTAACAAAAGGACCTCTGAGAGGCAAGCCAAAAACGGGATAAAGGCATATCTTCTCATGAGGAAGAAAACATGCTAGTAAGAAGACCCGCTCCGAAAACCCAAGATGTCTTGATCTCATGACGCAGTAGTATCGGGGACCCAAACCCAAGGCTTCGATAACCATGGCCAAGCGGACATTGTTACGAAAGTGCTGCTGACCCCAGGGTGTTACCCTAGTTATGTCTTGATAGGTCCGCCATTTGGTCTGAGCTACAGAAGTTCCCAAGTGAGGGAAAAGTGAGCGCTCATACTGTTCTATAAAATCCTTCTTCACAGACTCACTTGCGTCTTGAAGGTGAGGAATCATTATGGATAAGACTAATTCCTGTTGCCAAGCCATGAAGGAGATTAAGAAGAAGGGAGATTGATGGAAGTAAGATTACTGTGAGCGATAAGTAAAAGTTACGACTTATATAAAGGAAGGAGCTAGCGTAACTTAGAAGCCAACGGTATCTTGCCACTGAAGTTTTACCGTCTTTCCATGATTTGGGTTTGGCACATATTTCTATGAAATACATTAAGAACTTTGAGATGAGGAGATAAAAGAAGCTTGTAAGCTAAGTCGCTTACTTTCTTTGAATTCAGATAAGGCTCACAATATCTGGGGGATAACTTCTTAAACTCCCCAATAGATAAAGAACTTCTTTTGGGCCGTACTCGAATGAAGACCAAAACCTTGGTATCCAAAACACCGATTTTTACTTCTGAACTCATTGTTCTGAATCCTTAAAACAGGTGGAACTCCTGAGAAGTATTCTAGGGAAAGGGTCTTTCTTTCTTAAACAGAATCGTTCTTTTATTTTAGAGATCAAAAATGGAGATTCTTACTCCTGTATACCTCAAAGGCTGGGGAGGAATCTTACATTCTACCCCACTTAAAAAAGTACGAGATGTCCTCATCTGGCCAAGTAGAGGACAACTCTTTTTCTTAAGATCTAATTTATTCTAGGGTTCCTTGTATTCTGGTCAACCCAACAGAATACGGGGATAAATATCCCTTATATAGAACTCATCATTAAATAACAATTCATTTTAGATCATATCATTCATATCCTTAACACGATAATGGTCCATCAGATCGAAATTTTTTTTCTTTCTGAACATTCCTCCACGGGAATTTCAGTCAAGCAAGTTTTCAATTTGTCATCCCTTAACTTGATATACCGAGTCACCAAGTGTTAACAGTAGCGCTTTGACAGCACAATCCACTAATCTCATAGTGATTTGTTGAAATCATTATCATCATTCCAGTTATGAATATCATCACAGGGACTCGTCCCATTCATCCTCATGTGGTTTCGCTCAGCTTATTACATTTCAACTAAATTTCGAAAATCATCATTTTTCAATCAGAATCCAAATCAATTTCATCAGTTCTCAAACAGAATTAAAAATCATATCAACCACATTCGAATTCATCATCTGGATAGCATTAACGCTTAAAATTTCAAGTCTTAGATTTACTCGTATATACTGTCAGTAAAGAGCTGCAGTATACTCTCGGTATATACGGGTAGTCACGGCCCTTGGAATTATAAGGTAAATACCATCATGTCTAGGCCTCAAGCAAGTCAGGGATTCTATATAATTGCGGTACTTCCATCTGAAGACCCAATTACCAATTTACAAATTTTAGTTTAAATATCAAATTGTATGACTTATATCACACAATTACAACCTTTTTGTGTTTCTTGATAAATGTTTGACATATTTGTCTTCTCAGTTGATCTTTATTAACCAAATGCTCTGATACCAACTGTAACATCCCGGTCTCCACCGCGCAACGGATTCGGGGTACTAGCAGCGGAAGTAGCACTTCTCGCGCGGGACAGGGATCCCACATTCGAGGCCTCACCCACGGATATCCGGACAAGAGACTAATCCGTCGGTTTGTCCAAAACCGAAACCGGAAAAACTTCCTTTACCTGGAAAGCATGGGCGATTCCACCAGGATAACTCTTTACTCTAACGTAGTCAAGATCATTACGGATCAACTGATCTGACTGCACCTTTAACGGTACTTGGTCAAATCAAGGAAGAAACTTGCACTTGGATCATTGGGATCAACGCTTTTTTCCCCATCAAGAGGCACAGCCGTTGGTTCCTATCCATAGAACAATTTCTATCCGGGATTTACTTCATCTATCGTAATAATAAAAATTAAATCTCGATTTACGGATCCATCAGTCCAGCCTAACCCCATCCGATCCCATGGGTTAGCCAACCGCCCAACCACTGTAGTGATGGGATCCAATTTGGAATTTGGTTAGGTTTTGTCCCGGGTACCAAGGAAAAGAGTTCCAAGGCCCCCTAGCCGGAATTTCATGCAAACATAAAACTAGCCACACCACTTACACACCCAATATGAAAATTGCCTTTTTCTTAGCATCAACTAACTTTAAAACAATCCTTTAATGAAACCATAGAACCACTGATCACAATCTCCCAATTTATCTAGTTGATTCATAATTTCCCATCATTCCTTCATCAGAGTATCTATGGCATCATTGGCAACTAGAACGCTCACCACCTGTCCACACAGGGGCCGTTTCAATAGTTCCTAGCCCATAATACTCAACAATATAATCACTTATCAAGATGGACTCTCGTTGAAGATCAGCAAGATCAACCAACAGATCCATATAAAAGAGCCATGGACTCATCCGTTGAGGACCAGCAAGGTCAGTCAACCAGATCCATGCCCGGTTCCAGAAAACAACTCTTACTCCTTGTTCCAATATCTTCCTCGACGCACGCGTGGGTATCCTAGGCGACCCAGAGCCCGAGCACCGTATGGTCAGCACCCTCTAGGATCCTTCGCAGGTGACCTAGCGCTTCACTCATAGGCCGCTTCCTTGGTCCCTCATCCACCGTACTGGAAGCTCACCATTTAAATCGAACCAAGGCTGGTCAAGACCTCGGTCGACCTTGCTACGCGAGACGTCCTCCATTGACTCTCCGTCAGCAGTTGCAACTTTAACAGTTAGGTCTTCATGACCTTAATCCACAAGATGGTCAAAATGCTTCCCCAGCATTCTTGACATAAAACAGTCATTTACAAACAGTCACAAAATACAGTTTCTAAATCAAACTCTCATCTTTCCACATTATCCCTCCTTAGTCCACATTACTTATTCCACATTCCATTCAATGTGTACTCATTCTCATCCATTTCGTCATATCGACGACACATTAATTCACATTCACATTCATACATCCACATTTACATGGATACATCCATTTTCACATCCTCATTTATACATCCACATCCCATATCCACATTCATACATACACATCCATATCCACATCCATACATCCACATTCACATCCACATTCACATTCACATCCACATTCACATCCTCATTTATACATCCACATCCACATCCATATTCACATCCATACATCCACATCTACATGCATACCTCCATTTTCACATCCTCATTTATACATCCACATCCCTTATCTACATTCATACATACACATCCATATCCACATCCATACATCCACATCCACATCCACATTCATATTCACATCCATATAACCACATCTACATGCATACATCCATTATCACGTCCTCATTCATACATCCACATCCACATACATACATACATCCACATCCACATACATACATACATCCACATCCACATTCCCATTCACATCTATACATCCACATCTACATCCACATACATACATACATCCACATCCACATTCCCATTCACATCTATACATCCACATCTACATCCACATTCATATACATCCACATCCACATTCCCATTCACATCTATACATTCACATCTACATCCACATACATACATACATCCACATCCACATTCCCATTCACATCTATACATCCACATCTACATCCACATTCACATCTATGCATATACATCTTCATGCATACATCCATTTTCACATTCATACATCCACTTTCACATTCATACATCCATACTCCCATCTCCACATCCACACATCCACATACATACATCCATTTCCACATTCCCATTCATGTAACCCCATATGTCTTCACATCTAATCTTTTACATCACATCCATTCTCGCCCTATCACAACCCATATACATCCTATTCTATCACATACACTTCTTACCTCATCCCATACACATCTTATCACATCCTATCACTTTCCATACGCATCTTATCAATTCTTATCACATCTCATACACCTCTTATCACATCTTATCACATTTCATATCTTCTTTTTTTTTTTTAAAAGAGAATTCTTATATTTGATATAAGATTTCTCTACACATTTATTTATACATAAATTCCATTTAAGGAGACTAACACTTTCGAAATTAAAATCAATCTTTTATGCATCTTCTTATGCATAAATTCAGTTTGGTAAGAAATTACACTTTTAGAATAAAAGAATTTCTCTTATGCATCTAAGTTAAGCATAAAATCCATTTATGAGAAAAATCACACTTTTAGTATAAAAAGAATATCTTTTATGCATACCTATATGCATGAAATCCAATATGATAAAAGTAACACTCTTACAATAAAATAATCAACTTTTATGCATACCTCTATGCATGAAATTCAATTATGATATAAGTCACACTTTTATAATAAAATAATCAACTCTTATGCATACTTCTATGCATGAAATTTAAAAATGATAAAAGTAACACTTTTGATATAAAAATTTATCATTATGCATACTCTTATGCATGAAAATAGAAATGATAAAAGTAACACTTTTGATATAAAAATTTATCATTATGCATATTCTTATGCATGAAAATAGAAATGATAAAAGTAACACTTTTGATATAAAAATTTATCATTATGCATATTCCTATGCATGAAAATAAAAATGATAAAAGTAACACTTTTGATATAAAAATTTATCATTATGCATATTCCTATGCATGAAAATAAAAATGATAAAAGTAACACTTTTGATATAAAAATTTATCATTATGCATATTCCTATGCATGAAAATAAAAATGATAAAAGTAACACTTTTGATATAAAAATTTATCATTATGCATATTCCTATGCATGAAAATAGAAATGATAAAAGTAACACTTTTGATATAAAAATTTATCATTATGCATATTCCTATGCATGAAAATAAAAATGATAAAAGTAACACTTTTGATATAAAAATTTATCATTATGCATATTCCTATGCATGAAAATAAAAATGATAAAAGTAACACTTTTGATATAAAAATTTATCATTATGCATATTCCTATGCATGAAAGTAGAAATGATAAAAGTAACACTTTTGATATAAAAATTTATCATTATGCATATTCCTATGCATGAAAATAGAAATGATAAAAGTAACACTTTTGATATAAAAATTTATCATTATGCATATTCCTATGCATGAAAATAGAAATGATAAAAGTAACACTTTTGATATAAAAATTTATCATTATGCATATTCCTATGCATGAAAATAGAAATGATAAAAGTAACACTTTTGATATAAAAATTTATCATTATGCATACTCTTATGCATGAAATAAAAATGGTAAAAATAACACTTTTGATATAAAAATTTATCCATTATGCATACTTCTATGCATGAAATAAAAATGGTAAAAATAACACTTTTGATATAAAAACTTATCCTTTATGCACGATATTAAAATTCAATTTCTCCATGATTGTAATGAAATTCTTTCAATTAATCTAGGATGATAATTCCTAGAATATGGTAGGAAGTCCTCTTTTTATGCTTTGAATGAGATTATTTTATGCATAATTTTTATAAAAATTTTGCCATAGCTCCGCTACTATGACTGATAAATCTCAATTTTTCTAAGGGATAATGCTTATCATTAAGAAAATAATTAAAATAATCTCTAATTGGATTATTAATCCATAATGGATTGAATCATTAATATACATAAACTAAAAGCATAGAAAAAAAAGCCATTAATTTGGCCTCAAGCGTAGCTTAATCTTAGATTAAGGAAAAGCTTTATGAAAAGCTTCATGTGGATTGAGAATGGGTCATGAGTATGACCATTTCTTGAGTGAGAGAGAGAAATTACATAAAAACCATTAGAATTTAAACATAAATAAAAATTAACTTCAATAGCATTTATTAAATTATGTAACTCTTCACTACTATTCACCAATTAACTTTAATAGCATTTAAAAAAATCATACCAATTAAGCTTCTCAAGCTTGAGAGGGGTTGAGAAGAGAGAAACATTGAGAAATTATAGAAAGATCAATATTCACTAATTACCTTACAAATTGCTTGATTCTTTGTTCACGGTAGAGGCCCCCAACCAATCAATTGGTTAAGTATGTTGATGGAGCCACTAATGGGGATTGAAGAAAGAGGGAAGCTCCAAAAACTAGTGAATTATTAAATGAATTCACAGTTCTTGGCTTAGGTGGAGTAGAGTAACGATGCATAAACACTATATATTTTTCAACAAGAGGGAGGCTTCTATTTATAGGAAAAATTGAGCTCCTAACCAAACAAACTGATTCTAGAATTTTCCAAATCAGTTTGGTCAATTTTTGACCATTTTTAGGTCAGTTAAGCTAACTTTTTGGAACTAGACTTGAATGAGGAGAGAGGAGAGATGAAATATCTCAATTTTTATGAGTTTAAAACTCATTCAAGCATGTGAAATATGCACCTCCTTTAAAGAACTCCCCTTCCTTACATATGTGTCATAATGGAATCATTTTAATATTGCTCATAGTTTTTTTACTAATAAACCTTGTACATTTTCAACTCTTCATCTTATGTGAAATATGCACCTCCTTTAAAGAACTCCCCTTCCTTACATATGTGTCATAATGGAATCGTTTTAATATTGCTCATAGTTTTTTATTAATAAACCTTGTACATTTTCAACTCTTCATCTTATGTGAGCATTTAAGGGACTCCCCTTCCTTACATATGTGTCATAATAAAATCATTATACCCAAAATATCTCATATTTTTAATATTGCACATAGTTTTTTACTAATAAACCTTGTACATTTTCAACTCTTCACCTCATGTGAGCATTTACTCATTTTTGGGTATTTTCTTTTTACAAGTTGGATTTATCTCCTCCCTACACATGGATTGATGCTATTGGTCCATAGGAACCTTAATTGGACCATAGTCTAAAGATTTCTGAAAATCTAGACCCTTAGGCTAAGGTTCTTTATACCTATTTTCAATTAATTCCAATTGCACATAGGAAAATTCTTTTTGAATTTCTGTTTCAGGGGAACTCATATGAATTAGAAGAGATATTTTTCTATCCAAAAATATTCAAAATCTGAATATTCTCTCTCTAGAATATTTTTCTCTCTCTAGGCTATAGAAACAAGGTCTTTATATTTCTGAAGAGGGATTGATTACAGGGAAAGATACTAGACATCAAAAAGGGGGTGGGGGAGGAATCTTACAGGTGGTTCGTTGTGTAGACACTGTGTGTACTGCAAAGAGGTCTTAAAGTTTCCATTAGGTGTATGTATGCAGATTGAGATTACTGGTTGTGATGACAGTTTGGGTGCAGTATAGTACCGTCAGAGAATATAGCAGTTTTGTAGGTCAAACAAGGGTGTTGTTTTTGGTAAATTTGTGTTGCACATAAGATGTCGAATGATGGAATAAACTAGATTGTTGCAGAGAAACTTGAAAAGAACAACTTCCATTCTTGGAGATTTAGATTGACAAATTTCCTGATGGGAAAAAGGTTAGTGGGACTATATTGACGGTAAACATGAGGAGGCACCAGAGATACCGAAGAATAATCCAACTATTGCAGATGTAAAAGAATTCAGGGATTGGAATCAAGGAGAAAGGAAAGTCACGTACTGGCTTTCTATTAGCATACAAGACACTATGATTGGGCATAAATAGGATGCCAAATCACCTAAGAAGGCATGGGACACCTTGATGAAGATGTATGAAACTAACACCAAGCCAAAGCTGTTTGCGCATATTTACAAGAGCTGGCATTGGACAATCTACATTTGTGGTGACTTGCTGCACATAGGTCTCTCCAGAGTCCCCAAGTCTTCTTTGAATTCTCTATGTTTGCTGGCTTCTCCAAAAATCTCCTTGCCTTTGATCTGGTCATGGAGACCTTTTGAGCAACCTCGTATGACATAAAAGAGGCTTGCTTATTCACTCCAATTTTCACGTTTCTGCCATGGTAGCCCAGAGAATTCAAAAGATGCTCTAATTTACCAAGGGCTGCAACTTTCCTCTCTTGTGTAGGCATTGTGAATGCATAATTGATATGGCACTTAAGCAATCGATCAAATATTCTCATGAATGCATGAAGTGTGCAAAAGTGAATATTCTTTCGTGAAAAATTAATAATGGGGCTCCAATTTGAATTCCTGTTTGGTTCTCCTAGCTCACGAGACATGACACCTTCCACCCATCTTGCATTTGGTTGTTCCTCATCTTCATCACCAGTTGACTCGGTTGGATCTACTGCATCTTCTTGTTGCTTCTTCCCTTTCTTGGGACCTTTTGAGGCATCCTTCCTCCCAACAGAACCAACCTTATGTATACCTTTTCCATTTGTCTTTTTCTGCCTAGGAATATCAATCTGAGCATTGCAGTATGGACAAGGCCATCTTGATGTCGCGCCTTGAGCACAACCCATCATGTGTTTATTTGTCTTCAAATCTCTCCCAAGATGCCAATCCACCTTGAACTTTCCTATGTTTTCTATATCTAAAAGTTGACCATCAATTTGCTTTTTGATTACATCTGTTATCCAGGGAGTCCTTTCAAACATCCATGTCAATACCTCATGTGTCTCCTTTGGTACCTCGAATGCACCAAGCCACTAGACCTCTTTCTCAGATTGCACACTAAAACTTGGTTTGGTAGTCTTTTCCCATGCACAAATCATGGCCTCATTCATGAGCGTAATGCTCATACATTCTAGCTTCCAACCTTTTACAATTTGGCCCTCATCTAGCTTGAGCACAAATGAAAGTGTGCTCCCCAAAACTGCAAATAAACGGTAATTTACAATATTCAAAACAAAATAATCGTCTTCATTTTCTACTGAAAAACATGAATAGCAGCAATTGCAAGTTCTCACCTTCTGGTGAAAGACCATAGAACTTCACCATAGCTTGTTGTAGTCTCTCAATATGAACAAAGATGTTATTGTAAACATCGTAGTGAAATTATGTACTTGTCTTGATTTTCTTTCTGCTCGACCCTGTGTCTAATGCTAGTGTGTCCTCAATGTGATAAAATTGTCCTATAGCTCGCTGCACATCATCATTATTGATACGCTTGACATTGTGAATCACCTTGACTGTAGGAAATAAAGTGCTAATGATTCCTTGTCTTAGAAATGCATCTTTTACAACCTGACGGATTGCTTGGTACCCTTTCATGCTGATTCCAGCCGCATCACAAGCATGTTGAATTAATGAAGAATCGATGGAGGTGGTAATCTCGCTCACTACATTGCTAACAACAGCTTGGCGTATTTTAGGATGATGAGGGTCAGTAATAATTGAGAGAATATCCTTGGTATTCAGAATGACTTTGACCAAATCCTTCCATCCCTCTTTATAAGAACCACACACCTCTTGCAAAAAATTCTTGGTAGAACACAAATCATGACTATTTTGTTTAAATCACTGTGAAAGTTTATGTTACTTACTTTGTTGTACGAATCCTTTTCTTTCGTGCTCCACCTTTAAACCAAGAGATTCTTCTGTGCTCCACCTTTAAACGCAAGAGATTCTATGCCAGCCAATGTCTTTTTGCGTTCATGAGAACCATTTGGCGTTGCTTTGAGTCATTTGATAAGTTCCTCTAGCCTTTGAATCTTTGCATCCTTCTCCACATTCTCTGTGAGGATCTCTTTCATTTTATCTGATGATGTTTTAAGTCCTTCTTGACAGTGTAAAAGCCTGAATTGTGATGCTTGCAATTGAGATTGGAGAATATGGGTTTGCCAAGCTCCACTTGTAGTCAATCTTCTGCAGTATCCTAACAAGCCAAGCTCTCCTTCACCAACAAATTGCATAAAAGATGATAAATTACGGAAAGGAGGGTTTTCTCTTAATGGAGGGTCAACTGGATAGGGATGCCCATCAACCCAAAGATCTACATTTTTCTCCTTTGCTATCCTAGGAGCTTGGACAGATTGTGCATCAGTAGGATGAGTTTTTTAGAGCTGCCATACTCTTCAGGAATACGAATGTGTAAATCAACCTTCCGTTTTCTAGCTTCACAAGGGTCTATACACACATCTTGCAAAGGCTCCATAGCTAAGCAGAGGAAGAAGCTAAAGCAGAGAGAGAGAGAGAGAGAGAGAGAGAGAGAGAGAGAGAGGGAGGGAGGGAGGGAGTGAGTGAGAGAGACTGTTAAAACTTTCTGTGGCAGGTTTAACACAAATCCATTTTTCTAAGTAGAAAATGATCTTTTTGATATACAAATATACTAACATGGAGTTTTTCATCAATAAATTACATCACTTACATATTTTTTAGGTGAAGCCCCTAGGGCGGCGCATCGTCCTCAATTTTATAAATCCTCTTCACCTATAAAATAACCAACAATAAATTGGTAAACAAATATTCCATAAGTATACAATCCATCATCAAATACATATTTGCTAGGCATAAGTAACCCAATAATCACTCTTCTATACAAACCAACTATAACAAACATTGGAGGCTCCAAATGTATGTCAATGTACACCAAACATATTAATATTTATAACGAAATCACCCATGATATTAACATGATATGGCATGATACAAAGATAATCCAAGAATCCTCAAATTATCTAAGAGGGTAGAATAATATTTTTAAGAGAGCTTAGAATACATTCTCATAATAATAAAAATGATAATATATATATATGTTGGGTTTAGGGGGATGGAGCTTATACACATGCACAACCACGGGCCTCATCTATCATAAAACCCACATGAATAATCTCTCTACTTTTCACTTACTCACACACACACACACACACACACTCACTCACTTACTTACTCTCATCTAGGGTAAATCTCTTATTATTGGTGTGAATGAGTAGGGTATGGTTTCACACAAACACCTAAAATTAGGGTATTATCACACACGTACAACTACCTAAATTATATCTCTAACACCCTGCATGCGATTTTTGCTTGCCTGACATTTATTCACTCTGAGCATTAGCTAGCCATGGATAATTGTGGATTAACATTTTGTGTATTGGAATGGCGCCTGACACGAAATTCATTATGGGAATTAACCAGCTATGGCTGGTTATTGATTAATACACTGAGGAGTGGAATGACCTGAATGAAGAGCTTTAATGGTGATAACCAGCTTCATCATCTCGACTCCACCTATAAAAAGCAGTGTGCTTCCACACTCACTTAGCCCGTGTATTAGTGTTCTTGCGCCATGTCTATTATGCTTGCAACAATAGGGAGTTAAGGTAACTCATAGTAACTTTCTATTGATTTATGGAATCCCACGATGGCTTTCATATTATTGTGTGTTTCTAACTCTGCATATGATTATGGGTTAAGGACTTGATGGAAACCCATAGTATGCTCTGACCATAGTATTCATGTTATCAACCTTTGAAGGATGACAGGATACAGACCTCTCAAGATATACTATTTGGGATTAATATTTGAATGATGAAAATGTGTTCTATGATTTCTTTTAAAATTATTTCAGTTTTGCATGCTACACTCTGACTGTTATGCATGATTAACACTACACCTACTCTGCTAATATGAGCATATCTTGATGTTATGGATTCCCCTCACACATGGAGTGATGGATTATTGATCATATAGGGTTGTGCTTAACTGGGAAAGATATACGATGCCCTGGATTTTTTTAAATAAGAATAAATTTTTAATGATCTCTTTTATCGTTGGTCTTGCATAACTATGGATTTTCTATGATGACTCATCAGGCTTGCTTTGTTGAGATGCTCTCTCCATCCTATAGGTTACACCTATGACTGAGTAATTAATGGATATTATGAGATTAAAATTTCACTTGACCCTTGCTGGTTGGATAGGTAGAACTGAGATCCTAATATTAACATAGGATGCCCTAATTCCTTATGCTCACATATTGTGTGATTATTGAGGATACAGGGTTACATATAATTTACTTATGAAACGATACACGAGTGTGGCAATATGGTTTAATAGTGGCTTACTACAATGATACGGTCTAAATGGCATTTTAATGTTTTATTTTCATACGACTTTACATGGATAATTGCATATACTGTTGATGATATAGCTCCTATTCTAGTATGACAAAAGGGATGCTTTTATGGGTTATAACACCACGAATGCTCATAACATGACATTTTCCGATCTTAATACTGCCTCTGATGGGCATGCATGCCTCATGGTCTCTTTTTTGAATTTTTCCTTAGTAATATACTTATATGACAATCATTTGTCTAAATCATTTGTTTATGAGTTAGGGTATCTTTTGAGATACACAAAATTTTGAAACAAATACATGCTAGTTTCTACTTACATGACAGGAGATAGATTGAATATCTACTAGGTTATTGGGATTCCTATAAGGCCAATTGTCTTGATAGTATATCTGGAAGCCAACTGTCTACCATACTTATAGAGATGGAGATAGGGTTTGATCCCTTTACTTAGGGATGATACTAGGGTAACAATCATAATACATATCAAGGGACTAGATCCCGTCACTACATAAATCATAAGATATTTTGGGTGACATATATAACACATGGTAGATCATATGACACATGTAAGACACACACAAACACATGATAGATCATATGACACATGTAAGACACACACAAACGCTAACTCTTTGTTTGTCTGTTTGGATGGATGCAGGTAATAGGATCTATTCTCTCAAAATATCTTTGGGTTTATGCTCTACACCAAAAGTTTCCAAATAATGGAGTCACTCGCTCCACTTACCTGTAACATGATTATTGTATACAAATTTGTTGTTATATAATCATGTTTAACATTTTCACTGGTCAAGTTGGATAAGATTCTTGGATTTTTCTGATTGCTGATGTAGAAGATTGAAAAAAAAACACACACACATAGATTGACACGCACAAGAGCAAGAGAGCTAGAAATAGTTCTTCTAGATAAGAGAATGTGAGATGTGAGAGTACAAATACAGTAGGGTACTCAAGTACCACCACCCAAGAGAGTGGTCACATAGGGAGAAAACCCTTTCTAACAATAAGGTAAAAGTGCCCGTGTACAAGATTTTTTTCACACTAGAACGACCAGGAGGCATACATAACATGTGAAATAAATCCCTCTGGAGTGAATGATGTGAACATATACATGGAATATTATATCAATCCGCAAATGGTAGTAAGCCTAAAGCTTTATGGAAGATTTTAAACTTTTCTCTTGGACGAGCTTACATAAACAAAATTTCTCCATTTCCCTTTGTAGACACATCCGCAAATGGTAGTAAGCCTAAAGCTTTATGGAAGATTTTAAACTTTTCTCTTGGACAAGCTTTAAACTTTTCTCTTGGACGAGCTTTCATAAACAAAATTTCCCCATTTCCCTTTGTAGACACGGATGCATGGATCCTTACCATTTTATAATGATAATGCACCTCAATGTGCTTTGTGTGAGCATGAAAAACTAGATTTCGCACAATTTCCATTGCTCTCTCTGACTGTTAGTGTAGATAGGACTAGACACATGTAGATCAGCCCACCACCACCAATAGGTGTCTGGGCCATACACCCACTATAGCTGTAAATACTACCCTTTGTATTCAGCTTCACAACTAGAAGTGGCCACAATAGGTTGTTTCTTGATGAGCCGTAATATACATAATCCACCAAGGATGAAAGATACCCAACATCTGAGTGTGCCTTTTAGATAACAAAAGACACATTTCACTACTGACCAATGCTTTGTGCCTGGACTATGCATAAATCTACTCAATTGGAAAATTCCAAAGTGAATATCTAGCCGAATATTGCACAAGTAAATTACACATCTCATACCTTGCTAATAAATAGAGGCATCAAATGGTACTCCAACATCCTCCAGTGAAAATGTGAATCCGGTTTCTATAGTCTTCAAAATCGAAATATCTAAAAAAGCTATCCAATGTACTTAGACTGGTCCCTTAAATGATTCAAGTTGAACACTGAGATAGTAATGCAAAAGGTCTAAATTAGTCACATCAAATGAGTGCTGCAAATAAGCCTTGAGGGCTGTAATTTTCTCCTCATTTTTTGAATAAAACTCAAAGGTTGCGTGACATTGAATTCTTCGTGCAAATGTCGATTAAATTTTTAGAGGTAGGTATTGTGACCAGCTCTCCTTTGCATTGTACCTTCCATTTTTAATTTAGAGAAGGCAGGATAGATAACCCCTTCATCCACGTTAGAGTCAACTACAAGAAGGCAACAAAGCATAGCAAGAGAGACCTAATTTTTTAACCACAGTTAGAGTCAACTACAAGAAGGCAACAAAGCATAGCAAGAGAGACCTAATTTTTTGACCACACGTTAGAGTCAACTATAAGAAGGCAACAAAGCATAGCAAGAGAGACCTAATTTTTTGACCACAGTTGTACACTAGAAACCTTTCCACCATAGAAGTAGCCAACAATCTCTTTATACTCCTATTGCATAAGAAATCATATGTTAAATTTTCATACACTGAACGTAGAGCAAACATATAAAATAACTAAAAGAAAGAATACCACTTACAATTTTGCATCTCTGTGATTTAAGGCTAGAGAATTGATGAAGTGCATCTCTTTTGTCTAAGGTTAATGCCAATAAGACTTCAATGAGAAATGCAAAAGATTAAGAAAAATTTAATCAGATGTTTAAATCTTAAAAACAAAATCCATCTACTTTATGAAAACATGAATTACCTCTCATTTATATGGCGCTACTACAAGATCTTTAGATGATCAGTTTTGACAGTACTTGCATCATCGTCGAAATAAGCGGTGAAATCACTGTGGAAATAACTGTCGTAAAAAATTCAAAATATTTGTCTAGGATAATGTCGATATGGGCATCAAAAATGTTTTTTTAAATGTTTTATTTGGTGTGTTTTTTGAAAAAAATTCAAGTTTTTTAAAGTTCTCATAGGAGACCCTCCACATTTGATGGATCTGGTGCTATTCTATTTTCACTAATCTCATGTTCCAGCAGTACAATCTAGATCTTGCTATTTTACATTTGGTTGGGTTCAATTGGCCTCCGTCGTCATCCAAATTCTTAAATACAATATCCATCTTTTGTACATACAGCAACTTGTCACTATACACACAAAAAACATCCATGAAAATTCTCACAAAAGTCCCTAGGTATGGTCCAAGAATCTTTTCTACCCAGCTCTTGAAGTTAGCATAGGCATTCAACGAACCAACAAAAGGCATCACCTTGTAGTAGAATACTCCCCATGGGGTAATGAAACTAGTCTTATTTTGGTCCTCAGGAGCTATTCTTATTTAATAATACCCACTGAATGTATCACAAACATAGTACCTTTCATGCCTTGCTACCCGATCCAAGATCTTATCTTGAAAGGGAAGACTATCTTGCTTTTGCAATTATGCTCTTTTTTTATGGTGATTCTAAAACCTATTTGTAGCAAACGATTATGTTAGTGGTTTTATATCTCTCTTCCACCTTTGTAATAATGCTCTTTTTTTTTGTGGTTTTGTTGAGAGTAATTTGTAGTGCGAGTGATTGAGTAATTTGTCTTGTATATGTGGATGTGTTTAGATTGATCCAAACACATCAAAGGAAACCCCACATTCAAAGCTTGCACAATGCTTAAAGAGCACACTTGCCAAACAAGCAAGCCAAGAAGTGACATGTATGAAGAAGAGGAGGAAAAACGTGCATGAAGATGATGAAGATTATTCTCCTCCATGAAGAAATCCACCACACTTTTCAATGTTAACCACATATTGGTTAACACATTCCTACGCCAACTATGTGCACACACTTATGTAATGGGCACTGGCACTATATATTGTAAATCCCATCATTTAATGAGGGAAACGTCCTAAAGATGCTACCAACAAGTATTGAGCTTTACAAGAGGATCTTGGTCAGTTGGCCAAACCATAGAGAAAAGCCTTGTAACTATGTCTTTGGTGCCCCGGGTCACTTACTCTCGGGCGGCCTAGGCTTAGAACTATAAAAGCCAATTCCTCTTATTTGTAACTCATTCTCCCATTTGTGCAATATAAGCGGAGTGTTCTCTCTCTCCCTCTCTCTTGGAACTCTAATCTAGAATGTGTGGTGTGCTTACGGTTAGGGTTTAGGAGTGATTAGTGCTAATAATCACTTATTCCCTCTTGCTTCCTCTCTCTCTTTCTTGAGTGATTAGGGATACCAATGTGATTCTCTTCCGTGGAGATCCCACATGACCTTCGCAAGAGAGCTTGCATCACCCGTTGGATTAGAGAAACTACCTTGGGGTACGCAGGAGGACAACGATGATGAGTGGCTATGGTGGAGCTCTTGAGCAGATAGGCAACTTCCTAGGACATTAGTGTAGGGTTTTCTTAACATCTTTGGTGCCACTGCCAAATTCATCTAAGAAATCTGAGTTAGCTCTCTCCCTCCAGAGAAGCATGTAGTTTTATTTCCATCCAATCCCGAAGATCATTCCATAAATTTGGACTACTTTTTAACAAGGTGCCAATGGGCATTTGGATTTGGGAGGAAAGGAAGGTTAAGAGGCTAGGTAGGTCACATTGATGAGTAGGGGCTTCCTAAGGTGTGGGGCCTTGATCATAAGGTGGACCAACAATAGTATATGGAAGTTCAAGTTGGTCCTTGTTTGAAGGGGTGGAGGTCGATATTTGGGTGCCATAGGAGGGTAAAATACCTCAACAAATCTTCTGTGGGCACCACATGAGTCTTTGTTGGACTCTTTGTCATTGTTCTCATCGAGTTGTTTGATGTGACTATGGGATTTGGGTTTGGCCGTTTGTGAAATAGGCATTGCAGGATTAGCAGGCGCACATGGGGAAAAATCTTTGTTTGTAACGGATGTTCCTCAGCCTTGAGGGTAAGCAGGGGCTCATGCCTTACTTGGTGCGAGAGTTCAGGCTCAATACAGGGTGGTATGCGCTCAAGCATTGGGTCAAAGGTTACAAAAATGGGTGGCATTCAAGTTGAGCCTGGTATTTCTCTACCGATGCTTGGGCCTCCTGAAGGCATTGCTTCTCAAGGATGGCATTGGGATATGTGACCAGCCGTTTTTCTTGTTTGGTGAGTTTTTGGTGGGTTTGCATGGGCGAGTGGTAGTTCGGAAGCATGATAATTATTCGCGGGGTGGAGGATGATGTGGTCTTTGTTGATCCAGTGCATATGCTAACCCGATCTTCACCTTGGCCAATGTGCTTAGAGCATTGTTTCTTTTGGGATGTGGCCTTCTTTAGCTTCACTTGCAACTGTGTGACGACATTCAAAGGGACAGTGGATATCTTCCCATGTTGAATGCTCAACATGTTGAGGGATGGCATGCCTTTGAGTGTGGGCTGAGAAACTGATTGCAAAGTAAATCCTTGTAGTAATGGTTGATTCCACAGCCATGACATTGTAGTGTCATTGGCAGGCAATTCTTTTGAGGGCATTTAGCCACTCTATGGGGTCCTTGGCAGAGAAAACACAAAAGAGGTGGTTTCCTTGCGGGTGCACCTATAGTGTGCACAAGTTGTTTAGGGTCTATGTGAGGCACTCAAAAAGGCAGATGAGGTAGATGAGGTGTTAGGGGTGCCTCAGGGATGGTGGAGCGTATGGACTCCACAGGTTTAGCAATGGACCTGGTTGGGATCTTTCCATGAGCAAGAGGGTTTTCCTGGAGAGACAATGGTCGGAATAGAAAGATTGGTACTAGAGAAGGGGGTGGTGGAACTATGTGAGTAGTTAGTTTGCGAGTGGTGCCACTAGTAAGGCTTGGGGCCCATGAGGAGAGGAAGGTAATGTTACAAATGAGCTTGGGGTTGTCATTGGCGCGGTGGCTAATTGTGTGGAATAGTTTTCTCACATGTCATCAAGAAAGATCACTCATTTGCAAGCCTAATCAAAGGTGGAGGGGTCCTTGACCAACATGTGGTCATGAAGCCTTGGATTGTGCAACCCCAAGAGGAAACGTGTTCATTAAGTGCTTGTTGCTTAATTTCTCCCTCTCTTTGTAGTGAAAATCAAGGTACTTAATGTGTGCAATATAGTTGTGTAATGTTTCCTCAGGTTTTTGTTCTAATTGGAACATTTGGATTATGATGCTCCGTTTGGGCCCATAGGGTTCAAATCCAAGATTGAAGGCCTCTCTCACTACTTTGAAAGTGCCTTTGTGCCGAGGGTCTAAGGATTGGAACCATTGCACCGCCTTACCTTCAAGGCTGAGTTTGAGGAGATGAACTTTGGTTGCATCGTCAAAACTTTCAAATGCCTGATAGATTTGATTAAAGACGTTGATGTGGAATACGTGGTCTCTAACTCTATGGAATTTCAGAAGAATTTTGAAAATTTTCACCCACATAGGTTTTGTATGTGATGTTTGTGGGTGCGGCAAATGTTTTTATGCTCCTCTTTACAGAGCTTGTGCTAAGCTCGGAATGTCAAGTTGTGGCGCAATGGAAGGTGGTGCAAGGGTGGGAATAGATCCATGGTCGATAGAGAAGAGTTATACGAGACAAATGTCCAGTTCATGGAGCTATAGAAAAAAATTGATCAATAGATAGAGCAGCTGGGTATGGCCATTTCTAGGATTACGGAGCTCCACACAACAAGTTAACCAATCCCATGCAACGACCGTGAGACAGCCCACCACAAAGAGCTCACAGTCATCAAAGGACTGCATCAAGGCCACATGAGCCAGGCCCAAACAGCAAAGGAAACTCTCGCCCACACCACCGTGGATTTTGCAAGGAACCAAAACTTAACAGAGACCACCCTTTATCACTTACACGAGCAGCTCAAAGAGGCAAAGGCCCAGGATGCCCAGTCGCCAACCACCCCATCAGCCCCTTCATCTAGCTCGGTCAACCATAAGGTGGACACACTTATGGAAACTACTGAGCTCCCTATTTTGAAATTCCCCCCTCAAACCCCTGGTCACCTCCTTGACTTGTAATATCGAGCCATCTGCCTCAAACTCCTCTAACACGATATTTATATAGAGGAGTCCCTCTCTCGCCAACATTTCATTTCACTTATACTCTCTCCAAGATCCCCCTTGACATCCTAAGCCTCATTCCCCATTTTTTCTTCCAGGGTTGATCACTTTCCAACACCCTCATGACTTCTTTGAACTCCCCTTCCACCCCCTTCAAGCCACCCTAATAGCCTGGAGCCTATTACCTTGATATGGTTTCCCTGCCTCAGCCCCATCTTACCTAATTGAGTTATCCTTACCAGATGGTGTCTGCCCCTACCCTTATATACCCCTCCTCTCGATCTAAGCGCTGTAGTACCTCTGCATCGCTGGCTCGCATCTCGTCCATGACTCCTACAATGATCCTCTACCACCCTACTCACTCACCACCCGGCCACCTCATTATCTACCACTGTTGCTGCACCCAAATCGACGTCATGGAGGCCACTAGCATATGCCATTTTGATGAAACACACATCACTTTTCCATGGGATTTCAGCAAAGCCGAGGCTAACCTTGCAATTACTTTCTTCTACACCCACGATCCTGAGGATGCCTGCACCCGCCGATGACAACAATGATGGCACAGATGAGCAGGGCAGCTTGCCACCTCTGAACCCACAAGCCTCTTCACCACCACCACCTCCTCCATCATCTCAAGACCCTCATTTGCATCTCCTCACACACAACCCCCACCCCCACCACCCCCAAGCACCTCCACACTTCCACTTTTTGGTGCCCCAACTTCTTCTCCCCCCCTTCACTTTCCCACTCCACCCCCATCACTCGCACCCCCCTTGCCACCTTCACTATCCCTTAACTTAGGAATGCACACAACATTCAGGGATATCCCCTCCACCTCTTCTAGACCCCCACCGTTCCTCAATGCGAGCCTCATCACCCAACCTTCGTCATCGACACCCCTTCCACCCTCTCTGCCAGCTCTGCCACCCACCAATCCACCACTCGAAGAAGGGGAGATCCCGCCACCACCACCATTTGAGCACAAGGAAGTTGACCCTCTGCCAAACCCCTTGAATTGGAGCGATCCCTTGGATTGCACAAAGTTTGAGAAGACCATTGCCATCCTGCTCGGTCGATAGCTCCAGCATCACCCCATCACCCGCATCACCGACCGCCTTGACCTCCATGTTCTCTGCCCATACCTTGATGCTAAGAACACAACATGGAGGCAAGATCACCCATCCCAAACCCTTGGCAGCTACCCGCGGTAGCTACCACCAGCCACCTGCCACCACTGCTCATCCCATCACCTTCAATCTCATGGGAGAGCAGTAGGCCTAGTGACAGCCCTTTCTCAACAGGCCCTTTATTTGGGAGGTATATTGCAATGCGCCCCGCACATTGAGGATCATCTTGGATTACCTCCCCATCCACAGTAGATGATGGGCCTAGAAAACCTTCTACGCTGCCAAATAGCAAAAGAACCCGGAGTTGCAATTCAACTTCCCTTGGTTCACACCCCTATCACTGCAAAACCCATGTACAGAAGAAACCATGGTCAAGCGCTTCAACGATTTCATCCACCGTTACGACCAAGTCCTAGACACAGCAGCTATTATAACCATCCGCTTCTTCAACCTTATCATTACTTTGCTGGAGTCCTTCCTGACATGGGACCACTACTTCGAGGGAGCCTAGGGCCTCGTCTTTGACATCAACAAAGGGCCCACACTCAAGTAGCTGTTGGGCTACTATGAACGTATCATGTGGATGCCTGCTTGGTGGCTCTAGACCTTCGAATACATGATGGCGATGACGTTCTGGGATGAGCTACCGTGTCTTTCATCGTGCCCCTTCCGCACCTACCTCAAGATGGGACTTTGCCCGCACATACTCTATCTACTACAGATAGCTTTTTTTGACCAGTTTCAGGGATAGATCTACAATCAGGAGGGGGGTATGTTAACCACTCTAGTTAAACACATGGCCTTTTGCATGACTACCACATTACCTTTGTAATCCATCTTTTTTGTAATTGCGCTAAGTGCCAAAACTTTGGCAAACCTGCAACAATATTTTGGGCCTGCATAGACTTCAGTATCACTGTACATTCACATGACCAATGCGCTTGTGCCATATGTCAATATCTGTAATGACACATGTTCCATGTGCAAACATGGATGCCTTTACTTTAGGCATGTTCACATCCAAAGTAAACATCCTGCCATTTCTGTTACCCTTTGCAACCAAGTGACACTGATTTTTGAAGTCTTCAACAAAACATCATTGCGAATTAAGCCTCACTTGCAGACCTTGCTCAACCATCTGTCCAACAGAAACCAGGTTCTTTGTAATATTTAGAACATGAAGTACATCTATCAAGTACTTCATTTTTCCATCCTGCATGGAATGACACTTTACCAACATGCGCAATGGGATGCGTAGTATCATCACTTGTTTCTACATAACCTGGTTTTTCCATTTTTTGCGTGTCTCTAAACCACTCTACATGACTGGTCATGCGGTTAGAGGTGCCAGAATCCACATACCATGTATCTTGAGATCCTGACACATCTCCTGTTATGGAATTGAGCATGTGCTCAGAGGGTTCACTATAAGTAAACCCTATGTATCACGTGCATTCAAGGCCTATTTTAAAAATCCCTTTTCTTTGAAATTTTCATGAATAAAACACATCCTTTTTCTAATTAATCTGTGAATATCCCCTTTAAATGGTACCCTTCTATATGTAAAAAATGTATTAAAAAGTGATTTAAAAAATCCCTTCAGATGAACCCCCCACGTGCTATGCTTACATATTTATGAGTGACCCCCCCTCCCCGAGAGCATGTGCTACATCACAAACTGCTGCTCACTTATCTCATCACCTCCCTATTTACTAGATGAGCCTTGCTGCAACTTTCCACTTTTAATGTCATTCTGTTTTTTATAGCAGTCCTTTGCCACGTGCCCTGGTTTGCCACAATATTAGCACTCTATGCTATTGTATTCTGATTTCTTTGCCAACCACCTCGGCCTCTTTGGCCCCCTACCTCTAGACTGGCCTCTTCCACCTGTGTATGATTGCTGCAAATCATTGGATTGTTGTTGTTCAGAATTCTGATTTCCTTGTCAACTGCTACCTTGGCCTCGACCATGACCTCTACCTCTACCTCTACCTCTACCTGAAGTAGAGTAAAAGGCCTATTCCGATGTGTTCTTGCTTTGTGAAGAAGAGTACTCATCTAGTGACTTTTCTTCTATTATCATTATAGACACCAAGTCCCAAAAGTCAAGAATTTTCTCCCTGACTGCAATGGCGGTCTTGAATGGCTTGTACTCTTTGCTAAGCCCATTCAAACAGACACTCACCAAATCATCATCTTCAACCAATATATTGATGGATCTGAGGAATTCAACAATGCCCTTGATCTTTAAAGCATAGTCATTAATAGACATGCTTTTCTTTTCCACAATATGTAGTTCTTGCTTTAGCTACAATTTCCTTGCCTTTGTGTTGGTTTGGAATATGTGCACCAAATTCTGCCACGTAACAGCTGGAGTGTTGGCATCTGGTTGGCTTCCTGTATGTGTCCTATCATCATGTCTGTGACACTAATTGAAAGCCAATACATGACTTTCCTTGCACCCTAGTTCTAATCCATGAATGACTTTATGTTTGTTGGAGTGGCATTCTCTTTAGATAACTCACAAGGCTTCTCATTGTCTCCTTCAACATAGTCCCAAAATCCTTTACCCCTGTAAGGAAATTAGTCATTCTGAACTTCCAAGCATGGAATTTGTTCTTGTCCAGCTTCTCAGTGATAATTTGATTAATTCTATCAGACATATTTTCTTGCAACAATCAAAAAATTGTAACAGACAATTTATGTATGTAACTTGTAAACACAACAGTATCTTCTGTTACTACTGTAACAACGATACTTTAGCATAACCTGTAGGTCACCAAATTTGACCAAAGTACATGTACATACACCCAATGTCAACAATACAAGTGCAAACATTTTTTGGACTCCCAAAATGCATTGTTGCACTGCAGTAACCAAATTTCGACTAGAGACACTTCTCAACCAAAAACCTCCCAAAACTATCGAAAATACCTTGCAGTGATATAACGGAGATCAAGAGCTGCCGGAACGCGATTTTGGCCGCCAAATTTTAGTACAAAATACTCTGTACCACACACGCACCTCGAAGCCTATGAAGACAGCTCCTCAATCGAAGATGTGTAGCTCCCAAAGCTACCGAGGGGGGTGTTGTACCTAAACCAATAAGGGAAAGAGATGATGATGCTCTTACCCATGTACCGCTTCCTTGCTTTCTTGTTCTTGCCTCTTTCTTACCTCCTTAGATCTCACACAAACCAGAGCTCAGATACAATAAAGAGAATGTGGGGGGGAGAGAGAGAAAGAGAGATTGAGTTCCTTGCAAGCAGCAAACACACACACACACACACACACACACACACATAAGAGATGGCAAGACACAAGATAGGATAGATGGTTGAATTATTCTCTATCTTCTTCTCTTCTCTACAACCATGTAACTAAAAGTTAAGAGTACATACATAAAGGGAAAGTACTCTCCTACAACAACATACAAAGTGGTTGTTTTATAGTGTGAACTTGACTATATGAGCTGGCGCTATAACTATGCCATAATTTTAGTACTCCAAAAAGTGGCTATCACACAGCCTGGCAGCATATCGACCATAATCTCACCAACCATGCCAGTGGCATGAGTGCGGAAGTTGTCACCCAGGCGAGTCACATCAATGTCCACCGTAGCACTATTTGAGCTCGATATCTCAATAGAAGAGGTGTTACAACCATAGAAAATTGTGTTTCAGAAGGAGCGTAAGCTTGCAGGTGGCAAACTTCAAAGATGCTACCTTGTGAAGTTTGAAATTTATTCACCCATAGATGCTAAATGGATGGATGAGGTATACTTCTAGGAGTCACTAGTTGGGAATTCTCTGTGCTTTCGAACCTATGTATGGGCTGCATAATGTGGACATTACACCTCGTGTGGCACAAGACTTATGTCTACGCCAAGGGTCATGTGGACTGGCACTTCATGATGTCTACACCAGGGACCAATAGGTTGGATATGAGAGGCTTGGAATTTTGGTACACACCCATGTCTAGATTGTGGTATTCTAGTTGGCCTCGGGATGTAATGTTTACACCCGGAATAACTTCTTGGCTACAAGCTAAATAAAAGGGAGATTGACCAATATATTCTTATGCATGGCGTATTTGCATTGCTTGGAATAGTTTTTGCGTGAAATATTTTACTGCCTACAAAATATGTGTAATTTACACGAGTAGGGAACGCCCTCTCTCTGAACCAGCGCGTGAATCTATACTCTAACCTCACTTGTGAGCTATAGATAGGTGGTAGGTGTAACCCTAAACTCTTTGTTTAAGCTTATTTATATTTTAGCTTATTATGCTGCTTTTCACGTCTACACTTCATTCAAGTACGGTCGAACAACTTACATGTCTCAACAATGAGAGAGAATAGCTGAATATATAGTTCCTGCCCAAAAGCACTTGAGAAAAGTGATTAAAAACCCACTTACAACCCAAAAAGAATCCTTTTAATAATAAAAGCTCCTCTTTTTAGTAAAAAAACTTTTAATCTTTTTCTTTCCAAAGGCTGGTCGCATCATTCCAAGTCTATAAGGATACCTTGTGCTGCTATCTTGCCATGTCATCAACCCCATGTCAGTACTGCTATGTTTCTTTTTTCTGGGGCTCCATTGCGTTTTTGCATGTTAATAACCTGTATTTTAATGCTTCATTGACATCCCCCAAATTTTTAAATAGTTGTCTTTAATTGATAGGTGTGAAGACACAAACATACTTGTCTTTGGGTTTTACCAGGTATCCTCGACTACCCTTGGCAAACATACACAAATATGCTCACAAGCATAAATCAAATGAACAAATGAATGCACAAATAGTTCTTTGGTTTTGACACCAATTTCTTGGTTTTTACACTAGGTCGTCCTATTGTTTTACTCCAACTACCCATGTCAATGTGTCTATGGTAAACTATTAGTATTCATGTCCATGTACTCAATTCTTGAGAGGGGGTGTTAGGAGTTCAGTCTCTTTGGTGCCACATGTGACCACCTTTAATGGGGTTGGACCATTTTCAATTTGGCG
Organism: Cibotium barometz; assembly: GCF_041138505.1. Taxonomy (NCBI): domain Eukaryota; kingdom Viridiplantae; phylum Streptophyta; class Polypodiopsida; order Cyatheales; family Cibotiaceae; genus Cibotium; species Cibotium barometz. The sequence goes on along the minus strand of NC_141071.1, from coordinate 55,978,399 downwards.
AACTTTCAATTTAAGCTATTCTTTTTTAGGCTTTTTAGCCTAGAGAACGAATCTTTTCATGTGGGTGCCCATTTATGCATTAGAGGGTGTGCATCTATTGCCTAGGAATGTGTGCCATGTCCTACTTATAGGAGGCCACCCCACCTGTTTTACTTACACATTACATGCATCTAGCCTTACTAATAGTGACATTCTCTCACCTTTCTCTCAGGCCACTTTCTTTTAGCAGAGCTTTGATCATTCTCTCTCTCTCTCTCTCTCTCTCTCTCTCTCTCTCTCTCTCTCTCTCTCTCTCTCTCTCTCTCTCTCTCTCTCTCTCTCTCTCTCTCATGTGCCTTATTTGCTCTTATCCACTTTCTTCTACATGCACTCTCACATGGTATCATTGCTCGAGGATCAGTTTCATCACAAAGAAACAGTATAACTGGCCTTCATAAGGGGTCTGGCATCATCATTCTAAAAGCTTTTATTCTTTTTCTTTCCAAAATTTAGTCCCAATCATTCCAAGCCTACAAGGTTTCCTTGCAATGCTATCCTCCCATGTCAACATTACCATGTCGTCAACCCCACATTAGTACTGCCATGTTTTTCTATGGGTCTCCACCATTACTATTTTGCATGTTAGCAACCTCTATTTTAATTCTTTAGTGACATCCCCCAAGTTATTAAACAGTTTTCTTCAATTGATAGGTTAGAAAACACAAACACGTGCACACATGCTTCTCCTTGGGTTTTATCGAGCATCCCCAACCCTTGGCACACATACACACAGATATTCTCACAAGCATAAATCAAATAAACAAATGAATGCACAAATAGTTCTTTGGTTTTTATACCAATTTCTTGGTTTTTGCACTAGTTCATACTATAGTTCAACTACCCATGTCAGTGTCTATGATGGTAGACTAATAGTATTCATGTCCATGTACTCAGTTTTGATTTTCTTCCTTGTGATAAACAATGCCTCCATGAGAAGGCTAGTCCCATGACTCTTGTATAAAAGAGTTTGTGTTGTTCAATCTTAGAGTTTCTCCTTTTGGATACAACTTGGACAATAACACTTGAGTTCTACAATACTCAATTCCATGCAATGGAGTATAAACCTTGAGCATTCTCCTTTGTTCCTGGATCCTTGAATGTTAAAATACAAAGTTTCGGGATATCCTCGGCTTCAAATCAGTTGTCCTCAACTAAATAGCTTCTGGATATGTCTATAAAACCTATGGATACTCCGTAAAGAAGTTCTCATCCACCCACTTGGCATCCATAGCCGAATAATTCTTAAACTTGATAAGGTACTTTCTACTAACCTTGCCATGCGATCCCCTTCTTTCCTTATGATGAAAGACAATCTTCTCTAGTTGAAGAACTTCCTCTAGCTCTTCAAATGGATCCTCCTTTGCTAGTTCCAAAGGTTCCAAACCCTTATAAGCTCTTAGATGACTTACATGAAAATCATTGTGAATCCTCCACCAATGATCGCATGATGCTAGTCTGAAAGCCACATCGTTGATCTTTTTCCAATATTTAAAAATGTGCATAGTACCCGTTAGACAACTTAAGATAAACCTTCTCTTTTCAAATATTTAGAAAGGTGCATAGTACTTGTTGGAAAAATTAGGATAAACCCTCTCTTTGCCTTTTTTCTTTCGAAGCCTTGCTTTCTCAAACTTCAACAATACCCAATCACCTTCCTTGTACTCCATCGCGCCCTTCTATGCTTATCTCTATAGCCTTTTTCTACTTAGCCACCCTTGACCTCTCTATGGTTGTTTGCACCTATGCAAAATCCGTATCTAGATCTCTGACATACTTATCTGCTACAAAGATCTCATTCTTAGTCCTTAGAAGTGGTGATAATACAACTTTTCCATAAGCAACCTTGAACGATGCCTTTCTTGTGGTACTATGCACTGTATTGCTATGTAGGCAAACTCTACTAGAGCAGAAGATACTTCTCCCACTCCGTTTTCTATTTTTCCACATAGCACTTTAACAAATCCAATATGGCTGAATTTTCTATCTCACCCTGGCCATTTGCCTATTGATAATACGAGAAATAAAAATCTAGTTTTATTAAATAATGCCCTCCAAAACAAACTAGTGGTCTTTGGATCTCAATCACCAACAATAGACTTGGGCATTCCATGATGTTTGAACACCTATGACATAACAATCCTTGCCATATAGTCTGCCTTGGTCTTCCTTAATGGAATGAAATGAGCTTGCTTACTGAACTTGTCCACAATGGTCCATATATTGTCATTCCCAAGCTTTGACTTTGGCAAGTAAAAATGAAGTTCATCGCTATACTTTCCCATGGCCTCTCCGGCATGGGTATGGACATAAGCGGTCTTGGAGTCCTTCAAGAATTATAGTTGACCTTTTGATAAGTCAAGAACTCGGATACATACTTGTCAATATCCTTTTGACAATTCAAGCACTCGGATACATACTTGTCAATATCATTTCTCAAGCTGGGCTAATAGAAGTACTGTTTTGATGCCTGCATAGTAGATGACATACCTCTATGCCCTACATAAGGTGGTGTATGTGACTCCTCAACCACTTTTTGCCTCAAATCCTTGGTTATGCATAAAGGTGTATCCATAATCAGATATCCCTCTTTCAAGGAATAGTGATTAATTGTCTGACCATCCTTCTGCATAAACACATCAAATTCCTCATCATGAACATAGTGATTTCTCATGGAATCCAACTCTCTATGATAGGCAATGGTCACTAAATGTGCATGTGGTCTCCTAGATAGAGAATCTACAAACCACATTCTTCTTTCCAGGTGTATAGATAATATGGAAATGGAACATGGACAAAACTCTTGCCCACCTTATATGCTTCTTCTTAGAAAGCATAGTTTGGGTCAAAATGCCCCATCATACATGTCCAATTTGTACAAAACAATGTTGGTTGAAGATCCAGAATCTGTCTGCTGTCATATTCTCTGTCACACAAACAATGTATTTATCATCTAAAAATTCAACATCAAGACTCCCCTTCCTAGAGTGGGCACTAAAAGTAGTTTCTTCTTGATACCTAGAACAAAAAGTACATTTTGAAGACAATCCTCACCACTAGCAGTAGTAAGGCAAATCTCACCAATACCTTTGATTGGATAGGAGGCATTATTTGCACACATAATTGTATTAACAACTTGCAATGACTCCATACTTTCTACCAAAATTCTTTAAAAAGTAATGTGCTTAGAGACACCACTGTTAAGAAACTAACTATCAGAGATAGTTATAGCAAGACATAAAACCTTATCAGGGTTGTAGCTGGATATAGCTAGAAGTGAGAAGTCTTTAAGGATAATATTTGTAGAGTCCTCTTTCTTTAACTCTGATTATCAAGTAGAACGGTTTGCACCTTTGTTGTGCTTGAATTGGTCTTTCACTTAGAAGTTATGCTTGAATTGGCCTTTGTCCTTTGCCACTAGAGCCTAATCACACCGCTACACTGAGACTAATTGAGGCATTTTTTTGGACTGTTCCTCCCTGTAAAAGTAAGCTAACAAGCTTCTGATAAGTGAGAGAGTTTGCAGTCCTCTCAAAGAAAGCTGGAGGAAAGTGTTGAATCCAAGATAAAATTTAGACCAAGAGTTAAGGGTGATGTTAATCATGTCCTTCTGAGGAATGACTTCATCAATGCTAAGAAGTTCTCTCAAATCTTGCATTTTTTTTTCATTCATGGACCCCTTATCTTACATTTTTCCATTGTTGTTGCCTTTTAAATAAAAAAATTCTTGCATCATTTGTAGCTTGATATATAAATCATCGATCAAAACATTGAATTGGATGATTGAATCATGCGATCAAAACAGTCAAATCACTCAATTGAAGAAGTTGAATAATAGATTAAAAATTGAATCACCGGGGGCGATCAAAAAAGATCGATCGAACGATCGAACAAGGTCCTTCAAACAATTGAAGAAGATTAATCAAAGATCAATTAGATGATTGATTAAGATAAATCAGATGATTGAAGAATTTAGATTACTGATCCAACTGGCCCTAAATCGCATAATTGGAAAATCCCATGATTTATGTAGGAATCAAATGATTGTAAAAGTTGAATCACCGAACAAACTCCCATGATTTATGCAAGAATCAGGAAATTATAAAATTTGGATAGCCAATTGGACTCCCACCACGATTTATGTAAGAATTGGACAATTGTAAAAGTTACCGATTAGACTGACCTGAATCGCACGATTGAATAATGCAGAATGCCATGATTGTTGGACCTAAATTACACAATTGCAAAAGTTGGATCACCGATTAAGAATCCCACAATTTATGTAGAAATAGTGGTGATCAAACTGGACCTCAATCGGTGATCAGACCTCCTGAACTAGGAATGGACCACCTAAAGCGATGACCTAAAGTAATTGTGGAACTATGTGATTCAAAAAAAAACTTATATGCCATGCATCACTCTGTGGTGAAGCATTGATTTTGATGGTGTCGGCGGGTAGCTGCCAGCGGAGGCAAGCAGAACTATGAAGAACCATGCTATCATGCTATAGAAAATGAAAACCCACGCTCCAACACAAGCACTGGCTTAGTTAGAGATGGTGACTTTGAAGAGCTTACTATGTTAGAGATGCCGCAATAAGGCACTGAGTGTCTTCATTGTGTATCATACCAAGAATTGTAACCCACCATTGTTCCTTTACCAAAAATGGAAGCTTAAATATTGTTGAGATATCGAGCTCAACTAGTGCTACAGTGGACATTGATGACCAGCCTGGGTGATAGTTTCCGCATCTACACCACTGGCATGGTTGGTGAGATTATGGGTGATATGCGGCCAGTCGGATGACAGGCTGTGTGTGTGACATCCATTTTGGATTACTGGAGACTGGCATAGTTATAGCGCCAGCTCATCTAGTTGGGTTCACATTATGGACTGACCCTTGTATATTGTAGTAGTTGAGTACTAACCCATATAGTGTGTACTCTTATCTTTATGTTATGTTGGTTGAGTAGAGAAGGACAAGATAGAAGAAAATTTAGCTATCCATCTCTCTCGTGTGTCTTGCTCTCTTGAGTGTGTGTGTTTGCTTACTTCTAGGATTTGAAGCTCTCCCTCTCCCCCACATTCTCTTTATGGTATCAGAGCTTGGTTCGTGTAAGAGCTAAGGATGCAAGCAAGAGGTGCAAGAACAAGGAAGGAAGGAAGAGGTACTACACGGGTAAGTGCACCATCATCTCTTTCCCCTTCTTGGTTTAGGTACAACACCCCCTCAATAGCTCTGGGAGCTACACATCTCCGATTAAGAAGATGTCTTCGCAGGAGAGCAGAACTACAGGGCTGGTATTTTGTCCTATATTGGACTTTGTTTTTTAAGCCAGATTTGCGTTTTGGGCGTATTACGGGTCGTTTCGTCACTGCAGGGTATTTTTGAGTTTCCTAGAAGTTCTGGTAGAGAACTTTTTCTTCTCAAAATCTGGTTATTGTAGAGTGTAGCAGTGTATTTTGGAAATGCAAACAGGGTTTGCACATGTATTGTTGATACTGGGTGTATGTACATGTACTCTGGTCACATTTGGTGACACAGGTTATGCTGAAGTACAACTACTGTTGCTACAATAGTTACAAGAGATACTACTGTATTATAGGTTGCATACAGAAGTTGTTTGTTTGCAGGTTATTTGATTGCTGTAGAAAAACATGTCTGATGGAATTATTCAGATTGTTAGTGAGAAGCTAGACAAGAATAACTTCCATGCGTGGAAGTTCAGGGTGACCAATTTCCTAATGGGTAAAGGATTTTGGGATTATGTAAAAGGAGACAATGAGAAGCCTCCAGATTTATCTGAGGAGAATGCCACTCCTGCTCTGCAGATATAAAGGCATCCAAGGATTGAAATCAAGGTGCAAGAAAAGTCATGTAGTATTGGCTTTCAACAGACACTATGATAGGACACATACAGGATGCAAAGACTCCAGTAGTTGCATGGAAGAATCTGGTTCAGATGCTCCAGACTAACACAAAGGCAAGGAAGTTGTAATTAAAGCAAGAGTTGCATACTGTGGAAAAGAAAAGCATGTCCATCAATGAATATGCCTTAAAGATCAAGGGAATTCTTGAATCGCTTGGGTCTATCAATGTATTAGTGGAGGATGATGATTTGGTGAGTGTCTGTCTAAATGGGCTTGGCAAAGAGTACAAGCCATTCAAGACTTCCATTGTAGTTAGGGAGAATATTCCCAGCTTTTGGGACTTGATATCTATGCTGATCATAGAAGAAAAGGATTTAGGTGAGGATTCTTCTTCATAAAGCAAGAACACATCGGAATAGGCCTTCTACTCTTACTCTAATTCAGGTAGAGGCTGTGGTCGAGGCCAAGGTGGTGGCCGGCAAGGAAATCAAAATTTTGGAAAATAACAGTCTAATGATTCACATCAGCAATCATACATAGGTGGAAGAGGCAACTCTAGAGGTAGGGGGAACCAAAGAGGTCGAGGTGGTTGGCAAAGAAATCAAAATGCAAAAGGCATAGACTGCTATTACTGTGGGAAACCAGGACACATGGCAAAGGACCGCTACAAAAATCAAAATGACATTAAAAGTGGGAAGTTTCAACAAGGCAACTATGCATCATCTAGCAAACATGGAGGTGATTGATAGAAGTGAGCAGCTGTTTTGTGATGCAGCACATGCTTAGTTCCATAACAGGGGATGTGTCAGGATCTCAAGATATATGGTATGTGGATTCTGGTGCCTCTAACCACATGACCAGTCATGCGTGGTTTAGAGATATGTAAAAAATGAAAAAACCAGGTTATGAAACAGGTGATGATACTGCACATCCCATTACACATGTTGATAAAGTGTCATTGTCTATGTAGGATGACAAAAATGAAGTATTTGGCTGATGTACTTCATGTTCCGACGAATATTACAAAGAACCTAGTTTCTATTGGACATATGGTTAAGCAGGGTCTACAAGTGAGGTTTAATCCTCAAGGATGTTTTGTAGAAGATTTCAAAAATAAGTGTCGCTTAGTTTGCAAAGGGTAACAGAAATGGCAGGATGTTTACTTTGGATGTGAACACGCTTGAGATAAAGGTAACCATGTTTGCGTATGGAACACATGTCATTGCAGATATTGACATATGGCATAAGCACATTGGTCATGTGAATGTATAGCAACTGAAGTCTATGCAGGCCCAAAATATTGTTGTAGGTTTGCCAAAGTTTAAGGTTGACGGTATGCATAAGGTATGTGAAGCATGCCAACTCAGTAAGCAGGCCAAACATGCTTTCCCACATGAAAAGCACGTCAGTGCAAGGCCATTGGATGTCATACATTCAGATGTATGGGGACCGATCAACACTGCAACAATCACAAGTTGCAGGTACTATGTTACATTCATTGATAAATAACCACACTATGAAAGTGTGGGTTTATTTCATGGAGAAAAGTGAGGTATTTGCTCACTTTCAGAGATTTAAAGTCTTGGTTGAGAAGGAAAAAGGCATGCAAATAAAATGCCTAAGATCAGATGGTGGGGGAGAATATTTCTTCAATGGGTTCAGTGATTTCTTGAGAAAGCAGGGAATCAAGAGGCATTTTACGTGCAGGTACACTCTGCAATAGAATGGTGTTGCAGAAAGGAAAAATAGGCACATTGTAGAAGTGGCACGTGTCTTTATGGAAAGAATATGCCACATTACTTTTGGGGCAAAAGTAGTAGCAGGTGATGTGTACATTATGAACAAGACACTCACTACAGTTGTTCATGGTATGACTCCTGAACAAAAGTTTACAGGCATAAGACCGGATGTGTCTCACTTGAAAGTGTTCGGGTGTATTGCATATGTACATGTTCCTGTGTGGTGAAGTGAGAACAAAGTTGGATCCAAAGGCAGAGAAATGCATCTTCATTGGTTATGCTATGGAGGAGCAAAAAGATTATAGATGCTATAATCCTACCACTCGTAAGATGCGAGTAAGCAGAGATGTTATCTTTGATGAGATGAGTAGCTAGTATGCACCAGTAGTGAAGGCAATAGAAGATGCAGATGTAAGAAGTGCTGATGTTGCACCACATGTAGAGTAGCAATCACAGGTGCTGAGTGGACCTAGGGAGTCCTCGAGCAGTGGATCCAATGTTAGCCCATGGTCAGGAAGGTTGAGGAATGATGCAGGTACACATGTATCATGGAAAGGGAAGGAAAAGGTAGATCAACCTTTTGTGCCTGATCTGGTCAGTAGGTCACTCATATGTGGACGGTGACTCTAGTGGCTCTGAGCAGATCCTTGATGAGGATCTTGGCATTTTGTCTGTGGTTACTCCTGGAGTAATGAGAACTAGGGTTGTTTTGAGGACACCTGGCAGTGATCCAGGCATACGCAGGTCTACGAGGGTTAGATACCCTGTTGATAGGTTGAGATATGATTGATATATAGCCCATCATTATGCTTACATAGTAAAAGCAATACAGGAGGCTGAGCCCACTTGCTTTGAGCAAGCAATTGAAAATAAGAAATGGGAAGATGCCATGGATGAGGAGATGGCAGTATTGGATGCAAATGCAACATGGGAGTTAGTGCCTTTACCTAAGGAAAAGAAGGCAATTGGATGTAAGTGGGTGTATAAAGTCAAGCAAAATGCTGATGGTTCAGTGAGCAGGTACAAGGTAAGATTGGTTGCCAAGGGCTATGTGTAGACTTATGGCATAGACTATGAGGAGACATTCAGCCTGGTTGCAAGAATGGCAACCATGAGAGCTGTCATTGCTATGGCTGCAACAACAGCGAAGGATTGGTATTTACATCAAATGGATGTAAAAAATTCTTTCTTGCATGGTGATTTGCAAGAAGAAGTATACATGATGCAGCAACCAGGTTATGAGAATGATACACATCTAGATTTTGTGTGCAGGTCACACAAAGCCTTGTATGGCTTGAAGCAAGCACCCAGAGCATGGTCAAATAAGATCGAGGAGTATCTTGCTACCATTGGATTTCAAATATCCAATGCAGATTTTTTCACTATATGTGAAAAAGATAGATAGAGGGATCATGCTATTAGTCATCTATGTGGATGACTTGATTATCGCTGGTGATAGTGATGCAGACATACATGATGTCAGGATGCTGTTGAAGCAGAAGTTTGAGATGAAGGATTTGGGTGAGCTGCGGTATTTCTTGGGCATAGAGATGGTGAGATCACCTTATGGCATTTTGCTATTGCAGAGGCAGTATGGCTTGGACATGTTGTCCAAGTATGGTATGACAAGCTGTAAGCCTATTTCAGTGCCATTGGAGCAAAACACAAAGCTTTCCATAGATATAGGTGAGCTTTTGGAGGACACACTACATGCAGGCGCATAGTGGGTAGTTTGATCTACATGACCATTATAAGGCCAGACTTAAGCTATGATGTTGGACTTGTGAGTTAGTTTATGTAGGCCCCTAGGAAACCTTGGATGCACCTAGATGGATCCTCAAGTACATAAAGTCCATAGTTGATTATGGACTTTTCTATGAGGTTGGTACAGAGATACAGTTGCATGGGTACACAGATGCTAATTGGGTTGGTAGTATTATAGACAGGAGATCTACCAGTGGCTTTATGTTCTCATTTGGGAGTGCTGCTATGAGTTGGAGCAATAAGAAGCAAACAACAATTGCCTTGTCGAGTACAGAGACAGAGTACAGGGGTGCTACTATGGTAGCTTGTGAGGTATCTTGGTTTCAGGTGACATGGGAGAGCCCGTGGATAGGGCAATTATCATATATTGTGACAACATGAGCAGCATACACTTGGCCACTAACCCAGTATATCATGCTAGAATGAGTAGGGTTGCCACTTAGAAATAACTTAAACACTTGTAGGACATTGGGACTACGGTCATAACCTGTGGTGTACAAGCACACTTGCCTTTGCATAGCACTATCTACCACTTAGTCTCACTTTGACTAGTCTTTACTCGCTTCTTTTAGCACTCTTTAAAACTCTAATCGGCCTTTCACTTGCATGCTCACATGTGAGATTGTCATTGTTGGTTTTTTTTCAATAAAAGGCTTTACTTGTCTTCCATTGTTTTTTGCAGCTTTTGTTTCTACCGTGCCCGAGGACGTGTGCGATTTAGGAACGGGGGAATGTTCCACAGGAACACTCACGGGAACACGGATTATGGAAGGAGGCCGGAAGCAATTAATGCAAGAGAGCGGGATTGTAGCCATGGGAACATAAAGACGCACATAATTTTTCCATATTTTTGTGCCGAAGTGCAATGTAAATCGTTTTAGGCCAATGTGGGTTCTAAATGAGAGTTCTAAGTATATTAAGCAAGGCTCACTTATGGGGTTGTCCGTCCATGTGTGAAAGAGGCCTAGGGTTAGGGTTAGGGTTAGTGACATCTCTATAAAAGAGATGTTAGCTAAAGAAAGGGAACGTTTTTTGGCCATTCTCATAAGCTATTGAGTGAAGCTCTTGAGCTCTCAAGCTATGGCAACTCTCTAACTCTCTCTCTATTGTACTCTAATGAGCATCAAGCTCCAATGAGTATAGCTCCACTTCTTTCTCTTAATCTGTTTTAGCATCATTGAAGTAGATTAATCTATGATTAGTTGAATGCTTCTTTCTTTCTCTTGTGTATGCATGCTTGTAGTGAGTGTGTGTGTAGTCTCCATTGATGCAAGATCTTGCCCACTTCATTGGCAATGATTTATTCATGGATGGACTCTCTCTATGAGCTTGTGGGTTTGTGAATGTTACATTCTATGCTTGCTTAAGCTCATGGGTTAGTAGATGCACGCTTATGGGTTTACTGGCATTAGGGAAAGCTAAGATTTAATCAATGTTTGAATGGGATTAAGAGATTGCCATGCATTGCTTGTTCTCTTGGTTAGTGTAGTGGGTTTAAGGGATTGAGAGATTGATTGAGGTGTTGAATGGTTGAATCGTCAAGTGGTGGTTCGTGTATGTGAGCTCTCCCGCAAGGGATAAGCCTTCATGCACTAATCGGGTCGAGTCCTCGGATTGACATTGTGTTTCTTAACACATTTGTTGATCGGTAGTACTCTATGAGCACTATATTGTACGGTAGAGAGAACCGCTCTACAATGGCGCTGCTGCTATCTGCCGGGGAAAGAGTGCCTACATTAGTTGAGCACCATACACACACTACCACTCCTTGTTAAGCTCCAATTGGTTGCAAAACTATTGGATAGGAGAGCAAGCTTTGGGACTAATTTTTATACTTATTTAAGACTAATCTGTTGTTAAATTCTCTTTATTTGTCTTGCAATTTGAGTGCGATTGGCTAGCTACGCTTCTCCCTTGAGGTCAGGACAAGGATTCAACACACGAGAAGGATTGGAGGTAGGCACTAAACCTGCCAATTTCAATTTGTGTGCGAAAGAGAGAGGCCTGTTTTTGCATTTCTATCATTCTGTTTAAGGATAATCTTTGCTGTCTGAGGTTAATTTTTACAGTTTTAATTTTTTGCATGTTCGTTTTATTTTCTGTTCTTAGCTTAGTCTAGTTTTTTGCATCTTTAATTTTGTGCATTTTAGTTCTCTGTTAAACCTGCACCTATAGAGAAACTGAAATTTGTACACACACATGAAGACTGAACATTTCGAATTCGCTGCAAATCTCACAGCTGCACACGCATTAAATTCGCTGTAAATCTCACAACTGCACACACATTGAGTTCACTGCACACGTACTTCAAAAAAGGAAATAATAATAATAATAATAATAAAAGAAGGCGACTGTGCGTGAATAGCACACCGTGCGGAGAGACCCACACACCGCACCATAAAGACTGCCACCACACCAGATACCGCACCGGATAAGGGGGTGCCAAAAAAAAAGAGTCTGGAAAATTTTTCACTTTCTGCCGCAAAAAATTGGGAGGTTATCTAACTTTTCGAGAGGAGTTAGAAAACACCCATCGTCGAAATTTTGTTCCCAGAACCATTTTCCCATAGAGAGTCAGTATGGAAAACTGGTAAATTTTAGGCGATTTTTTATCCTGAAAAATACACTATTTTTTTAGCCTAATGTGTTCGAGGGGGTTCAAAATGGGTTCTTGCAAAGTTTGAGCCAACTTGAAAATTTTTGGATTTTTTTGAAAAAACTTAAAATTTGACCTTATGCACTTGCGGCGGTCGGGACGTCATATAGACGCTGCCATAGGGTCTAGGGCACCTTCTAGAGTACCTACGCAGGAAAGTGGGACCCAATCGGTAGAAAATTTGGCAGATATTGCTGAAACCTTTTTCGAATCCCAATCTGATACCCTTTCCAGGACAACTAGCTCATTGTCTATGGACAATCTAGGGCCGTCAAATAGTCATCCCTTAGCCCCAAATAGGACACCCACAAGATCTTTTAATCCATTTGAAGTCGAAATCATGGGGTTACCACTCAATGTGAGACTTCAATATGTCTACACGAATGCTCAAGGAGCTGAGATCTTTAGGGATCCACAACAACAGTATCTCGTTAAGATTGCAGACTTTTTCTCAGAGCTTGATAGAGCACCTCTAGTCAATGACCAGGGTAACATGTACATGGGTGGAGATGGTGTTCGCTATGAAGTCACCTATCCTCGAGAGAATGTAGACAAATTAGGAGAGCTCCCTAAGAGTGAGTTCCTAGATTTATCAAAGCCTTCCGGAGAAAGGGAGTCTAGAGATGATTGGCTCATTGAGCCGGACATGCCTGGACCATCCAATGCCCAGTCCTCAAAGCCATCCATAGATGATTTACTTTTTGTAGATCTAAATTTAGAAAGGGACAGGAAAGGTAAGAGCAAAATGGATCAGGGGACTGAGAACCAATGGGAGTTTGTACGACAAATTCCAGTGACAAAGGTCTTTCAGGATGACCCACTTCAAGAGGTCTATAAGGACTCTTTAGAAGGATATTATGCCACAACTAGATTGCCAGAGCTAGATCTTCCTCTAGCACTTGTGGTGGTAGTCGAGAAGCTTGCAGGATACAAGACTCGATTGTTGATGATAAATGGGCCAATGAATACCGAACCTTAGATTGGAAGGAGATTCGTGAGCTCACGTGGAGAGGACAACCATTATTCATGGAAGTGTTCTCAACTAATACAGCTAAACTAGGAGAGACATCCTTTCTTGGAGAAACTATTGCTCCTCTCCTATGAGAGTTCACTAGAGAGGGACCCTCAACATCAAAGTGGACCACTGCAAGTAGCCCAACTCTAGCACCAAGATATTGTCCTACACCAACCACAGATCACACCACAACAACGTTTCTCTCACTATGACAATCGGAGGGTAGGGGAGCCAACTCGGCCTCCCATAAATGCACCTCCTGAAATGCGGGTAACAAGATCTTTGGAGGGGGTTGGTGAGGCAGGTAATAGGGGACCCACACCAATTTGTAATAGGGGACCCACACCAATTTGGGATGCATATGGACCATCTTACCAAAGAGAGGAACCACTAAGAGTGAGAGGCCGTAGGCCCGATGATGAGTATTCAAGACGAGTAAGGCCATCAACTCTTCAGAAACTGGTAAAGAAGTACGAAGGGTCGGGAGATCCATATGACCATGTAGCAGCATTTAGGCAAGCAGTTCGAGCTGAGCAAGTGATTGACAAGCATACGCAAATTGAAGGATTTGGGCTCACTCTTGAGGGAAAGGCCCTTGCTTGGTTTTGGGCACTAGAGGCTTCAGACAAATCTTCTTTACGAGTTTTGGAAGAGAGATTCATTGCTACTTTTTCCTTGATGGGGATTCAGCATGACACAGTAGCAAACATCTACTCTTTCAAGTAAGGCGAGACTGAGAGTGTTAGAGACTGTGTAAATAGGATGAAGCAGTACATTAATCATTGCCCAGAAGATGAGAAGCCCACCCAGAGTCGATTAATTTCTCTCTTCTTAAAAGGACTCAAAAATTCAACACTGCACACACATCTCTATGCAAAGAAGCATACAAATTTCAATGAGTGTTGCCATGATGCTATGGATTTCGTAGATAACTTCAAATTCCAAGATGGTATTGGCCCTGAGGTGCAACCTAGAGATCAGTTGAGTGATGACCAAAGTTCAGGGTCTAGCGCACTAGTAAATCCAGACCAGATAGCTAACCTAGTACTAAGGAGATTGGGATAAACCTATCGCCCACCCATGCAGCCACAACAACAACAGCGAATGAGGAGTGTACTACCTACAGGTCCTCATCTTTGTGGAGCATGTGGCAGTGGTAACCACCATAAAACCGAAGAATGTAATACCTTTTCTCCTCTAGTCACAAACCAACCACAAAGAAGTGGTGCTAGGCTTGTGCTTGGAATTTTACCCACACCACATAGGAATGTACTCGCATTGCAAGAATGAGACAAGAGCGTGAGAAGCAAAGGGGTGCAGTGGCTCCACAAATGCATCAACAGTATACTAATTTTGAACGTAAGCCACCCATGGCACAAGAGCAAGCACGACCTGTACTTGGAGCTCAACCTCCTGCTCCTGGGAGTGCTCCTGTGAGGTTTGTTGACTACGACAATTCAAGTATGTGTAGAGACTTGGTAAACCCAAGCTATGTGGAGGAGGAATATGCATCATATTCATCCAAGGAAAATCTCTTTGAAAGTCCCGCATATCCAAGCCAAGCACTGGAGCCTCAACCGGGGGAACAAAATTCTTTCATGTTGCTAGGCAACTACCAACCTAGGAGTCCAGGCCCCTCAGGTCACTGGCAGCAAAGGAAAGTAGAATCCAAACTAATGGGCCCCTGTTATGAGTGCAGAGAACCCCATTGGGCTCGTGATTGTCCACATCACCCAAGGCAAGCAGCTCGATCCAATATAACAGTACCATAATTTCCACCAATTGAAAGATATTGTCTAGGGTGTTGTGTAGAACACTTTCCAAAGGATCGTTTGCTGAAACCACATGAGGAAGGCACCTCTCAACCAAAGGTCTCACTCAACTTTGTAGAGGCAGTTCCATTGCCACCTTCATCAGAGAATGAGGATGTCGTGCCACTTAGAGTCATGACTAGATCACAGCAGACACAAAATCCCAAAATGCAGACTGATGAGACACCTCGAACTAGGGATGCAAAGGCAAATCTAGTGGACAAGACCCTACATTCCAATAGAAAAAGGACCACTAGGAGGAAAAAGAACCGCAACAAGCAAACTAAAAGAGTGCATCCACTAGTTCTCAAGAATTCTCTAAACAAAACATGAAGGATCAAGCTTTTACATCCCAAGAAGTGCATGAGGAGCATCAACCTCAACCTGGGCCTAGTGAGGCTAATATAACCGAGGATAGTTCTGGGGGTTCTGTTTTTGTGGATAAGGTGAACGAGACTCTAGATGCCATCATTGATGCTCATAGAAGTCGCATTGCAGCTTTATATGAGCCACCCAAGAAGCTTCAAGAATACCCAAACCCTCGTGGGGAGAAGATCAATCTAGCCGTACATCAGCAACTCATTAGGGAAGCTCAATCAATACTTAAGGGCCCACCTCCACCTCTCCCTCGAGGCCCCACCTCTCTTAAGCCAACATTAGAAACCATACCAGAAGTGTCATCAAGTTGGGAAATGAAAAGTGAGCTGATCTCACAAGCTCATAGAGCGAGAAGTCTGCACCAATTGACACCCCATTGAAAGAAGGCATTCGCCCACCTAGTCTTGCCTTTCCAAGCAATGATGAAGTTATTGATGCTAACGAGGACATGGCAAATGAGATGTGGGCAGCAGTTCGTGAGAAAGTTAATGAGAATATGTCCTCTATTATTTCACCTCCATTCTCTGAAGTGGATTTTACCAGGGGCACAGAAAACAACTTTAAACGCCCAAGCATCCAGGAGGAAGTTCAAACAATTGTTTCTCCTAGAAGTAAGCATACAATGAAAACCTTACCAGGGGCACAGAAAACAACTTTAAACGCCCAAGCATCCAGGAGGAAGTTCAAACAATTGTTTCTCCTAGAAGTAAGCATACAATGAAAATCTTACCATCTTATTTGGGAGAATATGAGAACTGTTCTCAAACCTTGAGGATACCCTTCATGCATAGAAGGTTGACAAAGGAGATGGATATGGGTATCGTGCAAGCTATTTTGTCAGCACCAGTGGCTTGTACCTTACCTTTGCTTGATTTGATAAAGCTTCGACCAGAGTTGTGGAATGATATTGCCACATGTTTGTCAGAGCAGGTATTGCTACAAAAGGGTCACCATCAATGTACTATACACCAAAGTGCAGGAAAATTTTGTGAGGACGATCAGGGAAATGCTACCCTCCCATTAGAAGTGCGAAAAGTAGCTTCAACTGCAATGCTTGATAGTGGTGCAGGAGTGGGCATAGTGACAAGGTCCATTTGGGAAAAGTGGAGCAAACCAGCTATTAGGAGTACCAGGATGCGCTTGCAGCTAGCAGATGGAAGCTTAGAACATCCCATTGGGCTGCTAGAGAACATATTGGTCACCACATGTGGAATTGAATATGAGCACACATTTGCAGTATTGGATTTTGGAAAGCATCCAAACTATGAAGTGATATTGGGTAGACCATTCATGCGACAATTTCAAATGATTCAATATTGGGGATACAATTATTTGTACCTCCGACATGATTCTGTCATCACAAGGGTCAACCTAAAAAATCACTCATATCGTGATGTAACGCGGTCTCCAATAAATGAGTTTGATTCTACTTCATCTGAGGGCTCAAGAGTTACATTGTCAGATGGGCGAGAAGATCTGTGGATTTGTGGAGCCTCATGTAAGGATTTCAACACTGAAAGACTTAAGGGTAATCGAAGTGTATCAGATGAGGCATACATTCCACAACCCTTCCCTGAGCACTTAATTGATCCCCTAGAATGGAGTCATGTCCTTGCAACATTATCAACATGTGCTTTACCTAAGCCAATTCAATTTTGTGACTCACATGGATATGACATTATTCCTATACGAATGGTACAACCACATGACCTTCTAGATGATTTGTACTATGGGGATGCATCCACAAAAGCACTGCGTGTAGAGGAAGTCTCAGTGGAGGATTTAACACTCGAATCTGCTAATGATGCTGATAAGGAAGATGGATGGGACTCTGATTTTGATAATGATGTGAAAATCCCCGAGGAAGAGTTAGGAAAGGCACGCCTACTCTTGAGAGGAAGGGAGGTTCAAATAGAGATCCCTCGAAGCCAACCCAAACGTAAATGCTGTAAGAGCCATAAGAGAATCCGTAAACAAGATGAGAGGGAACGACGTGAGAGAATACAAAAAGAAAACGAGGAGTTTAAGAATGAACACTCTCGACCACCACCTCACTTCTCAGGAAAGAATGGATATCTATACTATGTCCAAGCACAAGATAGTATCAAAGACCAAGTAAAATGATCAGATGGATTCCAACCAGGAGAAAAGCTAAAAACTGTTAGGCAAAAATCCCAAAAAAACAAAGAGACCAAAACAAAAACTCAAGTCTCAAACCGATTCAAAAGAGAGTGTCGGAAGTGCAAAGATAAAGGTTGAACGAAAAAATCTGATGCAAGATTGCAAAAGAGAGCTCAAAACTGCATGGTCTTCAATTAGTGATGACTCAAGTGGACAAGAACAAGGTCTCAATGTTCCCCCCAACTTCACATAGTACACTCTTCAAGATCGGAAGATTGTTCTTCAACAGCCCATGCGACAAAAGCCAAGCATGCCAGGGGTTTCATATGATGGTCCAGAAGATGCAAAAAAATTTGATATCGCTGAGCTAGGAAAAGAGTCTCGCTATGTGTGGATTGCCACAGACTTGTCCTTAGATGAGGAGAAGTTATTAATTCAAACAATAAAGGAGTATCGCGATGTTTTTGCTTGGAGTTATAAAGACCTCAAAGGAGTTGATCCAAGCATATGTCAGCATACAATTCCATTGCGAGAGGATGCAAAGCCTTCCAAGCAACGTCCTTATACTTACAATGAGAATTTTGCACGAAAGATAAAAGAAGAAATAGACAAGCTCTTAGAGGCAAATTTTATCTGTGAGATTGAACACACTGAATGGGTCTCCCCTATTGTACTGGTGCCCAAGAAAAATGGAAAACTTCGAGTATGTGTAAACCTCAAGAAGGTAAATGCAGCTACTGTACGTGATCATTACCCACTTCCAATCACGGATCATGTTTTGGAACGTGTTACAGGGAAAAAGGCATATAGTTTCCTGGATGGATTCTCCGGTTACAATCAAGTGTCAATTGATCTGAAGGATCAACACAAGACAGCCTTTGCTACTGAAGATGGCATCTTTGCCTATCGTGTTATGCCATTTGGTCTAACAAATGCACCTACAACCTTTCACTGGTTAATGAGTCATGTATTCAAGGAGTACCTTAGGCTATTTCTTGAGATCTTCATGGATGATTTATGTGTTCACTCACAAGAGTATGATGATCATATAGAACACCTCAGACTTGTGTTTCAAAAGTGTCAAGTTTATCGTATATGCTTGAATCCTGACAAGTGCAAATTCATAGTAAGACAAGGGAAGATTTTGGGCCATATTGTTTCTCGCAACGGTATTTCAACGGATATGGATAAAATTGATGTCATTGTCTCATTACCTCGGCCTATCAACCCTAAAGGGGTACAAATATTCATGGGACATTGTGGCTATTATCGTCGATTCATCTACATGTACGCTGTCCCAGCCAGACCATTATATGCTCTTCTTGTAAAGTTTAATTGGACTAACGAGTGTGAGGAATCCTTTGAAAAGTTGAAGCAAGCATTAGTGTCTACACCCATCTTAAGGACACCAGATTGGAACCAAATCTTTCATGTCCATATTGATGCTTCAAACTTTGCAATTGGATGTATTTTGGCTCAATCGGGAGAATATAATAATAAGGATTTTCCAATCTCATATGCTAGTCGACAGTTGAACAATGCTGAGAAGAATTATACCACAACAGAAAGAGAAGGTTTGTCCATGATACATGCAGTGAAAAAGTTTCGCCATTACCTTTTGGCAAACAAATTTATATTTTTTGTGGACCATTAAGCACTGCTATATTTGGTGAATAAGCCTTGTGCAACTGGAAGGATTGTGAGGTGGTTTGTCATCCTTCTTGAAGTTGATTTTGAAGTGGCAGTCCGAAAAGGAACAACTCATCTTAGGACAAATCATTTGTCTCGAATCACCTCTGGAGAAGCTCCTGTGGGTGTGGATGATGATATATTAGATTCAACACTTTTCCTTGTAGAGACAGCTCCTAAATGGTCTGAACCCATCTTAGAAATTTTGACAAGTGGCCAGATACAACTAGCGGGTCCTAATGTGGACCTATGGCGACCATTCAAGTTAATCTCAGGAAGATTATATCGTCATGGTAATGATGGAGTGTTGCGGCTTATACCTAACCCTGACCAATATGAGGAGATCTTGGAATGGGCACCTAAGGGTATTAGTGGAATCCATGGATCAGCAGCTACTACTTGTGTGCGACGTATAACGCAGGATGGGCAATGGTGGCCTACCATGCATGCGGATGCTGAAAAATTTGTTCGTAACTGTGCTTCATGTCAAATTCAACAACCAATTCATAATGTCACATTATTCCAAATTTCAACTACACCAAGTTGGAGTAAGTATATTGTGGACTATCTTCAGCATGGTCATACTGATCGAACAATTCCTAAATATCGAAAGCATGCTATTGAAGTTAAAGCGGCCAACTATATACTGATAGAGGGCCAACTCTACAAGAGGGGCAAGGATGGCAACTTGCGCATGTGTGTATGTGAAGCTGACTACTTGAAAATCTTGACTCATGCACATGTAGGTGTTGGGGGTGGACACTTTTCGGGCAATACCACAGCTAAGTTGATTAGGTGGTCTAGGCTTTGGTGGCCAACCTTACAAATGGATGCCGTAGAATATGTAAAACATTGTGACGATTATTAAAGGACCAAACCTCCCATCACAAAGGACATATGCCATTGCGGCCTATGTTAAGCACACGTGCATTTGCCAAATGGGGTATTGATTTTGTCGGTCCCATTAAACCTCCAGCACGTCACACGCATGCCGAATATATTATAGTCGCAACTGACTATTTGACCAAATGGGTAGAGGAAAAGGCTACCGTAAAAAATGATGCCAGAACCACAACCAAGTTCTTGTATGAGTACGTGTTTACACGCTATGGCTTACCTATTGAAATCGTTAGTGATCAAGGTGTGCACTTTGTGAATGAGGTCATAGAGACAAGATAGGCATGTAAATATCTTGCATTTTAGTCTTGATCTTGAAAATCCAAACTATGAGAAGTTAGATTACATTGTAATCAATATTTTATATTTGTATAATCAATATTGATTACATTGTAATCAATATTTTATATTTTTATCTCAGCTTTGTGGAAGCCATCCTTGGGTAGACTAGGGTTCCATAGGAGAAAGCTATGGCAGCTGGAAGTCTTCCATGATGTAGAGAGAGAGAGAGATAGAAAAAGCACATGTAAGAAGACAATAATGGGCACAACTCAATGATTATGATTGATTGATGTGATAACTCATGGAGTACAATGCCTTTTTGTAGGTATAAAACCTTATCTTTTGACTCAACATAATCATTCAAAGTAATAAACATATAACACATGGCAACCCACTTATCTTATCCAGATAAGGGAGATAAGGGTGGGTTCACACACAAGTACACATAAGTGAGTGTTCACACCCTATTAGGGGTTGTTCACACACACACACACACACACAAGTAGGTGGACACATAAACAAGGGTACACACATAGGATGCGACATGTACACATGAAATGGTTACACACAAGAGACTTTGAAATACCCAACAAACCCCCCTTCCGAGCGAAGGTGGTGAGACCCTCACGCAAAACAATTACTACCACATACCCCATCCACCCTACCTCAGAGCTAGACTCACCATATGCACCTCCTGTGCAATGGTATTCTCTCCTATCAAGATAAGATCGAGGCAGCGAGGTCAACACTTAGTCACCCCCTGACTCCTAACCCTCCCTCAGATCTAGACTCACCATATGCACCTCCTGTGCTGCAACGGTAGTCTCTCCTATCAGGGTAAGACGGAGGCATCTCGAGAAGATAACCCCATGTGGGTGGCGGTGGTGCAGAGGGCTCATGAGGCTGTCGATTTTAGGAGTTGAAGAGCAACACCGTAGGCATGAATGGATTGGTAGGATGGAGCAGAGGAGTGTGTAGAAGACCGTGCGCGGGAAATGGGATGCGGGGGGAGACGGCCAAAAAATGGGCTGAGCTTCGCTAGAAAGGGGATGGAGTGAGTGCAGAGAGGCCGCCAATGGGCGGAGTTGGGTGGTAGCGGAAATAGCAGCGTCGGGTCCGATGATGGAGAGCGTGGATGGGAATGGCCGACACGAACGGGTAACAGCTCGGACGTGATGGAGCCGGGTCCTACTGCACCAAACCCTAACAAAAGGAATCCTAAAACCCTAAAGCTCTGATACCATTTATGGAAGCAGGCCTAGGGTAGGCTAGGGTTCGAGAGAGAGAGAGAGAGCAGATAGTAATGGGCATAACTCAATGATTATGATTGACCACTCAAGGAGTGCATCATATACTACGCAAGCATTCGAATGGTACTTCTATTGGCCCAGCATGAGAAAGGATGTTGTCAAAAGGTCAAGTATAATTGTCGAAGGACTCTAAGATTGCTTATGTCTGTACTTGTGCCCAAGAGGCCATGGAAAGTATACCGATGGACTTCATTTTTTACTTGCCAAAGTCAAATTTTGGGAATGATAGTATTTGGACCCTTGTAGACAAGTTTAGTAAGCAAGCTCATTTCATTCGATTGAGGAAGACCATCAAGGCACACCATATGGCAAGGATTGTTATGTCATAGGTGTTCAAACATCATGGAATGCCTAAGTCTATTGTTGGTGATCGAGATCCCAAGATTGCCAGTTTGTTTTGGAGGGCATTGTTTGATAAAATTGGATTTTTCTTCCTCGTATCATCCATAGACGGATGGCCAAAGTGACATAGCAAATTCAACCATATTGGATTTGTTGAAGTGCTATGTGGCTTTCAGACTAGCATTACCCAATCATTGGAGGATTCATGTGAGTCTCCTAAGAGCTTATAAGGGTCCTGAACCTTTGGAACTAGTCAATCAGGATCCATTGGAAGTTGAAGAGCTAGAGGAAGTTCTTCAACCAAAGCAGATTGTCTTTTATAAGGAAAGAAGGGGATCGCATGGCAAGGTTACTAGAAAGTACCTTCTCAAGTTTAAGAAATATTTAGCCATGGATGCCAAGTGGGTGGGTGAGAACTTCCTTGCGAAATGTGCACGGGTTTTATAGATATATCAGGAAGCTATTCAATTAAGGACAACGATTAGAAGGGATATCTCCAACCTCTGTATTTTGACATCCAAGGATCTAGGAACAAAGAAGAATGCTCAAGTTTTATATTCCATTGCAAGAAATTCAGTATTCTAGAACTCGAGGGTTGTCCAAGTTGTATCCAAAAGGAAAAACTCTAAGATTGAACAACACTAAATCTTTTGTACAAGAGTCATGAGACTAGCCATCTCATGGAGGCATTGTTTATCAGTGAAGGAAATCGGAACTGAGTACATGGACATGAATACTATTAGTCTACCATAGAGATTGATATGGGTAGTTGGACTACAGTAGGAACTAGAGTAAAAAACAAGAAATTGGTGTCAAAACCAAAGAACTATTTCTGCATTCATTTGTTCATTTGATTTATGCTTATGAGCATATATGTGTATGTGTGCCAAGGGTTGGGGACACCCGGTAAAACCCAAGGACAGATGAGTCCATGGCTCTTTTATATGGATCTTTTGGTTGATCTTGCTGATCTTCAACGAAGATTCTATTTTGATTTTTATAAGTGAATATATTATTGGGTACTATGAGCTAAGAACTATTGAAAAGGCCCCTGAGTGGACAGGTGGTGCCATAGGTACACCAATGAAGGAATAATTAGAAATTAGGATTCAACCGGATATTTTGGAGGATTATGATTAGTGAAACTATGATTTCATTAAATGATTGTTTTAAAGACTACTGAATCTGTGAAAAAGGTAATTTCATATTGGGTGTGTAAGTGGTGTGACTAGTTTTAAGTTTGTATGAATATTCGGCTAGGGGGCCTGGGAACTCTTTTCCCTAGTACCCGGGACAAAACCTAACCAAATTCCTAATTGGATCTCATCACTACAGTGGTTGGGCGGTTGGCTAACCCATGGGACTAGATGGGGACTGAGGGATCCCTAAAATGAGACTCAATTCCATTGTGGTACGATAGATGAAGTAAATCCCGGATAGAAAATGTTCTATGGAAAAGAATCAACGGTTGTGCCTCTCAATGAGGAAAAAAGCGTTGGTCTCTAATGATCCAAGTGCAAGTCTTTTCCTTGATTTGACCATGGGACTTACAGGTTCAGTCAGATCAGTTCAGTTAGTTAAGGCTCTTGACTACATTAGAGTAAAAATATCTGTGGAGGAATCGCCCGTGATTTTCGGGCGAGGGAAGTTTTTTCGGGTTCGGTTTTGGAAGAACCGAGGGATTAGTCTCTTGTCTGGATATCGGTGGGTGAGACCCCGAGTGAGGGACCCTGCCCCGCGCAAGAAGTGCTACTCCCGCTGCTAGCACCCCCGAATTTGTTGTGCAGAGGGGGCAGGGATCTTTCAAACGCCAAGCATATAATTTGTTCTCTTATTTTTATAAATAACATTTGCTTAAATTTTTTTGTGTAAAATTTATCCTAGTAAAATTTTAATATATTGTTAGTTTTATGCATGTAAATTATTTTGTTTATGCATGTGAAACTTATCCACATGAAATTTCATATTGTTAAACCTATGTCTATAAAATTATTTTATTTGTATGCATAAAATTTATCCATGTGGAATACACGAGTGGGCATAAAGGTTTTCTATATTAACTAGGTTTTATACATGGTAAACTTTATAATACACAAGCTTTATGTGTGTTAAATTTTTCCATAAATAAGTTGCAGTTGCAATTTCAAAAAGTTGACTTTATTAAATGTCCATATAAGGCATTGTCGTCATAGTAATTTCATCAGAAGTGTTTCAAGTTTTGAAAACGTTTTTGTAGCCCATTATAGCCTACAACATATTCTTTAGCAATGGATCCTTTTCAACTTAGCTTGTGGGATTTCCTTGGAAAGGTAAGGCTTGGAGTTACAAAGGATGAGCTCTTACCAATATTTTGTGCAAAATTGATGTGCAATAAAATTTAATGTTGCGCATCGATGCAAAGAGTATGACATCAAGATCAGGGCATTGCTCTCCTCCTCCATAAAATCCTCCTCATTTGGTTCTTTAGCCTTGTCCTCAAACACACAATCACTAGGGCCATTTTAAATGCAAGGTCTAAGGGCTCCTAGATTTATGGTATCTTAGCATCATGAACCATCTGCACTAAACCTTGTCTTTCAAGGTTTTTCATCTCCTTGAACCACTCCCCATGACTTATGTGGTTCGAAGCACCTAAATCAACATACCATACATTATCTTTATGTGCTGCTTCAACATTTTCAGACATGGCATTAACGACATACTACATAACAAAGAACCTTTCATTATCCTCATTGTTTTTGCTCGAGGATAATGCATAGTTGTTTTACTACAATTTTTCATTTTGCATGTCAGCCTGCTTCTTATAACAATTTGCCTGCACATGTCCAAGCTTACGACAATAAAAGCATCCACATGTATCATTATCACCTTTGCCAATTTCCACGACCTCTTTGACTCCCCCTGCCTCTAAATTGGCCTCTTCCACTTGTGTGTTGTTGTTGTTGTGAATTCTGGGACTATTGTTGTTGCTGCTTCTGCTGGCCATAATTCTGATTACCTGTTCGGCCACCTCCTTGGCCGCGTCCACGGCCTCCTCTACCTCGTCCTCTTCCTGAACTTGTGTAGAACGCCTGTTGCTCTGAACTGTTTTTGTTTTGTGAAGGTTGTTGGTCTTCACCCAAGCTCTTCTCTTCTATAATCAACATAGACACCAAGTCTGTGAAATTGGGAATGTTTTTCTGAGTCTAAATATATGTCTTGAATGCCTTGTATTGTGGCCCGAGACCACGTAGACATACTTCCACCTTATCATCCATCATCTACTGAAACGCCAATAGATGCAAGGGATTCCACAATACCCTTGATCTTCAATGCATAGTCATTCACAGACATACTCTTTTTCTCCACAGTATGAAGTTCATTCTTTAACTGTATCTTTCATGCATTGGTATTCGTTTCATAGAGTATTACCACCAAGGTGTCCCACACTTCCTTGGGGGACTTGGCATCCTATATGTGCCCAATCATGGTGTCCTGTATATACTGATAGAGAGCCAATACATAACTTTTCTGGCTCCTTGGTTCCAATCCTTGAACTCTTTCACATCTGCAGTCGGATTGATCTCCGGTATCTCCGGTGCCTCTTCATGCTCACCTTCTATATGTAGTCCCACTTTCCCATCAGGAAATTTGTCAACCTGAACCTCCAAGCATGGAAGTTGTTCTTATCAAGCTTCTCAGCAACAATATGGTTTATGCCATCATTTGACATCTTGCTAGACACACAAATTTACCAGAAACAGCACTCTGGTTTGTCCTGCACAAACTACTGTATTTTTTTCAGCGGTACTATACTACACTCAAATGTCACAAACCAGTGACCTCAATGTGCATACATACACCCAATGTCAATTGTTGACCTCCTTGCAGCACACACAATGTTTGCACAACCAATCTGTCTTCCGAAAGTTCTTAAAATAGAGTTCTACAGAGAATCGATGACTTACCGCAGTGCTCAAAATCGCTTGCTTGCGATAAACGGATGTCATACCGCGCCCGAAACACGTTTTTGGCCCAAAAAATCTACGAAGAAAGCTCCTCAATCAGAGATCATTTGCCTGTGCCTCCTGTAGAGCTCCCGCAACAAGGGTGTAGTCGCCAACACAAATAGGGAAGAGTAGATGAAGCTCTTACCCTTGTACCACTTCCCGTGCTTCTCTTGCTTGCAGCTCAGCCCTTAGCATGAACCAGGCTCTGATACCATGAAAAGATGCAGGGGAGAAGAGAGCTTGAGCTCTTACAAGCACACACACACACTCACAAAACCCTAAAAGAGAACACACAAGGTGAGAGGCTAAAAATCTTCTTCTTCTTCTTCACACAACACTCAA
Organism: Cibotium barometz; assembly: GCF_041138505.1. Lineage (NCBI taxonomy): Eukaryota > Viridiplantae > Streptophyta > Polypodiopsida > Cyatheales > Cibotiaceae > Cibotium > Cibotium barometz. The sequence goes on along the minus strand of NC_141071.1, from coordinate 55,952,157 downwards.
CACACCATATGTAAAGATAAGAGTACACACCATATGAAAAGGTACTCAAACCAAATACATACTAGGGTTCTCTATAGTGTGAACCCAACTAAATGAGCTAGTGCTATAACTATGCTAGTCTGTAGAATGGCTGTCACACAGCCTGTCATCCCACTGGCCGCATATCACCCACACCATGATCTCACCAACCATGCCAGTGGTGTAAGTGTGGGGCCTATCCCCCAGGCAGGTCATCAGTGTCCACCGCCTCACTAGATGAGCTCGATATCTCAACAGTGCATGTATGGCTCACACAGAGCTAATATGGTTTGGTTCCGCTTCATTTTCGAGAGATGTGGAGTGCATAGTACACCCACTGTGTATGTTTGCAAGGAGAGTGATGCCAAAGTACTTGATATGTTTACAAGGAGAGAGTGCCAACAAAGAAATTGATATGCTTCTATGTCCCAAATGCTAGGACATGAATTTTAATATCAAGGGGAGTTGATTAAATGTTCTGTGGTTAAGGAGACGACCATTGTGAGGTTACGCATAGGAAAGAAAAAATTTGGCGATATTTCCATATAGATGATGGAGGAATAGTAGGAATGAGTGGGAACCCTTAGATTTCGATACCATCATCAAGCAAGAAGTTGAGCTTCCAATCATGGTGCATGCAAATGAAATGCACCACATTATAGTAAATGATTATTAGAACCTGCCAACTATGAGACAATACTTGGTTTTGCATTTTGGGCTAGATGGTATCTTATTTTTGGATGATAAGGAGATACACCAGAGGGTAGAAAAATTAATGACTTTTTCATTGACTTATAGCCTCCCCATGTTATCTTAATCAAGCATCAACTCACATATAGTTTTTACTCTTATTTCTATAAATAACATTTGCTTATCTTTTGTGTGCGTAAAATTTATCCTAGTGAAATTTTAATATATTTTTAGTTTTATGCACGTAAAATAATTCTATTTGTGCATGTAAAATTTATCCACAAGAAATTTTAATATTGTTAAACCTATGTCTATAAAATTATTTTATTTGTATGCATAAAATTTATCCACGTGAAATACACGAGTGGGCATAAAGGTTTTCTATTAACTAGGTTCTATACATGGTAAACTTTATAATACACAAGCTTTATGTGTGTTAACTTTTTTATTTAATAAGTTGTAGTTGTCACTTTCAAAAAGTTGACTTCATTAAATGTCCATTTAGTCTAGGTTTACTTTAGTGTGAACACACATCATTATGTGTGTGTTGCTTGTGTGGAGAATAATGAAGCAAAGCTATGATGCTTCTCTATCTTGTGTTGATGATTAGAATATAGATTTGGTGTGCCCTCTTCTATTTCTTATTATGGTATCAGAGCCTGAGTTGCTAAAATCTAAGTTGTGAGAAAGAGGGAAGAAGCTATGAAGAAAGCCATTGGAGCTTGGAGACTTGTGAAGCTGTGGAGCACACCAAATCAACAGATCTGAGAGCTTGGTTTATCAAGTAAGAATAGCTAAACACCCTTGAGCGGTTTGCAGGTAAATCTGACAAGAACAAAGCAAATCTAAGTTGCCAAAGAGCAAAGCAAAAATCTGGTTTTGAAGCTTTCCATTGAAGCTTGCAAGAGTCAGATGATGTTGTACTTGCAGATCTGGAGCCACAACATGTATGTGGCAAGGTTGGATGCATGAGCAACTTGGAAGGTTGCATTTGCCTTGATCTGGAACAAAGTTTTGAATCATTTGAAGAGGGAAAACTTTGTTTTGAATCTCTCAAAAAACAGCCCAATAGGTGCTCACAAATCATGGCAATGTGGAGTATTTATGTATGAAATCAAACCATTGAAGGTTTGGGAGTATACTAGCGACCTTTGCTAAGCCTCATAAGCATCAAAGGTGGTGTGTAGCTCCTCCATATCCTCACACAAGAAGGCGGTGCAGCTAGAATGCAAAATAGGGATTTTCATCAAAAAAAAGTGTCAACTCTTGGGTTCTTGAGTGTTGTTTGGGCAAATGAAGTGGTGTTGAGCTTAGCAATTGGGTGGAGATTACTCTTGTGAACATTGCTATCCAGTTGGTTCAGCTCAAAGCACACTTTGGAGTAGATCTTGAGCTTATTAAATAGGGATTACCAAATCTGTTAAATAGGATTAGTGAAACAGAGCATGCTTAATTGGTCAATTACTATACTAAAGCAAAATTGGCCAAATTCCTCTTACATGGTGTTAGAAGACATCATTGCTAAACATTTGAATTCTTGGGCCCTCAATTTGGACAACATTTGAAGGAATTAGAGCGGGATTAATCTCTGGTTACTTGTTTTTTCTCAAAACAGAGAATTGGATTAGTACACATTTGGGTTGTACACATCTTGAAGAGTGTTTATATGCAACATTGAGCATGTTGGGATGATTATTCATGTTTCCCACACTTGATTGAAGTACTACATTGCAAATTGATGCATTTGGAGCCTCGAGAAGTGTTCCATAAATAGGGTATTTTGAGCCTCCAAAACATGGTATTTGTGAAGTGATTTTGACATCACTTGTGAAGTGTTTTGAATACTTTGAAGTGTTTTGAATACTTTGAAGTGTACAGGACATCGTTTGGAGATTATTTGGGCTATACATAGCTCATTTTCAGTTGTTTGAGGTTGTGGCATTATGTTGCCAAGATGGGTGATGGTCCCGTACAAATTGTTGGTGAGAAGCTTGACAGGAACAGCTTCCAAGTGTGGAAGTACATGATGACAAATTTCCTGAAAGGCAAAGGCTATTAGGCCTTGATTACAGGTGATGTGAGGAGGAGCCAAGGCTCCCAGTGGAGAATGTAACTCTCGCACAAAAGGATGGCACACAAGACATGGACAAAAAGAGCATTTAAAGTGTTACATTACTTCTCTATATGTGTGACGGATGCCATGCTTTGTTTTTCCATCCAGTCCCTTGTTTCTCAAAAAAATAGTATCACTCTGGACTCTCCGTTGAGACCAGCTGGTCAGCCAACGAGATCTAGTAACAAATTACAATAATCATTTATCCATCATACATATCTTCCACGACATACGCGTGGGTGTCCTAGGCACCACGAGCCCATGCATTGCTTGGTCAGAACCCTCCAGGATCCTCCTTAGGTGTCCTGGCACTTCACTCAGGGACCGCTTCGACGACCCTTGTCCATCGTACGAGAAGCGCACCATTTTAACCGTATCGAGGCTGGTCAACAGGCTTTGCCACATGAGCTGTCCTTTGAACACTCCCCGCCAGTTGTTGCAACCGAACTTCCCTTAGAAAAACATATACCAAATGCTCCCTCCAGCAATCTGGCATAAGACATGAATTTTCATTTGAATACAATGAGTATTTCTTGAATCAGTATCCCCAAAACTTCTTGATCGTAATTCTGAATTCCATAACAGAATTCCTTGAATTCTGTAACTTTGATCCACATATCAATTTGAAGGGTCTCAAACTTAGTTTCAGATTTGGCAGGAGTTTTAAGTGAATTTTTCTAAATTGGTCACATTTTCTTTCCTCAAAACTTGACGAAAGAGTTTGGTCTTGGTCATAGTCTGATTCAAGGTTCAAGTTTGATAAGATTTTATAATAAAAGAATTTCCATTATGCATCTTTCTATGCATAGAATTTAAATTCAATGAAAATAACACTTTTATAATAAAGAATTTCCATTATGCATCTTTCTATGTATAGAAATTAAATTCAATGAAAATAACACTTTTATAATAAAGAATTTCCATTATGCATCTTTCTATGCATAGAAATTAAATCCAATAAAAATAACACTTTTATAAATAAAAAAATTCCATTATGCATCTTTCTATGCATAGAATTTAAATCCAACGAAAATAACACTTTTATAATAAAAAAATTTTCATTATGCATCTTTCTATGCATAGAATTTAAATCCAATGAAAATAACACTTTTATAATAAGAAAATTTTCATTATGCATCTTTCTATGCATAGAAATTAAATTCAATAAAAATAACACTTTTATAATAATCAAATTTCCATTATGCATCTTTCTATGAATAATATCATTGTAATAATTAATATCAGTGATATCCATGCATATTAATAGGTGAATATGTACATGGAATAAATTAGAATATTTCTTTGAGAATGCACAAATAGTGGGAATTACACTTTTGGAATAACATTAAAATAAACTTTCTTTTCCACAAAATTCTAGAAAATTTTGCCATAACCTCCTTTGTATGGCTGACCATTTCTCATTTTTATCATTCTAATTTCAACTTAAATTAACCCCAATTAGATGTATAGGACTCTAATCTACACAATTTTTAATTTTTAAGAGAGTAAACAATAAGAAAAGTTTAATTAATCTATTTGTTAATCATTCTAGGATAAGAAAGGCTGGAATGTAAAGAAGAGAAGGGCGTGGCCTTTTCATCAAGGCATAGCATTAGAATTTACTTCAATCAATTATAAAACAAGAAAATCAAGAAAACCATAGATTTAAAATTAAAAAGTAAGAAAATTTAGCTTACATGGAGTTGTAAGCTTTCCTTTCGCTTGAGGGATTGAGGGTTCTACTCTTGTTTGAAGCAAGAGTGGCCACCAAAGAGGATTAAGCCAACTGAATTATCAAGAAAATTCAATGTAAATGGCTCTGGGTAGTAGGAGTAGAGTAACAGTGCATAAACAAAATTAAGTTTTTACAAAGGGGGAGGCTTCTATTTATAGGAAAAATTGAGCCTCTAACCAAGCAAACTGATTCTAGAATTTTCCAGATCAGTTTGGTCAAATTTTCACCATTTTTGGGTCAGTTCAGCTTACTTTTTGGAACTACACTTGAAATAGGAGAGAGAAGAGACGAAAATATCTTATTATTTTTGAGTTTAGAACTCCTCCACACATGTGAAATAGGCGAGGAGATCCCCCACACTGAGGTGTCAAAATTCAGTTTTTTTAATAGTTTTCTTTGGTCCTTAGTCCACTCTTCATCTTATGTGAGCATTTACTCATTTTTGAGGGGTTTTTATTTTATTCATCAATTTATCTCCTCCCTACATTTGGATTAATCTGATTGGTCGATAGGAACCTTAATCCAAATTTTTTAGAAAATCTGGACCCTTAGGCTAAGGTCTTTTGTGCAGATTATAATTTATTTCTACTGCACCTTAGGAATTTCTTTTTAAACTTTTGTTTCGGGGAAATTTATTTTAATAAGAAAGGATATTTTTCCATCCAAAGATATCTAAAAACTAAATTACCTCTCTCTAGAACATTTTCTCTCTCTAGGCCAAAATAGGTAGAAACAAGATCTTTTATTATTGTGAAAAGGGGATTGATTACAGGGGAAGAAACTGGACATCCTGAGGGGCTGGGGAGGAATCTTACAAGTGCTAACCATATGGTGATCGGGCTCTGGGTCGTCAAAGATACCCACGCGTGCGTCGGGGAAGAAAATTGGAACAAGGTGTTAGAGTTGTTTTCTGAACTCGAGCATGGATCTGATTGATTGTCCTTGCTAGTCCTCAACGGATGAGTCCATGGCTCTTTTATATGGATCTATTGGTTGATCTTGCTGATCTTCAATGGAGAGTCCATCTGGATTTTCTTATGTGATCATATTGCCGAGTACTATGAGCTAGGAACTATTGATGAAAAGGCCCCTGAGTGAACAGGTGGTGAGTGTTCTGGTTGCCAATGATGCCATAGGTACATCGATGAAGGAATGATTAGAAATTAAAATTCAAGCTGGATATTTTGGAGGATTATGATCAGTGATACTATGGTTTCATTAAAAGATTGTTTTAAAGATAGCTGAATCTGTGAAACAAGCAATTTCATATTGGGTGTGTAAGTGGTGTGACTATCTTGAAGTTTGAAATAGGCAATTTCATATTCGGTGTGTAAGTGGTGTGACTATCTTGAAGTTTGCTTGAAGCGCCAGCTAGGGGGCCTAGGAACTCTTTTCCCTGGTACCCGTGGCAAAACATAACCAAATTTCTAAATGGATCCTATCACTACATTGGTTGGGCGGTTGGCTAACCCATGGGATTGGATGGGGTTAGGTTAGACTGATGGATCCCTAAAATGAGACTCAATTCTATTAAGTTACGATAGTTGAAGTAAATCCCGAATAACCCTTATTGTATGGAAACGAATCAACGGCTGTGCCTCTTGATGAGGAAAAAAGCGTTGGACTCTATGATCCAAGTGCAAGACTCTTCCTTGATCTGACCATGAGACTTACAGGTTCGGTCGGATCAGTTTGGTTAGTGATGACCTTGACTACATTATAATAAAATATCCTGGAGGAATCGCCTATGTCTGCTAGTAGGCGAGGAAAGTTTTTCCAGGTTCGGATTTGGAAGAACCGAGGGATTAGTCTCTTGTCTGGATATCCGTGGGGACGAGGCCCCGAGTGAGAGGTTCTGCCCTGCGCAAGAAGTACTACTTCCGCTGCTAGCACCCCGAAATTCGTCGTTGCGCGGAGGGGGCAGGGATCTTTCAAGATGTGATGAATGGTGGATGTGAAGTTGATGATCTTCTCAGAATGGCCATAGTAAATGTGTTAGGCATGCACGGAGAAGTGTGTGAAAAGTGGGGGTGGCTTTTACGGTGGTGGTAGACCTGTGGCTCAGAGGTGATAAAGATGTGTCAGTTACCACACTCGATCACATAGTATGTGTCTTGGGTAGGGATAGCTCTAGGATCTAAGAATGTGAATCTTGTGGTGCTAGTGTGCTCTCTTGAGTCCCTACATGGCCTTGTGGGACAGAAGAAGTGGGTGGGTCCATGGTATAGCCTAGAATAAAATATCCTAGAGGAATCGCCTATGTCTGTTGGGTGAGGGAAGTTTTTTCGATTTCAATTTTGGAAGAACTGAGGGATTAGTCTCTTGTCCGGATATCCGTGGGTGGATGAGGCCCCGAGTGAGAGGTTCTGCCCTACCCAAGAAGTGCTACTTCCGTTGCTAGCACCCCGGAATTCGTTGCGCGGAGGGGGTAGGGAACTTTCAAGATGTGATGAATGGTGGATGATCCTGATTCCTCTCAAAATGGTATAATAAATGTGTCAGGCATGCAGTAGGGAGAACTGTGTGGAAAGTGGGGGTGGCTTTTACGCTGGTGGTAGACCTGCTGTGGCTCAGAGGTGATAAAGATGTGTCAGTTACCACACTCGATCAAGCAGTATGCTAGCAGTGTCTTGGGTAGGGATAGCTCTAGGATCTAAGAATGTGAATCTTGTGGTGCTAGTGTGCTCTTGAGTCCCTACATGGCCTTGTGGGATAGAAGAAGTGGGTGGGTCCATAGTATAGCCAGGTGATACTATAAAAGTAGGATCCGCAGGGTAGCTCACACAGGGTGTTACTATTTCTCTCATTGTGGACGCTCTTGCTTTGGATGTCTTGACTTGAATCATAGGTCTTTGTATTCTTTCATGTTCAATGATCCTATGTATGCAATTGTAGATGCACCTTTGCAAAAACAAGTGTTTGTGTCCCTAGATTGAACAATCTCTTCCCAACTAACACCGTAGATTTGAGTTGTGCCTAAGTCCATAAGGGTTTTTGTCACCACATCATACTCCCACTCTTCTGTAAGAAGACACTAGTCCAAAACTTGCATTCCTAGTTCTTTCCTTGAGGTACATGTAATGTTATTGCATGTGTCTAGGCTATTAGGTGTGTGGTCCTAGCTTGGGACTGTCTTTGGGTATACTGAGCTATTTGGGCTACTAATTACTATTGTGCTAATTGCAAACTCTTCTTTGGCTCTAGTAGCCTTGATTGATATCTCTACTTTCTACACTTCTAATGTTTTATCATTAAGCATAAGCACTTGTGCAAAGGGTGGGTCAATGGTCACAATTGTTGAAGGTGCATATATAGGGGTATCAACATGGACACTCCCTACTTGTTAATGATGAAACTATACCAGGTGTCTCTCTAGAGTTTACCCCAACTCCTCCATCATTTGATTGGTATGTATTAAGGTTTGGTTTAGAGGTAGTAGAGCTAAGGCCAAACCTCTGAGTTAGCTAGCTATGCGATCAAAAAGATTGGTAGCTGGCAGGCTAGTGAGGCCTAGTTAGGGTTCTCACTTCTTGGGAATGGGAATCCTTCCATTGACTCGAAGTAAGACGAAGTATCACTAGCCCCTATCGTAGGTCCTTGTATAATGCTAAACTAGGTTCCGGCCAAAGTTTGAGCCTAGTGTGTGTAGGCTGGTAAGTGCCTAGCTCAATGGATGCGATGTTCTATGAGAATTGGCCTCTAAAACACATCCAGACCTTAAGTGCATGTGACTTAAGGTTGGTCAGGGGGGCAAAGGAATTAAATGGCCAAATTTTAATTTTTAATTTTTTTTGGGTGTTAAAGAAACTTGCCCAAAGGGGGTTTTAGATAGTTCTAAACACTTTGGTAAGGGTTATGCATGCACTTTTTTTGTGCTAACTAGAGGGTTTCCTAGTCCCTTATGGGAAATTGTAAATTTTTTTGGATCTTGTATAGGCTGCACCAAAATCATCGCAACAACAACCTAAAACCTATAATAGGCAAAGTTTGTGCATGCACTTTTTCATATATATATATATATATATATATATATATATATATATATATATATATGTATATATGTATACATATATATGTATACATACATACATACATACATACATATATATATATATATATTACATACATATTACGTATATATATATATATATATATATATATATATATATATATATATATATATGTATGTATGTATGTAATATATATATTATATGTATATATATATATATATATATTTATACTTTTGATCCAAAGGGAGAGATGAAATATCTCAATTTTTTTGAATTGAAAATGTGGAGCAATGATGTGAAATAGGCGCCTCCTTCATGAGCCCCCTCCCTCCTTATTGAGGTGTCAAAAATTCATTAATTTACTAATAAACCTCACTTTTTTAACTAACAAACCCAGTACTTAGTCAACTCTTCATCTTATGTGAGAGTCAACTCTTCATCTTATGTGAGAATTTACTCATATTTGGGGGAGTTTCTTTTATTCTTTTCATTTTTCTTATTGAAACACTTGGATTAATCCTATTGGCCCTTTAGAACACTCTTTGGACCTTAATAAAAATTTTCTGAAAATGTGGACCCTTAGGTTGTCTCTAATACACATATTTAATTAATTTCTAATGCACATTGGAAAAAAAAATTAAACTTCTATTCCAGGGGAATTCATCTTAAATATAAGGCCTTAAATATAAGGAGAAACTTTGTATCCTCATCTAGCACATGACTCGGGCTGGGTACATACTTTTTAAGTAAGCTGACACGGCGGTTCTTCCAAAACCGAACTCGAAAAAAACTTCCCTTGCCCAGAAAGCATAGGCGATTCCTCCAGGAAAATCTTCTAACGTAGTCAAGGGCATTATCTATCCTTTGTATTCCGACCAAACTCGTGGGTCACATGGCCAAATCAAGGAGGAACTTGCACTTGGTTCACAGAAATCATCGCTTTTTTCCCCTTAAGCAAGGCACAGCCGTTGATTCTTTCCCATAGAACAAGAATCTTCTTGGGACTTACTTCTTTAACTACCGTAACTTAATCTTAACTGAACTTAGTTGTAGGAATCCACCGATCCAGCCCAACCGGCCCATGGGTTAGCCAAGTGGGATTCCTTTTTATAAAAATTTGGTTGTGTTTTGTCCTGGGTACCAAGGAAAAGAGTTCCCAGGCCCCCTAGCCGGCACTCATGCCAAATACAAAATAGACACACCACTTACGAAATTGCCTTTTCTCAGATTCAACTATCTTCAAACAGAATTGGAATGAAACCATAGTGTTTCCATCAAAATTGGAATGAAACCACAGTGTTTCCATCAGAATCCTCAAAATTCCAGTTCCATTGTTTTACAATCAAATTATCATCCGGACTCTCCCATTCAAGACCAGCTAGTCAACCAATGAGATCCAATTTCAAATTTCCAGTTCACTTAGATAATTTCTCACTCATCCATGAATATCTTTCTTGACATACGCATGAGTATCCTAGTAGCCCGCTGTGAGCCCATGCATCGCCTCGTCTCAGAGCCCTCTAGGATCCTCTTTAGGTGTCCTAGTACTTCACTCAGGGACTGTTTCGTCGGCCCTCACCCATCGTACCGGAAAGCGCACCATTTTCAACCATACTAAGGCTGGTCAAGACCTTAGCAGGCTTTGCCGCGCGAGAGACATCCTTTGATGACTCCCCGCCAACTATTTTGCAACGTTAACTCACCTTTGTTTAATAATAAGCCAAATGCTTCCTCCAGCATTCTGGCATAAGACAATCCTTTACAAAAACAGAGTTTCTATGTAAGCAAGAATTTTCCATTGAGTTGATTTCACAAGACCCTCTTTCCCAAAATACGGACTTTCTTAATGAGAATCACGAATCTCGTATCTCGGTGATCCATCCATCAATTACAAATGATTTTTTAACTATTTCTAGATGGTTTCGGTCTTAGTGAAGACTTCTCTAAGTCAGCTGGTTATCCATTCTTCATACTGAAGAAATGGAAATGGTCATAAGACTTGGCTTAGTTTCTGATTTAAGAGATGGGCAGGCATCTTACTGACCCACCTTTCTCACACGGTCGTGGTCTAACCTTGAATTACTCGGATTTAATCCTAGATTTATTTCCTAAAAAATTTTCTCCTATTTATCTGATAAAAAAACTGTGATATCCAATCGTAAGGGTAAAAATCCAAAATTATGAAAATTTATTTTTTCTTGGACATAATAGAATTATAAATAATTCTATTCATAAATAATGAAATTTAACAAGAATATTTCTTTTTCCAATGATCCTTTTTGTGAATATGTATACATCATTTATTTAAAATGTTTACATAGAAATATACTAAAATTTTATTTTCTCTATTTGAACATCGGCATTGACATGCCCTAAATTATCTATGTAAACTATGGTGAAACCTTCTCTTTTGTTACCAATTTCAATTTATGCATTTTCCTAATTAAAAGTACGATAAAATTTCCTCTTTTTGATAAATAAATAAAAATACCCATGTATATACATACCATGAATATACTTATTTTGAAATATGACAATTATTCCTATTTTGATATTTAAAATGTTTGCACATAGAATATCATGAAAATTCCTCTTTTTGCATTTAAATTTGTATGCATGCACATATAAAATAATTATAACAAAAATTTCTCTTTTCTCCATTTAAACATTTATGCATAAATACTATAAAAGTATTTTCAAAAAATGTAACAAAATCCTTCTTTTAGCATTAAAATGCTTATGCATAGGATATGATGAGAAATCCTCTTTTTGCATTATCAATTTTATGCATAGAATTAAATTTATTTTTTTTAATTTATTACCATAGCTTCGCTACATTTTCTGAGAATACTCAAAAAATCTTCTTTTAATATTTACTCCTAGTTATCTAAAATATGGTGGGATTTTCTCTTTTAATCTAAAAATTCATTATGCATAACCAAGCATAATTATAAGCATTATTACATTTAAACCTCTTGTTTATTTTTAAAAATATCCCATTATCATTCTCATATAAATACAAAAATGTTAGCATAAACTCTCTTTCAACTTAAAATGAATAATTATGAATTTTCTAATCATAAAACAAGCTTGAATGAATTAATCCTTATTTTAATTAGAATAAAAATCATAAAAAATGCTTAATCTCTATCTCTAGCTTGTTAAGCCTAGAGTTTTGATAAAGAAAAATGAGATTAATACTAAGATCCATCCCTCCAAGAAGGATTCAACCATAAAGATGAGTAATATTTTTAAAAGAGAGATTTACTAATCAAAAATATTATATTTAAGCATAAAAGATTGGCATTAAAACATTTAAACAATATGAATCACTAGAAGCTTGGTTTTAAGAAAAAACCATTGATTAAAATGCTTCCCAAGCATTAGAGATGTTGGGAAGAAGATTACCATTGAAAAAGATAGAAAAACACCATTGATTTAGGCTTATCCTTGGTTTTTGGCTTGATTATTTAAAGAGAAGTGAAGCCCACAAGAGAAACCTTGGCCACCAAGATGGAGAGGGTAATCTCCAAGAGCGGATGAAGATTAGTGAAGCTCCAAAGCTTCCCAAGATGAGGCAAAATAGAGGGATAATAAAATTACACTAATTTGAAGATTATAATGGCATGTAAATACACAAAGATGAAAATACAAAGGAATGAGGGTCTATTTAAAGGTGAGGGAGGCCACCAACCAAGTCCAATTGGGATCTAGAGGCTTCCAACTTCAGTTTGATCCATTTTGGACAAGTTTTGGACCAGTTTGGTTCACTTCTTGATCGAGTTTGAAAGAGGCCAGATGAAATATCTCAAATTTTTTGAATTAAAAATATGGAGTAATGATGTGAAATAGGTGCCTCCTTCATGAGCCCCCTCCCTCCTTACTGAGGTGTCAAAATTTTATTTTTTTACTAATAAAACTTATTTTAACTAATAAACCCAGTACTTAGTCAACTCTTCATCTTATGTGAGAATTAACTCATTTTTGGGAGATTTTCTTTTATTCTTTGTATTTTTCTTATTGAAACACTTGGATTAATCCTATTGTCTCTTTAGAATACTCTTTGGACCTTAATAAAAATTTTCTGGAAATATGGACCCTTAGGCTAAGGTCTCTAATACACATATTCAATTAATTTCTAATGCACATTGGAAAATTTTTTTTTGAACTTTTTTTTCAAGGGAATTCATCTTAAATATAAGAAGAAACTTTGTATCCAAAAATATCTCAAAATTGAATTATCTCTCTCTAGAATATTTTCTCTCTCTAGGCAAAACAAGGGAAAACAATGTTTTCTTGCATTCTGAAATAGGGGATGATTACAAGGGACTGAGAGGAGAGCTTATACATCTTTTAGCACTGAGGAGGAACCTTACACCTCTTCCATGCTTGCTTCTGGCCTTGCTCTTTGCCTCATAAAGTCCTTTAAGATTTTCATGAACCTTTCAAGGAAAAACATCCATCGAACATGAACAACACCACAAAGCGCCACTTCATCAACCAAATGCACCATAATATGCAATTGGCTAGTGAGAATTGTTCTAGGAAAGTTTTCCTCGATCATACACATTGCCTCAATGGCATTGAGAGACGAACCATGTCAATGGATGTAGGATCTATCTCCTTTAAGGATATGTACCTACATACATAGCAATCATGTGTACTATTTAGCAATACATAACTTGTGAGTGCATGAGAATACCAAATATGCAATTTAACTTAGCTAGTGAATTGAAGAGAAGATTCATACATCTACAAGCTTCCCATTTTGGGAATAGCCTCTCTCACCTTCTTGTCTCCACAACCAACTATAGCAATTGGAAGAATAAACTATGCATAGAAAAAAATGGAAGTTAGTATATGAGCCTACAAATTATGTACCATAAAGAGAAAATTAATAAGCGATTATTTATATACCTATAATATCTTGTGCCAATCATGTGTCTTGAGGCCATATAATTGTACCTCTCCTTTATTTTTGGTCTTTGTGAAGGCACCCTTCAATGAACGCATTGCTCCCGTTGGTGTACAAAAAGAGGCAATCACACTTTTCACCTTATTGTACTTCTTCTTGGTTAATACCCATGGTGCCTCTAGTAGGACCATGTTACCACTCTCACTTTTAACTGTCCATGCACTTTGAAGGCTTCCAATGTTTTGTAAGTCATCCCTTGCACCCTTTATATCTCTTTTAAATGGTCCCAAATATTTGTTGCTACATTCTTGATGATATTTATAAGATCTAAGAGATGATTGATCTTCATGTCACACCAATATCGAAATCCAAAGAAGATTAAGTGTCTAGACATCCCATCGAGTGGTGGATTAGGGGTGCTTCTCCATGCCTTAAGCCAATCTCTACCTCTCATTACAAGTGGTGAGACATCATATGGCACATACTTGGGATGTGAATAAGGGAGAAATCGATGATGTTTATCATACACCACCTTATTAAGTGTAGAGGGTCTTTTCGAAAGAAGTGATGGTCCACAAATCGGACATGCATGATGTCCGAAGGTTGCCAAACCTACTTTAAAATTGAGATTATTGAGAAGTAGATATCTTTCTTAAAGTTTAAAGTTTAAAGCTTAAAGTTATGCACTCTAAGAACCTGGGATAGCCATGCATCGTCTAAAGCAAAACTCCTTTCACCTCCGCCTCTCATGCCTATTTATTGGCCTTGAAATATCATACCTCGCCATAATGTCTCAAGCTCCTCAATCAAAGGCTCGAGGTACACATCCATGTTTGCCACCTTATACTTTCGTGTTATACTTTCGTGGTACAAGGAGAGCAAGCATTATATGAACTTTCTAGATTGCCACCCATGGAGGGAGGTTGTAATTCACCAATACAATAGGCCAAGTAGACCATGATGTGGACTTGAAGCCATATGGTTTAACACCATACATGCCCAAGACAAGACATAAGTGACGGGGCTCATCTTTAAACTCTGGCCATTGATGCTCCACATGTTGCCATGGCAGTGAATCAGCTACGATCCTCATGATGCCATCGGTTGATCGATGAGAGTAGTTTGCCATGTCATGCGTTCCACAATCCCCTTACATTTAAACATGTGTTGGATGTGAGAAATGATAGGGAAGCATCTCAACACCTTCTAGGGAACTTTTTCTCCTTGCAAATCATCCATATAGCAGCTCTCCCCACATTTTAGACATTATGTTGCATCTTTATTTACCCTTCTAAATAGCATGCAATCATTGGGACATGCGTGTATTTTTGTATACCTAGCATAGAGAGCATTTTACCACACCCATCTCGTGAGTTCAATAATAGATTTTGAGGGGAAAGAATATTCTTGAGAATCTTATAACATAACATAAGAAATCAGATGTCAAAATATTAGCAGGAGAGTATATAAATTATGATATACTCTTATAACAAAACATAAGAAATTAGATGTCAAAATATTAGCAAGGAGAGTATATAAATTATGAGACATTTTTAATTTAAGAGAATAGCAGAAGGCGGTCTTACCTAAGAAGACTTGTGACACTTGCATTACTCCATCCATAAGTTGTTTGCAAGTTTAATTGCTCCAAGTTTGCTCGCAGTGTGGAGTACAAACATCCCTCATACAAAGGGGTGCTTGCCTCTCTATATGCAAGGTTTCCTCCTCTTGTGACATTGGAGCTTGCTCACTATCTATGACTTTCCATCCAAAGAATTTATTCACCATGTCATCCATAATGAGATTCTCTTCCTCCTCATGTGACAATGGTGGAGGCACCTCATTAATTGGTTGGCGAAGATGAGTCTCAACCATGCTTTCCATATGAAGCCTTGCCACCTTCTGCACTCTCCCGATGTCACCGAATGGTGTGGCATGTTACATAGCACTCTCCTATGGTTCTCCTCCATGTCATCATCCGCACTTGGTCATGCCAATGCCTCATGAAGCCCATACATCCAGACATGCTTAATTGTTATCGATCACACACCCAAAAAGTTTTTCTCTCAACCATGCCTTGGAACCAACTTTGGGCCCTTGATCATTGTCAGGCATCTGAAACATGGCAAAATTTGATTTAGGGTCAGTACAAAAACACTTGAGCTTTCCAAAACTTATGACATAAAATTGCCTAGGATTTTGCTGCTAGACGACTATAGCAGCATTTTTTCGTTCCTCAACCAACAAAATATCACTACCCAGTAGTGAAATTTCCTGCTGGGTAGCGACCTAGAAACCGGGACTCTCGCCTAAATCGCCACCAATGGGAGTCTTTTCTTTCTATCTACTGGGTAGCGACCTGGAAACTTCCTGCTGGGTAGCGACCTGGAAACCGGGACTCTCGCCTAAATCGCCACCAATGGGAGTCTTTTCTTTCTATCTACTTTGACTATTGGCACATGCGGAGAGGACGCCTGCACAACAACATTTCCTCCCACCACACCTCTTCCCTCAAGCCTATTCCATCAAGCCTCTCTTTCTCTCCAAGGTAAGTGCTCCTTTCCTTTCTTTCTTTCTCCCAAGATTTCATGGAAAGATTCAATGCTTTCTTTCATTTCAAGCTTTCATGGAAAGCTTTTACATAGCTCTATGTGAGCTTTTCTTTCCCTTCCCCTCTCTTTCCTTTCCCTTTCTCCCTTTTCCTAACCCTAGGTCTATGCATAGAGCTCTAATAGAAAGCTTTGATGAAGAGCTCTCCATCAAGCTATCTATTAAAAGCATTCTATGCATAGAGGTAGGGTTAGGGAAACATAAACTAATTTCTTTCAATTAGGAATAGGGTTTAGGGTACTCACCTCTTTTTTCTCTTTTTCTCCTTGCTTGCTAATATGTTAAAATGAACTAACTTTTTGATTTATTATATTTCTTTTTTGTAGGCCAATCCTTTTCTCTATGAATTCTCAAAGAAGAGGTAAGCCCTATTTTTCCATTCTTTGTTTATGCTTCTTCTCTTTGTGTTTTTGCACCCTTGGGTACTGGAGATTAGAGTTAGGTCAATAGGCTTATGCATAAGCCTTATGCAGTAGGCTTATGCATAGACTTATGCATAAGCCCTTATGCAATAGGCTTATGCATAAGCCTTATGCTTAAGTCCTTATACATAGGCCTATGCATAAGTCTTTATTCATAGGCTTATGCATAAGACCTTATGGTAGGCTTATGCATAAGCCCTTATTCAATAGGCTTATGCATAAGCCTTATGCTTAAGTCCTTATACATAGGCTTATGCATAAGTCTTTATTCGTAGGCTTATACATAAGACCTTGCACAGGCTTATGCATAAGCCCTTATGCATAGGCTATGCATGCATAAAGTTTAAATGTGTAACTAATCACTTTTTCTCATGTTATGTTTTGTAGGTCTTGCATTGTTGTCCTCTCCTTCGGCTGACATTATCGAGGTAAGCTCTCTTATTCATGCAACCTCATGTTTATTACAACCTCATGCCGGGTTTAGGGTTCAGGCTTATGCATAGAGATATGGGGCATTATTGTAGGCCATCTAGAATGCTGATTAAGTCAAGTTAGGAGTGGCTATCCATGAGTAGGTGGTTATAGTGGAGGGAGAGCCCTTGATATTTTCACTATCCTTCTCTTGTAAAAGAGAAGTTGCCTTTGGCTTTAATAGTGGGGAGTGTGTGGAAATTCCTCAGAAGCTATCATCCAAAAGGACCACTGTCCACCTTGCTTATCTAAGCAGTATTGTATAAGGTCTCAACAATGTTCTAATATGACATGTTGCCTCGTTTGTTTAAGCTTTAAGCATTCATCTGTTAGAGCATTCTTGTGTTGTTGTCCTCTCCTTTGGCTTGACATTGTTGAGATAAGCTCTCTTATTCATGCAATCTCGTGTTTTTTGCACCCTTGGGTGTCGGGTTTAGGGTTTAGGCTTATGCATAGAGATATGGGGAATTATTGTAGGCTATCTAGAATACTGGTTAAGTCAAGTTGGGAGTAAATTCACGAGTAGGTGGTTATAGTGGAGGGGGAGCCCTCGATCTTTTCACTATCCTTCTCTTATAAAAGAGAAGTTACCTTTGGCTTTAATAGTGTGGAGCGTGTGGAAAGTCCTCAAAAGCTATCATCTAAAAGGGGAACTATCCACCCAGCTTGTCTAAGCAGTATTGTAGAAGGTCTCAACAATGTTCTAATATCACATGTTGCCTTTTTTGTTTAAGCTTTAAGCATTCTTCTACTAGAGAAATCTTGTGTTGTTGCCTCTTTTTGTTTTGCAGCTCTTGCACTAATCCTCTCTTTCGGCTTCACATAAGAGCGGTAAGATCTCTTCTTCTTTTGATTTCTTACATCATGTTTTTACTTTATTATGCCCTTCGCTGTGCTGGGTTTAGGTTTATCTTAGGTTTACCTCTATGCATAGGCTCTTGCAAGCCCTATGTATAAAGCTTCTATGCATAGGCTCTATGCATAAGGTGCTATGCGTAGGCTCTGTGTGTAGAGATTTATGCATATTAAGGCTCTATACGTAGCTCTATGCATAAGGCTATATGTGTAGCTCATGTATAAGGCTCTATGTGTGGGCTTTATGCATAAGGCTCTATGCGTAGGCTCTATGCATAGAGCTTTATACATAAGGCTCTATGCACATAAGGCCTTTATGTTTTATGCTTCAAGCAATTGACTTTTATACATGTATGTATAGGCAATGTTGATCGACCCATCGTAAGACCCAGATGTGGAAAATCTGCTATTTATTATAAACGAACGATATGGGCAGCAAGCTTGGTCTAAGTTTACTTAGACATAGGTATGGTTCCATCAAACCTTTTCATATACACAAAGTTAGCCTTTTATGCATTCTATAAGTCTTATTGCTTAATCTTATATGCAGGTGGGCTTACCATCGGGCCAGTCGACGCCATGGAGGCAATCTACCTCACTTGGCTAGTTGGGGCAAACCACACCTTTAATAGGTGCAGGTCTGAGTGGCGTGGGGTCGAGTGGTGTAGGCCCATCATGGTATGGCTGTGATGAGCCCACAGCACCTACCTCGACTAGACCCCCCACCGCTCCCTCACGTCCATCTTCACTACGACGATGACAACATAGTAGGGAGTTTGGGGGGGCTAGTAGACGTGCTAGCGAGGGGGGGAGAGCAGGTTGCTTTTACTTTAGCAAAAGTAGCACTAGGTCTCCTGATGCATCTCCCCAGCAGGGGGCTCTTCATCTGCTCATTATGAGCCAGCTCCCAGGAGACTGATTCCATCATTGGATCCACACACCCTACCATATAATGTGGATGTCGATGGTGCCCTCGTGATAGATGCATGAGAGAAGCAAGTCATGAACCGCACATGCATGTACTTGCTAACTTGGAGTTCGTGAACTCTTTCAAAAAGTGGAAAGCACAAGATGAGCTTTCAAAGTAATATGTCATTGATGTGCTTAAGTTGGAGTTCCCTGTTCCACATGCGGGTCTTTGCTTTCTCGGAGAAGTGGATAACGAGAAGAATTAAGCTTTTTCTCTCTAATAGGAGAGCAAATATCAAGAGAGCGGCAAATAATAATTTAGAAAAGTTCAGCGTTTGCATGCACGAGGAGTGGAGGCACACACACAGCTTCGTGAGAAAGCACCTACATGCTTTTTAACAGAGTGCTTCTCGACTACGGAAGTGAGGGGCTTCACACTTCGGCTTGGGAGCAAAGTCCTTCTTCATTGCTCGTTTCGTAAGTACCTATATTCAGTTCTGAGATAATATATATACTTAATATTGGTCCCAAAAAAATAATATTAGGAACAGTTCTTATTTGTTGTATCAACTCAATTTGGAGTAATCTTGATCATAAGCAGTAGTCGTAAAATATTATATATTATTTTGTATCAAAAATTTTAACGCTCTTATAGATGGATTGGATGTCTGATTTTCGATTTTTGGGTTCATTGATTAATTGATATTTTGAATGTTATCCTTTTCTTAAGGTTTTCACATTTTCATTTTTTCTTCTGTCAAATATTTCAAAAATAAAAATTCTTCTTCTCTACCTTGCCTTGTGCTGAGAATTGCTCGATATGAGCCTCCATGTCTGCTGTGCCCGCCATTGACAAGCCCTACCAAGTTGTGTTTCCCCTTGTTATCTAATATTAACCTTTCTCTCAAGGCATGCTAAACTGAGCGTAGGAAAATTTAAATGATAGGTGACTACTCTCTCAAGTTTCAACACAAGGAGCAGCTATGAAGAAATCATGAGTGAGTAGGAGAGCATGGGGGAAGAGAAACCTTGGTTGCTGTACGGTGAAGGGCACTTACAACCAAGTCTGTTGCACTAACCAACGATGATGGGTTAGCAAAAAGGTGATGCAAGCGTCGTGTTTTTATTACACACAACCCACTTGAAGAACTTTTTTAATGTCGTAGGAAACGTTCCGAAGAAGCCTTGAAGAGGTAAAAATACTTTTCGAACGCCCCTCCAGAAAATCTGGGACACCTCCCTTGGGCGCTTAAAAAATTAGCCCCTCATGGGCGAATGCTCTCTATTGCCCCTCTGTGTGAAATGTCCTGAGTAGTAGTCGCGGTTTAGGGTTAGGTTGTGTGTCTCCGTATGCCAAGAGCACAAAACGAGCGTGAGCCTTGCGGGCCGCGGCTCCATCTTCATGTGTGCTGGTTGGTTGGCGGTCAGTGATGACAAGCAATTTAGCGGATTCTCCTGAAGCTTTAAACGTTCGTGATGTTCTTCATTGTGACCACCGCTTGCTACAATTAGGGTTCGACCGTGTGCAGGCTTTCTTTCCTCTGCTCTGAATGATGAAGATACCCATTGGACGGCATGATATCTTTTGGTGATTGTGAAAACGTCTTGCACTCTAATTTTTTGCTGACATGACAGAGGAAAACAGTATGGTCCTAGATGTTTAGCTTTGTCTGTAGAATTTGGGTGTTGTTTATGTAGGGAGGGATTGTGCGATGATGAGTGTATGCAAGTTTTCTGACACCTCTTGTATGAGAGGAGTGAACTACTTCTCGTTGAACGAAGGCGCATCTCTCTGAGCGAGCTAGGTGAAGTCAAGTCCGATGTAACAATCAGTGCATCTTCTAGAGGTTGTATAGATTGATAGGATTCCAACTGTGGAGTTTATAGTGAATTATTTGGAAGTTGCATTTGAAAGTGATTTAGCCATAACTCAGGTTAATAAAAACCTCAAATATATATATATATATATAAATAGGGTCCGTTTATTTATAAAGTCCACGATATTATTCTAGGGCTCTTCATTCTCTAAAGCTTATCTGCTTGATATAAGATCCTTAACTAGCTGTAGTAGCTTATTTTCCAGATTGCTTATATATGTTCTGTCCCCCTTCACACCATGTTAACATCACCATAGGTTACTAAGTCGTTAAGGCAATAAAAAATGTGCAAGGGCTAAACGACGAGCTTCTTTATGGGATAAATCAAAATAAACCTTGAATTAAGTATTTTTCTACTTTGCATGAGGTCACGAGATCTAGAATTGACCTAATGTGTACATTGTGCTATTACATTTTAACATTACTAGAGCTGTCGTATTGTTATACACTTAAGTATGTTCAAGAGCCTAGTGAAATTTTCTTAAGAGGAAATTGGTTAATTTCTTGGTCCTCGTCGTATCTCCTTACCGTCCAAAAAATAAGATACCATCCAGCCCAAAATGCAAAACTAGGTATGCCTCATGATTTGACGGGTTCTAATCATCATTTGCTATAATGTAGTGCATGTCATTTGAGTGCAACATGATTGGAAGCTCAACTTCTTGCATAGAGACAATATTGAAATCTAAAGGTTCCCACTCATTCCTAGTTTTCTTCCATCGTCTATGTGAGAATACCATTGTGAGTTTTTCTTGCCTATGTAAAACCTCACAATGGTCGCCTCCTCAACCATGGAACACCTAATCGAGTGTCCTTGATGTTCAACCACCTTCATGTTCTAGCCTTGGGGACTTAGAAATATATCAATTTCTTTGTAGGTACTCTCCTTGAAAACATATTAAGTGCTTTTTCGGCACTCTCCTTGCAAACATGCACTGTATGTGTCCTATACACTCCATCTTTGAAAAATGAATAGGCATGAACCAAGTCATATTGGCTTTGTGTGAGCCATACATGCACTTCATTAAGGCATTTATGGAGGCCTGGATGTCAACATGCAAGAAAAATCAAAAGCTTTCAATGGTGAAGTTATTAGGGAGAGGTCATTCTTCTTGGTTGTTTAGGGATGGAAGAGAGAGAGGTTTAAGTCTTTCATAGCCATGTTATGATGAAGGGACAATGTAAGAGGAAGTTTAAAAGAAAACCACATCAAGCATAGATACTTCCTCCCCTACATATTAGATCTCTCTAAGGTTTAAATGAAGTGCTTTCAAAGACCTTGTGAAGCATTCTAGGGGTTTCCACTCAACATAATCTAAGGGAAAAATACATGCGCCATAGATTAAAAAAATCCAATAACAAAAATATCAAACACATCTAATAACCACCACTCAAGGGAGCCTTGTGATTACTATGCTATCAACCAACAACTCTCTGTACTTATAATTTGCTCCAAAAGTTATATGTTGTGTTGGCTCCAACTTCAATAGTGATGGTGGATAGACGTGTTAAACTTTCACAAAACAATTTATCATTATTATTGATTTGGAAATCAAGGATTCTACCTTTACAATTGTGGTGGCTAGGAAATGAGATGACGGTTGCATGGTAACCCATATAAGCCTACTGTATATAGTAAAAATCTATTGTCCATCATTGTCTTCTTAGAATCTTAAAAGTCCCTTTCATTACGGTTGCATATGGTAACCCACATAAGCCTATTGTATAGAGTAAAAATCTATTATCGATCATTGTTTTACACATTGCTTGAGCTCATGCACTCAATAATACCTATTGGTCTTCTTCTATGAAAATTGTTGTGAAAGATTTTATGAAGGAGATATAGAGAAGATGTGTTACACAAAGGGAAAAACGACACTCCATGTCTCCTGTATGGATTCTACATATCTACAATGGGTGGATGAAGGATGCTACAGAGTCTAGAATGTGATACATAAGCTTAAAGAAAACTTGGATATGGTGGATAATAAGAAAGAGAGGGGAAAGTTGGCAGATAGTAGAGGAAGAGCTTGGGAAGGTTAGTAATAAAGTAAAGGAGAGAATAAAGAGGAGGAGGAGAGGTAGGGAGGAGGAATGAGAGAGGAGGGAGGGAGCTGTAAGGTTTCCCCCTTCTAAAATAGGGGAAACACTTAAGATAGTCCATTAAGTCTTAACTTGGAGAAAATTTCTTATTCATCGACACCTTGACCATGCAGAGATTCAAGGATACGATTCATAGGTAAGACCTAGTCCCATCCCGCAAGGGGGAGCGTGATCTTCTAAAAATCAAATCACCTATAATGTAATTGATCATAAATTGGACAACTACTAGACTTGATTTCTAGAGGCAACGATTTTTTCCTCATCCATGCAAGGCACAGCCGTTGGACTAGTCTTCTAGAATAGAGTTGCCCAAGAACCTTTTATCTAGCGTAGGGCTTTTCACTTAATCTGCTGAATATTTTTTTAAAAAACTCTTCTTTAAAAGATAATCAAGCTAACTTGGCCACCATTTCCTTGAGAAGCTTGTAAAGGGAGGGTTGGAGCCGCATCTTCTCTAATCTCGTTATTGCGCACTCCTCCCGAGGTAATATTTTAACGTTTTCGGGAAGGGGCCATTTTGGACGTCATCTTGTAGGGCTCGCTGTCGTCGCAGTCGAAACGTTCTAGTGAGATCTCAATTCTGAGATCATTTGCTCACCGTATGAGCAAAAGACCACAGCGCATGAACCCTCTCTAAGGCTAAAACCTCTTACTAAAGTCAACGCAAATGGGGAGGGGGGATGGCCAGGAGAAGAGTTAAGGACACTGTCTAAAAGAAAGAGGGGGATAGAGGAAAATTGCCTTATTTGAAAAGTAGCAAATGAGGGGGTGTGGAGAGGGGTGGCTATACGGGGCGGTTGTACTACAGCAAGTACACTGCACTGGGACAGACGGCGGTACGGACGGTGGCACAACAGAGCATAAGCTACGCAGAAATGCATGTTGCTGCCTATGGAGCACCCCGGGGGTTTATATAGCTGTGGGATACGGGGGTATGGGCACTGCGCAAAGAAAGGATGAAAGGATGGTGTACCAGCAAAGGCTGTAAATCAGTGGCCTGCATGGCTCAGGGGGAAAGGTACGGTGTCGGTTAACAAGAAAAGTAGACTGATTTGCTATTCTTGTACCGGTGGTAGAGAAATAATCGTCCATCGCTTCAATCCAGACTTCGGCATCCTTCTCAATCTTTGAACCTTCTCCTTTAAAGGAGGGAGGTTACATTTGCTTGAGCACGCGCTTCTTCTCCCGGATATCAGTGTAAAGCGCATTGGGAAGTGGAGGGTGATCGTCCTGGCCATCATTGTAAAAACAATTTAAGATTACAAGATCCATACTTGCACAACACTTATTTTGGAGAGTAAAACATTGAAATCATTTTATTTCCAAATATTTACAAGGATGAGTTTTATTACAAAGATCTGAGACTAATATAATTAGTCTTATTTGCCATCAAGGGAAATTCCTAAGCTTGACTATGACATAAGGGTAGAGCGGTCCACATGGGTGAAATATGGGGGTTCCGCTTTAGTTTCTAAGACTCTAAAAACTGATGGTAAGGGTGGTAGACTCTGGATTGGGCTAGGTCCCAACACAGCTACTCTGTCAGCAAGTAAGACCTGCATCACTTGGTCATACACCCAGCGATCCTGAGGTATGCGAATCCCATCTATAGTCATCGAGGTATGCGAATCCCATCTATAGTCATCGAGGTGTCAGCCCTGGGGGTACTGGCGAACCAAAATAAACGGATCATCTTCAACTTTTTAATCCAACGAATCCGCTTTAGGTCGGTGGTAAGGTTCCCAATTCGATCTGCTCGGATGAAGAAATATCTCGGTCCACGACTCCAGAAATCTCTACCCCATCATCCTCTTTCAATATGAGAGAAATGAGGGAGGCACATCTTCTCTAGTATCTGCACCATGACGGAACTCGAAATTTGAGGAGTGACTAGCAGTCTCGAAGATGCATTGGAAAACTAGAAACTTTGAGTAGGCATTTTCCTCTTCCTACAATCATTCAAACATCAATTCAACTTTTTTTTTTAGTAGGATGTTTTTATTAATTAGCATTATGTTAGGTAAAACATTCATGCAAAACAGTCCTTAAATGGCAAATTCTAGGAGCTAAGATCAGCTCTGATACCAATTGTAAGGTTTTCCCCTTCTAAAATAGGGGAAACACTTAGATAGTCCACTAAGTCTTAACTTGGAGAAAATTTCCTATTCATCAACACCTTGACCATGTAGAGATTCAAGGATACGATTCATAGGTAAGACCTAGTCCTATCCCGCAGGGGGAGCGTGATCTTCTAAAAATCAAATCACCCATAGGGTAATTGATCATAAATTGGGTAACTACTAGACTTGATTTCTAGAGGCAACACTTTTTTCCTCATCCATACAAGGCATAGCCGCTGGCCTAGTCTTCGGGAATAGGGTTGTCCAAGAACCTATTTATCTAGCGTAGGGCTTTCACTTAATCTGTTGGAAAGCTACCTGACTAATCGGGTCCACCCATCCATAGGATGGTGCCGTTGGGGCATTCCATCCTCCCACTTTCCACCCTACTCACTTGTCAATTTGTTTTCTAATTAATCCTACCACATTGTTTGACATAAATAAACATGTTCCTTAATTAAGGCCCTTTTCACAAGGTTTGTTAAAATAGTCTTTCTCTACAATATAATAATGCCAAAGACGATTTATAAAAAAAGTTTATACATGAATCAATTCCATACAAGCCAAACCGGCTCTCTTATTCTTTTCCTTTATACTGTCGATGATCTAGAATTCGGCCTTCCAGCCTCTACATGCTGGGCAAAACCCTACGGGACCATACACCTCATCGTCGGTCGCTGGCGAGGACTCAAGCAGGCATGTCGCCCTCTCAGGCTCCATCGCTCGATCCTCCCGCCCCCCTCAGAGGGATGTCTGCACACTAGGGTGGGCTTATTCACCGCACTAGCATGGGCCCTCAGAACTAGACAGCATCATAATCTCTCGCCTCAATCAGCGAACCTTAATCTCCCAATGGTATGAGGGATACCCTGGGCCATTCCCGGGCTTTGCTAATGACGTCGCCCGACTGGCTACACAAGCACGGAATGGAGTTAGCGTCGAAGCCAAGAAAAACTTGTACTCCTTAAAGATAACAATTTCAATGCAATTCATTGAATACAGCATCACTCAATTCGTAACTTCATACAATTTTATGTCATTATTTTAAAAGGAAAAGATATACATTTATTAACACTAATATTAAAAAAAAACTCTTCTTTAAAAGATAACCAAGCTAAACTGGCCACCATTTCCTTGAGGAGCTTGTAAAGGGAGGGTTGGGAGCCGCATCGGGAGCATCTTCTCTAATCTCATTGTTGCGCACTCTTCCCGAGGCAATATTCTGACGTTTTCGGGAAGAGGCCATTTTGGACGTCGTCTTGTAGGGCTCGCTATTGTCGCGGTCGAAACGCTCGCAAAAGACCACAGCGCATGAATCCTCTCTAAGGCTAAAACCTCTTACTAAAGTCCACGCAAATGGGGAGGGGGGGCGGGAGAAGAGTTAAGAACATTGCCTCCTAGCAAGAGTGTGGAGAGGGGTGGCTGTAAGGGGCGGCTGTACCACAGCAAGTACACTACACTGGGTACGGACGGTGGCACAGCAGAGCATAAGCTACGCAGAAATGCTTGTTGCCCATGGAGCACGGGGGGGTTTATATAGCTGTGGGGTACGAGTATGGGCACTACGCAAAGCAAGGACGAAAGGATGGTGTACCAGCAAAGGCTGTAGATCAGTGGCCTGCATGGCTCAGGGGAAAAGGTACGGTGTCGGTTAACAGGGAAAGGAGTGGTACGCATGTACCTTATCTGGTCAGGGGCAGCATGGGTGTCCACGTAGCGGTACGTGTGGACTACACAGTGGACGGCCATCCTTTGGTTCTTGTGCGACCATCGTACGGGCACCCTGGTAAGTGTGTACGGTTCAAATTTTGGAGCGGGGTCCCCAAATTTGGGACACCGACCTCTATTTGCGTGCCAGACCGCTCCGGGGGCGATCTTTTTTTGTCCGAGATGTTCTCCTGGTCGTTGGGGTACAGACCGTTCGTCAATCGGATGCCCGGTCGTGCATTTATTAAGGTTTAAAGGTCGTCGTTTTTTAACAAAAAATGACTGAAATTTGCGTATAAGCTTGATCCGATGTCCGTTTTGGATGCTGTAAAATCTTATATTAGGGTAAAATCACACGCAGATTCCAAATTTGGGCTTAGAATTTGAAGATTCTAAGTATAAATGACTCATTTAATAAAATCATTGATTTTTATACCATAAAAACTCATAAATTTATCTATTACATGGACATTTCTTTATTAGTGAAGATGGGTATGTTACAGGAGCGAAGAAGCCAAGGAGGTGCTAAAAGGAGGGAGGGAGGGAGGGACACACTAAAAGGAGGGAGGGGGAGGGAGGGAGGGAGGAGGGGAGGGACATGACAATTTTCTTCTTCCTATATAAGTGTGAAGCACAGTAGGGAGGGTCAACATCTTTATATTCCTTACAGGGAGCCTGCCACGTGACGGCACCTGCCAGAACCATGTGACAGCTCCTCAACAAGGCTAGGACTCCACGCCCCTAGCTTGCAGCTTCGCAGTGTCGGCAGCTCATTGCTCAGCTTCCCAGCGTGCCCTCAGTTATGAGTCGCGACTCGTTTGCAGACCCCATCATTGCGCCTGAAGTAGACCCCATCACCTGTGCAAGCTCACGGTCTAGTCATTTGCTCGGCTCCACGTGGGCTCTTTCAACCCACGTGGGCTCCTTCAACCCATCGCCAATCCATCCACGTGGTCTCCTGTAACACTAGCTCCCTCCATCTACTCAGAGCCTCCTCCAGTTGCTCAGGGTCGCCTTCGCCTCCTCTAACTACTCAAGGTCAGCCCCCTTCGCCTCCTCACAGTTTGTAGCCTCAAGGTCAGTCCCCTTCGCCTCCTCACAGTTTGTAGCCTTCGCCTTCGCCTCCTCCAACTCCTCAAGTTCTTGGTCATTTCAATCAATCACTCTTTGCCAACATGATGTGAGCAAAAGCATGTTGATTAGCACCTTTTTCATTGAAATTCATAGAATAAAAATAAAAAAAAGCTTACACATAAAAAAAAGCTTTATTGATAACTTGACAAGATGCATTAACAGCTTTGCCTGATTTAATATTAGATTCATTAGAGTGAATCAATGATCCATCAAGTCACGTTGTAACTAATCATGTTTAACATACAACTAATGAGGATTATTCTCCTAAGCACAATAATCCTTTGAGGGTCAAGACTTGAAATCCAATTGAAGCAGGTACATTTGAAAACCAGTGAGAGCTTTGTGCAACTTGGGATTGCAGCAAAAATCAATGAAAGATCGATCAAAATCGAAATGAGATTATTAAACATATACATGTAAAAAAAAATGTTTCCCCTTAATCAAGAGGTATGTCGGGCATCTCATCTCTGCAAGAGAACATTTATTGCCATACACATGGAACTTGACCAGTTGTCCTACAAATCATACCTGTGGCCATTAGATTGGTGAACCCTAGGTTTATGTGCTAATAATAATGAGAAATTAGCCGTCGATGGAGCTTCCAACTCAAACGCCTCTTGTATATATAATTTTTTAATTAAATTGATCTTTTTTTATAAATTTATAAATTGTTAGTTATCTAACTTGTATTTTTTAATATATATCTAATTTATTAATATTGATGTTGTAATTTTGGAGAATGTAAATCTTGCACCACTTGAGAAAAATAGTTAACATCAGTTTTTAATAAAAAAATTAATATTTTCTCACATTTAACTCCACGTAAATCTTCGTTCATGTTTTAAAGCATTTTTTTTTGTTTTTTCCTTTTTTGGTGTGCCACTCACTAGCCATGGTCATCATCGATTTCTATGAAAAAAGTTTAAATTGTTTAATTAAAGGTGTTCTAAAAGAAATATCTTTTGTTTTGTTTATATATATATATATATATATATATATATATATATAAAGAGAGAGAGAGAGAGAGAGAGAGAGAGAGAGAGAGAGAGAGAGAGAGAGAGAGAGAGAGAGAGAGAGAGACTACGAACATTAACTCAGGGACTCGGCCCATTCATCCTCATTGCACGGTTTTGCTCAGCTTATTACATTTTAACCAAATTTTAGGAATCATCATTTTTCAATCAGAATCCAAATCAATTCATCAGTTCACAACCAGAATTTAAAAATCATATCAACCACATTCGAATTCATCATCTGGATAGCATTAATGCTTATAATTTCAAGTCTTAGATTTACTTGTATATACTGCCAGTAAAGAGCTGTAGTTATACCCTCAGTATATACGGGTAGTCATGGTCCTTGAAATTATAAGGTAAAGACCATCATGTCTAGGCACACTGCCAGATGAGTCATAACCTGCATTTCCAATCCCAATGCCTTCCACCTTCTTTTTTCCTTTGTCCAAGGCACTCCCATCTGTGCTCACATCATGTCTTAGTCTCCCAGACCAAGAACCCAAATTTTCACTAGATGTATCATGTGGTCCAGACATGCTAGTGGACTCCTCCTGAATAGGCAAGTTCACATCCAAACCTGCATCAATGTCATCAACCATGACATCCTCGCTATCATGGTACCAACTAGCCATCTCTGAGAATATTACATCCCTGCTAATGACCACTTGCTTGGTCATTGGATTGTAACATTTGTATGATTTCCTGTCCTATGCATACCCAATGAATATACATTTTTCGGCCTTTGGATCCAACTTTCTCCTCCTCTCATCTGGCACATGCACATATGCCACACATCCAAAAACTTTCAAATGTCCAATGTCAGGCCTACAACCAGTCATCCTCATCTCAGGAGTGCTCTCATGTATGGCAGCTGTAGGTGTCTTGTTCAACAAGTACACCGTTGTAGCACATGCTTCGACCCAAAAGTGATTTGGCATACTCTTCTCATTGAGCATGGCTCTAGCAATCTCACCAATGACCATGTTATTTCTTTCAGCAACACCATTTTGTTGAGGTGAGTACCTGCAAGTAATCTGTCTCTGAATCCCATGTTCTCGCAAGAACCTGTCAAATGCATGTGAGGTGTACTCCCCACCTCCATCTATCCTTATGCATTTTATCCATTGGCCATATTGTTTTTCCACCAATGCTTTGAAGGCCATAAACTTCCCAAGTGCTTCACTTTTCTCTTTCAAGAAGAAGATCCATGTCATCCTGCTAAAATCATCAATGAAGGTGACATAGTACCTGCAACCACTATTAGATGGAGTCTGTGTGGGACTCCATATGTCACTCTGTATGATCTCCAATGGCCTCCTGCTGATCTGGCCATCCTTTGGAAATGGCAACCTTGCTTGTTTTCCAAATTGACATGCATCACACACATGGTTGCTACCATCATATTTGAACCTAGGCAAACCACCAACAATACCCTTGGTTTGCATAGACTTCAACTTTTGCATATTCACATGTCCAATCCTTTTGTGCCATATGTCTATGTCAGGCACAACACCCTGGCTCTTTGAGAACATGGCACACTTCAATTCTAGGATACCTGCATCCAACTTAAATAGCCTGCCATCCTTTTGCCCCTTGGCAATCAACCTGCAACCATTCTTGAAATCTTCAATGAAGATCCATGCTCATTGAATCTCACTTGCATTCCTTGCTCAATTTGACCAACGGATGCAAGATTCTTTGTTATTGTTGGCACATACAAGACATCTGACATTGTCTTGACTCTCCCATCATGCATCTTCAGTGGAACATTACCAACATGTGTAATGGGATGCTGAGTGTCATCCCCTAGCCACATAGCCCTGTGTCTGCATAGGCAACTTCCTGTCAAACCACTCACCACCATGACCTATCATGTGGTTTGATGCACCTGAATCCATATACCAAGTATCATCACTCTCCTTGTGTGATGACATACTGCCCATTACATGCTTCATGATGGCAAATAGATGATCTCATTGCCAACATTGCTAGTAGATGCATAATGTCCACCATGCTGCACTCTACCACCTCGTACATTCTGCTTTTTATAGCAGTCTCTGGCCATATGTCCAAGCTTACCATAATAGTGGCAATCAATGCCACTTCCCTGTTGTTGTTGAGGTTGCCAGCGACCTCGTCCTCTACTAGGCATGGACCTGCCTCTAGCATGAGGAGCATAACCTCTACCACCATGAGCACCATATGATGGTTGAGAATCCTGTTGTTATTATGGTCTATCATACCATCCACGACCACCTGTACAACCTTGAGAAGCAGATCTCCCCTTGCCTCTAGCACCACGAAATGAATAGAATGCTTGGTCCCTAGCATGACCACTGCTGCTAGATGAGGAACCAAGTCCAAGCTTCATCTCCTCAACAATGAGTAACGAGACAAGCTCCTCGAAATCTGGAGACTCACCACCTCGAACCCTAATCGAGGTCTCAAAAGCTTTGTAGTCTTTTCCAAGACCATTCAATGTGATTGCAACAACATCTTCATCATCCATGGGTGTGCAACAATAGATGCCAATGCATCTGCATATCCCTTTATCTCATGCACATAATCATTTATGTTCTTGTTGTTGCGCGTTAAGCTATGCATCTTTTGCTTCAATTGCATCTTCTTGGGCTACGTGTTGGTGTCATACATTTTCACCAAAGTGTCTCATGCTTCCTTAGGAGTTCCACAATCCTGTATATCGCTTAGACTCGAGTAGTTAAATGAAAACCTGAAGACTTCTCAAATGATTAGATCAACAGCTGTGCTTGATTTCGGTTAGGAAAAAAGCGTTGATTTCTTCAAGTTAAGTCTGTAATAGTTTTCCTTCTATGTGGT
The DNA here is from genome assembly GCF_041138505.1 of Cibotium barometz. Lineage (NCBI taxonomy): Eukaryota > Viridiplantae > Streptophyta > Polypodiopsida > Cyatheales > Cibotiaceae > Cibotium > Cibotium barometz. The sequence goes on along the minus strand of NC_141071.1, from coordinate 55,920,614 downwards.
TTAATCAGGTGAAGGATAGTTTAGCCTCTTGACCCCGTTAGAAAATTTGTTAAGAAAATCAAAAAGGTGGAATCGTCCCCGTTTTCTAGGCAAGGGAAATTTTCCCAATTTCGGTTTCGAAATGACCACCAGATTAGTCTCATGTTCGAACATTCGAGGGCGAGGCCCCGAGTGGGAAACCTTGCCCCACGCAAGATGAAGCTACTTCCGCTGCTAGCAATTGGGAATCCGGTGCACGGAGGGGGCAGAGGGGTCTCATAGCTGGTATCAGAGAGTTGTAAACTTATGAACAACAGCAGAAATTGCCTAAAATTGTAAAGTAAATCTGGGAAAAAAATGTTTTCACTTGCTAAGATTATGTTTGAAATGAAATTCATAAATTGAAAACTCATAAATTGAATTGGATTTTTAGATGGATACCCCAAATCTGTCTAGCATTCTTGGACTCTCCCAGAGTCAGGATATGATCGCCTTTGCCTTCAAAATCTCATGAACTCCGCTACAACCAGAGAAAGCACAGTGAGGCTCGCTCTCGTCACTTTTTGAGGATCTATACTTTCCTGATCCAGTAGAGCGACGTTAGCATATGTGGTTCTCTGGAAGGCAAAGTATTAACGTCAATACCAATCAACGTCAAAGACTCAGACACAGAATATCTCGCTAGCCATGATCTTGATAAGGCTAGGAGTTATTCTTTATGTGCAACTCTATAATCATTCACCCCGAAATTTTAGAATTTCTTGCCATATTTTTAGACAGCACCCTTATTAGTGATGAATCGTGTATATCATAGCATGTCTCTATTGCAATATCGCCTTTTTATGCGTACGCGATTGAGGCAGTGACTTTTGGAGCCGAGATGCTCTATGTATGTATCAAAAACTAATCTATCGGTTCATCAAAGACCAAACCCGAAAAAACTTCCCTTGCCCGGAAATCACGGGCGATTTCTCCAAGATAACTTTTCTCTAGCGTAGTCAAAAGCCTTAACTAACTGAACTGATTTGACCGAACCCGTAAGTCGTCCCATAGACCAGGGAAAAGATTGTACTTGGATCATAGAAACCAACGCTTTTTTCCTCATTGAGAGGCGCACAACCATTGATTCTTTTCTATCGAACAATTTTTGTCCGAGATTTACTTCACCTATCGAACTAGAACAGAATTGAGTCTCAATTTAGGGATCCATCAGTCTAGCCTACTAACCCCATCCAATCCCATGGGTTAGCCAACCGCCCCAACCACTATAGTGATGGGATTCCATTAAGATTTTGGCTAGGTTATCCTGGGTACCAGGGAAAAGAGTTCCCAGTCCCCTTAGCCAGATATTCATGCAAACTTAAAACTAGTCACACCACTTACACACCCAATATGAAATTGCCTTTTTCACCGATTCAACAGTCTTTAAAACAATCATTTAATGAAACCATAGTGTCATTGATCATAATCCTCTAATTATCCAGTTGAATCCTTATTTCCAAACATTCCTTCATCGGTGTACCTATGGCATCATTGGCAACCAGAACGCTCACCCCCTGTCCACTCAGGGGCCTTTTCGATAGTTCCTAGCTCATAGTAACTGGCAAGTATTCACTTTAATAAAAATGGAGTCTCCGTTGAAGATCAGCAAGATCAACCAACAGATCCATATAAAAGAGCCATGGACTCATCCGTTGACAACCAGCAAGGTCAATCAACCAGATCCATGCCTGAATTCAGAAAACAACTCTTACTCCTTGTCCCAATATCTTCCTTGACGTACGTGTGGGTATCTTCGGTGACCCAGAGCCCGAGCACCGTATGGTCAGCACCCTCTAGGATCCTTTGTAGGTCACCTAGCGCTTCACTCATAGGCCGCTTCCTTGGTCCCTCATCCACTATACCGGAAGCTCACCATTTAAATCAAACCGAGGCTGGTCAAGACCTCAGCCGACCTTGCTACATGAGACGTCCTCCGTTGACTCTCCGTCAGTAGTTGCAACTTTAACAGATAGGTCTCCACGACCTCATTCACAAGATGGTCAAAATGCTTCCCTAGCATTCTTGACATGAAACAATCATTTAAAAATAGATCACATACAAATACAGTTCCAACAATATTTCCATCTTTTCTCATCACTCCACATCCTTTCACATTAGTCCCTATCTTTTCTCATCTTCCCACATCCTTTCACATTAGTCCCCATCTTTTCTCATCTTCCCACAATTTTTTTTCTTCATCGATCCCTATCACATCACATCATTCCCACATCAAATCACATCTAATCGCATCATCCACACATCAATCCACATCATCCATACATCCATCCACATCATCCACATCAATCCACATAATCCATACATCCATCCACATCAATCCTTATTATCCACATATCCAACCACATCGTCTATACATCCATCCACATCAATCCTTATTATCCACATATCCAACCACATCTTCTATACATCCATCCACATCAATCCACACGTCAATCCACATGATCCATACATCCATCCACATCAATCCACATTATCCACACATTAATCCACATCATCCATACATCCATTCATGTCAATCCACATCATCCATACATCCATTCACATCAATCCACATTATCCACACATCAACCCACATCATCCATACATCCATCCACATCAATCCACATCATCCATACATCCATCCACATCAATCCACATTATCCACACATCCATCCACATCTTCCATACATCTATCCACATCAATCCACACGTCAATCCACATCATCCATACATCCATCCACATCAATCCACATTATCCACACATCAATCCAATCTACATTATCCACACACCAACCCACACATCAATCCACATTCATTTCATAAGTATTCCCATTCTCATCTAATCACATCTTTTTCTATCTCATCACTTATTTCCTCATATATCCTCATCAGATCTCATCCACTTGCATCTACCCATATATCTCATCACTTCACATACATTAACATCTATCCAGTTTACATCGCATCTTATCACATCCATTTCACATCACATCTCATTCATTCACATCCCGATTCACATGCTAACACATTCATTCACGTCCCTTATCGTTCATTCACATCACATCACATCCATTCACTCCCTTATCATTCATTCACATCCTGATTCACATGCTATCACATTCATTCACATCCTATATCATTCATTCACATCTCTATTGCTAACACATTCAGTCACATCCTTTATCATTCATTCACATCCCGATTCACATGCTAACACATTCATTCACATCCCGAATCACATGCTAACACATTCATTCACATCCTATATCATTCATTTACATCCTGATTCACATGACATCACATCCATTCACATCCCTTATCATTCATTCACATCCCGATTCACATCACATCACATTCATTCACATCCTATATCATTCATTTACATTGTGATTCACATGACATCATATCTCATCTATTGATTCACATTTATCTGATTCACATCACATCTCATCACATCTATTTACCTCTCATTCTCATCACTTCTATTCTGTTCACATCCATTCTCTATTCATTCTCATCTATTTGATTCATATCACATCTATTTATAGAATGTAAGAGAATTCTTATTTTTGATAGAAAGATTCTTTACGCATATATTTATGCATAAGAAGAACTTCAGTGGGAAATAACACTTTTATAAAAATCCGTTTATGCATCTATTTATGCATAAATTTAATTTTAAGGAGAATAACACTTTCGAAATAAAAATAAATTTCTTTATGCATCTTTCATGCATAAAATCAATTTTAATGAGAATAACTCTTTCGAAATAAAAATAAATTTCTTTATGCATCTTTCATGCATAAAATCAAAATCAATGAGAATAACTCTTTTGAAATAAAAATAAATTTCTTTATGCATCTTTCTATGCATAAAATAAAAATTAATGAGAATAACTCTTTTGAAATAATTTTTTTAAAATGCATCTTTCTATGCATAAAATCAAAATTAAAGAGAATAACTCTTTTGAAATAAAAATAAATTTCTTTATGCATTTTTCTATGCATAAAATCAAAATTAAAGAGAATAACTCTTTTGAAATAAAAATAAATTTCTTTATGCATCTTTCTATGCATAAAATCAAAATTAAAGAGAATAACTCTTTTGAAATAAAAATAAATTTCTTTATGCATCTTTCTATGCATAAAATCAAAATTGATGAGAATAACTCTTTTGAAATTAAAATAAATTTCTTTATGCATCTTTCTATGCATAAAATCAAAATTTGATGAAAGTAACATTTTTAGAATAATTTTTTTTAAATGCATCTATTTATGCATAAATTTAATTTTAATGAATTTGGATTAATCTAATTGGTCCATAGGAACCTTAATTCAAAAATTTCAAAAAATATAGACTTTTAGACTAAGGTCCTTTTTACATGATTTCAATTTATTCCAATTGCACATTGGAAATTGCTTTTGAATATCTGTTTGAGGGGAAACCATTTTAGACACTAGGAGGATTTTTATATCCAAAAATATCTCAATTTTGAATCACCTCCCTCTAGACATTTTCTCTCTTTAGGCTTTTTTCTTTTATTTCAGAGAGGGGAATAATTATAAGATCAAAAGGGGAGGTTCTTACACCTGCACACCTCAAAAGCTAGAGGGAGGAATCTTACATCCTATCCCATTTCAAAAACGCGAGATGTCCTCATCTTGCAAAATTAGAGGAGAACTCTTTTCCTTAAGATCCAACTAATTCTGGGGTTCCTTATAGTCTGGTGAACCCAGCAAAATCCTGAAATAAAGATCTCTTATATAAAACTCAATCATCAAATAAAAATTCACTCAGATCATAACATTCAATCCTTATCACAATAATGGTCCATTAGACCGAAATTTCTATCTGAACAGTCCTTCATGGAAATTTTCAAAAGAAATTCCTAAAGTGCATTAGAAATAAATTATAATCTGCATAAAAGACCTTAGCCTAAGGGTCCAGATTTTTTGAAAATTTTGGATTAAGGTTCCTATGGACCAATCAGATTAATCCAAATGTAGGGAGGAGATAAATTGATGACTAAAAGAAAAACCCCCCAAAAAAGAGTAAATGCTCACATAAGATGAAGAGTGGACTAAGGACCAAAGCAAACTATTAAAAAACTGAATTTTGACACCTCAGTGTGGGGGATCTCCCCTTATGAAGGAGGTGCCTATTTCACATGTGTGGAGGAGTTTTAAACTAAAAAATAATAAGATATTTTCATCTCTCCTCTCTCGTATTTCAAGTCTAGTTCCAAAAAGTAAGCTGAACTAACCCAAAAATGGTCAAAAATTGACCAAAGTGATCTGGAAAATTCTAGAATTAGTTTGCTTGGTTAGAGGCTCACTTTTTCCTATATAGAAGCCTCCCTCTTTGTAAAAACTTAATGGTGTTTATGCACTGTTACTCTACTCCTATCTAGAGCCATTTACGTTGAAATTTCTTGATAATTCAATTATTTTTGGCTTAATCCTCTCCAAAGTAATTGGTGGCCACTCTTGCTTCAAACAAGAGTAGAACCCTCAATCCCTCAAGCCAAAGGAAAGCTTACAATGTAAGCTAAATTTTCTTACTTTTTAATTTTAAATCTATGGTTTTGTTGATTTTCTTGTTTTATAATTGATTGAAGTAAATTCTAATGCTATGCCTTGTGAAAAGGCCACCCCCTTCTCTTCTTTACATTCCAACCTTTCTTGTCCTAGAATGATTAACAAATAGATTAATTAAACTTTTATTATTATTTACTCTCTTGTTGGAAATTAAAAATTGTGTAGATTAGAGTTCTATACATCTAATTGGGGTTAATTTAAGTTGAAATTAGAATAATAAAAATGAGAAATGGTCAGCCATACAAAGGAGGTTATGGTAAAATTTTTTAAAATTTTGTGGAAAAGAAAGTTTGTTTTTATGTTATTCCAAAAGAGCAATTCCCACTGTTTGTGCATTCTAAAAAAAATATTCTAATTTATTCCATGTATATATTCACCTATGAATATGCATGGATATCATTGATATTAATTATTGAATTTAATTTCTATTCATAGAAAGATGCATAATGAAATTTTTTTTATTATAAAAGTGTTATTTTCATTGAATTTAATTTCTATGCATAGAAAGATGCATAATGGAAATTTTTTTATTATAAAAGTTTTATTTTCATTGAGTTTAAATTATATGCATAGAAAGATACATAATGGAAATTTTTTTATTATAAAAGTCTTATTTTTATTTAATTTAATTTCTATGCATAATGGAATTTTTATTATTATAAAAGTGTTATTTTCATTGGATTTAAATTTTATGCATAGAAAGATGCATAATGGAATTTTTTTATTATAAAAGTGTTATTTTCATTGAATTTAATTTCTATGCATAGAAAGATGCATAATGGAATTTTTTTATTATAAAAGTGTTATTTTCATTGAATTTAATTTCTATGCATAGAAAGACGCATAATGGAATTTTTTTATTATAAAAGTGTTATTTTCAGTTTAATTTCTATGCATAAAAAGATGCATAATGAAAATTCTTTTATTATAAAAGTTTTAATTTCATTGAATTTAATGGAAATTTTTTTATTATAAAAGTGTTATTTTCATTGAATTTAAATTCTATGCATAGAAAGATGCATAATGGAAATTTTTTATTATTATAAAAGTGTTGTTTTCAATGAATTTCATTTCTATGCATAGAAAGATGCATAATGGAAATTTTTTTAATATAAAAGTGTTATTTTCATTGAATTTAATTTCTATGCATAGAAAGATGCATAATGGAATTCTTTTATTATAAAAGTGTTATTTTCATTGAATTTAATTTCTATGCATTGAAAGATGCATAATGGAAATTTTTTTATTATAAAAGTGTTATTTTCATTGAATGTAATTCTATTCATAGAAAGATGCATAATGGATTTTTTTTAAAAGTGTTATTTTCCTTGAATTTGAATTTATGCATAAATAGATGCATAAAAGGGTTTTCTTTTATATAAAAGTGTTATTCCCATTGAAGTTGATTTTTTATGCATAAATAGATGCATAAAGAATTTTTATATCAAAATTAGAATTCTCTTTAATTCTATGTTTAATTTATATGAGTATTTGATAAATAAATAAGTAAATACTCTAAGAGAGAAATTTCTATTGTTTTATACTCATGGATTGTAAAAAGAAAATTCAAGAAATCTATCGAGATCGAAATATTCAGATAAATGATTAATTTATTCCTCATTGGAATTCGTAACTAATTTAGAAATTTTTTAATTGAATATTCAAAGGAAGAAATTCAGTAAAATAGTAACTGAAATGTCAACCCTTTTTGAGAAAGATAGTATCAGTATCCCCAAAACTTCTTGATCGTAATTCTGAATTTCATACCAGAATTCCTCGAATTCTATAACCTTGATCCACAGATCAATTCGAATGGTCTCAAACTTAGTTTTAGATTTGGTGGAAGTTTTGAGAGTATTTTTCTAAACTGGTCACATCTTCTTTCCTCGAAACTAACAAAAGAGTTGTCTTGGTCATAGTTTGATTCAAGGTTCGAGTCGAATAAGATTATTCCTGAACTATCTTTCTCGAAAAGGTTTGATAATTCAATTACTATTTTACTGAATTTCTTTCTTTGAATATTCACTTAACAGATTTCTAAATTAGTTATGAATTCCAATGAGGAATAAATTAATCATTTATCTGAATATTTTGATCTCGATAGATTTCTTGAATTTTCTTTTTACAATCCATGTGAATATAAAACGATAAAAATTTCTCTCTTAGAGTATTTAATTATTCATTTATCAAATACTCATAGAATTTAAACATAGAATTCTAATTTTGAAATAAAAATTCTTTATGCATCTATTTATGCATAAAAATCAACTTCAATGGGAATAACACTTTTATAAAAAATTCTTTTATGCATAAAATAAAATTTAATAGGAATAACACTTTTAAAATAAAAAGAATTTCTTTATGCATCTATTCATGCATAAAAATCAATTTTTATAAGAATAACGCTTTTATAATAAAAAATTTATTTATGCATCTTTCTATGCATAGAAATCAATTTTAATAAGAATAACACTTTTATAATAATAATTTCCTTTATGCATCTTTCTATGCATAGAAATCAAATTTAATAAGAATAACACTTTTATAATAAAAACAATTTCCTTTATGCATCTTTCTATGCATAGAAATCAATTTTAATAAGAATATTACTTTTATAATATAAAACAAATTCCATTATGCATCTTTCTCTAAATAGAAATCAATTTTAATAAGAATAACACTTTTATAATAATAATAAAATCCATTCTACATCTTTCTATTTATAGAAATCAATTTTAATAAGAATAACACTTTTATAATAAGAAACAAATTCCATTATGCATCTTACTGTGCATAGAAATCAATTTTAATAAGAATAACACTTTTATAATAAAAAAATTCCATTATGCATCTTTCTATGCATAGAAATTAATTATAATAAGAATAACACTTTTATAATAATAAAAATTTCATTATGCATCTTTCTATGCATAGAAATCAATTTTAATAAGAATAACACTTTTATAATAAAATTTTTTTCTTTATGCACCTTTCTATGCATAGAAATGAATTTTAATAAGAATAACACTTTTATAATAAAAAAATTCCTTTATGCTTCTTTCTATGCATAGAAATCAATTTTAATAATTAATATCAGTGATATCCATGCATATTCATAGGTGAATATGTACATGGAGTAATTAGAATATTTCTTTTAGATGCAAAAATGGTGGAAATTATTCTTTTGGAATAACATAAAAATAAACTTTCTTTTCCATAAAATTTTGAAAAATTTTGCCATAACCTCCTTTGTATGGCTGACCATTTCTCATTTTTATCATTCTTTATTAACTTAAATTAATCCAAATTAGATTTATAGAACTCTAATCTACACAATTTTCTAAATTCAAGAGAGTAAACAATAAGAAGAGTTTAATTAATCCCTTAGTCATTTTATTGATTAAAAATTAGGGGTAATGATGAGAAAAAGGTGCCTACTTCATGAGGGGAGCTCCTCACTTTGAGGTGTCAAAATTCAATTTTTTTAAATTGTGAGTTCCCTACTGCTTGGTACTGACCCCTTGTGTATAAAAGGAGAGACATGGGGGTCAATACTAGGCCATATGGATCATGGGGTCAGTATCAAGCGGTAGGGGCTTACACGATATCTGCAAGCCCCTTATCGCCTCGTACTCACCTTGATAACAATGAAAGAAAAGGGGTTCAGTAAGAACAAGCTATAAGGCACTACAAGGATACCTGCTTTGGCAATAGTAGGGGAGCATGACACCAGGGAAATGGCAAGGTAGAGGTTAGACAATGGCCATGCAGAGTGACGATGGCGATGGTGATGGCAAGGCAGAGGGATGACACAAAGGACAGAGAGCTCGATGCCAAGGGTTTAGGAAGGGCAGAAAGCTCGATGTCCCCGCTGAGGAGATTCGGGCCGTTTATAGACCCATGTGGTGGTCTTAGCACCACAGGTGGGGGTGCTCTAATCATAAGTGGCATTATAAGGTCTCACACATTTATAAGCCATTTTATCCTTCATATAACCATTGAAAAATTGAAGGGTTAATTTTTTGAAATCCCCTTGTTACATATAGGGAAAAAAGGGCATAATAGAATTAACCATTCAAATAAAAGCTTCATCCCATGCCTTCAAAAATGAGCATGCATCACAATTTACAAGGCTATGGTTCATTAAAACATCATATAATGTTTTTCTTTCTGTGTAAGGGTTTTTCTTTCTGTAAGGTTGTAAGGTTGTGTGTGCATGTGCATGTGCGTGTGTGCGTGCATGTGTAAGGTTGTGTGTGCATGTGCATGTGTGTGCGTGTGCATATTTGTGCATGCGTGTGTGTGTTTAGAATGAATATTGTGAATGTTTTTGTGTGTGCATTAATTAGAGAGAGAGATAGAGAGAAAAGTATGCCTGCACATTTGATTAAAAGCTTCAGTTTTCTTGTGGAGATAGAAGAAGAAGAAGGGGCGATGGCGATGTAGAGGAACAACGTGAAGGGCGATGGCAAGGAACTTGACGCAAATGAATGAAGCTCCAGAGGGAGATAGGGGTTGTTATAGTCCAACATGGCCCCGTACCACGTGGTCTTAGCACCACTCCTGTAGTGTGAACTGATCACAAGTGGCACTTATAAGGTCTAACGCATGAATGAAACATCAATATGGTAGGTACTCACTCCTCTCCTCTCCTGCATGTGTTGGAATTATTTTAGGAAATGTTATGGTGGTGCCCTATTGCCTTTGCCTTGCAACTCCATCTGCCTCCTCATCGACCCCCCCAAACTCAGCCAACGCCATCGCCTCTACATGCACGTCTGCAAGTATTTTGAGAGTTTTTTACCTAAACATAAGGTTTTTTTTAGGGGTCAATAACATGCAAAAAGGGGTTTGCAGGCACTCATCAGCAAGCTCTTTATCACTTGATAAAACAAACTTTTCTTAACGTATTACGATTTGTTTTAGAATAATGTTTCTAACAGGATTTGCACCAAGCGATAAGGGGCTCATTGGCATGCTACAGGGGCCCCATATCGCTTGGTACCGAACCCCCTTAGGGTCATGTTGTTCACAAGGTCAATACCAAGCGATAAGAGGGTTATTGGAATCCTGCAGGCCCAATATCGGGGTTGATACTGACCCCCCTTAGGGGCATGTTGCTCACGGGGTTAGTACCAAGTGACACGAGGCTCGTTGGCATCCTGTTGATTGGTACTGATCCCCTTGCAGTCATTTTGCTCACGGGGTCAGTACCAAGCAATAGGAGGCTCATGGGCATTGTGCTAGCCCCATATTGCTTGGTACTAACTCCCTTTAGGGACATGGTACTCACAGGGTCAGTACCAAGTGATATGAGTCTTGTTAGCATCTTGCAGGCCCCATATTACTTGGTACTGACCCCAATTTGTGGTCATTTTTCTCACCGGGTCAGTACCAAGCGACGTGAGTCTCGTTGGCATCTTGCAGGCCCCATTCTTGAATGTCAAGGATTTCTTCAAGTTGGAGTACCATCTGGCCTTGAGTCGGAGAAATAAATTGTTCATCATCAAGCACGTGACTCGGGCTGGGTACATATTTTTTAAGCAAACTGACGTGGAATACATTATGTACCTTGAGATGGGGAGGTAGAAGAAGTTTATAAGCTAGAAGAAGTTTATAAGCTAGATCACCTACTTTCTTTTTAACAGAGCATACGGTCCACAATAGTATCTAGGAGAGAGCTTCTTGTACTTCCCTAAAGATAAGGAACTTATTTTTCATCGTACTCGAATGAAGACCATATCTGATTCTTCAAACACTCTCTCTGATCTCTTTTTATCTGCATACTGCTTTTGTCTATCTTTGGCTTCCTTAATATCTTTACGGATTGATTGCATTTGGTCCATGTCATCTAGCATCTATCTGGACGTCTTGACTCTGATCAATGGGTCAGACCAAGTCAATAGTGTAAGGAAATCTTGTCCATACAAAGCTTTGAAAAGGCTCATCCCAATGCTTCGATGATAAGAAGCATTGTAAGCAGATTCAACCAGGTGGTGCAAATGGCTTAACCACTTCTTGGGTTGCCTGCCACACAGCATGACCAAAGGATATCTTCTATTACCTGATTCACTGTTTTGATCTAGCCATCTGTTTCGGGGTGATAGGCTATACTGAGATCCAAGAAAGTTCTCCTACTGCTTCAAAGAATGTAGTCCAGAATTTCGATGTGAGCTTGGGATCTCTGTCACTTACTATCCTCCTGGGTAATCCATGCAATCTGAAGATCTCTTTAAGGAAAACTCTGGCAACATCCACTGCAGTGTATGTTTCTTTCACTGGAATCAAATGGGCAACTTTGGTGAGTTTGTCAACTACCACAAAAATGGAGTTGTAACCTGATTGCACTGAAGGTAGTCCAGTGACTAAATCCATACTGATACATTCCCACTTCATCAGGGGCTGTAGTTTTCCTGGCATATTGACTCTCTTTGCCTTGACTCTCTAACACATTAAGCATTGCCGCACATGATCAAGTACATCCTTTTTGAGTCCTAGCCAGAAGAAGCTTTTCTTCATGGACATATAGGTTTTTATAAACCCTGGATGTCTAGCTATCAGGCTATCATGGGCTTCTCTCAGAATCCTTCCCTTTATTCCCTCATCATTGGGAATGCATAGCCAATTATTATAATACATGCATCCTTCATCCAATTTGTACCCAAGAACTTGAGTCATTTCCTCAGGAATCTTGCTTTCCAGCAGCAGAATGATAGCAATAGGGGCAAAGAATTTGTCCTACTTGCATGATTCTATCCCTTGCTTCACTGATCAATGGATTTGACACCAATGTAATTGCAAACAAGGAGGCTTTTCTGCAGAGTGCATCTGCTACCACATTTTCCTTCCCTGGCCGATACTTAATTTTAAAAATCAAATTCCTATAGGGTCTGCATCCATCTCCTTTGACGCATGTTGAGATCCCTTTGGGTGAAGATCCACTTCAGACTTTGATGATCTATCATCAAGGTGAACCTTTGTCCCAAAAGATAATGTCTCACAACTTCAGAGCATAAACTACTCAGAGTAACTCTAAGTAATGGATGGCATAATTTCTCTCATGTGTCCTGAGCTTTTTGGATTCATAGGCCATTGCATGACCTTTGTGTATAAGAGCACCACCTAAGGCAAAACCACTAGCATCAGTAACTACCTCAAAATGTTTGGTAAAATATGGCAATTGAAGGACATGGTTGGTTACTAAGGCTGTCTTCAGCTTATCAAAGGCACTCTAACACATAGCAGTTTACTGAAATAGGGTACTCATCTTGAGAAGGTTAGTTAAAGGGGATGCTATCTGAGCATACCTGGGTATAAAGATTCTATAATCATAGGAATCTTATGACTTCCTTTACTATCTTGGATTCCGGCCAATCTATGATTGCTTGGATCTTGCGGGGTCAGGAGAAATCCCATCTTTAGACACTATGAATCCCAAGTATTCCAACTGGTTCAACAGAGAAAGAACACTTGCTCTTTTTTGCAAAGAGTTAGTGCTTCCTTAGGATTTCCAAGACCTTACACACATGATCTTCATGATCTACAACATTCTTTGAGTATACCAAGATGTAATCAAAGAAGACAAGAACAAAATCATCCAAGTATTCTCTGAGAACATCTTGCATAAGACGATTAAACGTCATCGGGGCATTAGTTAATCCAAACGGCATGACTGTGAACTCATAATGCCCATAGCGAGTATTGAATGCTGTCTTGGAGATGTCCGGTTCCTTGATTCTAATCTGGTAGTACCCGGATTTGAGATCTATCTTTGTGAACATTTGGGTTCCACTTAACCGACCTAGAAGTTCATCAATCCTAGGGATATGATACTTATTTTTAATTGTTAATTGATTCAATCCTCTGTATAGTCAATACAGAGTCTTAATGTTCCATATTTCTTCTTCTAAAAGAGAACGGACACACCCCAAGGTGAGACACTGGGTCTGACGAATCCCTGCTCTAACAATTGTCTTAACTGTTCCTTAAGTTCTATGGCTTCAGGGATTGTAATTTTGTATGCACGCTACGCTACTGGTGGCTGAGCTCCAGGGGTTAACCCGATCTCATGATCTACTTTGCGAGTCGGAGGCATCTCAGTCAACTCTTCTGGGAACACATCTGCATACTCGCTTAACCACTCTGGTTCTTTAGCCTTGCATTTTATGTCTACCAAATTCATCCTAATGACATAAACAACTTGCCTCTTTCTGAGCCCTTTTAACAATTTAGAAGCCTTGACTAATTGCAGCACTGGGGATCCAAAAATTCCAGTTCCTCAAACTTTATTTCTCTAAAGGTCAAGGAAAGAGATAGTTCCATTGTGACAATGAATGTCAGCCTAATTCTTATGGAGCCAATCAATTCCAAGGATTCCATCATAGATTCCCAAGGGTAGGACTCTAAACTGGAAATCTGTTACGTTCCCATCTAGACTAAACTGAATAAAGTCTGTCTCAAGATGTGTGAAAAGAATCTTTCCATTGGCAATTTCCACTTGCATAGGTTTCCTTGATTTTTGATTTAGGACTAACTTACGCAGACATCTTGGGGAAATAAAAGAATGAGTACTACTTGAATCAATCAAAAGCTTGGTTTTCTTACCCTGGTACTCTACTGGAGTCTAGAGGACTGAGAATTAATGATTCTGCCCCTGATGCTCAATCACGGCATAGATCTATCCTTTTTCTTCCTCCACTTCCTCAGCTATAGTGATGGCTCTAGCTGTTTGCAGTCTGAGGTGGAACTCACTCTCTTTGGTTTCCCTAATTCTAGGAGGGAGTTCGAAGACTACTTTGCATATGGAGGCTACAGGCTGAGCTAGCACTCTTCTGGGGTTACCCTGATTTTGGCACACGGGGGACCCTGATTGGAATGATATGAAGGAGTCTGTCTCTGAACTCTAGGACCCTGGCTTCCTTGGCCCACAAAAGGAGATGGGAAATGCTTGAACTAGTGCCCAAACCCCTGACAACCAAAACACCTATTCTCACTTCGAAGCTCTTCCCTCTGCATTCTTGAAAGAGCCGGAGTTCTTGAGAAAGAGCTTCGAGGAAAAGGTCTTCCTTCATTCTTGAAACTTCTTATCTCATGATTTTGATTGGGACCTTGGTGTCTCTTTGGAGGCGGAAGGCTGGAAGAACTTCCCAGTGTTTGGAATCTCTTGAAGGATGAGGGAGCTGGCTTTGGCAAGACTTTAACGATAAAGGCTTTGGTGAAGTCCTTCGCCATCCTTACAGCTTCAGCCATGGAAACTGGTTTGGCATTCTTGACCAAGGTGTCTAAAGGTTTGTTCATTCCCCGAATGAACCTGGCCATAAGTTGCTCTTCGTCTAGCGATGGTGAGTACTTGAGGAGAAGAGAAAATGCTTGGTGATATTCTTCAATAGTTTTGCTCCCCTGGTTTAGCTCTAAGAATTCATTCATCTTGGTTTCTAAAAATCTAGGGGACAAAATCTCTTCCTAAGATAAGCTTTGAGATCATTCCAGGATTGGGTGTTCCTATCTAGATGGTTCGTATTGCAATGGTTTCTCCATGCCACCCTGGCTGTTTCCACAATCTTCAGCCTTGCTAGAGCCAATTTGCTCGTGTCGTTGTATTTGGTGATATCAAAATATTCCTCCATGGCCTCGACCCACTTCTCCACAGCCTCGCCCAAGTTCTTTTGTTCACCTTTGAAGGGACCTGGCTGAGTTCTGTGAAGGACCTAGCTGAGTTCTGTGAAGGGCCTTGCAAACTTCGGGGTCAAGCTCTTTCTCATCAGTGAGAGGATCTGGCTGTCCGCCACCACGGTTTGCTCACCTCGTGATTTTGCCAAAAACGATACATTATTAAATTTTTATTTGATTTCGTCACTGAGATCCTAAGACTTAAGAGGTTCAAAAAATAATTGCGTAAATAAGATAAACAATCGTATCGGAGATCTATGACATATGTCCGAGTAACAGATGTTGCTTCTTCAATTTGTCATATAATAAACAATCACTTATATAACAGGGAATTTTCCACAAAACATTTCTTTATTTATATAAAGGTTGCAATATGTACATAGAGCATAAAGGCTCTAGGAAGTCAAAACCTCCTCGAGAAATGCATAAGATGACGATACTGGGCTACAAACATGCCCCGATACAAATGTTCCCTCACTACCAAAGGAAGCTTCTATCTTACTCTTTGGAATAAAGCGGCTAATAAGTCTATAGATATGGCAGGAAAGTCTGAAATCTCGAGGTGTGGGGTGATACAGAATAACACCATGAATCACTTTTAGCCTCATCAAAATCACGGCCAACAAGATATTCTCCCTCAGCATCACATGCAAGAGGCGTGGACATACTACCCTGCAAACCACTTGTGTTGCCCTCTCTTCTCACTGGGTCTGGGAAATATAAATCCTCGAAATGGCTTGCGAGTCTGACCCTCTATGACTCGGCTTGTTTGAGTCATACAGGAAGAGATGATATGCTCGAAGAGGCGAGACTAGTCATATCCTATGACTGGGTGCGATCGGGAATACCAGATAAGCATGGAACTTCCATCTATAAAACCAAATTCTTTGATTAAAATCTTCAATAATGAAGCTTAAGAAATGAAAATACAATACGTAAATGCTCTTTTTGAGTTTTTATTATAAATTTCTGATAAGAATTCATTTTTCCTTCTCAGCTTTCCATAAAGCTCTAGTTTGTGTGAGTGTGTGTGTGCTTGCAAGAGCTTAAGCTCTCTTCTCCCCTGCATCTTTTCAAGTGAGTACACTAACCTAAGGTGGATGGTGTCTCATCACAGTGTCACACCCATGATGATGTGTATGTGCAACAGATTCAAATCAATTAGGTTCCAATATAGACTAGCTTGGACTCATAGAGAGACTTGAGATGTGTGCAAGTGCTTGTACTTTTATTGCTTAGAAATGACCCCTTTTATATGGGTAGAGTATATATTTTCTTGTTCCATGCATGTGGGATAATTCAATTTTCCATATGGCTTCATGCTCACCTACTTATTCCGTGCCTCTACATGTGCTCTATGGCACCACACTTCTCAAATAAAAAATAGGTGTGTTGTAAAAGGGCATCAAGAGAAATCAAAGGGTGCTCATAGTTAAACTCACCAAAGTCAATGTGAAACGAGGACCCAAATTAATAATAAGAGTCTGAGAATATCTTCCTAGAAGAGCTTACTCAAATGCCATCCACATAGGAAAATGGACCATGAGATGAGGCTTATTCATGGAGCACAACGAGTGGCTAATAGGCATATAAAATGTCAGTGCCTGAGTTCTTAGAACTCAAAGAACAAATTTGACAAATATTGAAGCAAGAATTCATCAAGCCAAGTGTATCACTTTAGGAAGAAGAAGGACGGAGCGATCTGGTTATGCATTACCTATAGGGTCTTAAATAATTCATAGTAAAGAACATATATCCTAGTTCTAGGATTGATAATTCCTAGAATAACTTCACAGAAAGTCTTCTCAACAAAGATTGACTTCAAGTTAAGCTTTTAGAAAATCAGAGTCAAATAGAGTTATATTCTAGAGATGATATTCAATTCCAAGGAGGGATTATTGAGCCAATTCGATTGACAAAGGTCCTAGCCACTTTCACCAGAATCATGTAGGATATACTTAAGAAACAATTTGACAATCATGTCTTAGCATTTTCAATAATATTGAAAAGATAAAAGCATTTTTTTGGGGCCGAAAATGTGTTTCATGCACGTTTGGACCTTCATTTTTTAGTTCGCGGGTGTTCACGAGCATTGTGGGGTAATTGAACTGCTCAGCAACCTATATCTGCTCTGCACCATGCATCTCTACATCAGGCACTTGGTCTGCAACTATCTCAACTGATTTTGCCAGCAAACCTGCAACTTGTGTCTTGAAACTCTGGTTTTTCTCCAGGTCCTGCACTTTCTGCATTGAAGGTGCTCTCCATAAAGTAATCATCACGCTTAGTGGGCATGCAGTCCCCAACTTAAAAACTCCGAGCTAGTAAGTCCCACTAAGCAACTTCCAACATAGCACAATTCAGTCAAACAAACCCTGACAAAAGCTTCAGCAAATTTCAGGCTCTGCAACAATTGATCAAAACAGGCTGTGCCAACAATTAAGCTTCTTGCCATCATCTCAACTTACAACACAACTTCCAACACAACACTACTCTTCAAAGCAAACTTCCTCCTCTGATCTGCAGTAAACTCACCTGGAATAATGCCTTCACTCAAAAATGTCAATAATTGGTCATACCAAGAATCCGACACAGCAGCCTCTTTGAATGAGATTTGAATAATGCCTTCACTCAGAAATGTCAATAATTGGTCATACCAAGAATCCGACACAGCAGCCTCTTTGAATGAGATTTGCACCTGCTTGCTATAAAAATTCTTTTGAATGCTAAAACATGGATTAGAGAGTGTGGAAAACTGGTTTTGATCCACCTCAACTATCAGAGAATCCCCATTTTGATCCATGGGATCACTTTCAAAGTCATTTTCAGCTATGAGAGTTGGAATAGAATGTTGCAAAGAATCAACATCAAACATATTAGCTTTGTTTTCATTTGTTTTGCATGAAATTGGAAAATTTTGGCATTCAAGGTGACTACCCTGATCTGAATTTTGCTAATTTTTAGCCCCAACTTGCTGAGATTGAGCATGGCTCATCACTTTCTCATCACCTTGCATCATTAGGTCAAGGAAACTTACAAAAAGGATGGGTTTTGCAACATCAGAGGGCTCTCCAACATCAAAGAGATCATCACATCCCTCATCAATTGAAAGTAAAAACTTCTCAATGTCATCATGCTCATCACAATCATGCATTTGATGCATATGATTATCATCATGAACAAGATACCCACTTTTGGCATCAACATCATCACAAAAAAAAAGACAACTATGTATGACCTCATCTTCATCATGAACATCAACCTCAACATCAAAAACAACATCAAACACTTCATCCACATGCACATCCACCTTGTCATGATCTGCCGATTTGCATAAAATTTAAATTCTGGGACATTCAGAGTTACTTCTGTGATTTGAAATTTGATGCATTTCAGCCCCATCTTCATGATCTTGGGCATCATTTGAGACCTGCCCTTCACCTTGCAACACTAGGTGAAGGAAACTTGCAAAAAACATGGAATTCTCAAATTCAAAGTACTCTCTTCGAGAGCTTTGAACTGAAATCTGATTTGATTCCATTTTTGAAAATTCATAGTTGGTGTTTTGTGATGCAAAAACATTGCTCATGCACATGATTTCATCATCATCTTGGTTGTTGGGATGCGTGTGGTGAAGAATTTCCCCATTTGGTTGAATGCCTGTTGGCTTGGGGGTATCTATGGGTTCTTAGTGGCATCTTTGGCTCACTCCCACTTGTACTCCCTTTCCCTCAATCATCGACACTCCCATTGGGTATCCCCACTCATCATCGTCATCACTTGATTCACTCTCAAACTCATCTTCATCACTCTCATGCAATGCTTCACATGCTTTTTGCAATCTAGCTATCCGCTTAAGGCTTGAACAAGTTCTCTTCTTCCTACCCTCATGCTTTTCACAATATACATATGCATCATCAAGAACCTCTTCAAAGGCTTCTAGCTTCTCTCTAGCTCTCTCCATCTTCTCACAAGACCCATTTTTGGATGCATATTTGAACTTTGAAATGATTTTGTGAAGTTTGGCGCTCAAACCAACCATGCAAAATTTCATGCATTGATCTCCTTTTAAACATGGCTCACACATGTATGAGCATTCATTTGTTGCATGGTTATGACTCATGCAAATCAAACACTTCTTTTTCTTCTTTTTACCCATATTTGAAGTTAGAAATTAGATAGCTATGTGAGCTCTCATATTCAATGCACCACACCAAATAGAGCCCATATGTATGCTTGGAATGGAAAGCTGCGGTGTTATACCGAGATCCACCCCACTCATGACAAATAGGTGCTCAAACATTGCTAAAAACTTTCTAAAATCAGAATTTGAGGTATTATTTTATGCAAAATCTGAATGATGGCTTACTTGGAACACGCTAACCTCCAATGTGAAGTAGCACTTTGAATGATGAATTCCACCATCCCATCCAAGGATATGTAGATTCTAATTCTGCTGCACCTACAGATTCTGATTCTGCTGGACTTGTACATTCTGATTCTGCTCCACCTGCAGGTTCTGAGCAGCGTCATTCGAATTACACCCTTTCTTAAAAATAGACAAAATGATTCTTCTTCAATCTTCTACACAGCCTGATTATGTCTGAATCAGATTTTGCCTCCTGAATCTGATTTTGCCTCCTGAATCTGATTTTGCCTTCTGAATTTGATTTCGCCTCCTGAATCTGATTTTGCCTCTTGAATCAAATTTCACCTTTTGAATTTGATTTCGCCTTCTGAATCTAATTTCGCCTTCTGAATCTGTAGCAGTGCCTGAATCTGCAGCACTTGCTTGCATGCTCCTATTGTAGGCTCCATCCTAATCAACCATTGTGGTTGAAACCACCGTGAATTGCCAGTGTTTAATGGTTACACAGCTAAGCAGTTAAGCAGATACAATTTCTCCACAAGAAACATGTTGATTAGGCGAAAACAAAAATTCAGACACAGCAGAAACGTAATGCACAGACAGAACTTTGGCAGAGCAAAGTCACACAAGAGAGATAAAACCCTAAAAATCTTCTTCATTCTCCTCCTTTCTCTTCTCTCCTGCATTACATTGCTTCCCCTTCTTTTCTACCTTGCTCAAAAAACGTTACTCTTTTCCCAAAATGTTATTCTTGAATAACCGTTACATATCGTAACTTCCAAGATCCTAAGAAATACCACCTTATAATTCCAACTTAGCACAATTCCGACTTACTAAATATCTGACTAAGCACATATCCGACTTAGTATATATCCAACTTACTTACATATCTGACTAAGCACATATCCGACTTAGTATATATCCAACTTACTTACATATCTGACTTAGTATATATCCAACTTACTTACATATCCGACTTAGCAACATTCAACCTAAGACAACTATGCCTTCAACACTGCTGTAGAGAATACAACAGTTTGTGTAGGTCAAATAAGAGTGTTGTTTTTTGGTAAATTTGTGTTGTAGACAAGATGTCAAATGATGGAATAAACTAGATTGTTGCTGAGAACCTTAACAAGAACAACTTCCATGCTTGGAGGTTTAGATTGACAAATTTCCTGATGTGAAAAGGTTACTCGGACTACATTAAAGGTGAACATGAGGAGGCACCAGAGATATCGGAGATTAATCCCACTAATACAGATGTAAAAGAACTCAAGGATTGGAATCAAGGAGCAAGAAAATTCATGTATTGGCTTTCTATATCAGCATACATGACACTATGATTAGACATATACAGGATGCCAAGTCACCTAAGAAGGCATGGGACACCTTAGTGAGAAGCTATATGAAACTAACACCAAGGCAAGAAAGATGCAGTTGAAGAATGAGATTCATACTGTGGAAAAGAAAAATATCTCTATGAATGATTATGCCTTGAAGATCAAGATCATTGTGGAATTCATTGCATCAATTGGTGTTTTTGTTGATGTTGATGATAAGGTGGAAGTGTGTCTATGTGGTCTCGGGCCACAATACAAGATGTTTAAGATGTCTATTTAGACTCGAGAGAACATTCCCAACTTCACAAATTTGGTGTCAATGCTGATCATTGAATAGAAAAATTTGGGTGATTAATGCTGATTTGGTGTCAATGCTGATCATTGACGAGAAGAATTTGGCTAAAGATCAACATTCTTCACAAAACAAAAACAGTTTAGAGTAGTAGTACTTCTATACAAGTACAAGTAGAGGATGAGGTAGAGGTCATGGATGTGGCTAAGGTGGTGGCCAAATAGGTAATTAGAATTATGGTCAGAAGAAGCAACAGTCTCAGGATTCTCAAAAGCAACTCATAGGTGGAAGAGGCCATTTAAAAGGCACAGGGGGTCAACGAGGTCGGGGTAATTTGGCAAAGGTAGCATAATGATACACGAGGATATTTTTACTATGGTAAGCCTAGACATGTGCACACAGATTGCTATAAGAAAGAAAGTGACATGCAAAGTGGAAAGGTATAGCAAAATAACTATGCGTCCTCTAGAGAAGAAATAATGAGAATAATGAGAGGTTATTTGTTATGAAACATGTAGTGAATGCAGTGTTTGGAAATGAGCAACATGTAAGGATTTATGGTATGTTGATTCAGGTGCTTCAAACCACATGATAAGTCATGATGAGTGGTTCAAGGAAATAAAGAGTCTTGAAAGACTAGGTTTTGTTGAAACAGGGGATGAGACTGCACATTCGATTTCCCATGTTGGAGATGTGCCATTGTCAATGCAGGATGGTAAGGTAAAGTACCTTACAGATGTACTTCATGTTCCAAACATTACAAAGAATCTGGTTTCAGTTGGCCAGATGATTGAGCAGGGTTTGCAAGTCCAGTTTAACCTTGATGGCTATTATGTAGCAGACTTTAAAGATAGGTGCAGTTTGGTTGCAAAAGGCAACAGAGTAGGCAGAATGTTTACATTGAATGTAAATATGTCTCAAGTGAATGCTGCAATGTTTGCGAATGGCAACAGAGTAGGCAGAATGTTTACATTGAATGTAAATATGTCTCAAGTGAGTGCTGCAATGTTTGCGAATGGTTCAGAAGTTGTTGCAGATACAGACATTTGGCATAAGAGAATTGGGCATGTAAATGTGCAAAGAATGAAGTCTATGCAGACTAAAGAAATTGTGACAGGGTTGTGTAAGTTTAAGGTTGAAGGTACGCAGAAAATATGTGAAGCATGTCAATTTGGAAAGCAAAAAAAGCATGTATTTCCACATGGCAGAAATGTGAGTAGGAATGTACTAGATATTGTGCATTTAGATGTATGTGAAAAGGAGAAGAGTGAAGTGTTCACTCATTTTCAAAATTTTAGAGTAATGGGGCTAAAAAACAAATAGGAAAGCATGTAAAGTGTCTAAGGTCAAATGGAGGGGGAGAATACTTCTCCAATGAGTTCTCTGAATTCTTGGGAAAGAATTGCATTCAGAGAAAATTTACATATAGATACACTCTGTAGCAAAATGGAGGTGCTGAGTGGAAAAACAGGCACATTACAGTGATAGCACGAGCATTGTGGCAGAAGAATATGCCGCATAGCTATTGCACTAAGACTATGTCTACAATAGTTTATATCATGAATAGGATTCCTACTGTGCAGCCATACATTATGTAATGCCAAAGGAGAAGTTTACTGGCAAGAAACTTGATTTTTCTCACTTGAAAGTTTTTGGATGTATTGCATATGTGCATGTGCCAGATGAGTTGCATACTAAGCTAGATACAAAGGTAGAAAAGTGTGTGTTTATTGGGTATTCCCTTGAGCAAAAGAGATATAGATGCTATAATCCTGCTACACGTGAATTAAGGGTAAGCAGGGATGTTGTATTTGATGAGATGAATAGTTGGTATGCTACTGAAAAAGATGTTACTGGGGCTGATGTAAGTGGAAACATGGATGCATAACAGAATGTAAGTCAGTAATCACAGTCATTGAGTGGACCACGAGAGTCCTCATCTAGCGGTTCTGTTTGATAGACCATGGAGTGGTAGGCTGTGTCATAATAATAGTCCTAGAAATGTAGTTGGTACATCACATAAAGGCAAAGAAAAAGTGGTTGAGCCCCTTGATATGCTATACTTCTGTAGGGCATTCTTTTGTTGATGGAGAGTATAGCAGCTCGGAGATGAGGCTTGAAATTCCAGCAAAGAGGACACCTGGTGTAAATATGGCTTTATAAGCAATGAATGAAAAGTTACAAAGATCTGGAAGAGTCAAAAACCTTGTGTAGAGGTTAACTTACAATGATTATGTGGCACATCACTATGCTTACATGGTAAAAGATGTGTAAGTTGTAGAGCCCACATGTTTTGATGAGGATATTGGAAATGTGTATTGGGAGAAAGCTATGGATGAGGAGATGGGGAAATGAGACTTGGGATTTGGTGCCACTACCTAAAGGCAAGAAAGCTATTGGATCAGCTGTGAGACCCCTGCCCCCTTTGAGGGTGCTAGCAGCAAAAGTAGCATCAGCCTCTCGCACGGGGTAGGGATCCACACTCGGGGCCTTGCCCACGGATATCCGGACAAGAGACTAGCCCGGCGGTTCCTCCAAAACCAAACCCGGAAAAACTTCCCTCGCCCGGAAGGCACATGCGATTCCACCACGAAAATCATCTAGCAAGAGAATTGATCTAACGAGTCAAGGTCTTAACTAACCAAACTAATTCGACCGAACTTGAAAGTCACATGGTCAGATCAAGGAAGAGACTTGTACTTGGTCCATAGAATCACTGCTTTTCCCCCCCTTTAGCGAGGCACAACCGTTGATTCCCTCCCACAGAACAAGGGTCTTCTTCCTAGGACTTAATCTAACTAACATAATTCAATCGTAGCTATTTGTATCACAGGAATCCCCTAATGCAAACTGGGTTAGCCAACCGCCCACAACCTGGGTTAGCCAACCTGGGTTATGATATAAGAGACCTTGGCCTAAGGATCTAAATCTTCAGAAATCTTTGGACTATGGTCCAATTAAGGTTCCAATGGGCCAATAGGATTAATCCAAGTGTTGGGATGAGATAAATCTAAAAGATATAAAAAAATATCCAAAAATGAGTAAATGCTCACATAAGATGAAGAGTTGACTGAGTACAAGGTTCATTAGTTAAAAATTAAGAGATATTAGTAAAAAAAGAAGATATTTAGGAGAAATGATGCACTTTTCACACCTCAGTAATAAGGAGAGAATGCCACATCAAGGAGGCAGCTTTTTTCTCATGATTACTTGAGTTTTTTAATCCAAAAATTGGGATATTTTTCTCTCTCCTCTCTCTTGGACCAAATTGGATAAAAAATGGAGCCAAACTGGTCCAAATTGAGTGAAACTGAAGCTGGAAAATTCTAGAACCCAATTGGACTTGGTTAGAGGCCTCCCTTACCTATAAATAGACCCTCATTCCTTTGTATTCTCATCTTTGAGCTATACCATGCCAGTATTACATTAAAATAATCATTTTTTCTATTATCCCTTAAAACGTCTATAAAGAACCTTCATTTTTTCTATTATCCCTCAAAAAGTCTATAAAGAACCTTCTAGGAAGGTTTAAAGACCTTTGAGAAAGGTTTAAAAGAACCTTTAGAAAGAAACCTTTGAAATTAAAGCCTTTCAAGGTTTCTTTTATTTTCTAAAACCCAGATTTGTATGTTGTTGCGTACCAAAGGAGTCATTTTGCAAGGCCCTCTATTGTTGGGTCTGAAAGAGGTTGTGGGTGCAGGTTGTGTTTGCTTGATGTCACCTACAGGGATCGTTGTTTGCTGCAATCAACATGCATTGTTTGTGTTGTTGTTAACGTTGTCACTCATTGAGGAGAACTACCGCTGTAAAAGCTCGTTACCAGATGTTCTGCAGTAAGCAAGCAGCACTGCCGTTGAGATGGATAGCACTGCAACCTCCAAACATTGTGTTCTTCTTCTATGAAAAATGCTGCAGCCTCGAAACCTTGCATTCTTCTTCTGTGAAAAATGTTGCAGCCTTCAAACCTTGTGTTCTTCTTCTTTTGTGAAAAACGTGCGGTGTTTGCTTCGTTATTGTGCGGTACACGCCTTCATGCGCCTGTTGCACAGCCCGTTTCTGCTGCTGCTGAGGCTTGCCAAGCTATGCTTGTTGTAGCTTACAAAGATGATGCTTAAGCAATAGCAACCACCATACACAAGGCGACATGTCCACACTAGATGAAAATTTGATGGCGACAGAAACGCTAGATGGCGACGACAGTGAACGGACGGTGACAGATGGAAAACATAAAAATGGACTTGCTGCATTTCTTTTTCCTTGCTTATGTCAGTGTAAGATTCCTCCTCAGCCTAAATAATGAATAAGCTTTTACCTCAATTCCCTGTAATCATTCTCTATTTTAGAATGCAAGAAAATATTATTTTTCCTTGTTTTTTCCTCAAGAGAAGAAAAATTCTAGAGAGAGATAATTCAATATTGAGATATTTTTGGATATAAAAATTCTCCTAATATCTGAAATATATTTCCCTGAAACAAAAGTTCAAAATAAATTCTCCAATGTGCATTAGGGAATCAATAAAAAATGATATAAGAGACCTTGGCATAAGGGTCTAAATTTTCAGAAATTTTTGGATTATGGTCCAATTAAGGTTCCAATGGGCCAATAGGATTAATCCAAGTGTTGGGATGAGATAAATCTAAAAAGTAAAAAAAATATCCAAAAATTTAAAAAAAAGTTTAAAAATCTTAAAGTAAAAACGTCTATAAAGAACCTTCTAGGAAGGTTTAAAGACCTTTGAGAAAGGTTTAAAAGAACCTTTAGAAAGAAACCTTTGAAATTAAAGCCTTTCAAGGTCTCTTTTATTTTTTAAAACCCAGATTTGTATGTTGTTGCGTGCCAAAGGAGTCGTTTTGCAAGGCCGTCTATTGTTGGGTCTGAAAGAGGTTGTGGGTGCAGGTCGTGTTTGCTTGATGTCACCTATACAGGGATCGTTGTTTGCTGCAATCAACATGCGTTGTTTGTGTTGTTATTAACGTTGTCACTCATTGAGGAGAACTACCGTTGTAAAGGCTCATTACAAGATGTTCTGCAGTAAGCAAGAAGCACGTCGAGATGGATAGCACTGCAACCTCCAAACATTGCGTTCTTCTTCTATGAAAAATGTTGCAGCCTCGAAACCTTGCATTCTTCTTCTGTGAAAAATGCTGCAGCCTCCAAACCTTGTGTTCTTCTTCTTTTGTGAAAAACGTGCGGTGTTTGCTTCGTTACTTGCGGTACACGCCTTCATGCGCCTGTTGCACGGCCCGTTTCTGCTGCTGTTGAGGCTTGCCAAGCTATGCTTGTTGTAGCTTACAAAGATGATGCTTAAGCAATAGCAACCACCATACACAAGGCGACATGTCCACACTAGATGAAAATTTGATGGCGACAGAAACGCTAGATGGCGACGGCAGTGAACGGACGGTGACAGATGGAAAACATAAAAATGGACTTGCTGCATTTCTTTTTCCTTGCTTATGTCAGTGTAAGATTCCTCCTCATCCTAAATAATGAATAAGCTTTTACCTCAATTCCCTGTAATCATTCTCTATTTGAGAATGCTTCGTTATTGTGCGGTACACGCCTTCATGCGCCTGTTGCACGGCCCGTTTGCTCTGAGGCTTGCCAAGCTATGCTTGTTGTAGTTTACACAGGTGATGCTTAAGCAATAGCAATCACCATACACAAGGCGACATATCCACACTAGATGAAAATTTGATGGCAACAGAAACGCTAGATGGCAACAGTGAACGGACGGTGACAGATGGAAAACATAAAAATGGACTTGCTGCATTTCTTTTTCCTTGCTTATGTCAGTGTAAGATTCCTCCTCAGCCTAAATAATGAATAAGCTTTTACCTCAATTCCGTGTAATCATTCTCTATTTCAGAATGCAAGAAAATATTATTTTTCCTTGTTTTTTTCTAGAGAGAAGAGAAATTCTAGAGAGAGGTAATTCAAATTGAGATATTTTTGGATATAAAAATTCTCCTAATATCTGAAATATATTTCCCTAAAACAAAAGTTCAAAATAAATTCTCCAATGTGCATTAGGGAATCAATAAAAAATGATATAAGAGACCTTGGCCTAAGGGTCTAAATTTTTAGAAATTTTTGGATTATGGTCCAATTAAGGTTCCAATGGGCCAATAGGATTAATCCAAGTGTTGGGATGAGATAAATCTAAAAAATAAAAAAAATATCCAAAAATGAGTAAATGCTCACATAAGATGAAGAGTTGACTGAGTACAAGGTTCATTAGTTAAAAATTAAGAGATATTAGTAAAAAAAGAAGATATTTAGGAGAAATGATGCATTTTTGACACCTCAGTAATAAGGAGAGAATGCCACACCAAGGAGTCACCTTTTTTCTCATGATTACTTGAGTTTTTTAATCCAAAAATTGGGATATTTTTCTCTCTCCTCTCTCTTGAACCAAATTGGATAAAAAATGGAGCCAAACTGGTCCAAATTGAGTGAAACTGAAGCTGGAAAATTCTAGAACCCAATTGGACTTGGTTAGAGGCCTCCCTTACCTATAAATAGACCCTCATTCCTTTATATTCTCATCTTTAAGCTATACCATGCCACTATTACATTAAAATAATTATTTTTTCTATTATCCCTTAATTTTTCTCTACTTTTGGGGAGCTTGGAGATTCTCTCTCTCTTCAATAACTCTTGGAGTTCTCTTCTCCTCTTGCTAACCAATTGATTGGTTGGGGGTTTCACTACTAGAGAAAGAATCAATCCAATCCTAGAGGTAAGAATGGATTTTATGATTTTTTCTCAATTTCCTAAATGACTTTCTTCTTCTCAACCCCTCTCAAGCTTGAGAAGCTTTCAAAATGATTGTTTTATTTCAAATCAAGCTTTCCCTAAGAGTCTTAATGTTTAATTAAGATAAAGTTAATCTTTATGCTTATTTATAATGCTTTCTTTAAGTAAATCTCTCTCTCAAAAAGAATAGTCATCTCTATGGGGCTTATTCTTTAACAAAAGAATATTTCTCAATGATAATCTCTTATTTAAAACTAAACTCTAGGCTTGTTAATGAGCTAGAGATTAAGAAAATGATATTTTTATGATTTTGTGCTAGCAAAATAATGGATATTTTTATTTAATTTAAAAAGAAGAATTTTTTATAAATTTATTTTATGCAAAAGAATTTTTAAATGATAAAAGAGGAATTCCCATGACATTTGGAATTCAATCATTTAAATGCAAAAAGAGGAATTTTTGGCATATTAAAACTAATAGATAATTTTATTTAATTTAAAAAGATAAATTTTGATAAATTTATTTTATGCATAAGAATTTTTAAATGATAAAAGAGGAATTCCCATGACATTAGGAATTCAATCATTTAAATGCAAAAAGAGAAATTTTTGGCATATTAAAAAAATGAATATTTGTATTTAATTAAAAGAGGATATTTTATGGTAATTTAAGTAGAAAAAGGTTTAAATTAATTTTGATGAGAAAAGAGGAATTTTCACCATAATTTCACCTTAAAAAATTAGGGTATTTTAATGTTAATAATTAAATTGGTGAAAAGAATATTCTTAGATATTTTTATGTGGACAAATCACCAAATTGCTATATACCCAAAATTGGATGACGAGTGATCTTTGCTGAACAAAAACACCACTTGATTTTTTAATCCTCTTGAATCCTTTGGCTTTGTAAGCTTAGGAAAAAAAAGGTTTGAAAACCTTAAAGTAAAAACGTTTATAAAGGTTTTAAAAAAAGGTTTAAAAACCTTAAAGTAAAAACGTCTATATAAACCTTCTAAGAAGGTTTAAAGACCTTTGAGAAAGGTTTAAAAGAACCTTTAGAAAGAAACCTTTGAAATTAAAGCCTTTCAAGGTTTCTTTTATTTTCTAAAACCCAGATTTGTATGTTGTTGCGTGCCAAAGGAGTCGTTTTGCAAGGCCCTCTATTGTTAGGTCTGAAAGGTTGTGGGTGCAGGTCGTGTTTGCTTGATGTCACCTACAAGGATCGTTGTTTGCTGCAATCAACATGCGTTGTTTGTGTTGTTGTTAACGTTGTCACTCATTGAGGAGAACTACCGCTACAAAGGCTCGTTACCAGATGTTCTACAGTAAGCAAGCAGCACTGCCGTTGAGATGGATAGCACTGCAACCTCCAAACATTGTGTTCTTCTTCTATGAAAAATACTGCAGCCTCGAAACCTTGCGTTCTTCTTCTGTGAAAAATGCTACAGCCTCCAAACCTTGTGTTCTTCTTCTTTTGTGAAAAACGTGCGGTGTTTGCTTCGTTATTGTGCGGTACATGCCTTCATGCGCCTGTTGCACGGCCCGTTTGCTGATGCTGCTGATGCTTGCCAAGCTATGCTTGTTGTAGCTTACAAAGATGATGCTTAAGCAATAGCAACCACCATACAAAAGGCGACATGTCCACACTAGATGAAAATTTGACGGCGGCGACAGAAACGCTAGATGGCAGTGAACGGACGGTGACAGATGGAAAACATAAAAATGAACTTGCTGCATTTCTTTTTCCTTGCTTATGTCAGTGTAAGATTCCTCCTCAGCCTAAATAATGAATAAGCTTTTACCTCAATTCCCTGTAATCATTCTCTATTTTAGAATGCAAGAAAATATTATTTTTCCTTGTTTTTTCCTCGAGAGAAGAAAAATTCTAGAGAGAGGTAATTCAATATTGAGATATTTTTGGATATAAAAATTCTCCTAATATCTGAAATATATTTCCCTGAAACAAAAGTTCAAAATAAATTCTCCAATGTGCATTAGGGAATCAATAAAAAATGATATAAGAGACCTTGGCATAAGGGTCTAAATTTTCAGAAATTTTTGGATTATGGTCCAATTAAGGCTCCAGTGGGCCAATAGGATTAATCCAAGTGTTGGGATGAGATAAATCTAAAAAGTAAAAAAAAATCCAAAAATAAAAAAAAGGGTTTAAAAACCCTAAAGTAAAAACGTCTATAAAGAACCTTCTAGGAAGGTTTAAAGACCTTTAAGAAAGGTTTAAAAGAACCTTTAGAAAGAAACCTTTGAAATTAAAGCCTTTCAAGGTTTCTTTTATTTTCTAAAACCCAGATTTGTATGTTGTTGCGTGCCAAAGGAGTCGTTTTGCAAGGCCCTCTATTGTTGGGTCTGAAAGAGGTTGTGGGTGCAGGTCGTGTTTGCTTGATGTCACCTACAGGGATCGTTGTTTGTTGCAATCAACATGCATTGTTTGTGTTGTTGTTAACGTTGTCACTCATTGAGGAGAACTACCGCTGCAAAGGCTCGTTACAAGGTGTTTTGCAGAAAGCAAGCAGCACGTTGAGATGGATAGCACTGCAACCTCCAAACATTGCGTTCTTCTTCTATGAAAAATGTTGCAGCCTCGAAACCTTGCGTCTTCTTCTGTGAAAAATGTTGCAGCCTCCAAACCTTGTGTTCTTCTTTTGTTAAAAACGTGCGGTGTTTGCTTCGTGATTGTGTGGTACACGCCTGCATGCACCTGTTGCACGGCCCGTTTGCCGAGGCTTGCCAAGCTATGCTTGTTGTAGCTTACAAAGGTGATGCTTAAGCAATAGCAACCACCATACACAAGACTACATGTCCACACTGGATGAAAATTTGACGACGACAGAAATGCTAGATGGCAATGGACGAATTGCAGTGAACGGATGGTGACAGATGGAAAACAAAAAATGGACATGCTACATTTCTTTTTCCTTGCTTATGTTAGTATAAGATTCCTCCTCAGCCTAAATAATGAATAAGCTTTTACCTCAATTCTTGTATTCTTCTCTATTTGAGAATGCTTCGTTATTGTGGGGTACACGCCTTCATGTGCCTGTTGCACGGCCCGTTTGCTCTGAGGCTTGCCAAGCTATGCTTGTTGTAGCTTACAAAGGTGATGCTTAGGCAATAGCAACCACCATACACAAGGCGACATGTCCACATTGGATGAAAATTTGATGGCGACAGAAACGCGAGATGGCGACGGACGAATTGGAGTGAACGGACGGTGACAGATGGAAAACATAAAAATGAACTTGATGCATTTCTTTTTCCTTGATTATGTCAGTGTAAGATTCCTCCTCAGCCTAAATAATGAATAAGCTTTTATCTCAATTCCCTGTAATCATTCTCTGTTTCAGAATGCAAGAAAATATTATTTTTCCTTGTTTTTTCCTAGAGAGAAGAAAAATTCTAGAGAGAGATAATTCAATATTGAGATATTTTTGGATATAAAAATTCTCCTAATATCTAAAATATATTTTCTTGAAACAAAAGTTTAAAATAAATTCTCCAATGTGCATTAGGGAATCAATAAAAAATGATATAAGAGACCTTGGCCTAAGGGTCTAAATTTTCAGAAATTTTTGGATTATGGTCCAATTAAGGTTCCAATGGGCCAATAGGATCAATCCAAGTGTTGGGATAAGACAAATCTAAAAAATAAAAAAATATCCAAAAATGAGTAAATGCTCACATAAGATGAAGAGTTGACTGAGTACAAGGTTCATTAGTTAAAAATTAAGAGATATTAGTAAAAAAAAGATATTTAGGAGAAATGATGCATTTTTGACACCTCAGTATAATAAGGAGAGATAGCCACATCAAGGAGGCACTTTTTTCTCATGATTACTTGAGTTTTTTAATCCAAAAATTGGGATATTTTTCTCTCTCCTCTCTCTTGGACCAAACTGGATAAAAAACAGAGCCAAACTGGTCCAAATCTTGTCCAAATTGAGTCAAACTGAAGCTAGAAAATTCTAGAACCCAATTGGACTTAGAGGCCTCCCTTACCTATAAATAGACCCTCATTCCTTTGTATTCTCATCTTTGAGCTATACCATGCTAGTATTACATTAAAATAATCATTTTTTCTATTATCCCTTAATTTTCCTCTACTTTTGGGGAGCTTGGAGCTTCTCTCTCTCTTCAATAACTCTTGGAGTTCTCTTCTCCTCTTGCTAACCAATTGATTGGTTGGGGGCTTCACTACTAGAGAAAGAATCAAGCCAATCCTAGACGTAAGAATGGATTTTATGATTTTTTCTCAATTTCCTAAATGACTTTCTTCTTCTCAACCCCTCTCAAGCTTGAGAAGCTTTCAAAATGATTGTTTTAATTCAAATCAAGCTTTCCCTAAGAGTCTTAATATTTAATTAAGAAAAAGTTAATCTTTATGCTTATTTGTAATGCTTTTTTTTAAGTAAATCTCTCTCTCAAAAAGAATAGTCATCTCTATGGCTAATTCTTTAACAAAAGAATGTTTCTCAAGGATAATCTCTTATTTTAAAACTAAACTCTAGGCTTGTTAATGAGCTAGAGATTAAGAAAATGTTATTTTCATGATTTTGTGCTAGCAAAATAATGGATATTTTTATTTAATTTAAAAAGAAGAATTTTTTATAAATTTATTTTATGCAAAAGAATTTTTAAATGATAAAAGAGGAATTCCCATGACATTTGGAATTCAATCATTTAAATGCAAAAAGAGGAATTTTTGGCATATTAAAAATAATGGATATTTTTCTTTAATTTAAAAAGATAAATTTTTGATAAATTTATTTTATGCATAAGAATTTTAGATGATAAAAGAGGAATTCCCATGACATTTGGAATTCAATCATTTAAATGCAAAAAGAGGAAATGGATATTTGTATTTAATTAAAAGAGGATTTTTAATGGTAATTTAAGTAGAAAAAGGTTTAAATTAATTGAAATGACAAAAGAGAAATTTTCACCATAATTTCACCTAAAAAAATTAGGGTTATTTAATGTTGATAAGTAAATTGGTGGAAAGAATATTCTTAGATATTTTTATGTGGACAAATCACCAAATTGATATATACCCAAAATTGGATTAGTGGAAGAAGAGTATTTTTATAAAAACCCAATATTCTTGTATAGAAATATTTCTTAATTTATTGTGGTTAGGAAGGAATGAAATTCACAGTTAGAATTTTCCTTACGGTTAGAAGTTTAGTAGATTTTTATTTAAAGAAAATCCTTAGGAATCAAAGTTAGAAGTAAACCAAATAATTTTAGTTAGACCACGACTACAAGAATGGCGGCTAGTAAATTACTTGCCCATCTCTCGAATCTAAATCAAGCAAAAATCTTATGACCAACTTAAATCCTTGACACAAAGAATAGACTACTGTTGAATTAGCGTAGTTTTTCCTTAACCGAAATCACCAAGGATCTAGTTGAAAATTCAATCAAATGATGTGTAGATTACCCTGATGAGAGATCAATGATTTTCATTAAGAAAATCTAGATTATGGAAAAATGGGTTTTGTGGATTCAAACTCAAACTCAAACCGGGAATACTACTTGCATAGAACCTCTGTTTTCATTTAATGGACTGTTTTACGCCAGAATGCTGTAGGAAGCATTTGGTATGTGATAAACTAAGGAGAAACTCGTTGCAACAGCTGGCGGGGAGTCGTCGAGGGACGTTGCTTGCGCGGCAAAGCCTGCCGAGGTCTTGACCATCCTTGGTATGGTTATAATGGTGCGTTTTCGATACGATGGGCGAGGACCGACGAAGCGGTCCCTTAGTGAAGTGCTAGGACACCTAAGTAGGATCCTAGAGGGTTCTAACCAGGGGATGCACGGGCTCGCGGTTGCTAGGACACCCATGTGTACGTCGAGGAAGATATGCATGAACTTAAAAGAATTCCTTTTATGAACTGAATTTGTATATTGGAGCTCGTTGGTTGACCAATTGGTCTTCAACAGAGAGTCCAGATGATATATTTTTGTAAAACAATGGACTTAATATTTTGGAGGATTTTGATTATACTATGATTTCATGTGAAAGATTGTTTTAAAGCCAGCCAAATCTGTTAAAATGGCAATTTCATATTGGGTATGTAAGTGGTATGACTACTTTAAATTTTGCTTGAAGCGTCGGTTAGGGGGCCTGGGAACTCTTTTCCTCGGTACCCGGGCAAAATATAACCAAAGTTTCATAAAGGAATCCCACCAATATAGTGGCTGTGATTCCTCTTTTATCATTTAAAAATTCTTATGCATAAAATAAATTTATCAAAAATTATATTTTTAAATTAAATAAAATTATCCATTAGTTTTAATATGCCAAAAATTTCTCTTTTTGTATTTAAATGATTGAATTCCAAATGTCATGGGAATTCCTCTTTTATCATTTAAAAATTCTTTTTCATAAAATAAATTTATAAAAATTCTTTTTTTTAAATTAAATAAAAATATCCATTATTTTGCTAGCACAAAATCATGAAAATATTATTTTCTTAATCTCTAGCTCGTTAACAAGCCTAGAGTTTAGTTTTGAAATAAGAGATTATCATTGAGAAACATTCTTTTGTTAAGAGATGACTATTCTTTTTGAGAGAGAGATTTACTTAAAGAAAGCATTATAAATAAGCATAAAGGTTAACTTTTTCTTTATTAAACATTAAGACTCTTAGGGAAAGCTTGATTTGAATTAAAATAATCATTTTGAAAGCTTTTCAAGCTTGAGAGGGGTTGAGAAGAAGAAAGTCATTTAGGAAATTGAGAAAAATCATAAAATCCATTCTTACCTCTAGGATTGGCTTAATTCTTTCTCTAGTAGTGAAGCCCCCAACCAATCAATTGGTTAGCAAGAGGAGAAGAGAACTCCAAGAGTTATTGAAGAGAGAGAAGCTCCAAGCTCCCCAAAAGTAGAGGAAAATTAAGGGATAATAGAAAAAATGATTATTTTAATGTAATACTGGCATGGGATAGCTCAAAGATGAGAATACAAAGGAATGAGGGTCTATTTATAGGTAAGGGAGGCCTCTAACCAAGTCCAATTGGGTTCTAGAATTTTCTAGCTTCAGTTTGACTCAATTTGGATAAGATTTGGACCAGTTTGGCTCCGTTTTTTATCCAGTTTGGTCCAAGAGAGAGGAGAGAGAAAAATATCCCAATTTTTGGATTAAAAAACTCAAGTAATCATGAGAAAAAAGGTGCCTCCTTGATGTAGCATTCTCTCCTTATTGTTGAGGTGTCAAAAATGCATCATTTCTCCTAAATATCTTCTTTTTTTACTAATATCTCTTAATTTTTAACTAATGAACCTTGTACTCAGTCAACTCTTCATCTTATGTGAGCATTTACTCATTTTTGGATATTTTTTTTATTTTTTTGGATTTATCTCATCCCAACACTTGGATTAATCCTATTGGCCCATTTGAACCTTAATTGGACCATAATCCAAAATTTTTTGAAAATTTAGACCCTTAGGCCAAGGTCTCTTATATCATTTTTTATTGATTCCCTACTAATGCACATTGGAGAATTTATTTTAAACTTTTGTTTCAGGGAAATATATTTCAGATATTAGGAGAATTTTTATATCCAAAAATATCTCAATATTGAATTACCTCTCTCTAGAATTTTTCTTCTCTCTAGGAAAAAACAAGAAAAAATAATATTTTCTTGCATTCTGAAACAGAGAATGATTACAGGGAATTGAGGTAAAAGCTTATTCATTATTTAGGCTGAGGAGGAATCTTACACTGACATAAGCAAGGAAAAAGAAATGCAGCAAGTCCATTTTTATGTTTTCCATCTGTCACTGTCCGTTCACTGCAATTCGTCCGTCGCATCTAGCGTTTTTGTCGCCGTCAATTTTCATCCCAGTGTGGACATGTCACCTTGTGTATGGTGGTTGCTATTGCTTAAGCATCATCTTTGTAAGCTACAACAAGCATAGCTTGGCAAGCCTCAGCAAACGGACCGTGCAACAGGCGCATGAAGGCGTGTACCGCAGAATCACCGCACGTTTTTCACAAAAGAAGAACACAAGGTTTGGAGGCTGCAGCATTTTTCACAGAAGAAGAACGCAAGGTTTCGAGGCTGCAGCATTTTTCATAGAGGAAGAACTCAATGTTTGGAGGTTGCAGTGCTATCCATCTCAACGGCACTGCTGCTTGCTTGCTCTGCAGAACATCTGGTAAACGAGCCTTTGCAGTGGTAGTTCTCCTCAATGAGTGACAACGTTAACAACAACACAAACAACGCATGTTGACTGCAGCAAACAATGATCCCTATAGGTGACATCAAGCAAACACAACCTGCACAGCCACAACCTCTTTCAGACCCAACAATAGAGGGCCTTACAAAAACAACATACAAATCTGGGTTTTTGAAAATAAAAAAAACCTTGAAAGGCTTTAATTTCAAAGGTTTCTTTCTAAAGGTTCTTTTAAACCTTTCTCAAAGGTCTTTAAACCTTCCTAGACGGTTCTTTATAGACGTTTTTACTTTAAGGTTTTTAAACCTTTATGAACGTTTTTACTTTAACGTTTTTAAACCTATTTTTTTCCAAGGCTTACAAAGCCAAAGGATTCAAGAGGATTAAAAAATCAAGTGGTGTTTTTGTTTAGCAAAGATCACTCGTCAACCTTGAATAAATTTTTACCTTATAAATGGAGTTAGACCCTGCCCTTGTTTATTGGCAAGTGGTAAGACCTCTCTTACCCCTATTGATCAATCATATCAAAGGAGATTGGATCCTCAATTGAGAAGTTTGATGGGGGCGAGGGTTTATATACTTAGAAAGTTCAAGTAAGATCTATGCTCAACGTCAAAGCAAAGGGTGGATCTACATCTACATCGAAAACTCAAGCCTTTGTGAGGAAACATGGTATGTCCAAATCCAAATTGAAATGTATCTTTTTTAAGAACATGGTTTCATCAAAGCAAAGGAGCAACAAGGGTAGTGCACGAAGCCACTATGGAAGAGATGGTACCAAAGATGTTACTAAGGTTGAGGGGAATTTTGTAAGTTCCTCACATGATGAGAAACTCTTCTAGTTGAGTGAAGCATGTTTGTTAGAATTGGGAGTGAACCACATTTCTCTCTAACTCGTCACTTTTGTAAAATCCTAATTTATAAAGACTACCTACCTTGTCGTCATCTATCCTAGAGGGAGTCATTTTGTTCTTCTATGTCCAATGCTCACCTTGCTCCATGTTTGGCATTGTCCCATGGTGGCATTGAGAGGGGGTGTTGAAATATATGATGTACAAGTGATAAAGGGTGAGAGAAAGAGGTTATGTAGGTGTGACCACACCCCAAAAAAGTGGGCATGTGGGTGGAAAAGGGATCTAGGGTTGGCCTAACCCTAGTCCTTGGTGGACCCTATATAAAGGGCAAGAGGCCTCACTTTTTGTAACACAAGTAACACAGCACTTGAAGGTGAAGGTTAAGCAAACTTTGGAGTGGTTGAAATAGAAGGTAATATAGAAGCTTTCTATACATCTTGTGTTCTTGCTCTCTCTCATATACATTTCTCTATCTTTCCATCAACTATTGCTTCCATTGTGCATACTCCCCATAATTTTGATAGCCTGTAGGTATTGTTTATCACTTCTACCAAAAGAGACACATAATAGTAAATATGTTGTTGATCTCCTCATACTATCAGGGCAATTGCAAAAGGAGAGGACACCATTTTTGGACCTCATGGCCTGGTTTCAAACGATCAATCTTAATCTGGCAAGAATTATTGTCTCATGGCTTATAATGAAGAGTGAGTCTCGTGTTAATTTATAGATTGACAACATAGATTAGGTAATCTGTATGTGTTTTTTTTATAACACCTATTTATACAACATTGTCCAAAATATATGTTACTTTGCAAACTCTATTTTTTATAGTTCGCTTCTATATGACATTGCCCAAAATATATGTTACTTTGCAAACTCTATTTTTTATAGTTCACTTCTATATGACATTGCCCAAAATATATGTTACTTTGCAAACTCTATTCAAGGATATCATGGTCGCATAGAGAGTAAGTCCCTGTTGACATTTCCCTCTTCCGAAAGCATATATATAGATTTATTTAAGTAGGATAAATGTATTAATGTCAATACCAATCAGCTTCAAAGACTCAGGCAGAATATCTCCCTAGCCATGATCTTGATAAGACTAGGAGTTGTTCATTATGTTCAACTCTTTAATCATTTGCCCCAAAATTTTAGAAATTCTTGCTGAATTTTTATACTTCTGAGTCGCTTTATTCCTAGAAATAGAATTACAGCACCTTTATCAGTGATGGATCATGTATATCATAGCATGTATCCATCGCAGTATCGCCTTTTTATGCGTACGCGATTGAGGCAGTGACATTTGGAGCCATGATGCTCTATGTATATATCAAAAACTTTTCATAATAAATGACGTTTTGCAAAAGATTCCAAATTGTTTTCATGGTTTTGAATTTTGGTTAATAAAATTATCAGAGTAAATCTTGTTTATAAGAATTATGATGGAATAATTATTGTTTAAGAAATAAATCTCAAAAAAAAATCATAAATCTGATGCCAAAGTTAAGTTGAAAAAAATCTCGTTTTGTCAGAATCATAAGGTGCGCAACCTATGCTAGGCAACCGGATCCTCTTACCGATGATGAAGAGTTAGATCCGGATGTTCGAAAAGCCCTGCACTGATCCCAACATGGTCCATTTAAGGGTGAAGGAGGGAAACAATCAGGAGAAAAAATGAAAAAATGGATTGAGGTCATGGAAGAGTACTTTGATGTAACCGATTACAATGAGAGGAGCAAGATGGCTCTCGCCAGATAAAAGATTGTGGAAACGGCCAGGGTCGCATGGAGGAACCATTGCGAGACAAATCATCTCGATTGAAATACCCAGACCTGGTCAGATCTTAAAGCATACCTCAGGAAAAGGTTCTGTCCTCCGGGTTTTCTGGAAAACAAAATGAATGAGTTCTTGGAATTGAAGCAGGATAGCCGGACAATTGAAGAGTACCATCAGGCATTTGCCCTTCTCCTCAGATATTCTCCACTTTTGGATGAAGAGCAGCTGATGGCCAGCTTCATTCGAGGAATGAACGAGCCATTGGATACTTTAGTGAAAAATGCCAAACTAATCTCAATGGCGGAAGCTGCCGGAATGGCAAAGGACTTTGCCAAGGCATTTGTTGTCAAGGTCTCGCCAAGGCCTGCACCCTCAAACTTTAAAAGGTTTCAAACCTTGAGAAAGTGCTTCAAACTTTCCACCCCCCCAAAGAGGTAGCAAGGCCCCAGTCAGAATCAAGATGCTGGTAGATTTAGAAGTGAAGGAAGACCCTTCCCTCAGAACAGTTTCTCAGGAGCCCCACCTTTTTCAAGGACTCAGAAGGAGGAGCTTAGAAGTGAGAATAGATGTTTTGGATGTCAGAGCTTTGAACGCCAGCTTAAAGACTGCGCGACTCCTGCCATGTCATGAGAGGACAAGGAAGTCAAGGACCTAGAATGCTGAGACCAGCCCCTTCCTATCAGTCACCGTCTCGTCAAAATCAGGGCAATTCTAGGAGGAATCCATCTCAGCCATCTTCCTCTATATAGAGTAATCTCAGAACTCCCTCCCAGAACTAGGGTAAAGAGAAAGAGTTCCGCCATAGTCTGCAGTAGCCAGAGCGGTTACAATAGCAGAAGTAGTGGAAGAAGAAAGAGGCCATATTTATACCGCAATTGAAAACCAAGGGCCAAATCGTCAATTCTCAGTCATCCATACTCCAGCCGAGTATAAGGGTAAGTCATTCAAACTTTTGATTGATTTAGGCAGTACTCATTGGGAAGATCCTTTTCACTCTCCATGAGAGAGATCGTATTCAGTTCAATCTAGATGGGAATATAACTGACTATCAGTTCAGAGTCCTACCTTTGGGAGTTTTTGATGGGATCCTTGGAATGGATTGGCTCCACAAAAATCAAGCTGACATTCACTGTCATAATGGAACCATTTCCTTCTGTGACCTTCACGGAAACAAAGTTCAAGGAACCGAAATTTTAGGATCCCCAAGTCTAGTAAAAGCTTCTAAGTTAGTGAAAGGACTTAGAAAGAAGCAACTTATTTACGTTGTCAAAATGAATCTAGTAGACACAAAGTTAAAAGCTAAAGAACCAGAATGGTTAAGTCAATATGATGATTTATTCCCAGCATAGTTTTCAAAGATGCCTCCAATTCCAGAAGTAGATCATGTGATAGAATTGACCCCCGGAGCTCACCCAGTAGCCCAGCGCACGTACAGGATGCCAGTCCCCCCTGAAGCCATTGAACTCAAGGAACAGCTTAGGTAGCTGTTAGAACAAGGGTTTGTAAGACCCAGTGTTTCACCTTAGGGAGCGCCAGTTCTCTTTCAGAAAAAGAAAGATGGAACGCTAAGACTCTGTGTGAATTACAGAGGTCTCAATCAGCTAACAGATAAGAATAAGTATCCTATCCCCAGAATTTATGAGCTTTTGGACAGGCTAAGTGGAGCCCAGTTCTTCACAAAGATAGATCTCAAATCAGGGTATTATCAGATCAGGATTAATGAGCAAGATATCTCAAAGACAGCCATCAATACTCGTTATGGGCACTATGAACTTACAGTCATGCCGTTTGGTTTGACAAATTTCCCAGCTACATTCAATCGCCTAATGCGGGACATTCTCAGAGAATACTTGGATGATTTTGTTCTTGTTTTCTTTGATGATATTCTGATTTACTCAAAGAATGTAGCTGACCATGAAACTCACGTCCGAAAAGTTCTTGTTGAGATTCTAAGGAAGCACCAACTCTTTGCTAAAAAGAGCAAATGCACTTTCTCTATCGACCATATTGAATACTTAGGCTTTCTGGTATCCAAAGATGGGAATTCTCTAGATTCCGCAAAAGTCAAAGCAATCATCATAGATTGGCCTGCACCAAGGCCTGCACCAAAGACAGTGAAAGAAGTCAGAGGATTCTTGGGATTAACTGGTTGGTATAGAATTTTTATACCTAAGTATACTCTCATAGCTTCCCCCTTGACTAATCTTCTCAAGAAGAATATCTCGTTTCAATGGTCTGACAGGTGTTAGAGCGCTTTTGATAAGCTGAAGACCGCCTTGGTAACCAATCCCATTCTAAAATTGCCAGATTTCTCTCTACCCTTTGAGGTAGTAACTAATGCTAGTGGTTTTGTCCTGGGAGGTGCACTCATGCAGGAAGGTCATGCAGTGGCCTATGAATCCCAAAAACTCAGAACGCATGAGAGAAATTATGCTATTGGAGCTACTTTCGGTAGTCTATGCACTGAAGTTGTGGAGACTCAAAGATTCACTTTGATGTCAGATCATCAGAGCTTAAAGTGGATCTTCACTCAGAAGGATCTCAACATGCGCCAAAGAAGGTGGATGCAGACCCTGCAGGAATTTGATTTTGAAATTAAGTACTACCCAGGCAAAGAAAATGTGGTAGAAAATGCCCTCAGCAGAAAAGCCTCCTTGCTTGCAACAATCACACTGGTGTTAAATTCATTGATTAATGAAGCAAGAGAGAAGATCATGCAGGATAGATTCTTTGGCCCTATTGCTACCCTACTTATGCAAGAAGGCAAAACTCCTCAAGAGTTGAACCGAGTTCAAGGGTACAGCTTGGATGATGGAATTTTGTATTATAATAGCAAGCTATGCATTCCTAATGATGAGAGAACTAAAGGTCAAATTATGAATGAAGCCTATGATAGCCTTATTGCAGGACATCCAAGTTTCATCAAGACCTACATGTCTATAACAAAAAGCTTCTTTTGGCTTGGAAAAAAAAAGGATGTACTTAATCATGTACGTCAATGCCTGAATTGTCAGAAAGTCAAAGCAAAAAGAGTAAAAATGCCTAGGAAGTTACATCCATTAGACATCCCCCAAATGAAGTGGGAATGTATCAGTATGGATTTTATTACTAGACTACCTTCAGTGCAATAATCAGGTTACAACTCCATCTTCGTGGTAGTTGATAGACTAACCAAAGTTGCCCATCTGATTCCAGTAAAAGAAACCTACACTGCAGCGGCACATGTGGCCAGATTGTTCCTCAAGGAAATCTTCAGATTGCATGGCCTACCCACCAGGAGAATAGTAAGTGATCGAGATCCCAAGTTCACATCAAGATTTTGGACTGCATGTTTCAAAGCAGTAGGAACTTTCTTGGATCTCAGCACAACTTACCACCCCGAGACCGATGGTCAAACAGAAAGGGTGAACCAAGTAATCGAAGATATACTTTGGTCATGCTGTGGCAGGGAACCCAAGAAGTGTCTAAGCTATCTGCACCTAGTCGAGTTTGCCTACAATGCCTCTTATCACCGAAGCATCGGGATGAGCCCTTTCAAAGCTCTGTATGGACAAGACTGCTTAACACCATTAACTTGGTCCAACCCATTGATTAGGGTCGAGATGTCCAAACAGATGCTTGACGACATGGAGCAGCAGCAGATGCAGTCAATCTGCAAAGATTTAAGAGCTGCCCAAGATAGACAGAAGCAATATGTAGATAAGAAGAAGTTAGACAGAAAATTCGAAGAAGCAAATATGGTCTTCATTCAAGTACGCCCAAATATGGTCTTCATTTAAGTACACCCAAAAATAAGTTCTCTATCTCTTGGGAAGTACAAGAAGTTATCCCCCAGATACTGTGGGCCATATCTAATAACAAAGAAAGTAGGTGACTTCGCCTATGAACTTCTTCTACCTCCTCATCTCAAAGTACATAATGTATTTCATGTAACCTACTTAAGAAGTATGTATCGAGCCCGAATCATGTGCTTAATGATGAACTCTTAACTTCTTCAACCCAAGGGTTGATGGAACTCCAACCTCAAGAAATCCTTGATGTTCGAGAGAAGGTTCTCAGGAACAGAATTCTGAGAGAATTCTTAGTCAAATGGAAGTTCTATCCTTTTGAAGACGCCACCTGGGAGAAAGAAGCCGAGCTGATATGGGATTATCCCTAGTTTTTGCGAGATGAGGACATCTCACATTTTTCAAGAAGTGGGAGAGAATGTAAGATTCCTTCCTATCCCCTCAAGATGTCGAGCATCTTCCCCTGTAATCAATCCCCTTTTCAGAATAAAAAAGATCTTGTTTTTACCTGTTTTTGCCTAGAGAGAGAAAATATTCTAGAGAGAGGTAACTCAGTTTTTAGATATCTTTGGATGGAAAAATATCCTTTCTTATTAAAATAAATTCCCTCAAAATAAAAGTTTAAAAAGAATTTCCTAAGGTGCATTAGAAATAAATTATAATCTGCTAAAAAGACCTTAGCCTAAGGGTCCAGATTTTTTGAAAATTTTAGATTAAGGTTCTGAGGGGCCAATGAGTTTAATCCAAATGTAGGGAGGAGATAAATTGAAGAAATAAAGAAAAACCCCCCAAAAATGAGTAAATACTCACATAAGATGAAGAGTGGCGGACTAGGAAATACTAAAAAAATGAATTTTTAACACCTCAGAGTGGGGATTCCCCCTCATGAAGGAGGCACCTATTTCACATGTGTTGAGGAGTTTTAAACTCTCAAATAATGAG
The DNA here is from genome assembly GCF_041138505.1 of Cibotium barometz. NCBI lineage: Eukaryota > Viridiplantae > Streptophyta > Polypodiopsida > Cyatheales > Cibotiaceae > Cibotium > Cibotium barometz. The sequence goes on along the minus strand of NC_141071.1, from coordinate 55,877,001 downwards.
ATATTTCATCTCTCCTCTCTTCTTATTCAAGTCTAGTTCCAAAAAGTAAGCTGAACTGACCCAAAAACGATAAAAAATTGACCAAACTGATCTCGAAAATTCTAGAATCAGTTTGCTTTTGCTTGGTTAGAGGCTTACTTTTTCCTATAAATAGAAACCTCCCCATTTGTAAAAGCTTAATAGTTTTTATGCACTGTTACTCTACTCCTCCCCAAAGCCAAAAACATTGAATTCACTTGATAATTCACTTGTTTTTGACTAATTCCTCTACAAAGAATTGGTGGCCACTCTTGATCCAAACAAGAGTAGAACCCTCAATCCCTCAAGCCAAAGGAAAGCTCACAAAACTCCATGTAAGTTAATGATTCTACTTTTTTTTTAATTCTAATCTATGGTTATTTGAATTCTTTGCTTTTTAATGTAAATATGGATGTTAAGCCTTGATAAAAAGGCTTCCCCCTTCTCTTCATTAAGAATTTCAGCCTTTCTTTATCCTAAAATGAGAAACAAAAAAATTAAATTAAACTTTTTCTATTGATTACTCTTTAGAAGTGAAAATTGATTAGATTAGAGTGCTTTAATTCATCTTGGGATAAATAAAGTAAATTTAGAATGTAAAAAATTGAGAAATGGTTAGCCATACAAAGGAGGTTATGGCAAAAATTTCTTAAATATTGTGGAAATAAGTTTTATCTTTATGTTATTCAAAAAAAATATTCCCCACCATTTGTGCATTCTAAAAGAAATTCTTTTTATTTTAAAGCATAAAAGGATTTTCTTTTATATAAAAGTGTTATTTTTATTAGATTCAATTTCTATGCATAGAAAGATGCATATTGGATATTTGTTTTTCTTATGAAAGTGTTATATTCATTAGATTCAATTTCTATGCATATTGGATATTTTTTATTATAAAAGTGTTATTTTCATTAGATTCAATTTCTATGCATAGAGAGATGCATATTGGATATTTTTTTATTATAAAAGTGTTATTTTCATTAGATTCAATTTCTATGCACAGAGAGATGCATATTGGATATTTTTTAATTATAAAAGTGTTATTTTCATTAGATTCAATTTCTATGCATAGAGAGATGCATATTGGATATTGTTTTATTATAAAAATGTTATTTTCATTAGATTCAATTTCTATGCATAGAAAGATGCATATTGGATTTTTTTAATTATAAAAGTGTTATTTTCATTAGATTTAAATTCTATGCATAGAAAGATGCATAATGGATATTTTTTTAATGAAAGTGTTATTTTCATTGAATTCAATTTCTATGCATGGAAGGATGCATAACAAAAATTCTTTTTATTTTAAAAGTCCTATTCCTATTAAATTGATTTTATACATAAATAGATGCATAAAAGGATTTCTTTTTTATATAAAGGTATTATTTCTATTGAAGTTGGATTTTATGCATAAAGAATTTTTATATCAAAATTAGATTTCTCTTTAATTCTATGTTTAAATTCTACGAGTATTTGATAAATGAATAAGTAAATACTCTAAGAGAGAAATTTCTATTGTTTTATATTCACTCGAATTGTAATGAGAAAATTCAGAAAATCTATCGAAGTTAGAAATTCGAATAAATGATAAATTTATTTCTCATCAGAATTTGTGATTAGTTTAGAAATCAGTTAACTGAATATTCAATAAATGAAATTCAGTAAAATAGTAATTGAAATGCATTGATTTCTTCAAGTTAAGTCTGTAATAGTTTTCCTTCTATCTGGTTTAATCAGATTAAGGTTAGTTTAGTCTCTTGACCCCATTAGAAAATTTGTTAAGAAATTTAAAAAGGTGGAATCGTCCCTGTTTTTCGGGCAAGGAAATTTTTCCCGGTTTCAGTTTTAGAATGACCACCAGATTAGTCTCGTGTCCGGACATTCGAGGGCGAGGTCTCGAGTGGGAAACCCTGCCCTACGCAAGAGGAAGCTACTTTCGCTGCTACCAAACGGGAATCCGGTGCGTAGAGGGGGTAATAAGATCTCACACATCTAATCCTTGTTTCTCAACAAAAATAGTATCACTCTGGACTCTCCGTTGAGACCAGCTGGTGAGCAATGAGATCCAGTAACAAATTACAATAAACATTGGTCCATCATACAATATCTTCCTCGACATACAATATCTCCATTGAGATCAGCTGGTGGGCAATGAGATCTAGTAACAAATTACAATAAACATTGGTCCATCATACAATATCTTCCTCGACATACGCATGGGTGTCCTCGGCATCGCGAGCCCGTGTATCGTCTGGTCAGAACCCTCCAGGATCCTCCTTAGGTGTCCTGGCACTTCACTCAGGGATCGCTTCGTCGGCCCTCGTCCATCGTACCACAAGCGCACCATTTTAATCGTACCAAGGCTGGTCAAGACCTGGGCAGTCTTTGTCGTGTGAGCTGTCCTTTGAACACTCCCCACAAACTGTTGCAACGAAACTTCCCTTAGAAAAACACATATACCAAATGCTCCAGCATTCTAGCATAAGACAGTCCTTTGAGAAAACAGGGTCCTTTGAACACTCCCCGCCAGCTGTTGCAAACGAAACTTCCCTTAGAAAAACACATATACCAAATGCTCCCTCCAGCATTCTAGCGTAAGAGAGTCCTTTAAGAAAATAGGGTTTCTATGCAAGTTTTCAATTTTGATTTTCTTTTGAATACAATGAGTATATCTTAAATCCGTATCCCTAAAACTTCATACACGTAACACTGAATTTCAAAACAGAATTCCTCAAATTCTGTAACCTTGATCCTCAAATCAATTCAAAGGGTTTCAACTTAGTTTCAGATTTGGTGGGTGATTTGAGTGTATTTTTCTGAACTAGTCACATCGTCTTTCCTTGAAACTATTGAAAGAGTTTGGTCTTGGTCAAAGTCTTATTGAGGGTTCGAGTCTGATAAGGTTCTTCCTGAACTATCTTTCTCAAAAAGGGGGTGATATTTCAATTACTATTTTACTGAATTTCATTCATTGAATATTCACTTAATTGATTTCTAAACTAATCATGAATTCCGATGAGGAATATATTAATCATTTATTTGAAATTCTGACTTCGATAGATTTTTTGAATTTTCTCATTACAATCTGAGTGAATGTGAAACGATAGAAATTTCTCTCTCAAAGTATTTACTTATTCATTTATCAAATATTCATGGAAATTAAACATATAATTAAAGAGAACTCTAATTTTGATGTAAAAATTCTTTATGCATCTATTTATGCATAAAATCCAACTTCAATGGAAATAACACTTTTATATAAAAGAAAATCCTTTTATGTATCTATTTATGCATAAAATCAATTTAATAGGAATAACACTTTTAAAAAAAATTTGTTATGCATCCTTCCATGCATAGAAATTAAATCTAATGAAAATAACACTTTTATAATAAAAAATTTTCTTTTATGCATAGAAATTAAATCTAATGAAAATAACACTTTTATAATAGAAAAATTTCTTTTATGCATCTTTCCATGCATAGAAATTAAATCTAATGAAAATAACACTTTTATAATAAAAAATTTCTTTTATGCATCTTTCCATGCATAGAATTTAAATCTAATGAAAATAACACTTTTATAATAAAAAATTTTCTTTTATGCATCTTTCCATGCATAGAAATTAAATCTATTGAAAATAACACTTTTATAATAAAAAAAATCTTTTATGAATCTTTCCATGCATAGAAATTAAATCTTATGAAAATAACACTTTTATAATAAAAAATTTTCAAAACTTTCTTTTATACATCTTTCCATGCATAGAACTTAAATCTAATGAAAATAACACTTTTATAATTAAAAAATTTCTTTTATGCATCTTTCCATGCATAGAAATTAAATCTAATGAAAATAACACTTTTATAATCAAAAAATTTCTTTTATGCATCTTTCCATGCATAGAATTTAAATCTAATGAAAATAACACTTTTATAATAAAAAAAATTCTTTTATGCATCTTTCCATGCATAGAAATTAGTGAAAATAACACTTTTATAATAAAAAAAGTTCTTTTAGAATGCACAAATGGTGGGGATTACTCTTTTAGAATAACATAAAGATAAAAGTAATTTCCATAAAATTTAGAAAAAATTTGCCATAACCTCCTTTGTATGGCTGACCACTTCTCAATTTTTGTATTCTAATATTACTTTAAAGTTAATCCCAAATGAAGTAAAACACTCTAATCTAATCAATTTTCACTTTAAAGTTAATCCCAAATGAAGTAAAACACTCTAATCTACTCAATTTTCACTTTCTAAAGAGTAATCAATAAGAAAAGTTTAACTCAATTTATTTGTTACTCATTTTAGGATAAAGAAAGGCTGAGTTCTTAATGAAGAGAAGGGGGAAGCCTTTTCATCAAGTCTTAACATCTATATTCACATTAAAAAGTAAAGAATTCAGAAAACCATAGATTAGAATTTTAAAAAAAGTTAAATTTTGAACTTACATGGAGTTTTTGTGAGCTTTCGTTTGACTTGAGGGATTGAGGGTTATACTCTTGTTTGGATCAAGAGTGGCCACCAATTCTTTGTAGAGGATTTAGTCAAAAACAAGTGAATTATCAAGTGAATTCAATGTTTTTGGCTCTGGGGAGGAGTAGAGTAACAGTGCATAAACACTATTAAGATTTTACAAAGGGGGAAGCTTCTATTTATAGGAAAAAGTGAGCCTCAAACCAAACAAACTGATTCTAGAATTTTCCAGATGAGTTTGGTCAAATCGTGACCATTTTTGGGTCAGTTCAGCTTACTTTTTGGAACTAGACTTGAATTAGGAGAGAAGAGAGATGAAATATCTCATCATTTTTGAGTTTAAAACTCCTCCACACATGTGAAATAGGCGCCTCCTTCATGAGCAAGAATCCCCACTCTAAGGTGTCAAAAATTCTTTTTTTTAATATTTCCTTTGGTCCTTAGTCCACCCTTCATCTTATGTGAGTATTTACTCATTTTTGAGAGATTTTTATTTATTTCGTCAATTTATCTCCTCCCTACATTTGGATTAATCTGATTGGCCCCTTAGAACCTTAATCCAAAATTTTTAAAAAATTTGGACCCTTAGGCTAAGGTCTTTCTAGTAGATTATAATTTATTTCTAATGCACCTTAAAAATTCTTTTTTAACTTCTATTTTGGGAGAATTTATTTTAATAAGAAAGGATATTTTTTCATCTAAAGATATCTAAAAACTGAGTTATCTCTCTCTAGAACATTTTCTCTCCCTGGACCAAAACATGTAGAAACAAGATCTTCTATTATTTTGAAAAGGGGATTGATTACAATGGAAGATACTGGACTTCTTGAGGGGCTGGGGAGGAATCTTACAACTATGACTCCAACCAGTGGACCATTTAACATGAGATTGGATATGTAAGGTCCTCACAACAATTATAACCCACTTCTAAGAGGGCTATTCCTAATTGTGAGCATAGACAACAAGAATGACTCAGAAGGACAATCATAGCAATTTCATAAAATTTGGGCTGCTGAATGATGAAATTGGTCAAGTCCTTTGAGGATGAGTTTAGCAAAAGTATAATCAAGAGGCACCTAAAGTGGCTTCAGAAATGGTGAAGAGGAATGGGAGAATGGAGAGCTCAAAATTTAGGCAAAAGAGGGGAGAGGAGGATAACATAGGATTAGGACCACTAATGATATAATTAGTGAAAAATAACTCTAAAGAAGTGCTAATAGGAAGCTCAAGGAGAGAGGGAAGGCTCTGATACCATGTTGAAATCCATGGTACCTTCACTAATGCAAGTGGATTAAGCTAATAACATGCTAATGATGTGAGTAATGTTGATATTTCAAGCTCAACATGAGCTGACACTTAGGTGGCGCCTGCATGACCGTTCAATATTTACATCATTGGCAGGTTTGATAGCTGGCACTGACATATCTTTGCTAGAGATTCTACAGTTGGACTACACTGGCTAGTCCACACCTACCCACTCCACTTAGCGTGTTCACATTATGGACCGCTTGTATATACTCTCTATTATGTGTGATAATCACTTTATCACGCACTAGGGTGGGCTAATTCACCACACTAGCCTAGGCCCTCAAAACTAGGCAGTCTCAATCGGCAAACCTCATTCTCCTAATGGTATGAGGGATACCATGGACGGAATCCGGGCCTTACTAACGTCTCCGCCGTCTAGCTATACAAGCACAAGAAAGGGGCAGCATCAAGGCAAGGAGAAGTTTTACCTGTACCTTAATTTAACCAAGATAACAATCCATTTGCTCAACTAAACCATAGGACTAGAATCCATGTTACCTTTCCTAAGAAAACAATCCTCTTCACAAAGATTTTAGCATTTCAACTTGAGATTGCAATAAGACATTCTTTATTAATGCATATGCTATTGTTTAAAAAAATATTAACTTTAACTAGTAAATCAATCAAATAGATCACTATTAACAATTAATAGAGAATTCGGGGCTATACCTCAACCCCTAAGAATGATATATAGAATATATATATATATACCTTATAGAAATTTATTGTTTATCGTTGTCTTTGCTCGTTAATAAGAGTTTCAGAACTTGATATGTGAGAATAGAGAGTCTTCTAATACCTTCTCTTACGTTTGAAATCATCCGATCATCCCCAAGCTTTATCTCCTCTTACTCGTACTCTGACTTTTCTCTCTTTCGAAGGTCTATGGCAAAGTAGCCTTCTCTTGCAGGGCTACGGCATACTTTGAAAGAAAAGCTATGGAGTAGTAGTCTCTTCCTCATAAAGGTCATAGCAATCTAGCTTTCTTTTCCACCAAGAGATTAGATAAGAATGAATGGATATATGCATCTCAAGGTCTAGAATCACCTTGTGGCGTGACTAGCTACATTCTTACAGTTTCTCTATGTAGAGACCTTGACAGAACTAGCGAATTGTTTCAGCCATAACTCTCTAATAAAAACTCAAAATATGGTTGTATAACCAGTCAAAAGAACCGGAAGTCATTTGGTCTACAAGCTAGCGTGGGTAGAATAGGCAAAAACGTTTGTATATAGCCGCAAATATGACATCGTTAGAAGCGCGGTGCTTTTGTGAGGGACCATAGGTGTAATGAGACACCATCCACCTTAGGTTAGTGTACTCACTTGAAACGATGTAGGGGATAAGAGAGCTTGAGTTCTTGCAAGCACACACACACACTCACACAAACCCTAGAAGAGAACACACAAGGTGAGAGGCTGAAAATTCTTCTTCTTCTTCACATAACAAAAGAGGTCTACAAAGAAGATAAAGTGACTAACATACATAATAGAGTATATACAAGCGGTCCATAATGTGCACATGCTAAGGTGTGGATTAGTCGGTGTAGTCTAGTTGTAGAATATTTGGCGAAGATATGTCGGTGCCAACTACCAAACCCGCAAGTGATGTAAATGTCAAACGATTATGCAAGCGCCTCGTGAGTGTTAGCTCATGTTGATCTTGACATCTAAACACTCCCCTTCAAGCTCAACTCTAGCTCATGAACTCCAAGTATATCTCAAAATCTATGGAGCTTCTCAGCTCCCAAGGCCTTCATGAAGATGTCATTGACTTGATCTTGTGTGGTGACGTAGGCCAAGTCGATGTCGCCTGCCAAGACTCTCTCCCTGATAAAGTGGTAAATGTACCTCAAAGTGTTTTGTTTGCGCATGAAAAATTAGGTTCCTAGCCAACTATATATTGCTAAGATTGTCACAATATATAACAACTTTTCTCTCCGCATGCAACCCCAAATCAACTAGTAGATTGCTTAACCAAGCTACCTCACATGCTGCCACTACAAATCCTTAGTACTCTGCCTCTGTACTCGACAAGGAAATTGTGGGCTGGTTCTTGCTACTTCATGTCACAACAACACTCCCCAATGAAAACATAAATCCACTCATAGATCTCTTGTCGGAGATGCTACCTACCCAATCTGTATTTGTGTATCCATATAGCTCCAATGGTACACCTTCTGCATTATAAAACAATGTATAATGAACAATGTCCCTCAAATACTGAAGTGTGTGTCGCACACTGTCAAGATGTGGTTTGCGTGGAACTTGCATTTATAAACTTGCTCTCTAAGCCAACATTGTAACTCAAATCTAGCTTGCTGATTGTGACATAGATCAAATTCTCCACAATCTTCCTATACATAGTGGGGTCCTCCAACACATAACTTGTATCCACACTGAGCTTACCATTTTGATCTAATGGCACCAAGATTGGCTTACAACCAGCCATCCCATACTTGGACAACATGTCCAATACATACTGTCTCTGTGATAGCCAAATACCATCAAGTGTGCGAATGACCTCAACGCCCAAAAAGTAGTGTAGATCTCCCAAATCCTTCATGTCAAACTTCCTTTTAAGAAGACTTTTCACATGCTCAATCTCTTCCAAGCTGTCACCCCCAAAAATAAGATCATACACATAGATGGTGATGATGACAATACCCTTATTACTCTTGCCCACATATAAAGAGTGATCTGGATCTGTGATATGAAAACAAATAGTGACAAGATACTCAACAATCTTGTAATGCCATGCTCATGGAGCTTACTTCAGCCCATACAAGGCCTTACGAAGCTTACATACATACTCTGGGTGACCTGTATCCTCAAAACTAGGTGGTTGTTCCATATACACTTCTTCTTACAAGTCACCATGCAAGAACGCATTTTTTACATCCATTTGATATAAAAACGAGCCTTTAGATGTAAACCACCGTAATTATAGCTCTCATAGTTGCCATCTTTGAGTAGGAAATTTTCTCCAAGCTAAGACTTAGTAGACTATATTAAGTGTTCCCCCTATTTTGGACGCGGGGAACCTTAATATGATGATGTGTATGTGCAAAAGATTCAAATCAATTATGTTCCAAGATAGATTAGCTTGAACTCAAAGAGAGACTTGAGATGTGTGCAAGTGCTTGTGCTTTCATTGCTTGGAAATGACCCTGTTTATATGGGTAGAGTACATATTTTCTTGTTCCATGCATGTGGAATAATCCAATTTGCCATATGGCTTCATGCTCACCTGCTCAGTCCATGCCTTTACATGTGCTCTATGGCACCACACTTCTCAAACAAAAAACATGTGTGTTGTAAAAGTGAGTTAGGACAAATCAAAGGGTGCTCATACTTAAACTCACCAAAGTCAATGTGAAAAGGGGACTTAGATTGACATTAAGAGTTTGAGAATATCTTCCTAGAATACCTTATTCAAATGCCATCCATATAGGAAAATGGACCATGAGATGAGGCTTATTCATGGAGCACAATGAGTAGCTAGCGGGCATATAAAATGTCAGTGCCTAAGTTATTAGAACTCAAAGAACAAATTTGATAAATATTGAAGTGAGAATTCATCAAGCCAAGTGTATCACTTTAGTAGGGAACTCCGATCCTATTTAAGAAGAAGAAGGACAAAGCCTTCTGGTTCTGCATTGCCTATAGAGTCTTACATAATTCTCAATAAAGAACAAATATCCTAGTTCTAGGATTGATAATTTCTAGGTTGGCTTCACAGAAAGTCTTCTCAACAAAGATTAACATGAAGTCAGGATTTTAGAAAATCAGAGTCAAGTAGAGTGATATTAGAGAGATGATATTCAATTCCAGGTAGGGATTATTGAGCCAATTGGATTAACAAATGTCCTAGCCACTTTCACCAGAATCATGTAGGATATACTTGAGAAACAATTTTACAATCATGTCTTAGTGTTTTCAATGATATTGTAAAGATGAGAGAAAGCATGAAAGCCGTGTTAGGGAGGTTTTCAAATCTTGAGAAAGCACAAACTCTTTGCCAAGAAGAGTAAGTACATCTTCTTTGCAAAAAAAATTGAATACTTGGAATCCATTATCTTAAAAGACAAGATTTTACAATGCCTATGCAATGGGGCTATCCCTAGCAGTGATGCCACTTATGAAGGACCCTTATACAATGGCAAAGGCATAGGCATAGGAAATAACCCAATAGTATGGGGTGTCACTGCCCAATCACACTCGAGAAATAAATAGCTCAATCTCGAGAAGCCAATTTACCATGTCTTAACACACAAAATGCGAATGCGGGTGTGCCACTCACCTCATTGAATGCTGGTTGCTGGGTTCTCATGGCACTGCCATTACTGCTAGAGCACCCATGTAAGGTTCCCCCCTTCCAAAGTAGGGGAAACACTTAAGATAGTCTACTAAGTCTTGGCTTGGAGAAAATTTCCTACTCATCGACACCTTTACCATGTAAAGATTCAAGGATATGATTTGTAGGTAAGACCTAGTCCTATCCCATAGGGGAAGCGGGTCTTCTAAAAGTTTAATTACCCATAGGGTAATTGATCATAATTTGGGCAACTACTAATCTTGATTCCTAGAGAGAACACTTTTTTCCTCATCCATGCAAGGCATAGCTGCCTGGCATAGTCTCCTAGAATAGAGTTACCCGAGAACCTATTTATCTAGCATCGGGCTTTCACTTAATCTGCTGGAAAGCTACCCAACTAATCGGGTCCACCTATCTGTAGGATGGTGCCGTCCGGGCATTCCATCCTCCCACTTTCCACCCTACTTATGTGTTAATTTGTTTTCTAATTAATCCTACCACATTGTTTGACATAAATAAACATGTTTCTTAATTTGTTAAAATAACCTTTTTTCACAGTACAATAATGCCAAATACAAGATTTATATAAAAAAAAGTTTATACGTGAATCAATTCCATACAAGCCAAACCGGCTCTCTTATTCTTTTCCTTTATACTGTTGAATGATCTAGAATTTGGCCTTCCAGTCTCTACATGCTGGGCAAAACCCTACGGGACCATACACCTTGTGGCGAGAACTCAAGCCAGCCTATTGTCCTCTCAGGCTCCATCGCTTGATCCTCCTACCCCTCAGAGGGATGTCTATGTGCTAGGGTGGGCTAATTCACCGCACGAGCCTGGGCCCTCAGAACTAGGCAACATCACAATTACTCACCTCAATCAATGAACCTCATTCTTCCAATGGTATCAAGGATACCATGGGCAGACTCCGTGCCTTACTAACATCTCTGCCATCCAGCTACATAAGCACAAGAACGAGGTAGCGTCAAGACAGGAGAAGTTGTACCTGTACCTTAATTTAACCAAGATAACAATCCATTTACTCAACTAAACCATAGGACTAGAATCCATGTTACCTTCTTAAAACAATCCTTTTCACAAAGATTTTAGCATTACTTGAGATGGCGATAAGACATTCTTTATTAAGGCATATGCTGTTGTTTTGAAGAACACAAACTTTAACTAGTAAATCAATCAAATAGATCACTATTAACAATTAATAGAGAAGCTAGGGCCATACCTCAACCCCTAAGAATGATATATAATTGAAAAACAATATATATATATATATACCTTGTAGAAATTTATTGTTTATTGCTCGTTAATATGAGTTTTAGAACTTAATATATGAGAATAGAGAGTCTTCTAATACCTTCTCTTACGATTGAAATCATTCGATCATCCCCAAGTTTTATCTCCTCTTACTCGTACTCTGACTTTTTTCTCTTTTGAAGGTCTATGACAAAGCAGTCTTCTCTTGCAGGGCTACGACATACTATTCTTTCTTTAAAAGAAAAATTATAGAGTAGTAGTATCTTCCTCATAAAGGTCATAGTAAGCTAGCTTTCTTTTCCAAGAGATTAGATAAGAATGAAGGAACGTATGCATCTCAAGGTCTAGAATCACCTTACGGCTACTAGCTGCATTCTTACAATTTCTCTATGTAGAGACCTTGACAGAACCAGTGAATTGTTTCAGCCATAACTCTCTAATAGAAACTCAAAATTTGGTCTTATAACCAATCAAAAGAACCGGAAGTCATATGGTCTACAAGCCAGCGTGGGTAGAATAGGCATAAATATCTGTATATAGCCACAAATGCGCCATCTTTAGAAACGCATTGCTTGTTCACATTTTTAGTATGCATGGACTCTAAATATGTAAAAGTACTCTAAATACGACCTTCTATCATCTAAATTTGAATTTCTTTTTGGAGATACTTATCTCTTAATAGAACTATTCTTGTCTTCTTATTTCTTTTAGGATTTTTGGAGCTAATATTTTTATTCTAACACTTTCCTAATGTTTCTAGCCTTATTGTCTCACTCTTATCTAAGTGCACTCTCTTTGCTTCTTGAAATCTATATTAAAAGAGACACATACAAGGCTTGGGAGGGACCTTACAACCCAAGAGCTCCACTCCAATGCCATCATTACACTCCAATGGAAGCTTTACTCTCCTATCACTCAATCTCTCTCTCACATGTACACAATGAGCATATAATAGCTCTAATTGGACTATGCAAGAGATCAGGCAAGAAGCAAGACAATGGAGAAGAAGAGAACTCTATTAGCTACATAGGAGAATGATGAGAATTACAAATTGAGCCTTATCTTGGTCCCAAACATTCACACCTTGGCCGACCATACTTAAAATATAGGTCCATGGTTATCCAAGGTTGCCTAGGCTTGTGAAAAAACTTAATCTAAGCATGAAATCTCAATAATTGATATCGTGGCATGTCTTTCATAGACAAGTAGTGATTGGACACGTAAAATATAAAATATTAGAATTTATAATACAAATAGTCAAATGAAGTGACGACTGCCAATGGATGGCATCGATGTTGGAGATATTAAGAGACTAAAGTTTTGTAAAAGGAGAGGAGAAGGGTGTGTGTGTGAATGGACTTATGGTCCACTAGCTCACCTATTTAAAGGTGGAGCTAGAAGGCATTTTGGTATGGAGCAAGAAGCCTAGTTGTATTTTGAGCAACTTAATAAGCAAGATATTTTCTTGTATTTTGTGAGTCTCTCTCCTCCACATCTTTGATCTAGCATGAGCACCACAAAATTCTAACATGGTAACAGAACTAGGCAACTTGCAAGGTGTAGAATAGGTCAAAAAAGTGGTTTTTAGAGTGTATCTCATCTACCCCCAACCAGTGGTGGTGGAGGCCCTTCACGCAGCTTGTGGAGGTTGTATCTTGGTGTGATAGATTACCTCCATGTGCTCAGTTTTGTACCGCCAATTCATGGTTTGCACCTCTCTCCGCCGGCATTACGCTCTGAGCAAGTCGGCGCTGTTTCTGCTGTGCAGCCAATGTCGTACAGCAATACTGTGTAGGCGATTGTAGGCTACGTGGGCTTAGGGCTTTGAAGCCCATAACCTCAACTATCTACACTCAAGATTTCAACCCGAATGGCAGCCTGAATCATGCGCTACAGTCAAAAGACCAAGCTACTCTTTTGGTAGCCATTGAAGCTTCTATGAAAGCTTCAAAATCAAAGGTTTTCTTTGACTAATCTCCAGGCTGCTCTTGTGAGGGTTTGTTGCTGATCCTAATTTGAGTTTGAAGTGGTGGGCATACACCATAAGGTATTTATGAGCCTCATTCTCATGAAGCTCCATCAACAACATCTTCAAGTGCATAAAGCTTTTCAAAGTGTGCTTATAAGCACTAATAGTGTTGATTAACACTAATGAGGCTTTTAATCCAGCAAAAGGGAGTCATTCCAAAGTGTTTTTAAACACTAAGAGTGTTCTTAAACACTAATGGTGAATCTAATCACTAAGAGGCTTTTAATCCAGCAAAAGGGAGTCATTCCAAAGTGTTTTTAAATACTAAGAGTGTTCTTAAACACTAATGGTGAATCTAATCACTAATGCAAGTGTCATTAGATGCTAGAAATGTGCTCTTAAGCACTAATGGTGAATCTAATCACTAATGCAAGTGTCATTAGATGCTAGAAATGTGCTCTTAAGCACTAATCATGTTTTTAAACACTAATGGTGATCTTAATCACCAAACAAAGTGTTCATTGACACTAATGAAGCTAATCTCCATCAGAATAGTGGTTGGGCACAAACCCTAAGTGTTAAACCATAAAATTTACCATCTTAATCTCCTTTTTATGCAACATCCTTGGCTTGATTAAGGGTTGTTGCACTCTCATAAGCCTTTCTCTTTCTACTTAAGCCAAAATATAAAATTTCTAGTTTTTTCTTCTTCATAAATCAGCCCATTACTCTCTAGTAATCTCCTTCAATACCCAATGTCAAAGGACAACACCCAAATTAAGAAGTTCTCAGGAGAGGGCTTCCACACTTGGCAAGTCCTTGTCAAGTACAAGATGATGTCCAAAGATTTTTGGCCATTCATCTCCGGCACTAAGGTTGTTAATCGAACTAAGGCTGAAGATATTGAAGATGATGAGAGGGCACAAGCCATCATCATGCTTCATCTTTATGAGGCTCTCATTCACCATGTGGACCATCTTCCGACTGCAAAGGAGAAATGGGATGAGCTTGATAAGCTCTATGAAGCTCGTGGTGGTAAGAATTCCAAGATCTCACTTAAAATTGAATTTTTCAACTTGGAACTCAAAGAGGGAGATGGCATTGGAGCCTTCATCTCTCACTTGAAGGGACTTATGGCTCAACTTGCATAAGTGAATGCAAGAATGGATGAAGATGATGCAGTGGGTGGCTGTTTTACTAAAAGCAGTCAAGAAGGTGTACCCCACCTTAGTCACCACCCTGAAGAACATACCTAATCCCACCCTTGAAGGAGTCATTCAATCTTGTCTTGATGAAGAAAAGAGGCCAAAGGGAGGAGCTAAATCTTCAAATGCAACAACTTCATCGAATATCGAAGTAAGATGTGTCCATTGCAAAAAGGTGGTCATTTGGCAAGTAATTGTTGGATCAAATATCCCAACAAAATGAAAGGTAACAAGTGTAAACAAACGGGACATATCACTTCTAAATGTCCTAACAACAAAGAGTCAGAGGCTAACTTTGTATCAGCCTCTAACTCCACTGAGAAATTGTTTTAAATCTCAATGTAACCACACCTATATTCCTAACCTTGTACGCCTAATGTTATAAAGGCAACCCACGTCCAATACCACCTATTCCAATTTTCTTCCATAGTTGATATTGAGGGGGGGCAATTAAGAGACTAAGGTTTTGTAAAAGGGGAGGAGAAGGGTGTGTGTGTGAATGGACTTATGGTCCACTAGCTCACCTATTTAAAGGTGGAGCTAGAAGGCATTTTGGTATGGAGCAAGAAGCCTAGTTGTATTTTGAGCAACTTAATAAGCAAGATATTTTCTTGTATTTTGTGAGTCTCTCTCCTCCACATCTTTGATCTAGCATGAGCACAACGAAATTCTAATATAGGAGAGGTGTTCAATGAGGGTTAACATTCCTATGCTTTTCTAAAATGTCCTCAAAACTTAAAGAAAAGGGTTGAGAATAAGTAAAAACTTGTGCAAATGATGGTGGGTAGTAGCTTCCACTACAAAATCAAAGAGTTTTTCTTCATCAAGAGAAGAAAAAACGAACTCTCCTTAAGCAGTGCAAGAACTAAACATGTAAAAATTAATTTAGAACTAGTGAGACCTTAAGATGGGACAAGTTCTCCAGTAAGCAATTTTGAGATATCCTACCTCATATTCAAGCCTCTTTACTCTACAAAATAAGTACTTTATTAGAAAATAAGCATTTTAAAATTAAAATGCTAAATGCCTACAACATTCAAATTGTGTTGAGGCTAGGCCAGAAATGACATTATTGACACACACTTACTCAAGTACCAACTCATGGATTGCCCAAATCACTAACAACTACTCCAGTACTACTAACTCATGGATTGACCAAACGGAATAAACTACTGGCCCTAAAATTTATATATTGAAGAAGCTAAATCCAAAAGGATAGCAACCCAAAAACAAGAAAGGATTACATAGGAGTATATGTTACCGAGGTAATTTGAGTCTTATATGTACCATGACAACACCATGACATAAGTGCATGTTCCTAACACACACAATGAATCCTAGATGCCAAACTAATAAGGTGTGCTACCAAAGCACTATGAGTCTTATATTCACTAGCACATGTTCCCAATAGACACAATGAATCCTAGATGCCAAAGAAGATGTGTTACCAAAAAACACATTGCCTAGATGCTAAAAATGAATAAAATGTTATGGTGTATTTGTGGCCAAGAAGCAACACAAAACTCAAAATGATAGTTGAGTCAAATACCATCAAAATGGTAGGAAGTCTAGGTTTGCTAAAATGCCCAAATTGCTTTTGATGGTACTTGATCATTCTTATGAAACTTGTAGCTTTCAAGTGAAAAAGCAATACCATGTAAATCCAAACTTATCCATGGTTGTGGTTGTTACCAAAGGACACATTGCCTCCTAAAAGCCAAAATGAGGCATCAAGGAAAAAATGATAAAACCATCTTTGTTGGATTTCTTGAATCGCTTTTGATGGTACTTGACCATATTCATACCAATATTTGCATACCAATCTTGCCATATTACTGTAGGGTATCAATGTGCCAATACAAACAAAAACTCTCTTAAAAAAACTCATCTTAAAATAGCACTAAGTGCCAATTCAGCCTGTAGATGTCAGCTTTGTGGATGGAGGACATTCCTAAATACATTTCTTTTGTTAAAAAATATTTTTAATATTCTTGATGTAAGTGATGTTTATAATCTACATCTCCATCATCTAACGTAGCTATGAGGTTTCTAACAAAACATTATCCTTTGTGTATAATAGGAACATAATTGGCACAAATATAATCCGTTGCATGTAAAACAATTCAAGACTTGTTTTATTGTGAAAGGGTTCTTTAGGTACATAGAAGAGCCCTTGCATGAGGTTGTTTTATTGTGAAAGGGTTCTTCTATGCACCTAAAGACAAGCAAACAGAATAGAAGAACCCTTTCACAATAAAACAACCTCATGCAATGGCATTCCCCCATTCTTCCTTTGTAGGTCTCTTGTAGAGCTCTTTCTCCTTTGTGCATTTCAAGATGTAGAAGTTTGTTGATAAGGAAACCCTGCCCTAACGTGTCATGGGAAGTTTCCTATCCCGCCGAGCTCAAGCATGGCTCAAGAGCTCCACCGTAGCCGCTTGTCACCATCGTCCTCCCACACTCGTTATCACGCCGAGGGCGGTTGCTCTAATCTAACTGTTGATGCAAGCTCTCTCGCGAAGATCGTGTGGGACCTATTAAGATATAGGCCTTGGATCCTTAGTGAACAAGGGTGTAGAAGGTGTGTGGGTGTGAATAGTCCTAAGGGAGCCACCTAACCCTAGGCCACTAGCAAGCCTATTTAAAGCACATGCCAAAGGCATTTGCATGAAGCATGGTGCAAAGGCCAAGTTGTATGCATAAGCAACTCAATAAACAAGATTTTTTCTTGTATACGTGTGAGCTTCTCACCTTGTGTTTTGTGTAGTTGTGAGCTTTCGTCTCCTTATCTCCTTCTCCTCCACTCGACCTTGTGCAAGCTCTCAACATCAATGTAAATCTTCTAACATGGTATTTGAGCCAGCTACGTGAGGTTCCTTGCCTTGTGCTGCTAGGCGACTCATCCAGTCCTTTTTAAGTGTTGCTGCTACGCAAGGTGCCCAACACATAAGAGTTGCTGCTCGTCGTTTGCTACTCTCTCAATGAGGAAAAAAGCGTTGGTCTCTATGATCCAAGTGCAATCTGACGATGAGACTTACGGGTTTAGTCAGATCAGTTTAGTTAGTTAAGGCTTTTGACTATGCCAGAGAAAAGTTATCCTGGAGGAATCGCTCGTGCTTTCCAGGCAAGGGAATTTTTTCCAAGTTTGGTTTTTGAGGAATCGATGGATTAGTCTCTCGTCCGGATATCTGTGGGCGAGGCCCCGAGCGAGGGACCTTGCCCCGTGCAAGAAGTGCTACTTCCGCTGCTAGCACCCCTGAATTCGTTGCGCGGTGGGGACAAGGATCGCACAATATCCAAAGATATCTCAATTTTGGATTATCTCTCTCTAGACATTTTCTATCTCTAGGCTAAAACTGGGTAAAACAAGATCTTTCTTTTATTTCAGAGAGGGGAATAATTACAAGAACAAAAGGGAAGATTCTTACACCTTTACACCTCAAAAGGTGGAGGGAGGAATCTTATACATCTCATTCTAGTGCACCAATGATATATCTGTTTCCTAGAGTGAGTGTGCTACCAATTCCTGTTGTGAGATGGACTGCACTTAATGCCCACATGATTGCAGCACCTATTGGGGCACTAGTACGACACATGCCTTATGTTGCACATCCAGCTCCACTTGGATTTAGACCTGTTATAAGATATGTTGCACATCCAGCTCCACTTGGATTTAGACCTGTTAGAAATATGTGATCTAGGATCCATTCTTAGTGTGATTTCCTTAGTGATACATTAGAGTGTCTTATTCTAAGGTTAGAAGGCTCATTTAGTAAAGTAACTGAGTATCAGTCTAGTAGATACTTTCCTGTGATTGAGGCATCATCTTTTAGGTGAGTTTGGTGAGAAATCTAAGGGATGTGGAAGATTCATGGGCCTTAGGCACCTCCTTCTCTTGAGCCTATATAAACAGAGTCTACTACTCACACTATGAGCTAACTAGGAGAGTGTAATGCCCATGCTTGTGCACTTTCTTAGTGATTAATATACTAAGTGGTCCTTTGTGGAAATACTCTCCACTTTGCAGTTTCCATTAGCTTGTGTTTATGTGATGCTTGTGGTGACCTTGAGTACACTCTACTGCTCATTGGTCACATCTTGTTATTATCAAGTGGTGGCATGTGTTACTCTAGTGGTGTGAATTCGTCTATATGATGATCATTTCCATTTCTTGATTCATTCATTCATTAAGCTCATATCATATCTTTTAACATGGTATCAGAGCTTCTTTCCATGGGAGTGCAATCCTTCATATGTTGGTAGGATATATCTTTGTGAATGTGGGTGTATGAGTGATTTACTCACAAGCATTCTCTATTATCATTAATTGGTATTCTTTGTGAAGAGGAAGGTGCCACACATGTGTGCAAGTCTCTATATGAATCTTGCTTTGTGAAAAAGCCTAATCATTACCTTAAATATTCCTCTCATCCTCTAGTGAGGGGCACATTGATTAAGGGAGGGATAATCACTTAGTGGGGCACACCATTGTGGGTGTAAATAAGCATTAGAAGAAGGGAACCTCTATGTGAGAGTAACCTTGTGTGAGAGCATAGTATTGGTGGTGATTGCATTGTGAAGAGAGTTGATTACATCATTGTTGAAGCATTGAAGCTAAGCCTAGAGACCTTATTCAAGCCATCAACATCAAATGGTAGCCCCCATTGATGGTTCAAAGCATCAACACAAGAAGGTACCAAATCTGTTTTTTTCTGTGTGCAAAACAGAGTGAAAGAGGCACTACTTGGAGGCTTAAATCACACTTAAGTGATTGTACATTACAACCATTATATTGGGATTTTAGTAGCCCACCTCAGAGCATCAATCTCTGCACCTTGAGCTTGCAGAAAGCGAATGAAACTAGGCGGCCAGGTGGGGGGGCACATAGCTCGTGTTGCTGAGAAAAGAAGGCAATTTGGAGGCCTTCAATAGCCTCACATTGTAGCAAAGCACAAGCATTCCTTGAGGGCTTGTGTAGTAACGTTTGTGGCGAGTCAGGTCAGCAGAAAACCTGCCTACTATCGACGACCTTGAAAGTATATTGTTGCAATTCCAGCAACAAGGTCAGACAAAGCTTTCTGCAAAAAACCAGGTGTAATCACTGATCAAATCAGCCTTTAACTAGGGTTAATCAAAACAATCGTTTGGATAATACTCTGGCGCACCTCTGGGCAATTCTTTTGCAGCAAACCATCAAAAAAACTGGCTACGATTGAACGACTATGGTGACCTCCGCCATGATCTACTTTCCTCCTTCATTATAGGAGGGAAAGTACTTGTTTAAAAAATTCTATTTCTTTGTGATTTTTTCAAAGGGCTCTAAAGGTTTAAGGTACTTCATATTCATCTTGTAATCAAGGGGGAGTATCACAATCTTGATATTGTCTTCATCTTGTGGGAGAGTAGCATTAAATATGCATCCTTTTTGAACAACATGATGTATATGCTCTAGCACTATAAAGCGCACATCTCATCTTGCATTACTTAGTGAAAAGGGTTAAAGGGTTGAAGTGTGTGGAGTGTTAACCAAATGCTAAGATATTTACACACTAAAACTAAAGCCCAAATTGCATTAGCCAAAGATTCTAAGACTAGTTTCAAGATCAAGGAAAAGTCACATTATCTGGAGTGGTCAAAGTTCATGTGTACACATCTTCACTTATTTGGTGAAGGGATTCTTGATTAGAGCACTTCTAGGTGAAAGAAAAGCTCCATTGTAAATTCCTTGAGCTATAAAGGACTTCCCTATTTGTGTAACACAGTGTGTGTGTGTCAGGTTGAGTACCATGGATAATACCGTGGGAAAGATGTTTGATAAATTAAATAAATTTGATAGATCCAAGTACCATACTTCGTGCATCAAAATGCAAATGTATCCCATAGAAAAAGATAAGTGGGGAGTGGTTAATGGGATTGAGAAGAGGCCAAATAGAGATCTAGATCTCATCTCACTAAGTGGACCAATTTAGACTCCAAAGCATTATCTCTCATCATTTGTGGGCTAGGTGATAGCCAAATCCATCAAGTGAGCTCAGCAAAGACTTTGAATGAAGCATGGGTTAGGCTCAAGTCCATCATTGGGAAAACCAATGCAGTTGCTAGGTTCTTCTTAAGGAAGAAACTTTATACAATGGAAAAAGATGACAAAGCTAGTGTTTCTTCTCATGTCAATTTGTTGTATGATTGATCAACTCAATGGTGCAAGTGTTACCATTGATGAAGAGGAGGCCATCTACGTGTTGCTCTCTAGCATGCCTCCTTGTTACAAATAGTGTGTGTCAATGATAGCAAATCAAACCAATCATAATCTAACCTCAGTAACTTCTGCTCTCATTTTGGAGGAAACTCACATGGAGGGCTCCAAATCTTCAACTTCTTCAACACCAGTTCCAGTGGAGCATGCCTATTCCGCTCTACAGTCAAGGACAACAAGACCAAGGCTCCTAGGAATTGCTACTATTGCAAAAAGAAGGGCCACATCATCAAAGATTTCTCCAAAAGGAAGAAGGATGAAGAGGAGAAAGAGAAGGGCAAGGCAAAGGAACCACGCAAGGAGGAGGAAAACTTCTCCAACTCATTATCCCAGCAGTTTTATTATGTATGACATTTTATTGCCCGTGAGGCATTTTTATCTTAGTGATGTTGTAGTGAATTTTATCTTAGTGGTAGATCTGATCCAAGCACACCTTGCATGGTATGGATGTTTGATCAAGGAAGGGTGTTAGAAGATATGTGATCTAGCATCCATTCTTAGTGTGATTTTCTTAGTGATACCTTAAAGTGTCTCGTTCTAAGGTTAAAAGGCTCATTTACTAAAGTAACTGAGTGTAGGTCTAGTAGGTCTAGTAGATACTTTTCTATGATTGAGGCATCACCTTTTAGGTGAGTCTGGTGAGAAATCTAAGGGAGGTGGAGAGATTCATGGGCTCTATTTGCCTCCTTCTCTTGAGCCTATATAAACAGGGTCTACTACTCACACTATGAGCTAACTAGAGAGCTAAGTGGAGAGTGTAATGCCCATGATTTGTGCACTTACTTAGTGATCAATATACCAAGTGGTCCTTTGTGGAAATACTCTCCTCTTTGCATTTTCCATTAGCTTGTGTTTATGTGATTCTTGTGGTGACCTTAAGTACACTCTATTGCTCATTGGTCACATCTCATTATTATCTAAGTGGTGGCATGTGTTGCTCTAGTGGTGTGAGTTTATCTATGTGATGATCATGTCCATTTCTTGATTCATTCATTCATTAAGCTCACACCATGTCTTTTAACAAGAACAATGTATCCTCATACAGTGCCTTGTGTTGCACTTGCACCTATTGCACATGTCGTGGTAGCACCAGCTCTACCCACAGACCTAGTTGCTTTTGCACAAGCCCTAGGAAGAGCGACAACTGAGAGCATAGTGCCTGTTAAAGATGGGGGTCGACATAGCTATGGAAAGGCTGCCCAAATTGCCAAATTGACTCAAAACTTCATCAAGGATGGTGATCCTAGGAGACATCTAGAGGTATTTGATCAAGTGTGTGAGGCCCTGTGAGAATGAAATGAGGTTGTCAAGACCAATACTTTTAGTCTAACATTAGACAATAAGGATGGGGATTGGTACACAGAGAACTCTTAAGGTCGAGGAACACTTGAACTTCACCACTCTTAGGAGATTGTTCTTGAAGCAATTTATGCGTGAAGGAGTATTATGTGGTGCAGCTTCATAACTACACAAGGCAATGAGAGAAGAAGAGGAGTTGGTACAAGATTTCATTAGCTGACTCAAGCATTTGAACTCTAATTTCCTTCTCCATGAACGTTATTCGATTAATCAATTTCTTGATAGATTCATCCATGGAATTAAACACGAAGCGATCTATAATGGCTTAGTCATTAAAGAGATCACTACATTAGATGAAGACACAACAAATGCCATCCAATTAGAAGATAATTTGATGATCAAGGGGGGAGCCAAAGCATCAGATTCTAAATCTGTTGCTTCCAGGTCATTGGACATATCACTTCTACTCTCAAACCCATTGCTAAGGTAACACTTTAGCAGAGTGCCAGTCCGTGCTGTTCTAAACACCACAAGTATTACTACAATGGTGCTATTGCGGCCACACATAAGTGCTGCTATGCTCGCATTTGCCCAGCACGCAGGATCTACCCAGTAAGTCGTCATGTACCTGCTCGTTATCCAGCCAACCTCTTATGACCGGCGGCTGGAGCTGGGGATGTTTGGCAGAGTTAATGTGAATACCAACATGCACAAAAGCTCTTGTTGTACATATGGAGTAGACACTGCCCTTGACCAATCTATAAGGCAAGTGGTAAGATCCTCCCTTTCCCTGTCCCATATAAATCTACCTCATAACCATTACTCTAAGGAATTCCCTCATTACCCATGGAGGAGGTATGGTATGCAGAGGAGAATCAAGCATGTTGAAGGAACATCTATGTGCAAACCACTTTAAGCAAGGGTGGCAGCCTTCTGTTGATCATTGTGTGAGAATGGTCGTGGTGGAAAGCATGTGGAAACAATGGCATGTATGTCCAAAGCATGTCAACTACAAGAGGTCAAGCAAGCACAAAGAGTGGGATGCACCATCATTAAGGTGTACATCTTCAACGACATCAAATAAAGACTTAGATGGCATCATTGTATTAGCCTCTAAGGCTCTAGGAACATAGTTGTAAGTCCTAGATAACCTCACCACCATGAACATTCTTGTAAGCCCAATGTTATAAAGACAAGTTTTTTTTTTTTCATATGTCCAATACCACCCATTCCAAGCATATTTTTTCATGGCTAGTATTTAGGGGGCGTATTAAGATATAGGCCTTGGAGCCTTAGTGCACAAGGGTGTAGAAGGTGTGTGGGTGTGAATGGTCCTAAGGGAGCCACCTAACCCTAGGCCACTAGTAAACCTATTTAAAGGCACCAAAGGCATTTGCATGAAGCGTGGTGCAAAGGCCAAGTTGTATGCATAAGCAACTCAATAAACAAGATTTTTTCTTGTATACGTGTGAGCTTCTCACCTTGTGTTTTGTGTGGTTGTGAGCTTTCATCTCCTTATCTCCTTCTCCTCCACTCGACCTTGTGCAAGCTCTCAACATCAATGTAAATCTTCTAATATGACCTCCACGGAAGAGGATCACGTTGGTTAGACTAATCACTCAAAGAGAGAGAGAGAGAGAGAGAGAGAGAGAGAGAGAGAGAGAGAGAGAGAGGAAGCAAGAGGGAACAAGTGATTAGCACTAATCATTCCAAACCCTAACCCAAAGCACACCACATGCTAGATTAGAGTTGCAAGAGAGAGGGAGAGAACACATGCTAGATTAGAGTTGCAAGAGAGAGGGAGAGAACACTCCATTTCTATTGCACAAATGGGAGAATGAGTTACAAACAAGAGAAATTGACTTTTATAGTCCCAAGCCTTTTCCCACAAGGCCGCCCAAGAGTAAGTGACTCGGGGTGCCCAAAACATAGTTACAAGGCTTTTCTCTATGGTTTGGCCAACTGACCAAGATCCTCTTGTCTATCCTTTGAAGCTCAATCCTTGGGAGAATCTTTAGGGCATTTCCCTCATCAAATGATGAGATTTACAATATAGCAGGGGTTTCCACGGACATAGTTATCATAGGAATGTGTTAACCAATATGTGGTTAACATACTCCCCTTCCTGAAGTTGATCGCATCCTTATGATCGATGAGGGGTTGTCGAGGCACGCGGGGAAGTATCACACTTGGTTGGTTCTCCTGTCTCTCTAGAAATGAGAGGGGGTGGGGGAGTTAATAAGATGGAAATAAGTTAGTGAAGTACTAGTGAGTGATTAAGTTAATAAGATGGAAATAAGTTAGTGAAGTACTGGTGATTAAGTATCCAGATAGTCATACGGGCTCTTATGATTGTGCTTTTTTGTATGTGCCCAGTAGTACTCTCTCTCTGTTGTTTTTTCTGTTCTTTTATTAACTTTACGGTAGGACATCCTCATTGGAGGAGTCAAAGTAATTGAATGAGTAGATTAGCATGGAATACTTAATGACCAGTATCCTAGTGGTAGGTGGTATGATTAAAGAGGAGTTAGTAAAACAATGGGGTTAGTAAGCAAGTGGCGAGGGGAAAATTCCAGAGGGTCAGGGAGGCAACACGCATGGAGACTTCTTGCGCTCCGAGATGCTGTATGTCAATGGCGATGTTAATGAAGCTCTAGCATCTTTATCAAGACACCGTGATGGGTATCTTGGCTCCCGTGGATGTTGAGTCATCAGGTTGTGGTGTTCTCTCTTTTTCTTTTTATTCTTTGTCGTCTTCTATCGTTGGAACTCGGGGATCCTATGTGGATGGGAGTGGTAGTCGATGTCCAGTTAAGCCAAAGAAGAAGTTTTGGGTAGGATTGATTAGATATAAAGTGCAGTTATTCAGGTGTAGTAGGGGTGATTAAGAAGATCCAGGTGATGGGTCATACCATGGACTAGGCTTGCACCCACCATGGTCTCCCCATCCAAAGATGTACCTAGATAGCTGCCGATGATGAAGCTTTATGTGGTGTGTGCGCATAGGACAGAGCCCAGTGAGATTTGCAGGTGTTGTGTATGGGTGAGGGAAAAAGGTGTGCCTATGGTCCTAATCACCTAGAGACTTCTTTTTTTTTACATGTGTTTATTGGTCAGCACCCCCCTAAAGAGGGTTTTGTGAGTGGCCCCTCTGGCTAGAGTTGTGAGCTTACTTTTGAGTTTATCTTTGAGTGATTGGATAAGCTTAACCATGTGTAGCACGGCCCGTGGGTTTGGTGACAAAGTTAAGGGAAAGGGTGGGGCTTGTGGATGAGGCTCAGTGAGTTGAAAGGGTTGGGAAAATTGAGCATTGGAGTGCCCATGGGTTGGGGGTGTGGGCAAGTCTAGAGGATTTTGTTGAGGAGGAGGGGACTTGCTTGCCCGTTGGTTGCCAAACCATCTTTGTCGATTGGACATGTAAGATTCCTCCCTCAAGCTTTTGAGGTGTACAGGTGTAAGAACCTCCCCTTCTAACCTTGTAATTATTCCCCTCTCTGAAATAAAAGAAAGATCCTATTTTAGCCTGGAGAGAGAAATGTCTAGAGAGAGGTAATCCAAAATTGAGATATTTTTGGATATAAAAATCCTCCTAGTGTCTAAAATGGTTTCCCCTAAAACAAAATTTCAAAAAGAACCTTCCAATGTGTAATTGGAACTAACTGCAAATGTGTATAAAGGACCTTAGCCTAAGGGTCTTGATTTTCAAAAAAATTTGGATTATCGTCGAATCAAGGTTCCTATGGGCCAATAGGATCAATCCAAGTGGGGAGGAGATAAATCCAATGAATAAAAGAAAATACCCAAAAATGAGTAAATGCCCACATAAGATAAAGAGTTGGATGAGTACAAGGTTTATTAGTTAAAAACTATGAGATATTACTAAAACAATGAGATATTTTACTATAATGATACATTTTTGACACCTTGGTAAGGAAAAGGGGGGAATTCAAGGAGGCGCCTAATTCACACATGTGATGGAGTTTTTAACTCAAAAAAATTGTGATATTTTTACCTCTCCTAGATCAAACCAAATCAAAACTAGGTCCAAATCTTGTCCAAATTTAGCCAGACTGAACCTCAAAAATTCTAGAATCTAGTTGGACTTGGTTAGAGGCCTCCCTCACCTATAAATAGATCCTTAGTCTTTTGTAAAAACATCTGTGAACTATACCATGCCAATATTATACTAAAATAATGATATTTTTTATTATCCCTTAAAATTCCTCTACTTTTGGAGAGAGTGGAGCCTCTCTCTCTCTCTCTTCAACCATCCTTGGAGCTTTCCTTTCAACACATAAACCAATTGATTGGTTGGGGGCTTCTTCTATGATAGAGAAGCAAGCAAAAACAAGAGGTAAAGTGTAATTTTATGGTTTTTCTCTACTATTCTTATTGTTTTCACTTCTCAACCCCTCTCAAGCTTGAGTAGTTTCTTAATTAAGTGTTTATAATGCAAATCAAGCTTTTCTTAAGTGTTGTAATGAATAATTAAGAAAAGTTTACATTTATGCTTAAATTAGAATGCTTTTATGTTTATCCCTCTCTCCCCCAAAGAATGGTCATTCCTATGACCAATTCTCTATTCAATTGATGCTTCTCATGGAGAAATTCTTAATTCACAAATCAAACTCTAGGCTTGTGAAGCTAGAGGTTAAGAAAATGGTTTTTTATACTTATATGCTTGTTAGTTATGGTAATATTATGAGATAAATCCATAAATTGGATTTAAGGTTAAAAGATAGCTATACTATCATAATTACATTACTAAGTCTTATTCTTTTCATAAATATTAAAAATTTCCAGTAATAGCAACAACGGAGCTATGGTAAAATTTTTAAGAAATTGATACATAATTCATTCTTATGCATAACGTGAAAAGAGGACTTCCTACCATATTCTAGGATTGAATATCCTAGGCTAAAAGAATGATTTTCATCACATTCAATGGAAAACTAATTTTTAAGGTTTATGTATAATTAAATAATTAAGAAAAGAGAAAATCATGGTAATCTTATTTAAATGATAAAAGAGGAATTCCTATGACATTTGGAATTCAATCAAATAAATAGGAAAACTGGAACTCTTAGCATATTGGAATTAATGGATATTTTATTTAAATTCAAGGATCAATTTTAGATAAGTTTATTTTATGCATGAGAAATATTTAAATGATAAAAGAGAAATTCCTATGGCATTTGAAATTCAATCATTTAAATAGAAAAAGTGAGATTCTTAGCATATTGGAATTAATGGATATTTTATTTAAATTCAAAGATTAATTTTAGATAAATTTATTTTATGTATGAGAAATATTTAAATGATAAAAGAGGAATTCCCACCACATTTGGAATTCAATCATTTAAATAGTAAAAGTAAATTCTTGGCATATTGAATTAATGGATATTTTATTAAAGAAAAGAAGAATTTTAGATAGATTTATTTTATGATAAAAGAGGAATTCCCATGACATTGGAATGCAAATAATTAAATGCAAAAAGAGGAATTTCCATGATAATTGAGGTCCAAGAAATTAAATGAAAAAAAGAGAAATTTTTAGTATAATTCAATTTATCAAAAGTGGAAATATGGGTAGAATTGATTTTTGTAGATCCCATGAATTCTTTTATTCAAAAGAGGAATATTGAATATAATTCATTTGAGAAATTGAGAAAGAATATGGAAATACTCATCGAGAAAAAGAACCTTTATCTAGACCAAGCAATTGGCAGAAACTTAGAAAAAGTCCCATTTATCGGTATCGAAGTAGAAAAAGCTACTAAATGGGAATAGGATGTGAATGGGATAAGATGTAGATGGGATGTGTTAGGATGTGAATGGATGTGATAAGATGTAAATGGGATGTGATAAGATGTGAATGTATGTGATAAGATGTAAATGGGATGCGATAGGATATGATTGGATGTGATAAGATGTAAATGGGATGCGATAAGATGTGAATGGGATGTGATAGGATGTGGTGTAAAGAAAATGAATGAGGATGAGATGTGAAGTAACTCGATGTGGATGTGAATGATGAGATGAGAGGATATGTGAAAGGATGAGATGGGAAGTAAATGGATGTGGATGTGTATGTGAAAGAATATGATGTAAATGGATGTGGATGCGTATGTGAAAGAATGAAATGTAAAGGGATGTGGATGCATATGTGAAAGAATGGAATGTAAAGGGATGTGGATGTGAAAGTAATATGGATGTGGACAAGATGTGATGTGATGAAAAGAAATGTGGATGTGAATTTGATGTGGATGTGAATGAGATGTGATGTGGTGTAAGGGGCTGTGAATGTGAATGTGAATGTGATGTAGATGTGGATGAGATGTGGTGTAATGTAAAGAGATGTGGATCTGAATGTGATGTGGATGTGGATGAGATGTGATGTGATGCAAAGAGATGTGATGTGATGTGAATATATGTGGATGAGAAGTGATAGATGTGAATGTATGGATAGATGTGGATAGTCATGCATGTGAATGATTGGATGGATGTGGATGAATGAGATGGGATGTGTATCAATGAGATATGATGTGGATGTGATGTAATGTGGATAGAATGTATGTGATGAAATGGGGATACAATGAATGTGATGAATGTGAATGGATGATATGGGATGTGAATGAATGAGATGTGATGTGATGAGAATCGGGATGTGAATAAATGAGATGTGATGTGAAATGGATGTGATGAGATGTGATGTAAATTGGGATAGATGTGAATGGATGATATGTGATGTGAATGGATGTGATGTAAATCGGGATAGATGTGAATGAATGAGATGTGATGAGATGTGATGTAAATTGGGATAGATGTGAATGGATGATATGTGATGTGAAAGGATGTGATGTGAATCGAGATAGATGTGAATGAATGAGATGTGATGTGAATGGATGAGATGTGATGGGATGTGAATCTGGATAGATGTGAATGAATGAGATGTGAGGTGAAATGGATGTGATGTGATGTGGATCGGGATAGATATGAATGGATGAGATGTGAATGAATGTGATGTGATGAGATGTGGATATGGGTAGATGCGAGTGAATGAGATGTGATGAGATGGAAAATGATGTGATTGGATGAGAATAGATGAAGGACGATGGGAATACATATGATTGGACTTGGATTAAGTAATGTGGATTGATGAACAATGTGGAAAGACGAGAGTTCGTTATATAGAAACTGTATTTATGACCTGTTTTTAAATGGCTGTTTTATGTCAAGAATGCTGGGGAAGCATTTTGATCGTCTTGTGAATGATGTCGTGGGGAGACCTAATTGATAAAGCTGATAAAGTTGCAATAGCTGACGGAGAGTCAACGGAGGATGTCTCACGTCAACCGAGGTCTTGACCATTCTCAGTTTGATTTAAATGGTGAGCTTCCGGTACGCTAGATGAGGGACCAAGGAAGTGGCCTATGAGTGAAGCGCTAGGTGACCTACGAAGGTTCCTAGAGGGTGCTGACCATATGGTGCTCGAGCTCTGGGTCGCCAAAGATACCCACACGTGCGTCGAGGAAGATAATGGAACAAGGAGTTAGAGTTTTTTTCTGAAACCGGGCATGGATCTGGTTGATTCACCTTTTGGTCCTCAACGGA
Source organism: Cibotium barometz (assembly GCF_041138505.1). NCBI lineage: Eukaryota > Viridiplantae > Streptophyta > Polypodiopsida > Cyatheales > Cibotiaceae > Cibotium > Cibotium barometz. The sequence goes on along the minus strand of NC_141071.1, from coordinate 55,847,267 downwards.
TGAGTCCATGGCTCTTTTATATGGATCTGTTGGTTGATCTTACTGATCTTCAATGGAGATTCCATCTAGATTTTTATAAGTGAATATATTACCGGGTACGGTGAGAGCTAGGAACTATCGAAAAGGCCCCTAAGTGGACAAGTGGTGAGCCTTCACCCTGGAGGACAAGCAAGGCCGATAGAAGTAAAGATGATGTTGTACAATAGTTCTATATTTGGAAGTTTTATAGGAATGAACTTGGTTTTCTATTCACTTTGAAGCAATAATCTTGATGTAGAGGATGCAATGTTGTCATGTTTCTCTCTTCCACTCCCTCTGGCTCTTTCTCGCCCTCTCCCTCTCAAATAATTATGTCATGAATCTCTCTCCAACTCTCTTTGCCTCTCTCTCTCTCTTGATGGAGGGAGGAGGGAATATTTTTGGAATCCACTTGCCCAATTCCAAAAAATAACTTGCTAGAAAATGCTCACAAATAAAAATAGCCCATGTAGCAGGGCTTCCTGTAGTAGAGAAACTTGTACTCTACCTTGTGGGTATTCTTAATAAGGTTGTGGTTGGCATGGGCATCGACCTAATTCATTAATACCTCACCCAGATGGGAGAGCTGGGTAGGGTGCTTTCCATACTCATCAAAGCGGTGTCATGTGTGTCGTCTCTTCTTCTCGGGAGGAGTGTGAGTGACAACCTTGAGAGAGGAGTCAGAGTTCTCGAGAGTGGCCATATGAGTGGTAGGGTAGCAAGTGAGCAGGAGGCTATGAAAAATATCATGAAAAAATGGCAAGAGTTTGGCTAGGGAGCAAGGAGAAAAGTGAGAAAAATGAATTGTGGTGGGTCCTTATATAGATTTGTAGAGGAGATACGGCCGTGGCTTTACATAGGAATGGCCATGGATGTATTGAGAAATGGCTGTGGGTTAGACAAGTGAACAGGTGTGGATTAATTAAAGGGAATGGCCACTGCTGGGGTAATTGAACGACTATGGCCACATTTAGAAAACATGCATGGCTTGACAGACAAACGGCCATGGATTCATAGAAGTGAACAGCTGTGGCTTTACAAGGGTGAATGACCATATCTTTACAAGGGTGAACGACCATGCACTTGCCCTAAGAGAGAGTTTTTTTTTGGGGCACCCTATTAACAGGTTTTGTATCCTTGGAGTATGTGGTTAGCACCCCATTGCAAGTTTTGCACTAACTTCTAGCCTAATTAGAGATTTGGTGTGACCAGTTAGGTCCAATTGGGTGCGAGCAAGGTTGGCAACTCTTCTTCAATCCTTTTTGTCTCATAGGAGGGGGTTTCTTAATAGTGAGAGGTTGGGGGGCTGAGAAGCTAAGTAGGGATGAAGTGTGGGAGTCACATGATAAGGGAAGGTGGGGAGGAGATAAATCCAATGAATAAAAGAAAATACCCAAAAATGAGTAAATGCCCACATAAGATATAGAGTTGGATGAGTACAAGGTTTATTAGTTAAAAACTATGAGATATTACTAAAACAATGAGATATTTTACTATAATGATACATTTTTGACACGGAAAAGGGGGGACTTCAAGGAGGCGCCTAATTCAAACATGTGATGGAGTTTTCAACTCAAAAAAATTGTGATATTTTTACCTCTCCTAGATCAAACCAAATCAAAAGGGAGCCAAACTAGGTCCAAATCTTGTCCAAATTCAGCCAGACTGAACCTCAAAAATTCTAGAACCTAGTTGGACTTGGTTAGAGGCCTCCCTCACCTATAAATAGATCCTTAGTCTTTTGTAAAAAAATCTGTGAACTATACCATGCCAATATTATACTAAAATAATGATATTTTTTATTATCCCTTAAAATTCCTCTACTTTTGGAGAGAGTGGAGCCTCTCTCTCTCTCTTCAACCATCCTTGGATCTTTCCTTTCAACACATAAACCAATTGATTGGTTGGGGGCTTCTTCTATGATAGAGAAGCAAGCAAAAACAAGAGGTAAAGTGTAATTTTATGGTTTTTCTCTACTATTCTTATTGTTTTCACTTCTCAACCCCTCTCAAGCTTGAGTAGTTTCTTAATTAAGTGTTTATAATGCAAATCAAGCTTTTCTTAAGTATTGTAATGAATAATTAAAAAAAGTTTACATTTATGCTTAAATTAGAATGCTTTTATGTTTATCCCTCTCTCCCCCAAAGAATGGTCATTCCTATGACCAATTCTCTATTCAATTGATGCTTCTCATGGAGAAATTCTTAATTCACAAATCAAACTCTAGGCTTGTGAAGCTAGAGGTTAAGAAAATGGTTTTTTATACTTATATGCTTGTTAGTTATGGTAATATTATGAGATAAATCCATAAATTGGATTTAAGGTTAAAAGATAGTTATACTATCATAATTACATTACTACGTCTTATTCTTTTCATAAATATTAAAAATTTTCAGTAATAGCAACGGAGCTATGGTAAAATTTTTAAGAAATTGATACATAATTCATTCTTATACATAACGTGAAAAGAGGACTTCCTACCATATTCTAGGATTGAATATCCTAGGCTAAAAGAATGATTTTCATCACATTCAATGGAAAACTAATTTTTAAGGTTTATGTATAATTAAATAATTAAGAAAAGAGAAAATTATGGTAATTTTATTTAAATGATAAAAGAGGAATTCCTATGACATTTGGAATTCAATCAAATAAATAGGAAAAGTGAAATTCTTAGCATATTGGAATTAATGGATATTTTATTTAAATTCAAGGATTAATTTTAGATAAGTTTATTTTATGCATGAGAAATATTTAAATGATAAAAGAGAAATTCCTATGGCATTTGAAATTCAATCATTTAAATAGAAAAAGTGGAATTCTTAGCATATTGGAATTAATGGATATTTTATTTAAATTAAAAGATTAATTTTAGATAAATTTATTTTATGTATGAGAAATATTTAAATGATAAAAGAGAAATTCCCACCACATTTGGAATTCAATCATTTAAATAGTAAAAGTAAATTCTTGGCATATTGAATTAATGGATATTTTATTAAAGAAAAGAAGAATTTTAGATAGATTTATTTTATGATAAAAGAGGAATTCCCATGACATTGGAATGCAAATAATTAAATGCAAAAAGAGGAATTTCCATGATAATTGAGGTCCAAGAAATTAAATGGAAAAAAGAGAAATTTTTAGTATAATTCAATAATTTTATCAAAAGTGGAAATATGGGTAGAATTGATTTTTGTAGATCCCATGAATTCTTTTATTCAAAAGAGGAATATTGAATATAATTCATTTGAGAAATTGAGAAAGAATATGGAAATACTCATCGAGAAAAAGAACCTTTATCTAGACCAAGCAATTGGCAGAAACTTAGAAAAAGTCCCATTTATCGGTATCGAAGTAGAAAAAGCTACTAAATGGGAATAGGATGTGAATGGGATAAGATGTAGATGGGATGTGTTAGGATGTGAATGGATGTGATAAGATGTAAATGGGATGTGATAAGATGTGAATGTATGTGATAAGATGTAAATGGGATGCGATAGGATATGATTGGATGTGATAAGATGTAAATGGGATGCGATAAGATGTGAATGGGATGTGATAGGATGTGGTGTAAAGAAAATGAATGAGGATGAGATGTGAAGTAACTCGATGTGGATGTGAATGATGAGATGAGAGGATATGTGAAAGGATGAGATGGGAAGTAAATGGATGTGGATGTGTATGTGAAAGAATATGATGTAAATGGATGTGGATGCGTATGTGAAAGAATGAAATGTAAAGGGATGTGGATGCATATGTGAAAGAATGGAATGTAAAGGGATGTGGATGTGAAAGTAATATGGATGTGGACAAGATGTGATGTGATGAAAAGAAATGTGGATGTGAATTTGATGTGGATGTGAATGAGATGTGATGTGGTGTAAGGGGCTGTGAATGTGAATGTGAATGTGATGTAGATGTGGATGAGATGTGGTGTAATGTAAAGAGATGTGGATCTGAATGTGATGTGGATGTGGATGAGATGTGATGTGATGCAAAGAGATGTGATGTGATGTGAATATATGTGGATGAGAAGTGATAGATGTGAATGTATGGATAGATGTGGATAGTCATGCATGTGAATGATTGGATGGATGTGGATGAATGAGATGGGATGTGTATCAATGAGATATGATGTGGATGTGATGTAATGTGGATAGAATGTATGTGATGAAATGGGGATACAATGAATGTGATGAATGTGAATGGATGATATGGGATGTGAATGAATGAGATGTGATGTGATGAGAATCGGGATGTGAATAAATGAGATGTGATGTGAAATGGATGTGATGAGATGTGATGTAAATTGGGATAGATGTGAATGGATGATATGTGATGTGAATGGATGTGATGTAAATCGGGATAGATGTGAATGAATGAGATGTGATGAGATGTGATGTAAATTGGGATAGATGTGAATGGATGATATGTGATGTGAAAGGATGTGATGTGAATCGAGATAGATGTGAATGAATGAGATGTGATGTGAATGGATGAGATGTGATGGGATGTGAATCTGGATAGATGTGAATGAATGAGATGTGAGGTGAAATGGATGTGATGTGATGTGGATCGGGATAGATATGAATGGATGAGATGTGAATGAATGTGATGTGATGAGATGTGGATATGGGTAGATGCGAGTGAATGAGATGTGATGAGATGGAAAATGATGTGATTGGATGAGAATAGATGAAGGACGATGGGAATACATATGATTGGACTTGGATTAAGTAATGTGGATTGATGAACAATGTGGAAAGACGAGAGTTCGTTATATAGAAACTGTATTTATGACCTGTTTTTAAATGGCTGTTTTATGTCAAGAATGCTGGGGAAGCATTTTGATCGTCTTGTGAATGATGTCGTGGGGAGACCTAATTGATAAAGCTGATAAAGTTGCAATAGCTGACGGAGAGTCAACGGAGGATGTCTCACGTCAACCGAGGTCTTGACCATTCTCAGTTTGATTTAAATGGTGAGCTTCCGGTACGCTAGATGAGGGACCAAGGAAGTGGCCTATGAGTGAAGCGCTAGGTGACCTACGAAGGTTCCTAGAGGGTGCTGACCATATGGTGCTCGAGCTCTGGGTCGCCAAAGATACCCACACGTGCGTCGAGGAAGATAATGGAACAAGGAGTTAGAGTTTTTTTCTGAAACCGGGCATGGATCTGGTTGATTCACCTTTTGGTCCTCAACGGATGAGTCCATGGCTCTTTTATATGGATCTGTTGGTTGATCTTACTGATCTTCAATGGAGATTCCATCTAGATTTTTATAAGTGAATATATTACCGGGTACGGTGAGAGCTAGGAACTATCGAAAAGGCCCCTAAGTGGACAAGTGGTGAGCCTTCACCCTGGAGGACAAGCAAGGCCGATAGAAGTAAAGATGATGTTGTACAATAGTTCTATATTTGGAAGTTTTATAGGAATGAACTTGGTTTTCTATTCACTTTGAAGCAATAATCTTGATGTAGAGGATGCAATGTTGTCATGTTTCTCTCTTCCACTCCCTCTGGCTCTTTCTCGCCCTCTCCCTCTCAAATAATTATGTCATGAATCTCTCTCCAACTCTCTTTGCCTCTCTCTCTCTCTTGATGGAGGGAGGAGGGAATATTTTTGGAATCCACTTGCCCAATTCCAAAAAATAACTTGCTAGAAAATGCTCACAAATAAAAATAGCCCATGTAGCAGGGCTTCCTGTAGTAGAGAAACTTGTACTCTACCTTGTGGGTATTCTTAATAAGGTTGTGGTTGGCATGGGCATCGACCTAATTCATTAATACCTCACCCAGATGGGAGAGCTGGGTAGGGTGCTTTCCATACTCATCAAAGTGGTGTCATGTGTGTCGTCTCTTCTTCTCGGGAGGAGTGTGAGTGACAACCTTGAGAGAGGAGTCAGAGTTCTCGAGAGTGGCCATATGAGTGGTAGGGTAGCAAGTGAGCAGGAGGCTATGAAAAATATCATGAAAAAATGGCAAGAGTTTGGCTAGGGAGCAAGGAGAAAAGTGAGAAAAATGAATTGTGGTGGGTCCTTATATAGATTTGTAGAGGAGATACGGCCGTGGCTTTACATAGGAATGGCCATGGATGTATTGAGAAATGGCTGTGGGTTAGACAAGTGAACAGGTGTGGATTAATTAAAGGGAATGGCCACTGCTGGGGTAATTGAACGACTATGGCCACATTTAGAAAACATGCATGGCTTGACAGACAAACGGCCATGGATTCATAGAAGTGAACAGCTGTGGCTTTACAAGGGTGAATGACCATATCTTTACAAGGGTGAACGACCATGCACTTGCCCTAAGAGAGAGTTTTTTTTTGGGGCACCCTATTAACAGGTTTTGTATCCTTGGAGTATGTGGTTAGCACCCCATTGCAAGTTTTGCACTAACTTCTAGCCTAATTAGAGATTTGGTGTGACCAGTTAGGTCCAATTGGGTGCGAGCAAGGTTGGCAACTCTTCTTCAATCCTTTTTGTCTCATAGGAGGGGGTTTCTTAATAGTGAGGGGTTGGGGGGCTGAGAAGCTAAGTAGGGATGAAGTGTGGGAGTCACATGATAAGGGAAGGTGGGGAGGAGATAAATCCAATGAATAAAAGAAAATACCCAAAAATGAGTAAATGCCCACATAAGATATAGAGTTGGATGAGTACAAGGTTTATTAGTTAAAAACTATGAGATACTACTAAAACAATGAGATATTTTACTATAATGATACATTTTTGACACGGAAAAGGGGGGACTTCAAGGAGGCGCCTAATTCAAACATGTGATGGAGTTTTCAACTCAAAAAAATTGTGATATTTTTACCTCTCCTAGATCAAACCAAATCAAAAGGGATCCAAACTAGGTCCAAATCTTGTCCAAATTCAGCCAGACTGAACGTCAAAAATTCTAGAACCTAGTTGGACTTGGTTAGAGGCCTCCCTCACCTATAAATAGATCCTTAGTCTTTTGTAAAAAAATCTGTGAACTATACCATGCCAATATTATACTAAAATAATGATATTTTTTATTATCCCTTAAAATTCCTCTACTTTTGGAGAGAGTGGAGCCTCTCTCTCTCTCTTCAACCATCCTTGGATCTTTCCTTTCAACACATAAACCAATTGATTGGTTGGGGGCTTCTTCTATGATAGAGAAGCAAGCAAAAACAAGAGGTAAAGTGTAATTTTATGGTTTTTCTCTACTATTCTTATTGTTTTCACTTCTCAACCCCTCTCAAGCTTGAGTAGTTTCTTAATTAAGTGTTTATAATGCAAATCAAGCTTTTCTTAAGTGTTGTAATGAATAATTAAAAAAAGTTTACATTTATGCTTAAATTAGAATGCTTTTATGTTTATCCCTCTCTCCCCCAAAGAATGGTCATTCCTATGACCAATTCTCTATTCAATTGATGCTTCTCATGGAGAAATTCTTAATTCACAAATCAAACTCTAGGCTTGTGAAGCTAGAGGTTAAGAAAATGGTTTTTTATACTTATATGCTTGTTAGTTATGGTAATATTATGAGATAAATCCATAAATTGGATTTAAGGTTAAAAGATAGTTATACTATCATAATTACATTACTACGTCTTATTCTTTTCATAAATATTAAAAATTTTCAGTAATAGCAACGGAGCTATGGTAAAATTTTTAAGAAATTGATACATAATTCATTCTTATACATAACGTGAAAAGAGGACTTCCTACCATATTCTAGGATTGAATATCCTAGGCTAAAAGAATGATTTTCATCACATTCAATGGAAAACTAATTTTTAAGGTTTATGTATAATTAAATAATTAAGAAAAGAGAAAATTATGGTAATTTTATTTAAATGATAAAAGAGGAATTCCTATGACATTTGGAATTCAATCAAATAAATAGGAAAAGTGAAATTCTTAGCATATTGGAATTAATGGATATTTTATTTAAATTCAAGGATTAATTTTAGATAAGTTTATTTTATGCATGAGAAATATTTAAATGATAAAAGAGAAATTCCTATGGCATTTGAAATTCAATCATTTAAATAGAAAAAGTGGAATTCTTAGCATATTGGAATTAATGGATATTTTATTTAAATTAAAAGATTAATTTTAGATAAATTTATTTTATGTATGAGAAATATTTAAATGATAAAAGAGAAATTCCCACCACATTTGGAATTCAATCATTTAAATAGTAAAAGTAAATTCTTGGCATATTGAATTAATGGATATTTTATTAAAGAAAAGAAGAATTTTAGATAGATTTATTTTATGATAAAAGAGGAATTCCCATGACATTGGAATGCAAATAATTAAATGCAAAAAGAGGAATTTCCATGATAATTGAGGTCCAAGAAATTAAATGGAAAAAAGAGAAATTTTTAGTATAATTCAATAATTTTATCAAAAGTGGAAATATGGGTAGAATTGATTTTTGTAGATCCCATGAATTCTTTTATTCAAAAGAGGAATATTGAATATAATTCATTTGAGAAATTGAGAAAGAATATGGAAATACTCATCGAGAAAAAGAACCTTTATCTAGACCAAGCAATTGGCAGAAACTTAGAAAAAGTCCCATTTATCGGTATCGAAGTAGAAAAAGCTACTAAATGGGAATAGGATGTGAATGGGATAAGATGTAGATGGGATGTGTTAGGATGTGAATGGATGTGATAAGATGTAAATGGGATGTGATAAGATGTGAATGTATGTGATAAGATGTAAATGGGATGCGATAGGATATGATTGGATGTGATAAGATGTAAATGGGATGCGATAAGATGTGAATGGGATGTGATAGGATGTGGTGTAAAGAAAATGAATGAGGATGAGATGTGAAGTAACTCGATGTGGATGTGAATGATGAGATGAGAGGATATGTGAAAGGATGAGATGGGAAGTAAATGGATGTGGATGTGTATGTGAAAGAATATGATGTAAATGGATGTGGATGCGTATGTGAAAGAATGAAATGTAAAGGGATGTGGATGCATATGTGAAAGAATGGAATGTAAAGGGATGTGGATGTGAAAGTAATATGGATGTGGACAAGATGTGATGTGATGAAAAGAAATGTGGATGTGAATTTGATGTGGATGTGAATGAGATGTGATGTGGTGTAAGGGGCTGTGAATGTGAATGTGAATGTGATGTAGATGTGGATGAGATGTGGTGTAATGTAAAGAGATGTGGATCTGAATGTGATGTGGATGTGGATGAGATGTGATGTGATGCAAAGAGATGTGATGTGATGTGAATATATGTGGATGAGAAGTGATAGATGTGAATGTATGGATAGATGTGGATAGTCATGCATGTGAATGATTGGATAGTCATGCATGTGAATGATTGGATGGATGTGGATGAATGAGATGGGATGTGTATGAATGAGATATGATGTGGATGTGATGTAATGTGGATAGAATGTATGTGATGAAATGGGGATACAATGAATGTGATGAATGTGAATGGATGATATGGGATGTGAATGGATGAGACGTGATGTGATGAGAATCGGGATGTGAATAAATGAGATGTGATGTGAAATGGATGTGATGAGATGTGATGTAAATTGGGATATATGTGAATGGATGATATGTGATGTGAATGGAGGTGATGTGAATCGGGATAGATGTGAATGAATGAGATGTGATGAGATGTGATGTAAATTGGGATAGATGTGAATGGATGATATGTGACGTGAAAGGATGTGATGTGAATCGGGATAGATGTGAATGAATGAGATGTGATGTGAATGGATGAGATGTGATAGGATGTGAATCGGGATAGATATGAATGAATGAGATGTGAGGTGAAATGGATGTGATGTGATGTGGATCGGGGTAGATATGAATGGATGAGATGTGAATGAATGTGATGTGATGAGATGTGGATATGGGTAGATGCGAGTGGATGAGATGTGATGAGATGGAAAATGATGTGATTGGATGAGAATAGATGAAGGACGATGGGAATACATATGATTGGACTTGGATTAAGTAATGTGGATTGATGAACAATGTGGAAAGACGAGAGTTCGTTATATAGAAACTGTATTTATGACCTGTTTTTAAATGGCTGTTTTATGTCAAGAATGCTGGGGAAGCATTTTGATCGTCTTGTGAATGATGTCGTGGGGAGACCTAATTGATAAAGCTGATAAAGTTGCAATAGCTGACGGAGAGTCAACGGAGGATGTCTCACGTCAACCGAGGTCTTGACCATTCTCAGTTTGATTTAAATGGTGAGCTTCCGGTACGCTAGATGAGGGACCAAGGAAGTGGCCTATGAGTGAAGCGCTAGGTGACCTACGAAGGTTCCTAGAGGGTGCTGACCATATGGTGCTCGAGCTCTGGGTCGCCAAAGATACCCACACGTGCGTCGAGGAAGATAATGGAACAAGGAGTTAGAGTTTTTTTCTGAAACCGGGCATGGATCTGGTTGATTCACCTTTTGGTCCTCAACGGATGAGTCCATGGCTCTTTTATATGGATCTGTTGGTTGATCTTACTGATCTTCAATGGAGATTCCATCTAGATTTTTATAAGTGAATATATTACCGGGTACGGTGAGAGCTAGGAACTATCGAAAAGGCCCCTAAGTGGACAAGTGGTGAGCCTTCACCCTGGAGGACAAGCAAGGCCGATAGAAGTAAAGATGATGTTGTACAATAGTTCTATATTTGGAAGTTTTATAGGAATGAACTTGGTTTTCTATTCACTTTGAAGCAATAATCTTGATGTAGAGGATGCAATGTTGTCATGTTTCTCTCTTCCACTCCCTCTGGCTCTTTCTCGCCCTCTCCCTCTCAAATAATTATGTCATGAATCTCTCTCCAACTCTCTTTGCCTCTCTCTCTCTCTCTTGATGGAGGGAGGAGGGAATATTTTTGGAATCCACTTGCCCAATTCCAAAAAATAACTTGCTAGAAAATGCTCACAAATAAAAATAGCCCATGTAGCAGGGCTTCCTGTAGTAGAGAAACTTGTACTCTACCTTGTGGGTATTCTTAATAAGGTTGTGGTTGGCATGGGCATCGACCTAATTCATTAATACCTCACCCAGATGGGAGAGCTGGGTAGGGTGCTTTCCATACTCATCAAAGCGGTGTCATGTGTGTCGTCTCTTCTTCTCGGGAGGAGTGTGAGTGACAACCTTGAGAGAGGAGTCAGAGTTCTCGAGAGTGGCCATATGAGTGGTAGGGTAGCAAGTGAGCAGGAGGCTATGAAAAATATCATGAAAAAATGGCAAGAGTTTGGCTAGGGAGCAAGGAGAAAAGTGAGAAAAATGAATTGTGGTGGGTCCTTATATAGATTTGTAGAGGAGATACGGCCGTGGCTTTACATAGGAATGGCCATGGATGTATTGAGAAATGGCTGTGGGTTAGACAAGTGAACAGGTGTGGATTAATTAAAGGGAATGGCCACTGCTGGGGTAATTGAACGACTATGGCCACATTTAGAAAACATGCATGGCTTGACAGACAAACGGCCATGGATTCATAGAAGTGAACAGCTGTGGCTTTACAAGGGTGAATGACCATATCTTTACAAGGGTGAACGACCATGCACTTGCCCTAAGAGAGAGTTTTTTTTTGGGGCACCCTATTAACAGGTTTTGTATCCTTGGAGTATGTGGTTAGCACCCCATTGCAAGTTTTGCACTAACTTCTAGCCTAATTAGAGATTTGGTGTGACCAGTTAGGTCCAATTGGGTGCGAGCAAGGTTGGCAACTCTTCTTCAATCCTTTTTGTCTCATAGGAGGGGGTTTCTTAATAGTGAGGGGTTGGGGGGCTGAGAAGCTAAGTAGGGATGAAGTGTGGGAGTCACATGATAAGGGAAGGTGGGGAGGAGATAAATCCAATGAATAAAAGAAAATACCCAAAAATGAGTAAATGCCCACATAAGATATAGAGTTGGATGAGTACAAGGTTTATTAGTTAAAAACTATGAGATATTACTAAAACAATGAGATATTTTACTATAATGATACATTTTTGACACGGAAAAGGGGGGACTTCAAGGAGGCGCCTAATTCACACATGTGATGGAGTTTTCAACTCAAAAAAATTGTGATATTTTTACCTCTCCTAGATCAAACCAAATCAAAAGGGAGCCAAACTAGGTCCAAATCTTGTCCAAATTCAGCCAGACTGAACCTCAAAAATTCTAGAACCTAGTTGGACTTGGTTAGAGGCCTCCCTCACCTATAAATAAATCCTTAGTCTTTTGTAAAAAAATCTGTGAACTATACCATGCCAATATTATACTAAAATAATGATATTTTTTATTATCCCTTAAAATTCCTCTACTTTTGGAGAGAGTGGAGCCTCTCTCTCTCTCTTCAACCATCCTTGGATCTTTCCTTTCAACACATAAACCAATTGATTGGTTGGGGGCTTCTTCTATGATAGAGAAGCAAGCAAAAACAAGAGGTAAAGTGTAATTTTATGGTTTTTCTCTACTATTCTTATTGTTTTCACTTCTCAACCCCTCTCAAGCTTGAGTAGTTTCTTAATTAAGTGTTTATAATGCAAATCAAGCTTTTCTTAAGTGTTGTAATGAATAATTAAAAAAAGTTTACATTTATGCTTAAATTAGAATGCTTTTATGTTTATCCCTCTCTCCCCCAAAGAATGGTCATTCCTATGACCAATTCTCTATTCAATTGATGCTTCTCATGGAGAAATTCTTAATTCACAAATCAAACTCTAGGCTTGTGAAGCTAGAGGTTAAGAAAATGGTTTTTTATACTTATATGCTTGTTAGTTATGGTAATATTATGAGATAAATCCATAAATTGGATTTAAGGTTAAAAGATAGTTATACTATCATAATTACATTACTACGTCTTATTCTTTTCATAAATATTAAAAATTTTCAGTAATAGCAACGGAGCTATGGTAAAATTTTTAAGAAATTGATACATAATTCATTCTTATACATAACGTGAAAAGAGGACTTCCTACCATATTCTAGGATTGAATATCCTAGGCTAAAAGAATGATTTTCATCACATTCAATGGAAAACTAATTTTTAAGGTTTATGTATAATTAAATAATTAAGAAACAAGAAAATTATGGTAATTTTATTTAAATGATAAAAGAGGAATTCCTATGACATTTGGAATTCAATCAAATAAATAGGAAAAGTGAAATTCTTAGCATATTGGAATTAATGGATATTTTATTTAAATTCAAGGATTAATTTTAGATAAGTTTATTTTATGCATGAGAAATATTTAAATGATAAAAGAGAAATTCCTATGGCATTTGAAATTCAATCATTTAAATAGAAAAAGTGGAATTCTTAGCATATTGGAATTAATGGATATTTTATTTAAATTAAAAGATTAATTTTAGATAAATTTATTTTATGTATGAGAAATATTTAAATGATAAAAGAGGAATTCCCACCACATTTGGAATTCAATCATTTAAATAGTAAAAGTAAATTCTTGGCATATTGAATTAATGGATATTTTATTAAAGAAAAGAAGAATTTTAGATAGATTTATTTTATGATAAAAGAGGAATTCCCATGACATTGGAATGCAAATAATTAAATGCAAAAAGAGGAATTTCCATGATAATTGAGGTCCAAGAAATTAAATGGAAAAAAGAGAAATTTTTAGTATAATTCAATAATTTTATCAAAAGTGGAAATATGGGTAGAATTGATTTTTGTAGATCCCATGAATTCTTTTATTCAAAAGAGGAATATTGAATATAATTCATTTGAGAAATTGAGAAAGAATATGGAAATACTCATCGAGAAAAAGAACCTTTATCTAGACCAAGCAATTGGCAGAAACTTAGAAAAAGTCCCATTTATCGGTATCGAAGTAGAAAAAGCTACTAAATAGGAATAGGATGTGAATGGGATAAGATGTAGATGGGATGTGTTAGGATGTGAATGGATGTGATAAGATGTAAATGGGATGTGATAAGATGTGAATGTATGTGATAAGATGTAAATGGGATGCGATAGGATATGATTGGATGTGATAAGATGTAAATGGGATGCGATAAGATGTGAATGGGATGTGATAGGATGTGGTGTAAAGAAAATGAATGAGGATGAGATGTGAAGTAACTCGATGTGGATGTGAATGATGAGATGAGAGGATATGTGAAAGGATGAGATGGGAAGTAAATGGATGTGGATGTGTATGTGAAAGAATATGATGTAAATGGATGTGGATGCGTATGTGAAAGAATGAAATGTAAAGGGATGTGGATGCATATGTGAAAGAATGGAATGTAAAGGGATGTGGATGTGAAAGTAATATGGATGTGGACAAGATGTGATGTGATGAAAAGAAATGTGGATGTGAATTTGATGTGGATGTGAATGAGATGTGATGTGGTGTAAGGGGCTGTGAATGTGAATGTGAATGTGATGTAGATGTGGATGAGATGTGGTGTAATGTAAAGAGATGTGGATCTGAATGTGATGTGGATGTGGATGAGATGTGATGTGATGCAAAGAGATGTGATGTGATGTGAATATATGTGGATGAGAAGTGATAGATGTGAATGTATGGATAGATGTGGATAGTCATGCATGTGAATGATTGGATAGTCATGCATGTGAATGATTGGATGGATGTGGATGAATGAGATGGGATGTGTATGAATGAGATATGATGTGGATGTGATGTAATGTGGATAGAATGTATGTGATGAAATGGGGATACAATGAATGTGATGAATGTGAATGGATGATATGGGATGTGAATGGATGAGACGTGATGTGATGAGAATCGGGATGTGAATAAATGAGATGTGATGTGAAATGGATGTGATGAGATGTGATGTAAATTGGGATAGATGTGAATGGATGATATGTGATGTGAATGGATGTGATGTGAATCGAGATAGATGTGAATGAATGAGATGTGATGAGATGTGATGTAAATTGGGATAGATGTGAATGGATGATATGTGATGTGAAAGGATGTGATGTGAATCGGGATAGATGTGAATGGATGAGATGTGATGTGAATGGATGAGATGTGATAGGATGTGAATCGGGATAGATATGAATGAATGAGATGTGAGGTGAAATGGATGTGATGTGATGTGGATCGGGGTAGATATGAATGGATGAGATGTGAATGAATGTGATGTGATGAGATGTGGATATGGGTAGATGCGAGTGGATGAGATGTGATGAGATGGAAAATGATGTGATTGGATGAGAATAGATGAAGGACGATGGGAATACATATGATTGGACTTGGATTAAGTAATGTGGATTGATGAACAATGTGGAAAGACGAGAGTTCGTTATATAGAAACTGTATTTATGACCTGTTTTTAAATGGCTGTTTTATGTCAAGAATGCTGGGGAAGCATTTTGATCGTCTTGTGAATGATGTCGTGGGGAGACCTAATTGATAAAGCTGATAAAGTTGCAATAGCTGACGGAGAGTCAACGGAGGATGTCTCATGTCAACCGAGGTCTTGACCATTCTCAGTTTGATTTAAATGGTGAGCTTCCGGTACGCTAGATGAGGGACCAAGGAAGTGGCCTATGAGTGAAGCGCTAGGTGACCTACGAAGGTTCCTAGAGGGTGCTGACCATATGGTGCTCGAGCTCTGGGTCGCCAAAGATACCCACACGTGCGTCGAGGAAGATAATGGAACAAGGAGTTAGAGTTTTTTTCTGAAACCGGGCATGGATCTGGTTGATTCACCTTTTGGTCCTCAACGGATGAGTCCATGGCTCTTTTATATGGATCTGTTGGTTGATCTTACTGATCTTCAATGGAGATTCCATCTAGATTTTTATAAGTGAATATATTACCGGGTACGGTGAGAGCTAGGAACTATCGAAAAGGCCCCTAAGTGGACAAGTGGTGAGCCTTCACCCTGGAGGACAAGCAAGGCCGATAGAAGTAAAGATGATGTTGTACAATAGTTCTATATTTGGAAGTTTTATAGGAATGAACTTGGTTTTCTATTCACTTTGAAGCAATAATCTTGATGTAGAGGATGCAATGTTGTCATGTTTCTCTCTTCCACTCCCTCTGGCTCTTTCTCGCCCTCTCCCTCTCAAATAATTATGTCATGAATCTCTCTCCAACTCTCTTTGCCTCTCTCTCTCTCTCTTGATGGAGGGAGGAGGGAATATTTTTGGAATCCACTTGCCCAATTCCAAAAAATAACTTGCTAGAAAATGCTCACAAATAAAAATAGCCCATGTAGCAGGGCTTCCTGTAGTAGAGAAACTTGTACTCTACCTTGTGGGTATTCTTAATAAGGTTGTGGTTGGCATGGGCATCGACCTAATTCATTAATACCTCACCCAGATGGGAGAGCTGGGTAGGGTGCTTTCCATACTCATCAAAGCGGTGTCATGTGTGTCGTCTCTTCTTCTCGGGAGGAGTGTGAGTGACAACCTTGAGAGAGGAGTCAGAGTTCTCGAGAGTGGCCATATGAGTGGTAGGGTAGCAAGTGAGCAGGAGGCTATGAAAAATATCATGAAAAAATGGCAAGAGTTTGGCTAGGGAGCAAGGAGAAAAGTGAGAAAAATGAATTGTGGTGGGTCCTTATATAGATTTGTAGAGGAGATACGGCCGTGGCTTTACATAGGAATGGCCATGGATGTATTGAGAAATGGCTGTGGGTTAGACAAGTGAACAGGTGTGGATTAATTAAAGGGAATGGCCACTGCTGGGGTAATTGAACGACTATGGCCACATTTAGAAAACATGCATGGCTTGACAGACAAACGGCCATGGATTCATAGAAGTGAACAGCTGTGGCTTTACAAGGGTGAATGACCATATCTTTACAAGGGTGAACGACCATGCACTTGCCCTAAGAGAGAGTTTTTTTTTGGGGCACCCTATTAACAGGTTTTGTATCCTTGGAGTATGTGGTTAGCACCCCATTGCAAGTTTTGCACTAACTTCTAGCCTAATTAGAGATTTGGTGTGACCAGTTAGGTCCAATTGGGTGCGAGCAAGGTTGGCAACTCTTCTTCAATCCTTTTTGTCTCATAGGAGGGGGTTTCTTAATAGTGAGGGGTTGGGGGGCTGAGAAGCTAAGTAGGGATGAAGTGTGGGAGTCACATGATAAGGGAAGGTGGGGAGGAGATAAATCCAATGAATAAAAGAAAATACCCAAAAATGAGTAAATGCCCACATAAGATATAGAGTTGGATGAGTACAAGGTTTATTAGTTAAAAACTATGAGATATTACTAAAACAATGAGATATTTTACTATAATGATACATTTTTGACACGGAAAAGGGGGGACTTCAAGGAGGCGCCTAATTCACACATGTGATGGAGTTTTCAACTCAAAAAAATTGTGATATTTTTACCTCTCCTAGATCAAACCAAATCAAAAGGGAGCCAAACTAGGTCCAAATCTTGTCCAAATTCAGCCAGACTGAACCTCAAAAATTCTAGAACCTAGTTGGACTTGGTTAGAGGCCTCCCTCACCTATAAATAGATCCTTAGTCTTTTGTAAAAAAATCTGTGAACTATACCATGCCAATATTATACTAAAATAATGATATTTTTTATTATCCCTTAAAATTCCTCTACTTTTGGAGAGAGTGGAGCCTCTCTCTCTCTCTTCAACCATCCTTGGATCTTTCCTTTCAACACATAAACCAATTGATTGGTTGGGGGCTTCTTCTATGATAGAGAAGCAAGCAAAAACAAGAGGTAAAGTGTAATTTTATGGTTTTTCTCTACTATTCTTATTGTTTTCACTTCTCAACCCCTCTCAAGCTTGAGTAGTTTCTTAATTAAGTGTTTATAATGCAAATCAAGCTTTTCTTAAGTGTTGTAATGAATAATTAAGAAAAGTTTACATTTATGCTTAAATTAGAATGCTTTTACGTTTATCCCTCTCTCCCCCAAAGAATGGTCATTCCTATGACCAATTCTCTATTCAATTGATGCTTCTCATGGAGAAATTCTTAATTCACAAATCAAACTCTAGGCTTGTGAAGCTAGAGGTTAAGAAAATGGTTTTTTATACTTATATGCTTGTTAGTTATGGTAATATTATGAGATAAATCCATAAATTGGATTTAAGGTTAAAAGATAGTTATACTATCATAATTACATTACTACGTCTTATTCTTTTCATAAATATTAAAAATTTTCAGTAATAGCAACGGAGCTATGGTAAAATTTTTAAGAAATTGATACATAATTCATTCTTATACATAACGTGAAAAGAGGACTTCCTACCATATTCTAGGATTGAATATCCTAGGCTAAAAGAATGATTTTCATCACATTCAATGGAAAACTAATTTTTAAGGTTTATGTATAATTAAATAATTAAGAAAAGAGAAAATTATGGTAATTTTATTTAAATGATAAAAGAGGAATTCCTATGACATTTGGAATTCAATCAAATAAATAGGAAAAGTGAAATTCTTAGCATATTGGAATTAATGGATATTTTATTTAAATTCAAGGATTAATTTTAGATAAGTTTATTTTATGCATGAGAAATATTTAAATGATAAAAGAGAAATTCCTATGGCATTTGAAATTCAATCATTTAAATAGAAAAAGTGGAATTCTTAGCATATTGGAATTAATGGATATTTTATTTAAATTAAAAGATTAATTTTAGATAAATTTATTTTATGTATGAGAAATATTTAAATGATAAAAGAGAAATTCCCACCACATTTGGAATTCAATCATTTAAATAGTAAAAGTAAATTCTTGGCATATTGAATTAATGGATATTTTATTAAAGAAAAGAAGAATTTTAGATAGATTTATTTTATGATAAAAGAGGAATTCCCATGACATTGGAATGCAAATAATTAAATGCAAAAAGAGAAATTTCCATGATAATTGAGGTCCAAGAAATTAAATGGAAAAAAGAGAAATTTTTAGTATAATTCAATAATTTTATCAAAAGTGGAAATATGGGTAGAATTGATTTTTGTAGATCCCATGAATTCTTTTATTCAAAAGAGGAATATTGAATATAATTCATTTGAGAAATTGAGAAAGAATATGGAAATACTCATCGAGAAAAAGAACCTTTATCTAGACCAAGCAATTGGCAGAAACTTAGAAAAAGTCCCATTTATCGGTATCGAAGTAGAAAAAGCTACTAAATGGGAATAGGATGTGAATGGGATAAGATGTAAATGGGATGTGTTAGGATGTGAATGGATGTGATAAGATGTAAATGGGATGTGATAAGATGTGAATGTATGTGATAAGATGTAAATGGGATGCGATAGGATATGATTGGATGTGATAAGATGTAAATGGGATGCGATAAGATGTGAATGGGATGTGATAGGATGTGGTGTAAAGAAAATGAATGAGGATGAGATGTGAAGTAACTCGATGTGGATGTGAATGATGAGATGAGAGGATATGTGAAAGGATGAGATGGGAAGTAAATGGATGTGGATGTGTATGTGAAAGAATATGATGTAAATGGATGTGGATGCGTATGTGAAAGAATGAAATGTAAAGGGATGTGGATGCATATGTGAAAGAATGGAATGTAAAGGGATGTGGATGTGAAAGTAATATGGATGTGGACAAGATGTGATGTGATGAAAAGAAATGTGGATGTGAATTTGATGTGGATGTGAATGAGATGTGATGTGGTGTAAGGGGCTGTGAATGTGAATGTGAATGTGATGTAGATGTGGATGAGATGTGGTGTAATGTAAAGAGATGTGGATCTGAATGTGATGTGGATGTGGATGAGATGTGATGTGATGCAAAGAGATGTGATGTGATGTGAATATATGTGGATGAGAAGTGATAGATGTGAATGTATGGATAGATGTGGATAGTCATGCATGTGAATGATTGGATAGTCATGCATGTGAATGATTGGATGGATGTGGATGAATGAGATGGGATGTGTATGAATGAGATATGATGTGGATGTGATGTAATGTGGATAGAATGTATGTGATGAAATGGGGATACAATGAATGTGAATGGATGATATGGGATGTGAATGGATGAGACGTGATGTGATGAGAATCGGGATGTGAATAAATGAGATGTGATGTGAAATGGATGTGATGAGATGTGATGTAAATTGGGATAGATGTGAATGGATGATATGTGATGTGAATGGATGTGATGTGAATCGGGATAGATGTGAATGAATGAGATGTGATGTAAATTGGGATAGATGTGAATGGATGATATGTGATGTGAAAGGATGTGATGTGAATCGGGATAGATGTGAATGAATGAGATGTGATGTGAATGGATGAGATGTGATAGGATGTGAATCGGGATAGATATGAATGAATGAGATGTGAGGTGAAATGGATGTGATGTGATGTGGATCGGGGTAGATATGAATGGATGAGATGTGAATGAATGTGATGTGATGAGATGTGGATATGGGTAGATGCGAGTGGATGAGATGTGATGAGATGGAAAATGATGTGATTGGATGAGAATAGATGAAGGACGATGGGAATACATATGATTGGACTTGGATTAAGTAATGTGGATTGATGTGGAACAATGTGGAAAGACGAGAGTTCGTTATATAGAAGATGTATTTATGACCTGTTTTTAAATGACTGTTTTATGTCAAGAATGCTGGGGAAGCATTTTGATCGTCTTGTGAATGATGTCGTGGGGAGACCTAATTGATAAAGCTGATAAAGTTGCAATAGCTGACGGAGAGTCAACGGAGGATGTCTCACGTAACAAGGTCAACCGAGGTCTTGACCATCCTCGGTTTGATTTAAATGGTGAGCTTCCGGTACGCTGGATGAGGGACCAAGGAAGTGGCCTATGAGTGAAGCGCTAGGTGACCTACGAAGCTTCCTAGAGGGTGCTGACCATATGGTGCTCGAGCTCTGGGTCGCCAAAGATACCCACACGTGCGTCGAGGAAGATAATGGAACAAGGAGTTAGAGTTTTTTTCTGAAACCGGGCATGGATCTGGTTGATTCACCTTTTGGTCCTCAACGGATGAGTCCATGGCTCTTTTATATGGATCTATTGGTTGATCTTACTGATCTTCAATGGAGATTCCATCTAGATTTTTATAAGTGAATATATTGCCGGGTACTATGAGAGCTAGGAACTATTGAAAAGCCTTCACCCTGGAGGACAAGGCCGATAGAAGTAAAGATGATGGTGTACAAAAGTTCTATATTTGGAAGTTTTATAGGAATGAACTTGGTTTTCTATTCACTTTGAAGCAATAATCTTGATGTAGAGGATGCAATGTTGTCATGTTTCTCTCTTCCACTCCCTCTGGCTCTTTCTCGCCCTCTCCCTCTCAAATAATTATGTCATGAATCTCTCTCCAACTCTCTTTGCCTCTCTCTCTCTCTTGGTGGAGGGAGGAGGGAATATTTTTGGAATCCACTTGCCCAATTCCAAAAAATAACTTGCTAGAAAATGCTCACAAATAAAAATAGCCCATGTAGCAGGGCTTCCTGTAGTAGAGAAACTTGTACTGTACCTTGTGGGTATTCTTAATAAGGTTGTGGTTGGCATGGGCATCGACCTAATTCATTAATACCTCACCTAGATGGGAGAGCTGGGTAGGGTGCTTTCCATACTCATCAAAGCGGTATCATGTGTGTCGTCTCTTCTTCTCGCGAGGAGTGTGAGTGACAACCTTGAGAGAGGAGTCAGAGTTCTCGAGAGTGGCCATATGAGTGGTAGGGTAGCAAGTGAGCAGGAGGCTATGAAAAATATCATGAAAAAATGGCAAGAGTTTGGCTAGGGAGCAAGGAGAAAAGTGAGAAAAATGAATTGTGGTGGGCCCTTATATAGATTTGAAGAGGAGATACGGCCGTGGCTTTACATAGGAATGGCCATGGATATATTGAGGAATGGCTGTGGATTAGACAAGTGAACAGGTGTGGATTAATTAAAGGGAATGGCCACTGCTAGGGTAATTGAACGACTATGGCCACATTTAGAAAACATGCATGGCCTGACAGACGAACGGCCATGGATTCATAGAAGTGAACAGCTGTGGCTTTATAAGGGTGAATGACCATATCTTTACAAGGGTGAACGACCATGCACTTGCCCTAAGAGAGAGTTTTTTTTTTGGGCACCCTATTAACAGGTTTTGTACCCTTGGAGTATGTGGTTAGCACCCCATTGCAAGTTTGCACTAACTCCTAGCCTAATTAGAGATTTGGTGTGACCAGTTAGGTCCAATTGGGTGCGGGCAAGGTTGGCAACTCTTCTTCAATCCTTTTTGTCTCATAGGAGGGGGTTTCTTAATAGTGAGGGGTTGGGGGGCTGAGAAGCTAAGTAGGGATGAAGTGTGGGAGTCACATGATAAGGGAAGGTGGGGTGGCTGAGGTTGTTGAGGGAATATCACTAATAGAGATGGTGGGCATGGGAGGCATGGGAGGCATGTCCTTGGCTTCATCTTGGATCTTCCATTTGCCCTTATTTGACAAAGTGCTAGTACTAATGCCTAGCTTTGGTTTCCCATTGGAGGCACTGCAGCATGGCGAGCTTGTGGGGCAAGACATTAGGCATGAGATTGAGTAGCCGATTGCCTTCATAGAACTTTTGGGCTTTGAGGAGTTTTAGGTACCCACTTGTTTGTAGATATGGTATTAGGGCTTTGAGGAGTTTTAGGTACCCACTTGTCTAGGTTGATGTCTTTGCTTCGGTGGTGGCTTCCGTTGGTTGTTCTCTTTGACCCTGTGGGTGTGTGGATGCCTTGGTGGAGGCCAACATGAGGTTCTTGTAGTAGATCTATGGATCGAACCATTGAGGTTGCTATGGTTTAAGGGGAAATGTGGGATCTTTGGCGGATCCAAAGGGTGGTAGCACCCTTATAGTAACCTTGTGCAACAAGAACCTTCTTGGGCACCCAACAGCAAGTATTGGTGAGTCAGGTGCAATAGGGGTGAGATGGTACCTGCTGGCAGTTAGTGATATTAGCATAGTGTTAGCTAGGTTAGTGGGGTCGGTCACTGATGAGGCTTTGTTGGATGGGGGACCTTGGTAAAGGAGGGCCCTCGTTTTGGATGGCACCGTGCACGGTTCTATCTTTTTTGGTAATTAGGGGAGTTGTGATGTGGAGAGTATTTTTGATCTTGTGGAGGTGGGAGCTGTGGCTTTGGCTCTTCATTTGTCTTGAGGATAGTAACTTGCCCTGAGGCCCAGTTGTAGTGTTGCCATCCTTGCATCCCAATCAATATGACACAATGGGTTGTAGCCCATCCATCCTCTTCCAAGAAGGATTTCTTCTTGCATTGTCCCTGCAGGCATGACATCAAACTTTCCTTCCAAGGGGTTCTTTGGAATGTGGAATGAAATTGTAACAACACCTAAGCACTTAATAGAAAGTGAAGCAATGGTAGTGATAGTGGTCAGGGTGTAGAGTAAAGTTGGTCTCCCGAGAGAGTCTCACATGTCATAAGCCATTAAATTATGGTTAGCACCCATGTCTAAAAGGGCTAATTTTTGCGTGAAACTTGTCAGAGTGGTCATTTCTAACCACAAATGGGCAGGTTCCACTTCCCAGTCCTCTTCTTCAGGGTCTACTACCTGAGCCATTTTTACAAATATTTTGTTGGCCCCTAAGTTTCGCTTGCTATTACTTGGATTTTCATTGTGTTTCCTTTTTCATGTCATTCTATTTTTGTTTTTCCACCTTTTTGAGGCAAATTTCTTTTAAGGTGTTCTGCGTGAGTGGTCTATAGTAGCGTCACAATTTGCTACCATTGAAATAACTGGCCATCTCATTGTGATTCCATTGAGGGTTCCAATGCACACTGCATCCTATGGGGTTATTTTGGTCACTAGGAAGGCTCCTAGTCCTTTGTATTTAAGCTTTTTCTTGTGATTTTTTGTGCTATAGAGAAGGACCATGTCCCCCTCGCTCATCTCTTTGTCCTTGAGCTGGTCATCAAACCATTGTTTGTGCCTTAGTTTTTCAACAATCATACTATAGACAGCCTTAGACATGTTTCATCGAGTTTATCAAGCTCAAAGAGTCAGTCGCTTCAGAACATTTTCGGTGAGTCTTTCTTGTATGTATACCCTTAAGCTTGGCACCAAGAATTCCATAGGCATAATAGATTTAATTCCATACGTTAGGCTAAAGGGTGTAGTGTTAATGGGTACTTTGTATGTAGTGTGATAAGCCCAAAGTGCAGCCGGTAACTTTTGTTACATTCTTGGTCAAGATGGCACAGAGGGTCTTGTTAGTGCTTTTTACTTGGCTTGGCTTGGGGATAATAGGGTGAAGATTTATAGTGCGTGACCAGGAATTCTGGTAGCAAGAATTGTATTACCTCATTTATGAAGTGGGTGCCATTGTTGTACTGACAAGCTCAAGGGGGGACACCCAAAGCGAGTGATCACACACTCATAAAGGAATTTATCCATAGATCTTACATTGGATTTTCTTGTGGCTTAAGCTTCAAACCATTTTGTGCAGGAGTTTGTGGAGTTTATGATATACTGAGTTTGAGTGTGTTGGGAAACCGAGCTAATGGGACCCACAAAATCAATGCCCCATTTCTCGAATGGTTGTAAGAACATGATGGGGTAGATGGGCATCCTTTCCTTATTATGCAAAATTGCCATCTGTTGGCATTCATTACATCGTTTAATGTATCTGTCTGCATCTCCAAACAAGGTTGGACACCATAAGCCTGCCAATAGAATCTATTGAGCAGCATTGTCTGCGAAGTGTCCTCCTACGATCCCAGAGAGCGAGCTTGTTTCAAAATAGACATGTATTCATCCTCACAAACACTGCATCTCATTATTTTATCTTTTCCTTGTTTATAAAGTTGCCTTGCAATCAATTGATAGTGCTCGATCCTTGTTGATTGGCGCTTCAGTGGGTAGGCCGCCCTTAGTGCTCGATCCTTGTTGATTGGCGCTTCAGTGGGTAGGCCCTTAGTGAGTAAATGTGCAACTTCCTCTTCACATTCAGGAATCAAGCATAGTTGGAATAGGGTGGCATCTAGCAAGCCATCATCAACACCCACTAGTGGCTCTTTGTTAAGAATGAATAACATATGGTCGGCCAGTACATGTTGGGAACCTTTATGTAGCATGACAATAAAATACAATTTTAGTACAATTAGGAGAAATTTAGTGATTCTGCCCATGGTGCAAGGTTTATTCACCAGATAAAGAAGAGCTTGATGGTCTATAAAGAAAACAAATTTGGTCACCAATGATCAAACTTTTTAACTGTATAGACCATGGCCAACCCTTCTCTTTTCGTGTGGTGGTATGATCTTGTTTTGCTTTCTTTAATTGGTGACTAGAAAAGCTAATAGGGAAGTACTTATTGTGTTATCCAAGTTGAGTCAACACATAACTAATTACAAAAAAGTCAATATTAGATAAAATGGGAAAAATCCCTCAAAATAGGAATGTATTTAAAAAATTTGTTTTGGCCATAACTTGAACATGCAAACTCCAAATTTGTCGGACAAAGTAGATCTAGATTCTACTTTTCAAGATCTTTCCAATGCTATGTCACATGAATATGTTTTGACAAACTTTTGGATAAGTTTACCATACCCCACTTTTTTCATGGGAATGGGATTTTTCCCACTTTATCTAATATTGACTTAAAAGCAGAGACATCTATGTGGACATGAAATATGATTTCCCAATCAAGGTAAAACCATTCTCTTTTCTATGTCTCAATTGTATTTTAATGCTCTTTCTTACCTTACGCATGATGGCATGTATGTAGGATGAAGGGTAAGAAGAAGAGGAGGATCTAGATTATCAGTGTCGTGAAGCAAGTGATGAGGACGAGTAATTGGATGATGAAGATCACTCAGAATCCAATGAGGATTCCAGTTAAACATCTCTTCATACCTCTTCATTATAAAAACTTTATGTATATATGGCCAAAGGTCCAACAATTTCTAAAATATAATTACTTTTTGGGCTCAATTGCATTCTCCACAATGTATGTGTTTCTTATATTTGTGTTTGTGTTATAAATCTGAAATTGTGACTCTGTTTTAATTTTTTTTAAAGAGATGAGGTAGACTGAGGAGTTTTGTGTAGACTGAGGAGTCTTGTGCAGACTCCCCAGTCTGCCCCCCTAGCTCTTTTTTTGTTGTGCAGCTGCTCACACTAGGCGAGAATAGAAGTCGATATTTCGCTGTTCTGAAATGTCTCTACTCAGATATTTTGATGCTATTTTCGTTGTTGAGCAACGAGCCCGTTGTAGCAAAAGTAGCAATGTTTCTAGCAGTGAAAATGGCCCAACACCTAGCTACCCTTCTAGTTATAAAAACACTGCTATTTTCGTTGCTATATCCTCATTTTGTTGTAGTGATGTCAATCCCATTTTGGATTAACAAATATGCTCCTCCATTTGACGACATTAATAAGTGTCATGCAAAGGCACTATAAAATTTGTACATTATGAGATATTGGCCACCCAAGGCCTGAGTTAGTAAGTTTTGGGCACCCAAGTGTGAATAAGGGGCCAATTATATATGAGGAATTTTCTCATAATGAATGGACACAATCCCCCTTTGTGCTATGAGAGTTCATACTTTTGTCTTGAGAGAGAGAGTACTCTAGCACATGTGCCTTCTCTATACTTGTATGCTTGTATGCTTGTGTGGAGAAGTGAGAGAGAGTGATTACCTTGTGTGGTGGTGTGAGCAACTCTACGGTGACAGCATGGAGGTGGAGCTTGGAGGATTGGATCTTCTCAAGTGAGCTTGGAGACCTCAAGGGACACGAGCTCAAAGCATTGGTAACTTCCCTATGACAGTTTTGTTCTATTGCTTCTTCCAAAGGTGAATGCATTGAGTTTCTTCTTAGAGGTGTGGTAGCCCATAACAATGCATTAAGCTTATCCATAAGGCATTTACATTAATATTTATACATAAAGCTTAAACTTTTACATTAATATTTATACATAAAGCTTAAGCTTAAACATTTTACATTAAAGATTTATGAATAAAGCTTAAGCCTTAGGTATAACATTGATAGATTCCTATAAATACTTCCAATAACTATACCATTCCTTTTTGCTTTTCATATGTTGAGATGCCCCACTATAAAAAATTGACTGGAGCCTGAGTAGATGAGCATACCTCTTGTATTGGCAACCCAAAGTTCTAACTCAACTTGGGCATTGTTGGGGCTGACTCCTTTACCTTCCATGAAGTCATTCTTCTCATGAGCCTGCTTCTTTCTGTAGTCTTTCATGGCATAACCCTTCTTGTCATAGTAGTAGCACGTACCAAAAAAATTCTTCTTCTTGGGCTTCTTCTTCCTTTCTTCAAAATTAGCCCCACCTTTGCCTTTTGCATTGGCCATAAATGTGGTGTCACCACCATCACGGGTCTTGAACCGCATCTCCTCCTCAAATAGCATAGCACTAAATTATTCAAAAGAAAGAGGTGGTACTCTAACCAGGGTATTTATTACAGCAAGCCATCATACTTTGGTGGTAGAATTTGGATACATGTCCAAGCCAACTCTTTTGCTGGTCTTCATGATTTATATAGGATCCATCTGGTCTCGCAGGTTTTTGATCCAAGAGATAAATGCTTCTGCGCAGCCTCTCCTTTAGCAAACATTTCAGTCTAGGTTTTGAATCCTAGTCCAATTCTAGGTCTCATAATAATTTCTCAGTATGGTCCAAGCCACAAATTCCTTGGTTATGTGTTAAATGAGAGTAAGGACAGAAGCACTTAAACTAGTAACAATGGTGCAAAGTGCATCTATGCAGTGAGATAACTCAAGAATGATTCCAGTAGATGTTGCTCTTCTTCGGGCATGGAAGCAGCTAATTTTCTAGGTTTTGAATCCTAGTTTAATTCTAGGTCTCATAATAATTTCTCAGTATGGTCCAAGCCACAAATTCCTTGGTTATGTGTTAAATGAGAGTAAGGACAGAATCACTTAAACTAGTAACAATGGTGCAAAGTGCATGTAACGTACCCATCTTCACTAATAAAGAAATGTCCATGTAATTATGAGTTTTTATGGTATAAATATCAATGATTTTATTATTTGAGTCATTTCTACTTGGAATCTTCAAATTCTGAGCCCAAATTTAGAATCTGCGCGTGATTTTACCCTAATATAGGATTTTACAGCATCCAAAACGGACACCGGATCAAGCCTATACGCTAATTTCAATCATTTTAGTTAAAAAACGGTGACCTTTAAACCTTAATAAATGCACGCCGCACGTCCGATTGACGAATGGTCTGAACCCCTGCGACCAAGAGAACCTCTCGGACCCAAAAAAAAAATTTTGCCCCCCGGGGCGGTCCGGCACGCAAATCGAGACGGGCGTCCCAAATTTGGATACCCCGCTCCAAAATTTGGTCCGTACACACAGGGTGCCCGTACAATGGCCGCCCAAGAACCAAAGGACGACCGCCCACTGTATGGTCCACGCGTACCCTTACGTGGACACCCATGCTGCCCAGATAAGGTACATGCGTACCACTCCTTTCCCGGACAACCGACACTGTACCTTTCCCCTAGACCATGCAGGCTACTAATCCATAGCCTTTGAAGGTACACCGTCCTTTCATCCTTGCTTTACGCAGCGCCCGTACCCTCACCCCTCAGCTATATAAACCCCCCGCGGGGTGCTCCATAGACGGCACGCATTTCTGTGAAGCGTATGCCCTGTTGTGCCGCCATCTGTACCGCCGTCCGTCCTGTGTAGCGTACTTGCTGCAAGTACAGCCGCCCTTGCAGCCACCCCTCTCACACCCCCTCATTTGGCTCTTTTCAGATAAGCCAATTTTCCTCCATCCCCCTCTTGCTAGGAGCCAGTGTCCTTAACTCTTCTCCCTCCCCCCCCTCCCCCCGTGTGAATAGACTTACAGACAGGCTTGCAGCAACCCCTCCTAGCCCTCTCCACATTTTTGCCTTTGCCCTTAAGGACATCTCACAAAATCCCCCCCCCCCCATTTGCGTAGACTTTAATAAGGGTTTTTTGACTCAAGAAAGGGTTCGTGCACCGTATTCTTTTGCTCATACGATGAGCAAATGAGCTCAGAATTCAGATCCGACTGAAGCGTTTCGATCGCAGCAGCGAGCTCTACAAGGCGACGCCTAAGATGGCCTCATCTCGAAGACGACAAAATATTGCTTCAAGAGGAGCACGTAACAACGAGATGGGGGAAGATGCGCCCAATGCGGCTCCAGTCCTCCCTTTTCAAGCCCCTCACGGAAACGGTGGCCAGGTTAGCTTGGTTAATTTTCAAAAGAAGAGATTTTTCCTTAAATTAGTATTAATGAATGGTGTCTTTTCCTTTTAAAATGACGACATAAAAGTTATATGAAGTTACAAATTATGTGATGTTGTATTCGATAAATTACATTGAAATTGTTATCTTCATGAATTGTGAATGCTATATTTAGTAAATTGCATTGAAGTTGTTATCTTTAGAATTCAAGATTTTTTTTTTGGCTTCAACACTAACTCCGTTCCGTGCTTGTGTAGCCGGGCGGCGTCATTAGCAAAGCCTGGGAATGGCCCAAGGTATCCCTCATACCTTTGGGAGAATAAGGATCGCCGATTGAGGCGAGAGATTATGAGGCCGCCTAGTTCTGAGGGTCCAAGCTAGTGCGGTAAATAAGCCCACCCTAGTGTGCAGACATCCCTCTGAGGGGCGGGAGGATCGAGCGATGGAGCCTGAGAGGGCGACAGGCCGGCTCGAGTCCTCGCCAGCGGCGGCCGACGATGAGGTGTATGGTCCCGTAGGGTTTTGCCCAGCATGTAGAGGCTGGAAGGCCGAATTCTAAATCATCGGCAGAATAAGAATAAGAGAGCCAGTTTGGCTTGTATGGAAATGGATTCATGTATAAACTTTTTATATAATTACATGTTGTCTTTGGTATGATTGTATTGTGTAGGAAGGCTGTTTTAACGAACCTTGTGAAGAAGGGCCCTAATTAAGGAATATGTTTATTTATGTCAAACAGTGTAGTAGTATTAATTAGAAAACAAATTGATGCGTGAGTAGGGTGGAAAGTGGGAGGATGGAATGCCCTGACGGCACCATCCTACGGACGGGTGGACCCGATTAGTCGGGTAGCTTTCCAACAGATTAAGTGAAATCCCTACGTTAGATAGTTAGGTTCTTGGGCAACTCTATTCTAGAAGACTAGGCCAGCGGCTATGCCTTGTATAAGATGAGGAAAAAAGCGTTGTCTCTAGAAATCAAGTCTAGTAGTTGCCCAATTTTTGATCAATTGCCCTATGGGTGATTTGATGTTTAGAAAATCACGCTCCCCCTGCGGGATAGAGCTAGGTCATACCTATGAATCGTATCCTTGAATCTCTATAGGGTCAAGGTGTCGATGAATAGGAAATTTTTCCCAAGATAAGACTTAGCGGACTATCTTAAGTGTTTCTCCCATTTTTAAAGGGAGGAACCTTACAATTGGTATCAGAGCCGATCTTAGCTCCTAGGAATTGTCATTTAAGGATTGTTTTGCAATGAATGTTTTACCTAACATAATGCTAATTAGTAAAAACATCCTACTAAAACAAATAAGTTGAATTGATGTTTGAATGATTGTAGGAAGAGGAAGATGCCTACTCCAAGTTTCTAGTTTTCCAGTGCATCTTCGAGACTGCTAGTCACTCGTCGAATTTCAAGTTCCGCGACACCATGGTGCAGATATTAGAGAAGATATCCCTCCCTCATTTCTCTCGTATTCAAAGAGGATGGGGTAGAGATTTTTGGAGTCGTGGGCCGAGATACTTCTTCATCCGAGCAGATCAGATTGGGAACCTCACCACCGACCTTAAGCGGATTCGTTGGATTGAGAAGCTGAAGATGATCCGCTTATTTTGGTTCGTCGGTACCCCCAAGGCCGATACCTCGGTGACTATAGATGGGGTTCGCATACCTCAGGATCGCTAGGTGTATGACAAAGTGATGCGGGTCTTACCTGCTGATAGAGTAGCGGTGTTGGGATCTACCCCAATCCAGAGTTTACCACCCTTACCATCAATTTTTAGAGTCTTAGAAACTATAGCGGAACCCCCATATTTCACCTATGTGGACCGCTCTACCCTTATGTCATAGTCAAGCCTAGGAATTTCCCTTCATAGCAAATAAGACTGATTATAGTCTCAGAACTTTGGAATGAAACTTGTCCTTGTAAATATTTGGAAATAAAATAATTTCAATGTTTTACTCTCCAAAAATAAGCGTTGTGCAAATATGAATTTTGTAATCTTAAAATTGTTTTTACAATGATGGCCAGGACGACCACCCTCCACTTCCCAATGCGCTATACACCGATACTGTTTTGGGTCCTCAAACACAACACAATTAACTACTACTGACACAGCAAAGACAACCCCATTAAACAACACTAACTTCAATTCCCACATCAGACTGAACACAACAGAGCATAGAGAACACAGATTGAACAAAGATTTGCTAAAGAAAATAGAGAATAACAGAACTGAAGTACCATTGATTGATCAAGATGATTCATACATTGCTTTCTCCTTCTTCTCTTACTACTCACTACTTGAAAAAGACGACTACAAAGTCCCTATAAATAGGCGACTTCAGACAGTTTTAAACAGTTGTAACTAGAATGTCACAAGACATTAACAGATAATATCCGACTAACCAGATCATAACAAACTCCGACTATTCAATAATCCGACTGAGCAATAGTCCGACTGAGCAATAATCCGACTGAGCAAAGATACATATATCCGACTAAGCAACTATTAGATAAATATTAGGTATTCTATCTATAGTTCAACACATGGCACAGCCCGGTGGTTGATTTCCAGGAAATCGGACTTGAATTCACAATCCCTTGATCAGAAAATACTGGCCACATGACAAAATTTGATGCTGCTTCTTCAAATGTCAGGTACTACATCATTTTGCTGCTCAGCCTGCATCCCTTCAACAACTGGAACCTCCTCAGTCATCTCTGCTGATTTATCGTCCACTGAAGTCTCCACTGGCTGCTCACTCTGACTTGCTGTTTGTACACTTAAATTGATAATAGGTACTTCCACTTGAACTTCTAGGTCCTGAAAGATTTCCTCCACAGTCCTATCACTCTGAATCTTCACATTCTGCATCTCTTTCAGTTCCTGTACCTGCTGAATCCAATACTCACGTTCTTTCCTTAACTGTCCAACCTCTTCTATCAAACTTGCCTCATGCTGAGTTACAAACCCTGTTGTCATAACCTCATAGGGATAATTTATCATTGTTGACATCCTCTCCTTGATCATTCCCCAAGAATCCTGCATAGTGCTATACATTTGCTGCTTCAGAATCTGTACATCCCCTTGTGCCATCAGCACTCCATTTACATCCAACTCTTCATTCATCAACATCTGTTTTTCCAACACCTGTAAAGGCTGAAGTCTCAATTGCATTACTTCATTATCAACCTTCATTTCTGCATTATCTTTAGCCATTTTATCCAACTCGGATGTAACCCTCTCATCCATTTTTGCTGTCCATTCCTTGAAAATTCCTAAAGACATCTTAACCTTAGCTATCTCCAATTGATGTTGTTCCAATAACTGAGCCTTTTCAGCAATATGCATCTCCTTTGTCTGCTTCAATTCCTCCTCAAGCTGCTTCACCTGCGCACTTTTATCCTGATAATCATCTGAAGTTACTATCTCATTCAGAAGATGCTGCTGCTCAATCTTCTCCTGCTGACTCTCGATGAAATACTGAAGTTCCTTCAAATACTGCTGAGCAGTACTTACATCCTTCACTACACACCCTGGTTGATTCACCACCTGTGCTCCAAAGTCAAGTTTTGCAACTAACTTGGTGCCCCCCAATTCAAGTTTCCTCTTCTTGGACAGTGTGAAACTCTTCCCCAACATCTTGGGTGTTTGTGAACCTGATACATCAATCAAAGGCTGCACTTCTACATCCTCAACATACGGTTTTTTCTGAGCTCCATATATCACCTTGAAGGCCTCTGTCGGACTGTACCCAACTGTAAGCATACTCTGATACAGCTCCTTCTTGTCAGGTTCCAACTCATCACATTCCGACCTCTGCTCTACCACCTTCTCAGACTGTGGTTCTTTCTCGACTTTGCTGTATTTTTCTTTTTCTGGCAACATAATCTCTCCCACTTCCACTTTCTGTGCATACTGAAACATTGCAGCTACATAAGCACTCAACCTGCTATTGGATTGTGTCTTCCTCTTATCCGACCCAAATATTTCTCCATGAAGCTTATCAAATAACCAATGTGCCCAACTAACCTCTTCTCCTTTCTCTGCCCAAGACAATGGTGCATAATTTTCCTTTGACATGTAATCAAATTTGATAATAGAGCACAGTCTTTCAAGATACCATTTGAGCTGTTCCCTCCTAGCATAGTTAACATTCCTTAACATATAATACTGTCTACCCCCTTCTCTAGGACCAAACTCCTTTTTCAAGACTTCATCACGACATTTTGGGATGACAGTATCCGAAACATAGGGTAATTGAAATACTTCTGCAACCATTTCCACAGTAAGACTCACCTTTGAAGAAATTGCGCCTTTGGTTTTTCGGAGTATCTCCACCTGACTTTTAGCATAGAAGTTATTTCGCCAGTCATCCCATGGCAAGCCTGCAAACTCCCGCAAACCGACCTGCTTCAACCATGTTGCATTCGCGGGTGCTGCCTTGTCAAGCTCGACTTTGAAATCGGTGTAGGGATCCATCAGCGACTGTGTGATTTTGCCGGTAGACAACGGTGTAGGAACCTCATCGTCTTCCTCAGCCGCACGCTCCTCTTCCTCAGAGCTGCTAACCTCAACTCTCATGGGTGCTCCCTTCCTTCGAAGCCTCTTCTTCAGAACATCCCTCTGCTCGTCCTCCGCTGGTGGTTGCATGCCTGCAGAGCTCTTAGCTTTCGGCATGGCGATGGGCGAGTGCCAGGAGAGCGCAGAGAAAATGCGCGAATGGTCTTGCATGGATGCTGGAAAGAAAGGACCTCGCACACTCTGGTACGCGCGAAAAGTGCGATCAAACTCCGGCTGCCTCGAAATGATACTCTCCTTAAGTGTCCACTCACCCCTCAAATCAAGGCACCATTCAAAATTGTGAAAATTTTCAAAAACTCCGACTATCTGAGATCCGACCCAGCAAAATCCGACTGAGCCCGAATCCGATGCAGACCCATATCCCTGTGTTGTCGGACTTTCTTCTGGATCCATTTTCACCTGTTCCACCTGTATCAATGCTGAACTTGCCCAATCCAAATGTGGTGGTGTTCCTTGAAACTTTTTCAACCTGAACCCATTAATTGGTTTCTCAACCCTAGTTCCAAAAACATCAGCCACAATAAAGGTTCCTTGTCCCAGATCTTCAACAATTTGATAAGGCCCTTTGTATCTCAGTGTGAGCTTACCAGGATGAGGTCCCAACCTAGAATTGTACACCATCACCCAATCACCAACCTAAAACACCTTAAATTTGACATTCATAGTCACCCAAGCCTGTCTTCTTCTTTGAATCACCTCAGTGATGTAAGAACTAACTAATCTGTCCTCCTCCAACTGCATCAAATACCTGCTCCTGTACTTCACTGACAAACTTGGAGACATTTTCTCAGCAGTTACTCTTAAACTTGGTACCACAAATTCCATAGGCACAACTGCTTCTAATCCATATACCAACCTGAATGGTGTCATCCC
Organism: Cibotium barometz; assembly: GCF_041138505.1. Lineage (NCBI taxonomy): Eukaryota > Viridiplantae > Streptophyta > Polypodiopsida > Cyatheales > Cibotiaceae > Cibotium > Cibotium barometz. The sequence goes on along the minus strand of NC_141071.1, from coordinate 55,812,606 downwards.
TGTGGTAACTTTAAAAGCTGTTCTATAAGACCACAAAGCAGAGTCCAGCTTCAAGTCCCAATCTTTCTGGTTATCCTGCACAATCTTCTTGAGGATCCTTACCAATGTCTTGTTGGTACTCTCAGCTTGTCCATTGGCCTGAGGATGATAAGCTGTAGACTTTTTGTGCATAATCATATGAGTTCTTGTTAATTCAGAAATTACATCATTCAGAAAGTGAGTTCCCCTATCACTGACCAATTCTACAGGACACCCAAACCTGGTCATGATGTTGTGATACAAGAACTTGGCAACACTTGCAGCCTTGTTATCCTTCAGAGCTACAGCCTCAGCCCATTTTGTACAATAATCAGTAGCAACAAGGATATACCTGTTACCTCTTGGAGTTGTTGGCTTGACAGGTCCCACAAAATCAATTCCCCACTTCTGAAATGGTTCCAAAGGCAAAATAGGATGATCTGATATCCTATCTGAATTATCTGGCTGTCCAAGCTTTTGACAAATCACACATCTCTTGGCATAGTCATGGGCATCTTTCAAAACTGTAGGCCACCACAAACCAGCCTGCAATATTTTCTTTCCTGTAATATCCCCTGAGAAATGTCCTCCTGCTGTTCCGGAATGTGCTTCCTGAATTACTGCCTTCTGCTCATACTCAGGTACACATCTTCTTATCACCTGGTCAATTCCCTTTTTGTACAATGCTCCAGCAATCACTAAGAATGGTCTACTCTTCAAAGCAAACTTCCTTCTCTGATCTGGAGTAAATTTTACTGGCATAAATCCCTCAGTTAAAAAGGTCAAAAACTGATCATACCAGGAATCCGACTCAGCAGCCTGAACTTCAAACAATGGGGCATCTGGTAAATCATCATCCACCCCACTTGGTGCTTCTCCAGTTTCCAACCTGCTAAAGTAATCAGCAATAGCATGCTCTTTCCCTGGAGTATGGACAATCACAAAGTCAAACTCCTGTAACAAAAGCATCCACCTGGCTAATCTTCCTGTCAACAATGGCTTCTTAATCAGATACAGCAGGGCTTGGTGATCCACATGAAATATTACCCTGTTCCCCAACAAATAATGCCTGAATTTATTCAAGGAATATACCATCCCCAAAGCTTCTCTTTCAGTCACAGCATAATTCCTTTCTGCAGATGATAATATCCGACTGGCATAAAATACTGGCCTGTACCATCCTTTCACCTTCTCCTGCATCAGAATTGCCCCTACTGCTACATCTGAGGCATCAACAAAAATATGGAAAGGTAGAGTCCAATCTGGTGACTGCAAAACTGGTGCAACAGCTACCATCTTCTTCAACAATTGAAATGCCTTCTCTTGAGGCTCAGCCCATACAAAAGGTACATCCTTCTTAGTTAAATGTGTTAATGGTGCACAAATATTGGCTAAATATCGGAGGTACCTGGCATGCCATTTGATCTGACCCACAAACCTCATTACTTCCTTCACATTAGTAGGAGACTTTGCTGTTTGAATAGCCTCAACCTTCTTCACATCAATTGCCATGCCTTCCTGTGAGATCACATGGCCCAACAAAATCCCACTCTTCACAGCAATCACACTCTTGAAAGGGTTCAAGACCAGTCTGAACTGCCTACACCTCTCCAAACACAACTTCAGATGCATCAGATGTAAGTCCTTCTTACCAAAAACAGAGAAATCATCAACAAATACTCTCATGAAATCTTGTAAGTGTGGCTCAAAAACCTTATGTGCCACATAATTGAAGGATGGTGGGCCATTTTTCAAACCAAAACTCATGACAGTAAAATCATATGCACCAAACTCAGTAATGAAAGCAGTCTTATGCTGATCCTCCTCAGCAACACTAATCTGATTGTAACCTGAAAATCCATCCAGAAAGCTATACATTTCATGACCTGCTACAGCATCTAACACTGCATCACAAAATGGCATTGGAAAAGGATCTGTTATGGTTGCGGCATTGAGTTTCCTGTAATCAACACATACCCTCAGCTTCCCATTTTTCTTAGGTACCACAATTATTGGAGATAACCATGTCACCTGGCTCACAGGTTTAATGAACCCTACTGCCAACAACTTATCTATTTCTTCCTTCACCTGCAATGCAAAATTTGGATTCATCCTATACCTTTGCTGCACCACTGGAACTGCATCTGTTCTTAAATTAATCCGATGCTGATGTAATGCAGGATCTATACCCTTCACCTGAGAATACTCCCAAGCAAAGACATCTATATAGTCCTGTAACAACTGCAAAAGATCCTCCAAAAATTGTCCTTCCACCTGCACACTTACTTTCACCATCCTTGGTGCAGCATCTGTACCCAAATTCAATTCCTTAAGATCATCTTCTTTAACCCGACTGGACGTGCCATACTTCTTGTCATAAATCCTTACAGCCATCTCTCCTGCCTCCTTTTGCTCTTGTTCCATCTGTTCCTTGGTAGCAGTCTCAGTTTGCTGTTCCAGCAACTGTCTGAATACTGTCCCTTCAATCTCTTGACCTGGCAAGAACTCAGACTCTTCCTGAGCCGGATATTCCACAGGCTGCAATATTCTCTCTACATCAACATCAAATAGTGGCACCACTGTTGGATTAGCCATTAAAAACTGTTCCTCCTCATCATCTTCTATTTCTTCAGCAAGATTAATTGTCTGTGCAAACAATGGCTTTTCTTTAAGAGACATATTTCTCTTACCCTGCATGGTTACAGTAATCTTCTTTTTCCCCTTGGTCAGAACCACCACATTCAATCCCCAATCCTGTTTAACTTTAGCCATTCTAAACCAAGGCCTACCCAGTAACATTTCATAAGGTGATAGTGATTCTGACATTCTGATTACCACAAAATTTACCAAGAATCCCATACCTGCAACTTCAATTTCCTGCTGCTTCAAAATTCCCAATGGTTGCACCCGGGTTTGATCTGCCATTTTCACCTGAAATGGTGCTGGGGCTAAACTTGCTGCACCCATTTCTTTATATACAGTTTCAGGGAGAATGTTAACCCCTGATCCTCCATCCAAAAGAACTTCATCAAACACCCTGCCCTGGTACTCAACCTTAATGACAGGAACCACAAAGTCAACATCTGCTGGATCAATGGTATTAACTGCTGGAACCAAAGTCGGATGATCTCCTGACTGCTGACCCTGAAGTCTTTTAAGCAATCTTTCCTTAAATGCTGGAACCAAAGCTAACAACTGATCTAATGATAATTGCAAGGGAGAATTTATGAGTACCTCAAACCAATCTTTGTCCCTTTCATCCTTCATCTTGACATTGCTTTCTGACTGATGCAGAACTAACTCTTCTTCATCCTCCAACTCCGATTCTTGTTGCTTGTCCTGATGTTTCAAAATTCTTCTTTGGACCTGGTCCCTGATGCCTTTTTGTTCCTTCCAATCAATTGGTCCCTTTTGTTTAGACCTGGTAACAGCCAATACCTCAATATCCTCAATATGCTCTTTACTTTGCTGCTCCTGTATGTTTGGACCTTGTTCTACCTGTACCTGTTCATCCTCTAGTTGAATCATGATTACATTTGCTTGAGCTGCTGGTTGATTCTGTTGTTGCTGCTGCCCCTGCTGGTTATTTTGATTGTTCCTAAGCACTGGGACACCTCTTTCTTCTCTATGTTTCACCCATAAGGCACAATTTGGCCCTATCCAATGATCTGGTGCTGAACAATAAACACAAGGCATGACTCTTGCCTGTCTTCCTTCATTATTTTCCTGTTCCCTCCATGGTGGTCTATCAGATCGTGCTCTCTGAAATACTCCTCGGCCCCTAGTTGGAGCGGCCTGGTTTGCTGCAACCTCACCTCTGCCTCTTCCTGCATAAGGTGTAGGCTGACCCCTGTTCTTGGGATTATACCAACAGAAAGCTGTCGTATGCCCATCCTTGTCACAAATTTCACAGAACTTCTTTTCTTTTGGTGCTGCAACAGAATAACCTATCTTTCTCAATTTACTTACCAAATCCTCCTCTTTGGATTGCTTTGCTTTGGTCTTGTGCTTTTTCTTTGTCTTCACCTCTTCCTCCTCACTGTCGGATCCTACTTCTGAATCCTCCTGCTCAGAATCTGATGCTGACTCTGGCTGGTCATCGGAATCCGAATCATTCTTTCTGGTGTGTTTGCCCTTGCAGCTTCCAAGTCTTTTCTCTACTCGAGCTGCTGCAATTACCAAATCATTAATTCCACCTGCAATATCAATGCTAGCCACTGCATTTTTCAGCCCACTTCTCAAGCCTTTCAGAAAATAACCAGCCAGCATCTCATTGGTGGGTCTCTCATTTCCCTGTAACCTTTCAACCAGAATTCTGAATTTCTGAGCATAGTCCTTTACAAGCATCTTCTTTTGTCTGATGTCTCGGAGTTTTCTTAAAATGTCTGTTGGAGTCTTTTCCTTCCTAAATCTCTGTAAAAAGGCTGTTCTAAGATCATCATATGTTGGGAAGTGTGGTATGCCATATTGGCTAAACCAACTCATGGCCTTCCCTTCTAGAGTTGCTGCAAATTGCTGCAATTTAACTGCATCATTGTACAACACCGTATAACCATTTGCTTCCCATTTTGTCTCAAACTGAGCTACATGACAATCAGCATCCTCCTTAGATCCTCCACTGAATTTAGCTGCTTTCACCCTAGGGTTGGGTAGTTGTTGAGCCATGGGATGTGGCTGAGGTGGTTTCCTAGGTCTTTGCCTGGTAGCCCCCCTTAATGGGTTGAACTGAAGACTCCTTCTAACTCCTGCAGACCTTCCTGTCAGGATTAGGGCACCTAGAAGTCCCCCCACTAGCCTCCTCTCTGGTGCAACTGAACTTTCCCCCCCTTGGCCTACAACAATTTCTTCAGGGATTTGGTGTTCCTGATCATCTTCACCCTCGTCAGCATAATGAAACGGGTCAGGGTTACCACTTCGGGCCTGAGCCCTGGTATAGTAAACCCTTCCTACTCTTTTGTGCCCTTCTGACATTCATTTCCCTTCTCGTAACAGAACGGGACCAGCAGGATCGCCAATGTGTTTTGGGTCCTCAAACACAACACAATTAACTACTACTGACACAGCAAAGACAACCCCATTAAACAACACTAACTTCAATTCCCACATCAGACTGAACACAACAGAGCATAGAGAACACAGATTGAACAAAGATTTGCTAAAGAAAATAGAGAATAACAGAACTGAAGTACCATTGATTGATCAAGATGATTCATACATTGCTTTCTCCTTCTTCTCTTACTACTCACTACTTGAAAAAGACGACTACAAAGTCCCTATAAATAGGCGACTTCAGACAGTTTTAAACAGTTGTAACTAGAATGTCACAAGACATTAACAGATAATATCCGACTAACCAGATCATAACAAACTCCGACTATTCAATAATCCGACTGAGCAATAGTCCGACTGAGCAATAATCCGACTGAGCAAAGATACATATATCCGACTAAGCAACTATTAGATAAATATTAGGTATTCTATCTATAGTTCAACAGATACCCAGGAAAAGAAGCTCCTGCTCAAGCAAATGCAACCTCCCTCCTTTAAAGGAGAAGGTTCAAAGGTTGAGAAGGATGCTGAAGTCTGGATTGAGGCGATGGACGATTATTTCTCTACTGCCGGTACTGGAGTAGCAAATTAGTCTATGCTCGCACGGTTTTGCCTCATTGGAGATGTTAAACTCTGGTGGAAACAGTGGTGCCGTGACAAGGAAGTCACCGAGCATTCTCAAACGTGGGAAGCAATCAAGCAGGCAATGAAGGAAAGATATCTTCCTCCATCCCATGAATCCATAAAGATGAATGAGTTTTTTAGTCTTAGACAGTGCAGCTTAACTCTGGAAGACTACTATTCCAAATTTATTACCCTTCGGAAGTATGCCCCAGCTATGACTACTTCCAGCAAAAGTGGCTCGTTTCTGCCAAGGGCTAAATGAACCCCTAGATTCCCGCCTTGAAGCAATGAGGCCAAGCACATTACAGGATGCTCTCATACGAGCAAAGCCCCTTGTGAAAGAAATGAAGGCTAACAAACCGAAGAATCAAAAGAGATCTTACCCTGAGGCAAATCTTAAAGATCAACCCTACAAGAAACCTCAACAGAATTTCCCCTACTACAACAGAGGGCGACAAGGCAACTCTTTTGTCCCCCGCTCGTATGCTGCTTCTTCCAGAGAAGGCCCTCTGTGTTTTGAGTGCAATGAACCGGGACACTTTAGAGCCAACTGTCCCAAGATGGCAACATCATTTCCCCAAGGTAACAGAGGAAATCAAGGCCGTGGAACCCCTACCCACCAAGGTGCAAGAGGCAGTGGCCGTGGTGGCAGAGGCCATGGAGGAGCAGTTGCTAGAACTGCCTGTGTCATAAGCGAAGAACCAACCTTGGAAACGGCTGAAGAAGAGCGCGCCACCGTCCATGCGGCAGTAGAATACCAAGGTCCGAATAAACAATTTGGTGTAATCCAAACCCCCGCCACTCATCACGGTAAGCCATTTCAGCTTTTGATTGATTGTGGCAGTACCCATTCATTCCTTTCTCCTAGGTGCTTGCAAAAATTAAACTTGAGTCAAAAAATAGCTAGAAGAATGATTGTAGAGTTAGCCAGTGGAAAAGAAGTTGTATCTCGCCACTCTATAGGAAACCTTGATTTTGAGCTGGGTAGTATGAGCAAACTCATGGTCACTTTAGAGTCTTGCCAACCACTAGGAATTTATGATGGAATCCTTGGGATGGATTGGTTAATTGCAAACAAAGCTAGCATTCATTGTAACCAGAGGAGTATCACTTTTGAAAATGAGCATGGCCAAGTAATATCTGTTCAAGGGATCACAGGGAAACCTAAATCTAGGGTAGTCAAGGCAAAACATCTTCTCAAGGGGACACGTAAGGGTCAGCAAGTTTTCTTAGTCAAACTCAACAAAGTCATTGAACCTAGTATGGAGACAGAACGCTCTTGGCTCCAAGAATTCTCTGACATCTTCCCTGACGAGCTTACAGGGTTACCGCCTCCTCGAGAAGTCGACCATGAAATCGAGGTGATCCCTGGAGCTCAACCCGTCTCAAAAACTCCCTATAAAATGTCCCTTCCTGAAGCCATTGAACTTAAGGAGCAACTTTCCCAACTCATTGAACAAGGATTTGTACACCCCAGTAGCTCTCCGTGTGGGGAGCACCTGTTCTTTTCCAAAAAAAGAAGGACGGGACTCTCCGCCTCTACATAGATTATCGAGGGCTAAATCAAGTCACTGTCAAGAATAAGTATCCTATCCCTCGCATCGACGAACTTCTTGACAGGCTTCATGGAGCCAAAGTCTTCTCAAAAATAGATTTGAGGTCTGGATACTATCAGATCAAAGTCAAGGAAGCAGATATACCCAAAACAACCTTCAATACCCGTTATGGCCACTATGAGTTTACTGTAATGTCATTCGGGTTAACCAATGCTCCTGCAACCTTCAACCGCCTAATGCAAGATATATTCCGCCCGTACTTGGATGAGTTTGTGCTTGTTTTCTTTGATGACATCTTAATCTACTCCAAATCAATGGAAGAGCATGAGGAGCATGTGCGAAGAGTTCTGCAATTGCTGCGCAGACACAAACTCTATGCCAAGAAGAGCAAATGTACCTTCTTTACTCATCAAATTGAGTATCTTGGATTCATCGTCTCCAAGGATGGCATCTCAGTAGACCCCGCCAAGGTCAAGGATATTCTAGAATGGCCACCCCCTAAATCAGTTCGTGAAGTTCGTGGGTTCTTGGGAATCACGGGATGGTATAGGATTTTTATCAAAGATTATGCCTTGGTAGCTGCACCCTTGACAGATCTTCTTAAGAAGGATTGCAAAATAGTGTGGCTGCCAATCCATCAAAACAGTTTAATGCGCCCAATGCGGCTCCAGTCCTCCCTTTTCAAGCCCCTCAAGGAAACGGTGGCCAGGTTAGCTTGGTTAATTTTCAAAAGAAGAGATTTTTCCTTAAATTGGTATTAATGAATGGTGTCTTTTCCTTTTAAAATGACGACATAAAAGTTATATGAAGTTACAAATTATGTGATGTTATATTCGATAAATTGCATTGAAATTGTTATCTTCATGAATTGTGAATGCTATATTTAGTAAATTGCATTGAAATTGTTATCTTTAGAATTCAAGATTTTTTTTTGGCTTCAACGCTAACTCCGTTCCGTGCTTGTGTAGCTGGGCGGCGTCGTTAGCAAAGCCTGGGAATGGCCCAAGGTATCCCTCATACCTTTGGGAGAATAAGGATCGCCGATTGAGGCGAGAGATTATGAGGCTGCCTAGTTCTGAGGGCCCAGGCTAGTGCAATAAATAAGCCCACCCTAGTGTGCAGACATCCCTCTGAGGGCGGGAGAATTGAGCGATGGAGCCTGAGAGGGCGACAGGCCGGCTTGAGTCCTCACCAGCGGGCGGCCGACGATGAGGTGTATGGTCCCATAGGGTTTTGCCTAGCATGTAGAGGCTGGAAGGCCGAATTTTAGATCATCGGCAGAATAAGAATAAGAGAGCCGGTTTGGCTTGTATGGAAATGGATTCATGTATTATTAAACTTTTTATATAATTACATCTTGTCTTTGGTATGATTGTATTGTGTAAGAAGGCTGTTTTAACGAACCTTGTGAAGAAGGGCCCTAATTAAGGAATATGTTTATTTATGTCAAACAGTGTGGTAGTATTAATTAGAAAACAAATTGATGCGTGAGTAGGGTGGAAAGTGGGAGGATGGAATGCCCTGATGGCACCATCCTACGGACGGGTGGACCCAATTAGTCGGGTAGCTTTCCAACAGATTAAGTGAAAGCCCTACGTTAGATAGTTAGGTTCTTGGGCAACTCTATTCTAGAAGACTAGGCCAGCGGCTGTGCCTTGCATAAGATGAGGAAAAAAGCGTTGTCTCTAGAAATCAAGTCTAGTAGTTGCCCAATTTTTGATCAATTGCCCTATGGGTGATTTGATGTTTAGAAAATCATGCTCCCCCTGCGGGATAGAGCTAGGTCATACCTATGAATCGTATCCTTGAATCTGTACAGGGTCAAGGTGTCGATGAATAGGAAATTTTTCCCAAGATAAGACTTAGCGGACTATCTTAAGTGTTTCTCCCATTTTTAAAGGGAGGAACCTTACAGTGCATCTACATTATGCTGCTTCCATTCCCGAAGAAGAGCTACTGGAATCATTCTTGAGTTACCTTGTTGAAAAGATGCAAGGGAGAAGGGATCTTGAGCTCTTACAAGTGCGCACACACACACTCACACAATGGTAGAAGAGAACACACAAGATGAGAGGCTGAAAATCTTCTTCTTCTTCTTCAACAAAAGAGATAAAGTGACTAACAGACATACTAGAGTATATACAAGTGGTCCATAATGTGAACATGCTAAAATTGAGTGGGTAGATGTGGACAAGATGAGAGGCTGAAAATCTTCTTCTTCTTCTTCAACAAAAGAGATAAAGTGACTAACAGACATACTAGAGTATATACAAGTGGTCCATAATGTGAACATGCTAAAATTGAGTGGGTAGATGTGGACTAGTCGGTGTAGTCTAGCTGTAGATTCTCTGGCAAAAATATGTTGGTGCCAGCTACCAAACCTACCACCAGTGATGTAAATGTCAACGCAAGTCATGCAAGTGCCTCGTGAGTGTCAGCCCATGTTCAACTTAACATCTCAACACTCCCCGTCAAGCTCAACTCCAACTTGTGAACTCCAAGCATATCTCGAAATCTATGAAGCTTCTTAGATCCCAAGGCCTTCATGAAGATGTGAGCGACCTGATCCTGTGTGTTGACGTAGGCCAAGTCGATGTCGCATGCCAAGACTCTCTCCTTAATGAGGTGGTAATGTACCTCAATGTGTTTTTTTCGCGCATAGAAAACTAGGTTCTTGGCCAACTATATACTTCTAAGATTTTCACAATATATGACAACCTTTCTCTCCACATGCAACCCCAAATCAGCAAAAGTAGCTTGCATAACCAAGCTACCTCCCACGCTGCCACTACAGCTCTTTGTACTCGACAACTATGGGCTGCTTCTTGTTGCTCCATGTCAAAGCAGCACTCCCCAATGAAAACATAAATCCACTGTTGTTGGATCTCTTATCTGAGAGGATACCTACCCAATTTGCATTTGTGTATCCATATAACTCCAATGGTACACTTGCTGCATAAAACAATACATAGTAAACAATGACCCTCAAATACCAAAGTGTGTGTTGCACACTGTCAAGAGGTGGTTTGGCAGAACTTGCATAAACTTGCTCTCTAAACCAACACTGTAACTCAAATCTGGCCTGCTGAAGCTCAAACTCTCCACAATCTTCCTGTACATAGTGGGGTCCTCCAACACATAACTTGCATCCGCACATGCATCCGCACACTGAGCTTACCATTTTGATCTAATGCCACCGAGATTGGCTTACAACTAGCCATCCTATACCTGGACAACATGTCCAATACATACTGTCTCTATGATAGCCAAATACCATCAAGTGTGCGAATGACCTCAATGCCCAAAAAGTAGTGTAGATCTCCCAAATCCTTCATGTCAAACTTCCTTTTAAGAAGAATTTTCACATGCTCAATCTCTTCCAAGTTGTCACCCCAACAATAAGATCATCCACATAGATGGTGATGATCGCTTATCACTCTTGTGCATATATAAAGAGTGATCTGGATTTGCCATATGAAAACAAATAATGATCAGCAATATTTTAATGCCGTGCTCATGGAGCTTGATTCAGCCCATACAAGGCCTTACAAAGCTTACATACATACTCTGGGTGACCTGTATCCTCAAAACTAGGTGGATGATCCATATACACTTCTTCTTACAAGTCAGCATGCAAGAACGCATTTTTTACATCCATCTGATGTAAAAACTAGCCTTTAGATGTAAACCACCGCAATTATAGCTCTCATAGTTGCCATCTTTGCAACTGGGGAAAAACATCTCCTCATAATCAATCCCATGTGTCTACGCATATCCTTTGGCTACCAATATAGCCTTGTACTTGCTTATGCTACCATCACTATTATGTTTCACCTTACACACCCACTGACATCCAATAGCTTTCTTGCCTTTAGGTAGTGGCACCAAATCCCAAGCCTCATTTCCCCATCTCCTTATCCATAGCTTTCTCCCAATACACATTTCCAATGTCCTCATCAAAACATGTGGGCACTACAACCTACACATCTTTTACCATGCAAGCATAGTGATGTGCCACATAACCATCGTCGTAAGTTAACCCCTATACAAGGTTTTTGACTCTTCCAGATCTTTGTAACTTTTCATTCGTGGCTTATAAAGCCATATTTACACCAAGTGTCCTCTTTGCTGGAATCCTAAGCTCCTCATCAAGGCTCATCTCCGAGCTGCTATACTCTCTAACAACAAAAAAATGCCCTACAGAAGTATCAAGCATATCAAGGGGCTCAACCACTTTTGCTTTGTCTTAATGTGATGTACCAAATACATTTCTAGGACTGGTATTATGATGTAACCTGCCACTCCATGGTCTATCACGTTGCAAGAGGACTCTCCTAGTCCAGTCATCAATGACTGTGATTACTGACTTGCATTTTATGCAACCACGTTTCCACTTACATCATCCGCAACATCTTCTTCAATATCATACCAGCTACTCATCTCATCAAATACAACATTGCTGCTTACCCTCAATTCATGTGTAAACACCATATTAGAGAATTTGGAAAAATCCCAATTTCCATTTTGCAAGATTGTAAAAATGGGACCATGGTGAACCTTTTTAAGCTTTTGTCGAAACCACCTCATGTAGCATATCATGGGAAAGAGCCTAACGAGTAGGTTCTAAATACACACTCTCTGACAACTTTTGAGTTTGTATTCTTAAGACACACCAAAAAGTAGATTGAAAAGAAACTTTCCAAAGTCTTAGGATTTTTCCAAAATCTCCAATATGCTCTTTATAGTAGGATTATAACATCTATATCCCTTTTGATCAAGAAGGGAATACCCAATCAACACACATTTTTCTGCTTTGGATCCAGCTTAATACGTAACTCATCTGGCACATGCACAAATGCGATACATCCAAAAACTTTCAAGTGAGACAAATTAGGTTTCTCGCTAGTAAACTTCTCCTCTGGCGTTACATCATGTATTCCTGTAGTAGGAGTTATGTTCATGATATAAACTATTGTAGACATAGCCTAAACCCAATAGCTATGCGGCATATTCCTCTTTGCATGCAATCTCGGCGGAATGTGCCTGTTTTCTCACTCAGAAACTCCATTTTGTTGCTGAGTGTATCTACATGTAAGCTGTCTCGGAATTCCATTCTTTCGCAAGAAATTAGAGAACTCATTGGAGATTTACTCTACCCCTCCATATGACCTTAGGCACTTCACATGCTTCCTTGTCTACTTTTCAGACACCATCACTGTGAAATTATGAAAATGAGTGAAAACTTCACTCTTCTCGTTCATGAAATACACCCACACTTTCCTCGTGTGGCATCAATGAATGTTACATAATACCTGCAACCACCCATGATGTAGTTTTCACAGGATCCCATACATGTGAATGCACAACATCTAGTACATTCCTACTCACATTTTGTTCACGTGGAAATACATGCTTCGTTTACTTTCCAAATTAGCATGATTCACATACTTTCTTCATACCATCAACCTTAAACTTAGGCAGCCCTGTCACAATTTCTTTAGTCTGTATGGACTTCATTCTTTACACATTTACATTTTATCGAACTAAACAGAAATTAAGTCTCGATTTACGGATCCATCGGTCCAGCCTAACCCCATCTAGTCCCATGGGTTAGCCAACCGCCCAACCACTCTAGTGATGGGATCCAATTAGGAATTTGGTTAGGTTTTGTCTCGGGTACCAAGGAAAAGAGTTCCCAGGTCCCCTAGCCAGATGTTCATGCAAACATAAAACTAGTCACACCACTTATACACCTAATATGAAATTTCCTTTTTCTTAGCATTAGCTATCTTTAAAACAATCCTTTAATGAAACCATTGTGTCACTGATCACAATCCTCAAAATCTCTGGTTGAATTCTTATTTCCAATCATTCCTTCATTGGTGTACTATGGCATCATTGGCAACCAGAACGCTCACCACCTGTTCACACAGGGGCCTTTTTTATAGTTCCTAGCTCATAGTAACTGGAAATATATTCACATAACAAAATGGAATCTCCGTGGAAGATCAACAAGATCAACCAACAGATCCATATAAAAGAGTCATGGACTCATCTGTTGAGGACCAGCAAGGTCAATCAACGAGATCCATGCCCGGTTTCAGAAAACAACTCTTACTCCTTGATTCAATATCTTCCACGATGCACATGTGGGTATCTTCGGTGACCCAGAGCCCGAGCACCGTATGGTTGAGCACCGTATGGTCAGCACCCTCTAGCATCCTTCACAGGTCACCTAGCGCTTCACTCATAGGCCGCTTCCTTGGTCCCTCATCCACCGTACCGGTGGAAGCTCACCATTTAAATCGAACCGAGGCTCGTGTCAAGACCTCGGCCGACCATGCTACGCGAGACCTCCTCTGTTGACTCTCCGTCAGCTGTTGCAACTTTATCAGTTAGATCTCCATGACCTTAATCACAAGACGGTCAAAATGCTTCCCCATCATTCTTGACATAAACCAGTCATTTACAAACAGGTCACAATTACAGTTTCTATAATGAACTCTCGTCTTTCCACATTATCCCTCATCAGTCCACATTACTTATTCCACATTCAATTCATATGTGTACCCATTCTCATCCAATCACATCAATTTCCATCTCATCACATCAGATTCATTCATATCATTGTCACATCATTTCACATACACATTCGCATTCATTATTCCACATACACATCCACATCCATATATCCGCATTCATACATACACATCCACATTCCATATCTACATCCATACATCCACATCCACATCCACATCCACATCCATACATCCACATCCACATTCATACATCCACATCCATACATCCGTTTCCACATCCACATTCATACATCCACATCCATATCCACATTCATACATCCACATCCACATCCACATCCACATCCATACATCCACATCCACATCCACATCCACATCCACATCCATACATCCACATCCACATCCACATCTATACATCCACATCCACATCCACATCCATACATCCACATCCACATCCACCTGTCTTGGAAGTGGACGGCCGATTTGGGAACAACTCTCTTTGACTTCCCCTATTCTGAGGTGGAGGTCTAGCATTACTTTGGATTGAAACTGCAGGTTGGATAGAGGGTCTACCTCTGGGATTTCCCTGATTTTGGCAGAACCCTGATTACTCTAGACAAAAGGGGCGGGAGTCTGGAATCTTGATCCCTGATTTTCTTGCTCTGAAAACCTTGATCCAAAAGGAGTTGGGCAATCCATGCTACGGTGTCCAAACCCTTGATAGTTATAGCATTTCACTCTCTTGTTCAAGGGTGGAACTTCTGAAGTTGAAATCCAGGGGATTGAGTTTCGGGAAAAGGACATTTCTTCCATTCTAGAACTTCCCATATCTTGGGTTTGACCCTGATATCTCTTAGGCGGAGGAAGGTTGGAATCACCTTTTGGGAATAAAAACCTTTTGAAAGGTGATGGTGCTGGCTTTGGCAAGACTTTGACATCAAAGGCTTTGGCAAAATCCTTCGCCATCCGAACTACTTCGGCCATGGAAACTAGCTTGGCATTCTTCACTAGGATATTCAAAGGTTCGTTTAGTCCCCGAATGAACCTGGCCACATCAGCTGTTCTTCATCCAGTGGAGGCGAGTATCTGAGGAGGAGGGCGAATGCTTGGTGATATACTGGGTTAACTCTAAGAATTCGTTCATCTTTGTTTCTAAAAAGCCGGGATGACAGAACCTCGTCCTTAGGTAAATTTTGAGATCAATCCAGGTTTGGGTATTTCGGTCGAGACAGTTTGTCTCCAGTGGTTTCTCCATGCCACTCTAGTTGTCTCCACTATCTTCAGCCTTGTAAGAGCCATTTTGCTCTTCTCATTGTACCCGATGACATCGAAGTATTCTTCCATTGATTCGATCCACTCCTCCCCACAGCCTCGCCCAAGTTTTCCCCTTCACCCTTGAAAGGTCCAGGTTGCGAACTATGAAGAGTTTTACGAACATCCAGGTTGAGCTCTTCTTCATCATCGAGTTGGGGGTTAAGATTTCTACCACGGCAACCTCGATCCATGTTCCTATTAATACGAAAATTCTTGTTAAGTCTCTTTATTTATGATTCAATCCGATTTTTGATTCAACTGATTCCGGGGTTCTCTAAATAGGTTGGCTCCCCACAGAATCAAGGGATAAAGATACTCATATAGAATGCATTATCAGTTAATAATTCATTCAGAATATCTCATTCATATCTTAAACACAATAATGGTCCATCAGACTAATTTTTTTCCATCTGAACAGTCCTTCATGGGGATTTTAATTTTTCAGATTTTTAATTTATCATCCCTTAACTTGATCCACTAGACAAAAGTTAACAGTAGCAATCTGCCAGCACAATCCAATAATCTCATTGTGATTGGCTGAAGTCATTAATGTCATTCTAGTTAAGAGCATCATCACAGAGACTCGTCTCATTCATCCTCATTACGATTTCGCTCAGCTTATTACATTTCAACCAATTTTCAGGGATCATCATTTTTCAATCAGAATCCAAATTAACTCATCAGTTCTAAACCAGAATTTAAAAATCATATCAACCACATTCGAATTCATCATCTGGATAGCAATAATGCTTATAATTTCAAGTCTTAGATTTACTCTGCCAGTAAAAAGCTACAGTTATACCCTCGATATATAGGGGTAGTCATGGTTCTTGGAACTATAAGGTAAATACCATCATGTCTAGGCCTCAAGCAAGTCAGGGATTCCATACAATTGCGGTACTTCCATCTGAAGACCCAATTACCAATTTACGAATTTCAGTTTGAATACCAAATTGTATGATCTTTTTTAACCTTTAAGTACTTCTTGATAAATTTTTGACATATTTGGCTTCTCAGTTGATCCTCATTAGCCAAATAGCTCTGATACCAACTGTATGATCCCTGTCCCCACCACGCAACTGTATGATCCCTGTCCCCACCGCGCAATAATTTCAGGGTTGCTAGCAGCAGAAGTATCACTTCTTGTGCGGGGCAGGGTCCCACACTCGGGGCCTCGCCCACGGATATCCGGACAAGAGACTAATCCATCGGTTTTTCCAAAACCAAACCCGAAAAAACTTCCTTTGCTCGGAAAGCACGGACAATTCCACTAGGATAACTTTTCCCTAATGTAGTCAAAAGCCTTAACTAACTGAGCTCATTTGACTGAACCCGTAAGTCCCATAGTCAGATCAGGGAAAAAGATTGTACTTGGATTATAGAGACCAACGCTTTTTTCCTCATTTAGAGGCACAGCCGTTGATTCTTTTCTATAGAACAATTTTTATCCGGGATTTACTTCATATCTCTTCTTATTAAAATAAGTTCCCCCGAAACAGAAGTTCAAAAAGATTTTCACAAGGTGCATTAGAAATCAAGTATGACCTGTTCAAGAGGCCTTATCCTAAGGGTCAAGATTTTTTCGAAATTTTAAATTAAGGTTCCTATGGGCCAATAAGATCAATCCATGTGTGGGGAGGAGATAAATCCAATTTGTAAAAGAAAAATACCTAAAAATGAGTAAATGCTCACATAAGATGAAGAGTTGACTATGACAAGGGTTATTAGCAAAAAACTATGAGTATTACTAAAAAAATGAGATATTTTGGATATAATGATTCCATTTGACACATGTGTAAGGAAGGGGAGTCCCTTCAAGGAGGCGCCTACTTCACATGCTTGAATGAGTTTTAAACTCAAAAATAATGTGATATTTTTATCTCTCATCTCTTTTGGATCAAATTGAATCAAAAAGGAACCAAACTAGATCCAAATCTGGTCTAAATTCAACCAAACTGAATCTAAAAAATTCTAGAAATCAGTTGGTCTTGGTTAGAGCCTCCCTCTCCTATAAATAGAGCCTGAGCCCTTTGTAAAAAAAGAGGAGAATTATACTATGCCAGAGTTATGCTAATTTTTACTATTCTCTAAAATTCTCTCCAAATTGAAGAAATTGGAGCTTCCCTCCTTCTTCAATCTCCATTGGTGGCTCCATCAACATACCAAACCAATTGATTGGTTGGGGGTCCCTACCGTGATCAAAGAATCAAGCAATTTGTAAGATAAAGGGTGAATTTTGATCTTTTTCTATAATTTCTCAATGTTTCTCTCTTCTCAACCCCTCTCAAGCTTGAGAAGCTTAATTGGAATGGCTTTTTAATGCTGTTGAAGTTAATTAATGAATGGTAGTAAGGAAATACATAAATTCCCATTTATGCTTAATTTTAATGGTATTTATGATTTTTATCTTCTCTAAAATGATTATGATGTTATGCCTCATTGAAAAAAGGCATTCCCCTCTCTTCTTTAGTAAATCCAACCATTCTTTATCCTAGATGAATGATTAATGGATAAAATTAAGTTTTTCATAATGTTTCTCTTTGATAAGTAGAAAATGTTTACATTAGAATGATTTAAATACTCTTGGTGAACTTCTAATTAATTTTAGAAAATTAAAAATTAAAAAATAGTCAGCCATACAAAGGAGGTTATGGCAAAATTTTCTAAAATTGTGTAAAAAAAGTTTTACTTTTTTTATTCAAAAAGAGTAATTCCCATCGTATATGTATTCTTAAAGTGTTAAGAAAATGCTTACTAAAAATATTTTATTAAAAAAGTGTTACTTTCTTTAGAATTAAATTCTATGCATAGAAGGAAGCATATCGAAATTGTTATTTTGATTATAAAAGTGTCATTTTCATCATAAATGATTTTTATGCATAAACTAGATGCATAAAAGAAATTCTTTTATGTTAAAAGAGGGATTTTCATCATAAATGATTTGTATGCATAAAAGATAATTTTTATATTAAAAGTGTGATTTTCATCATAAATGATTTTTATGCATAAATTAGATGCATAAAAGAAATTCTTTTATATTAAAAGAGTAATTTTCATCATAAATAATTTATATGCATAAACATATGCATAAAAGATATTTTTTATATTAAAAGTGTGATTTTCATCATAAATGATTTTTATGCATAAATGGATGCATAAAAGAAATTCTTTTATATTAAAAGAGTGATTTTCATCATAAATGATTTGTATGCATAAGCATAAGCATAAAAGATTTTTTTTATATTAAAAGTGTGATTTTCATCATAAATGGATTTTATGCATAAATTAGATGCATAAGAGATATTCTTTTATTCTAAAAGTGTAATTCCTACTAAATTGGATTTATGCATGGAAAGATGCATAAAGAACTTATTTTAATCGAAAAGTGTTATTCTCATCAATTTTGATTTTATGCATAGAAAGATGCATAAAGAAATCTATTTTTAGTTCAAAAGAGTTATTTTCATCAATTTTGATTTTATGCATAGAATGATGCATAAAGAAATCTATTTTTAGTTCAAAAGAGTTATTTTCATCAATTTTGATTTTATGCATAGGAAGATGCATAAAAGATTGATTTTTAATTCAAAAGTGTCATTCTCGTTTAAGTTGAATTTATGCATAGGAAGATGCATAAAAGATTTAATTTTATTTTGAAAAGTGTTATTCTCATTAAAATGGAATTTATGCATAGTAAAATGCATAAAAGGTTTATTTTTAATTCAAAAGTGTTATTTTCCTTAAAATTGAATTTATGCCTAAATAGATGCAAAAAAGGATTTTTATAAAAGTGTTATTCCTACTAAAGTTGTCTTTATGCCTAATTAGATGCGTAAAGAATCTTTATATCGAAAAATTAAAATTCTCTTACATTCTATAAATAGATGTGATAGGAATCACATAGATGTAAATGGATGGATGGAAGTGATATGAATCAGATAAATGAAATTGGATGAATGGATGGGATGTCCTATGAATTAGGATGTGAATGAATGGTATAGGATGTGAAGGAATGTGATGGCATGTGAATCGTGATATGAATGAATGATAAGGGATGTGAATGAATGACGGCATGTGAATCGGATGTGAATGGATAATGTGGTTTGATGTGTGAATGATGTAGATTAATGTGGATGGATATATGGATGATGTGGTTTGATGTGTGAATGATGTAGATTAATGTAGATTGATGTATGGATGTGGATGTGGATGTGGAAATGGATGTATGAATGTGGAATGTGGATGTGGATGTATGAATGTGGATATGGATGTATGAATGTGGATGTGAAAATGGATGTATAAATGTGGAATGTGGATGTGGATGTGGATGTGGAAATGGATGTATAAATGTGGAATGTGGATGTATGAATGTGGATGTGGGAATGGATGTATGAATGTGGATGTGGATGTGGATGTGGATGTATGGATGTGGATGTGGATGTGGATGTGGATGTGGATGTGGATGTGGATGTATGGATGTGGATGTGGATGTATGGATGTGGATGTGGATGTATGGATGTGGATGTGAATGTATAGATGTGGATGTGGATGTATGAATGTATAGATGTGGATGTGGATGTATGGATGTGGATGTGGATGTGGATGTGGATGTGGATGCAGATGCGGATGTGGATGTATGGATGTGGATGTGGATGTGGATGTATGAATGTGGATGTGGATGTGGATGTATGGATGTGGACGTGGATAAGGATGTGGATGTATGGATGTGGATGTGGATGTATGGATGTGGATGTATGGATGTATGAATGTGGATGTGGATGTGGATGTATGGATGTGGATGTGGATGTGGATATATGAATGTGGATGTGGATGTGGATGTGGATGTGGATGTGGATGTGGATGTGGATGTATGAATGTGGATGTGAAAACGGATGTATGGATGTGGATGTGGATGTGGATGTATGAATGTGGATGTGGATGTGGATGTATGGATGTGGATGTATGGATGTAGACATGGAATGTGGATGTGTATGTATGAATGCGGATATGGATATGGATGTACGAATGTGGATGTGTATGTGGAATAATGAATGCAAATGTGTATGTGAAATGATGTGACGATGATGATATGAATGAATCTGATGTGATGAGATGGAAATTGATGTGATTGGATGAGAATGGGTACACATATGAACTGAATGTGGAATAAGTAATGTAGACTGATGAAGGATAATGTGGAAAGACGAGAGTTTATTATAGAAACTGTAATTGTGACCTGTTTGTAAATGACTGTTTTATGTCAAGAATGCTGGGGAAGCATTTTGATTGTCTTGTGATTAAGGTCGTGGAGACCTAACTGATAAAGTTGCAACAGCTGACGGAGAGTCAACGGAGGACGTCTCGCGTAGCATGGTCGGCCGAGGTCTTGACGAGCCTCGGTTTGATTTAAATGGTGAGCTTCTGGTACGGTGGATGAGGGACCAAGGAAGCGGCCTATGAGTGAAGCGCTAGGTGACCTGCGAAGGATCCTAGAGGGTGCTGACCATACGGTGCTCGGGCTCTGGGTCGCCGAAGATACTCACACGTGCGTCGTGGAAGATATTGAATCAAGGAGTAAGAGTTGTTTTCTGAAACCGGGCATGGATCTGGTTGATTGACCTTGCTGGTCCTCAACAGATGAGTCCATGACTCTTTTTTATATGGATCTGTTGGTTGATCTTGCTGATCTTCCACGGAGATTCCATTTTGTTATGTGAATATATTGCCGGTTACTATAAGCTAGGAACTATCGAAAAGGCCCCTGTGTGAACAGGTGGTGAGCGTTCTGGTTGCCAATGATGCCATAGTACACCAATGAAGGAATGATTGGAAATAAGGATTCAACCAGATATTTTGAGGATTGTGATTAGTGACACAATGGTTTCATTAAAGGATTGTTTTAAAGATAGCTGACACAATGGTTTCATTAAAGGATTGTTTTAAAGATAGCTGATGCTGAGAAAAAGGCAATTTCATATTGGGTGTGTAAGTGGTGTGACTAGTTTTATGTTTGCATGAACATCCGGCTAGGGGGCCTAGGAACTCTTTTTCCTGGTACCCGAGACAAAACCTAACCAAATTCCTAATTGGATCCCATCACTACAGTGGTTGGGCGGTTGGCTTGGGTGGTTGGCTAACCCATGGGACTGGATGGGGTTAGGCTGGACTGATGGATCCGTAAATCGAGACTTAATTTCTGTTTAGTTCGATAGATGAAGTAAATCCCGGACAAAAATTGTTCTATGGAAAAGAATCAACGGTTGTGCCTCTCAAAATGAGGAAAAAAGTGTTGGTCTCTATGATCCAAGTACAGTCTTTTTCCCTAGTCTGACTATGGGACTTATGGGTTCGGTCAGATGAGCTCAGTTAGTTAAGGCTTTTGACTACGGTAGGGAAAAGTTATCCTGGTGGAATCGCTCGTGCTTTCCGGGCAAATGAAGTTTTTTCGGGTTCGGTTTTGGAAAAACCGATGGATTAGTCTCTTGTTCGGATATCCATGGGCGAGGCCCCGAGTGTGGGACCCTGCCCCGCGCAAGAAGTGCTACTTCCGCTGCTAGCACCCTTGAAATTGTTGCGCGGTGGGGACAAGGATCTTACAGACATGGTCTTCGTAGGACCCCATGCATCTAAATGCACAACATCTAGTGCATTTCTGCTCACGTATCTGTTACGTGGAAATACATGCTTTGTTTGCTTTCCAAATTGGCATGCTTCACAAATTTTTTGCATACCTTCAACTTTAAATTTTGGCAACCTTGTCACAATTCCTTTAGTCTGCATAGACTTCATTCTGTGCACATTCACATGTCCAATTCTTTTATGCCAAATGTCTGTGCTGCAATAATTCCTTAACTATTTGCAAACATCGCAGCACTCACTTCAGGCATGTTTACATTCAATGTAAACATTTTGCCCACTCTGTTACCTTTTGCAACCAACCTGCACTTGTCTTTAAAGTCTTCAACATAACAACCATCAGGAACCTGCAAACCCTACTTAATCATCTGGCCAACTGAAACCAGATTCTTTGTTATGTTTGGAATATGAAGTACATCTGCAAGGTACTTCACTTTGCCATCCTACATAGACAATGGCACATCTCCAACATGGGAAATCGGATGAGCAGTGTCATCCCCTGTTTCCACAAAACCTGGTCTTTCAAGGTTCTTCATCTCCTTGAACCACTCCCCATGACTTGTCATGTGGTTCGAAGCACCTGAATCAACGTACCATACATCATCTTTATGTGCTGCTTCTACATTTTCAGACATGGCATTAACGACATGCTGCATAACAAACAACCTTTCATTATCCTCATTGCTTCTGCTCGAGGATGCATAGTTGTTTTGCTGTAATTTCCCATTTTGCATGTCAGCCTGCTTCTTATAACAATCTACCTGCACATGTTGAGGCTTACCACAATAAAAGCATCCACGTGTATCATTATACTACCTTTGCCAATTTCCACGACCTCTTTGACTCTTGCCTCTGAATTGGCCTCTTCCACCTGCGTGTTGTTGTTGTTGTTGTGAATTCTGGGACTGTTGTTCTTGCTGCCTGTGCTGGCCATAATTCTGATTACCTATTCGGCCATCTCCTTGACCGTGTCCACGGCCTCCTCTACCTCGCCTCTTCTTGAACTTGTGTAGAAGGCCTGTTGCTCTAAACTGTTTTTGTTTTTGTGAAGACTGTTGGTCTTCACCCAAGCTCTTCTCTTCTATTATCAACATAGACACTAAATCTGTAAAATTGGGAATGTTTTCCCGAGTCTGAATAGATGTCTTGAACGCCTTATATTGTGGTCCAAGACCACGTAGACAGACTTCCACCTTGTCATCATCATCTACTGAAACACCAATAGATGCAAGGGATTCCACAATACCCTTTATCTTCAATGCATAGTCATTCCCAGACATACTCTCTTTCTCCACAGTATGAAGTTCATTCTTCAACTGCATCTTGCGTGCCTTGGTATTCGTTTCATAGAGTTTTACCAAGGTGTCTCATGCCTCCTTGGTGGACTTGGCATCCTGTATGTGCCCAATCATGGTGTCCTGTATACTGATAGAGAGCCAATACATAACTTTTCTGGCTCCTTGGTTCCAGTCCTTTCACATTTGCAGCAGTTGGATTGATGTCCGATATCTCCGGTGCCTCTTCATGGTCACCTTCTATATAGTCCCAATAGCCCTTTCCCATCAGGAAATTTGTCAGCCTGAACCTCCAAGAATGGAAGTTGTTCTTATCAAGCTTCTCAGCAACAATCTGGGTTATGCCATCATTTGACATCTTGCCAGACATACAAATTTACCAGAAATAGCACTCTGGTTTGTCCTGCACAAATTGCTGTATTTTCTGCAGCGATACTGTAGTAGACTCAAATGTCACAACCAGTGATCTCAATGTGCATACATACACCCAATGGCAACTGTTGACCTCCTTGCAGCACACACAGTGTCTGCACAGCCAATCTGTCTTCCTGCAGTTCTTAAAACAGAGTTTTGCAGAGAATCGACGATGACTACCCGTAGTGCTCGAAATCACCTGCTTTCTGAAAAACGAAGGTCGAGACGCGCTCGAAACACGTTTTCGACCCAAAAATGTCGTCCGATAGAACAGTATAGTTGCCCTATAGCTTTACTCCCGTGAAGAAAGCTCCTCAATCAGAGATCGCTTTTGCCGGTGCCTCCTGCAGAGCTCTGAATAGGGTGTAGCTCGCCAACACAAATAGGGAAGAGTGGTTGAAGCTCTTACCCTCGTACCGCTTCCTATGCTTCTCTTGCTTGCAGCTCAGCCCTTAGCATGAACCACGCTCTGATACCATGAAAAGATGCAGGGGAGAAGAGAGCTTGAGCTCTTGCAAGCACATACACTCACAAAACCCTAATAGAGAACACACAAGGTGAGAGGCTGAAATCTTCTTCTTCTTCACTCAACACTCAACACTCAACACACCATATACAAAGATAAGAGTTCTCACCTATGAAAGGTACTCAACCAAATATATAATAGGGTTCTCTATAGTGTGAACCCAACTAAATAAGCTAGCGCTATAACTATGCCAGTCTCTAGAATGGCTGTCACACAGCCTGTCATCCCACTGGCCGCATATCACCCATGATCTCACCAACTATGCCAGTGGTGTAAGTGTGGGGCCTATCCCCCAAGCGGGTCATCAGTGTCCACCGCCTCACTAGATGAGCTCGATATCTCAACACTTCCTACACAGGTCTAGGCTTACCCCACAGTAAAAACAACCTCGTGTATCATTATGCTACCTTTGCCAATTACCACGACCTCTTTGACTCCCCTTGCCTCTAAACCGGCCTCTTCCACGTGTGTGTTGTAGTGAATCCTAGGATGGTTGCTGTTGCTACCGACCATAATTTGGATTACATGTTCAGCCACCACCTTGGCCATGGCCTCAGCCTCTACCTGCAATTGTGTAGAAGGTCTATTGCTCCAAATTGCCTTTGTTTTGTGAATATTGATCTTCACCCAAACTCTTTTCTTCAATGATCAGCATTGACACCAAATCTATAAAGTTGGGAATGTAAATGGATGTCTTGAATGCCTTGTATTGTAGCGCGAGACTATGTAGACATACTTCCACCTTATCATCATCATCAACAGAAACACCAATAGATGCAAGGGATTCCATAATGCCCTTGATCTTCAAGGCATAATCATTCACAAACATATTTTTCTTCTCCACAGTATGAAGCTCATTCTTTAATTCAATCTTTTTTTGCCTTGGTGTTAGTTTTGTATAGCTTTACCAAGGTGTCCCCCATGCCTCCTTGGGTGACTTGGTGTAAGGTTTCCCCTGTCCAAAATAGGGAAAACACATAAGATAGTCTACTAAGTCTTACCTTGGAGAAACTTTCCTACTCATCGACACCTTGACTATACAGAGATTCAAGGATACGTTTCATAGGTAACACCTAGTCCTATCCCGCACAAGGGGAGCATGGTCTTCTAAAAATAAAAGCACCTATAGGGTAATTGATCATAATTTGGGCAACTACTAATCTTGATTCCTAGAGACAATGCTTTTTTCCTCATCCATGCAAGGCACAACCGCTGGCCTAGTCTTCTAGAATAGAGTTGAGTGAAAACCTATTTATCTAGCATAGGGCTTTCACTTAATCTGTTGGAAAGCTACCCGACTAATCGGGTCCACCCGTCCATGATGGTGCCGTCGGGGCATTCCATCCTCCCACTTTCCACCCTACTCACGCGTCAATTTGTTTTCTAATTAATCCTACCACACTGTTTGACATAAATAAACATGTTCCTTAACTAAGGCCCTTTTCACAAGATTCGTTAAAACAGCCTTTTTCCATAGTACAATAATTCCCAAGACAAGATTTATAAAAAAAACGTTTATATATGAATCAATTCCATACAAGCCAAATCGGTCGAACTTTTTTATTATAAAAGTGTTACTTTCATCAAAATTAATTTTTATGCATAAATAGATGCAGAAAAGAATTTTATTATTATAAAAGTGTTACTTTCATTAAAATTGAATTTATGCATAAATATATGCATAAAAGAATTTTTTTTATAAAAACGTTACTTTCATCAAAGTTTGATTTTATGCATAGAAAGATGCATAAAGAAATTTATTTATATTTCAAAAGAGTTATTCTCATTAATTTTGATTTTATGCATAGAAAGATGCATAAAGAAATTTATTTTTATTTCAAAAGAGTTATTCTCATTAATTTGGATTTTATGCATAGAAAGATGCATAAAGAAATTTATTTTTGTTTCAAAAGAGTTATTCTCATTAATTTGGATTTTATACATCGAAAGATGCATAAAAGATTTATTTTTATTTCGAAAGTGTTATTCTCCTTAAAATTGAATTTATGCATAAATAGATGCATAAACAAATTTTTATAAAAGTGTTATTTCCCACTGAAAGTGTTCGTATGCATAAATAGATCAAAAATAAGAATTCTCTTACATTCCATAAATAGATGTGATAAGATGTGATATGAATCACATAGATGAGAAGGAATAGAGGATGGATGTGATGAGGATGAAAGGTAAATAGATGTGATGATATGCGATGTGAATCAGATAGATGGGAATGAATGGATGGATGTGATGAGAATAGAAGTGATGAGAATGAGAGGTAAATAGATGTGATGAGATGGGATGCGAATCAGATAGACGGAATGAATGGATGGATGTGATAAGAATAGAAGTGATGAGAATGAGAGGTAAATAGATGTGATGAGATGGGATGCGAATCAGATAGATGGGAAAGAATGGATGGATGTGATGAGAATAGAAGTAATGGGAATGAGAGGTAAATAGCTGTGATGATATGTGATGCAAATCAGATAGATGGGAATGAATGGATGGATGGATGCGATGAGAATAGGAGTGACGAGAATGTGAGGTGAATAGATGTGATGAGATGTAATGCAAATCAGATAGATGGAAAATAATGGGTGGTGTCAGGACTATGGTCCTACGGAAGTCGAACCCTAGCATAAGTTAATAGCTTTCGGAGTCTCGAGAGTATTATTAGTGCTAGCGGGGTTCAGGGGTTAATGGGCGTTAGGGTTTGGTCGATGTGTGTACACATCTAAGTTAGCACGGCTCTTAAGTAAGATGGGCGGCCGGGCTAGGAGGTGTGGACACAGGCCAGGGTTTTGGTATAAAACCCAACGAGAAACCCTAACTCGTCATTATGTGGTTGGGAGGTGAACCGACTTCCACCCTCTCTTCTTCTCCACGCCTAGGCTATGGCGGCTTGAGGAAGACGCAGCCGTAGAGCGGAGGCGTTACACTGGTATCAGAGCTAGCGGCGACCGGAGTGACCTGCACGAGAAAAAAAGCTCGACGCTGCAGCAAAAGAAACGAGCACCGCCGCCCATACGGTGACCTGCACGAGCGCAGCCTACACGCGACCGTCCACGTGAACAGCCCACAGCGAGCACCGCCGTCCGTACGGCCACCACAGCGGACGCCCAAGGCGGCGACCAAGGCAGACCGGCAGTCCTCGAAGGCGATCGGTGAGCGATCGTTGGCGCGCCGTTGGCGAGCGCGCGAGAATTCTCCCTTACTTGAGTGGCACAAGGGGGAGGCTTCACCATCCAAGGAGTGGGGTTTTGAACCCACAACCTCAAGCTCCAAGGCAAGTGTGCTAGCCACTTCACCTTTTCACTTGTGTTGTTCTTCTCTTCAAAAGAGCTCTACTTATTCTTTCAAGGGAGGACACAAACTACAAGGAAAGTGACACAAACTACAAGGAAAGTGACCTTTTCACCTTCAACTTTCCTTCTTTCAATTTGTGAGAGGAGTTTTCTATGCTCCAAGTTTGGAAGTTTTTGGTGGACGGATCTTCAACGACATGCTACATGCAACACACTTTTTTGCATGCATGTGTTGATTGAAGACTCAAGTGGTGATTTCTTCTCGATTTCCGTGCATGCAAGAGGAATTCTTCTACGACGCTTCAATTGGAGTTCGCTTTTGAAGGTAATCCGTTCTCTATTTGTAAACACGTGCATACCATGGCCTCAGCGGAACCGTCTCATGTTCACTTCGATTTTGAGAATGATATGCATGATGTTAGTGAGGCACACCCTTTGGGTGGTGGTGTGGGTGATTCGCGACAGGCCGTTGCGCCTGATCGGGATGACAACATGACCGATGCCGAAGGGGGTGCGAGTCCAATAGATGATTATGGTTTGGTAGACACGGTAGAGTTTGGGCGTCTCACTTCAAGGGTAGTTGCACTTGAGCGCACTATAACAAATGTCAATACCAATCTCATAAACATGAGCACGCTTTTTACTGAATTTTTGGCACGTTTTGCAAGTGGATCGGCGACAAGTGGAGGGCCTATTCCGATAGTTATGCCTCCTCTTGTTCCAAATCCTATAGTAGAATCTATTGCACCATCTGCAACGCAAGAAGGGGCTATGTTGAAAAACGTGAAGCCGCCTGTGTTTAAGGGAGAGGAGCGCGATCGTAACAAGGATGCGGTCCATACATTTTTACACAAGTGGACGGACTTGCATCGCTTACGCCGCACTCCCGCTGCTGTTATGGTCACTGAGACGAGTCTCACACTTGAAGGTAAAGCCTACAAGTGGTGGATGAGTCTACCTATTGAAACTCGCCCTAAGACTTGGGAGGAGTTTGCGGCAGCATTTAAAAAGGAGTTCTTACCCCAAAACGAGAAAGATCGGAGTTGGACAGCCTGGGATAAGTGCAAGATGGAAGGTCTTACACTTAATCAGTATGTGTCCAAATACCGTGAAGTCATTCTCAAGCTAGATGGTTTGGACGACTTTCAAAAGGTTCGTGGGTTTGTTAGAGGCCTTGATAAAGAATATCAGGCAAAGGTTAAAACCCAATATCCTAAAACTTTGGAAGCGGCTATCCAAAGTGCCCTTATCTTTGATGACACTATGGATAAGAAGGGCATGGATAGACCGGCCAAATTCAATGGCTCGCAATTTAATGCTAATAAGCGTAAACTTGCCAGCAATTCTACTGAAAACACAAAGAAGTCTAAAGGGTCAAGTGGTCCGTTGTCTCCACAAGATTTTGAACGGGCCAAGAAGGAGAAACTATGTTATCATTGCTTAGGTAGTGATCATGAGAAGAAAAATTGTCCACAGTTGCCTCGCAAGAATAAGGATAAGGAGAAGGTCAAGGAGAAGGCTGTACACATGGTGCAAACACTTCCCTTGGATGCTGATCCTAAGTATTCTGCGGTAGAGGTTTCGCACACTGCCGAGATGCATGAGTGTAATCTCACTGCATCTATGTGGCAAGAGACAGTTGGACCACATGATTTGGTCCGTATGCATGGCTCCATTTATGGTCATCGAGTACGTATTCTCATTGATGATGGTGCCACGCACAATTTCTTGAACTATGCATTAGTTAAGAAATTAAAGTTGCCGGAGACAAAGAGTTCTCATCGTTATGTGGTGTCCACCATTCAGGGGGATGATCACGATGTGTGGGATACTCTAGTACGGCAAGTGCCTGTGTTTGTGCAAGAACACACTATGGTTCTTGACTTCCAAGTGATGAATATGTCTCGTGCGGATGTCATCTTAGGACGGGAGTGGTTGTATGGGTTAGGGTCATCCCTCAAAAGGAGTTATGAACATAATACGTTTACGTTTGAGGCCAATGGTAAGCATGTTTTACTTATTGGGGAACGTGATGTACCCCCAACACCACTCATATGTAATGCCGAACTCTCTTTTTTGGAGCATAGTAATCAAATAGAAGAAGTCTATTTTTGTTATTGTGTGTCTCAAACTAGTGGGTTTGATGTGCATGATGTTTCTTCTTCAAATGAATCTTCCTCAGCGATGCCTTCTTTCTCTTTACCTTCTTCTAAAATCTCTTTAAATAATCTTAAGCAACCAGTTAATGCTTTGTCTTTGCAACAACTGTTACAAGAATTTAAAGATATTTTTCCTAATGAATTACCAGAGGGTTTGCCACCCGAACGAGCTTTGCCTCATCGCATTGATGTCGTTCCGGGCACCAAACCAATTAGTAAGCCGTCGTACAGGCTTAGTGCGACTGAAGCAGCTGAGGTGGAACGTCAGCTTGCTGACTACCTTAGTAAGGGCTTCATTCGCCATAGTGCTTCACCATGGGCATCGCCCATTCTTTTGGTGAAGAAAAAGGATGGATCCATGCGTATGTGTGTGGATTATCGCTCCTTGAATGCGGTAACCATTAAGAACAAATACCCGCTACCTAAGATAGATGAGTTGTTTGATCAACTCAACGGTGCGAAGTATTTTTCTAAAATTGATTTACGTTCAGGATATCATCAAGTGCGTATTAACGCTGATGATATAACCAAGACTGCGTTCCGAACTCGCTTTGGACACTATGAGTTTTTGGTTATGCCGTTTGGGCTTACTAATGCCCCGGCAACGTTTATGACGCTTATGGATAGCGTACTAAGGCCGTACTTAGGCAAATTTGTCATTGTCTTTCTTGATGACATTTTGGTCTATAGTTCGACTTTAGAAGAGCATTTGGAACACTTACGAAAAGTTTTTCAGTTACTACGCAAGAATGCACTTTACGCGAAAGAAAGTAAGTGTGAATTTCTCAAGGATAGCATACAATACCTAGGTCATGTAATTTCTGCAGACGGAATTGCTATGGATGCTAGTAAGGTTGATGCTATTATGCGATGGCCAACACCTCGAAGTAAGGAAGAACTTCAAATCTTCTTGGGAATGGCAGGATTTTATCGCAAATATGTGAACGGTTATGCAAAGATTGCCGCTCCCATGACTGATCAATTGAAAGGTGCGGCAATTACCTTTCAATGGCGTGAGGAGCAACAACGTAGCTTTGATAAGCTTAAAGTTGCTTTGGCTACAGCTCCCATCTTGGCAATTGTGGATCCTCAAAAACCATTTGTGATTGAAACGGATGCCAGTGCTAAGGCAGTGGGTGCGGTTCTCATTCAAGATGGTCATCCTGTTGCCTATGAGAGCAAGAAGCTCAATCGTGCTCAACAAAACTACTCAGCTTATGAGCGTGAGCTCTTTGCCATCATATATGCCTTACGAAAATGGCGACATTACTTATATGGTGCGCAATTCGAGCTTGTTTTTTATCACGAAAGCATAAAGTGGTTTATGAACCAAACAGATTTGCAGGGTCGAAAGGCCAGATGGGCTGAGATCCTTCAGGAGTATGATTGCAAGCTACGCTATCGCAAAGGGCGTTACAATATTGTAGCTGATGCTTTGAGTCGTATGCCGGAGATTAATTCGCTGCTATTCACAGAGTTGAAAAGCGAATTGTTAGAATCTTTACGAGGCAAATGCAAGCAGGATTCAACATACTCAAAGGTGTGGAATCATGTTCAAATGAGGGGTCCCTCTCACTCAAACGGTAGTGTTTCCAGTTCTTCCACACATGGTTCTTCTTTATCACAAGATGAACTACAGCGATGGAAAAACTTTTCCATCGATGATGGATACTTACTCCACAAGGGGAGAGTTTGTGTTCCATTGGACTTAGACACTAGGCGCCAAATTCTTTTTGAGTGTCATGATAGTCCAAGTGCAGGTCATGCGGGCATTCGCAAAACGTATGCTCTCGTAAGAAAGCATTTCTATTGGCCTGGACTTCACAAGGATGTTACTGACTATGTTCTGCAGTGTCAGAAGTGTCAAGTGAACAAAGCAGAACGTCTTAAAGCTGGCGGGTTACTGCATCCATTAGAGATTCCTGACGGCAAGTGGGAAAGTATATCTATGGATTTTATAACGGGCTTGCCCACAACGAATCGTGGACATGATGCCATTTGGGTAATCGTGGATCGATTAACCAAGCTTTGTCGGTTTGTGCCTACTAAGAAAACAGTTACAACTCCAGAATTGGGACGCCTTTTCGTGGAGAATGTTTACCGACTTTATGGCTTACCATCCAATATTGTCAGTGATCGCGATCGCAAGTTTAACAGCCATTTTTGGCGAGCAGTATTCAGTAAGTTGGGTACTATGTTGAACCTTAGTACAGCTGATCATCCGCAGACAGATGGTCAGACTGAACGGGTTAATCAAGTGCTGGAAGATATGCTTCGGGCATATGTCAGCAAAAAACAATCTGATTGGGAGTCTTATTTGCCTATTCTTGAGTTTGCTTACAATAGTGCAAAGCATGTCTCGACAGGCTTTAGCCCTTTCATGTTGATGTATGGTTTTCAGCCACGTTCACCAGTGTCGGTGGGACTGGCGAATGAGAAAATCAGTCAGGTTAAGGATTTTATCCAAGACCATATGGATATGTTGCGCCTTGCACGATTAAATGTTCGTCAAGCACAAGATCGTTACAAGAAGTTTGCGGACCAGAAACGTAGGCCACTTCACTTTCAAGAAGGTGATTGGGTGTTTCTGAAGGTACCAGAAAACTCCACCAGTTTAAAAACGGGTCCCGTACCAAAATTGTCGCCCCGATTTTGTGGACCATTTAAGATACTCAAGAAGGTGGGCCCAGTAGCCTATAAACTTGAGTTACCAGCACATTCCAAGGTTCATCCCATCTTTCACATAAGCCGTTTGAGGAAACGCCTTATGGGTCATGAAAGCCCAGTGGATGATTCTTTCTTGGTAGAATATGTGGAACCCCCAATACTGCCTCATGAACCAGAAAGAGTATTGGATTATCACATGTTACGTACTCGCCACCAAGTTCGGAAACAAGCTCTTATCAAGTGGAAGGACCGTCCAGAGGAAGGCTCCACTTGGGAAAACATTAGTGTGATGAGGAAACATTTCCCCACTTTTGTTTTCGAGGACGAAAACTCTTTTCGAAGGGGGGAGTAATGTCAGGACTATGGTCCTACGGAAGTCGAACCCTAGCATAAGTTAATAGCTTTCGGAGTCTCGAGAGTATTATTAGTGCTAGCGGGGTTCAGGGGTTAATGGGCGTTAGGGTTTGGTCGATGTGTGTACACATCTAAGTTAGCACGGCTCTTAAGTAAGATGGGCGGCCGGGCTAGGAGGTGTGGACACAGGCCAGGGTTTTGGTATAAAACCCAACGAGAAACCCTAACTCGTCATTATGTGGTTGGGAGGTGAACCGACTTCCACCCTCTCTTCTTCTCCACGCCTAGGCTATGGCGGCTTGAGGAAGACGCAGCCGTAGCGGAGGCGTTACAGGTGGATGGATGTGATGAGAATGAAAGTGATGAGAATGAAAGGTAATTAGATGTGATGAGAATAGAAGTGATGAGAATGAAAGGTAATTAGATGTGATGAGAATAGAAGTGATGAGAATGAAAGGTAATTAGATGTGATGATATGTGATGCGAATCAGATAAATGTAAATGAATAGATGAGATGTGATGTCATGTGAATCATGATGTAAATGAATGATATAGAAAGTGAATGAATGTGATAACATGTTAATCAGGATGTGAATGAACGATAAGGGATGTGAATGAATGTGTTAGCATGTGAATCGGGATGTGAATGAATGAGAAGTGATGTGAAATGGAAGTGATAAGATGCGATGTAAAGTTAATGTATGTGAAGTGATGAGATATATGGGTAAATGCAAGTAGATGTGATCTGATGAGGATAAATGAGGAAATAAGTGATGAGATAGAAAAAGATGTGATTAGATGAGAATGGGAATACTTATGAAATGAATGTGGATTGATGTGGATGGATGAGTGGATAATGTGGATTGATGTGGATGATGTGGATGGATGTATGGATGATGTGGATTGATGTGTGGGTAATGTGGATTGATGTACGGATTGATGAGGTTGGATGTATGAAAGATGTGGATGGATGTGTGGATAATGTGGATTGATGTGGGTGGATGAGTGGATAATGTGGATTGATGTGGATGGATGTATGGATGATATGGATTGACATGTGGATTGATGTGGATGGATGTATGGAAGATGTGGATGGATGTGTGGATAATGTGGATTGATGTATGGATGATGTGGATTGGTGTGGATGATGTGGATGGATGTATGGATGATGTGGATTGATGTGTGGATGATGAAATTGGATGTGATTTGATGTGGGAATGATGTGATGTGATGGGGATCGATGAAGAAGAAAAAATTGTGGGAAGATGAGAAAAGATGGGGACTAATGTGAAAGGATGTGGAGTGATGAGAAAAAATGGAAATATTGTTGAAATTGTATTTATATGTGAATTTTTTTTTAAAATGGCTGTTTTATGTAAAGAATGCTAGGGAAGCATTTTGACCATCTTGTGAATGAGGTCGTGGAGACCCATCTGTTAAAGTTGCAATTGCTGAACGGAGAGTCAACGGAGGACGTCTCGCGTAGCAAGGTCGGCCGAGGACTTGAGGTCGTGGAGACCCATCTGTTAAAGTTGCAATTTGCTAAACGGAGAGTCAACGGAGGACATCTCGCGTAGCAAGGTCGGCCGAGGACTTGACTAGCCTTGGTTTGATTTAAATGGTGAGCTTCCGGTACAGTGGATGAGGGACCAAGGAAGCGGCCTATGAGTGAAGCACTAGGTGACCTGCGAGAAGGATCCTAGAGGGTGCTGACCATACGGTGCTCGGGCTCTGGGTCGCGGAAGATACCCACATGTACGTCGGGGAAGATATTTGAACAAGGAGTAAGAGTTGTTTTTTGAATTCGGACATGGATCTGGTTAGTTGACCTTACTGGTCCTCAACGAATGAGTCCATGGCTAGGGAAGTTTTTCCGGGATTTGGAAGAACTGATGGTGGGGATAGGGACCTCACACTTTTCGCACATACATATGAGCTTTTGGAGAACCCCACTACATATAGGTGCATAGTGGGTAGCTTGATCAATCTACATGATCATTACTAGGCCAAACTTGAGTTATGCTATTGGACTTGTGAGCCAGTTTATGCAGGGGACCCTAGGAAGCCATACTTGGATGCGGCTAGATGGATTCTCAAGTACATAAAGTCCACAATTCATTATGAGCTTTTCTACGATGTTGGTATAGAGATGCATCTACATGGGTGTATAGATGCTGATTGGACTAGTAATGTTGCAGATAGGAGATATACCAGTGGCTTTATGTTCTCATTTGGGAGTGCTACGATGAGTTGGAGTAGTAAGAAGCAACCAACAGTTGCCTTGTCGAGTATAGAGGTAGAGTATAGGGGTGCTGCTATGGCAGCTTGTGAAATGGATAGGGAAATTTTCACTTATTGTGACAACATGAGTAGCATACGGTTGGCTAGTAACCTAGTATACCATGTTAGAATAAACTACATTGAGGTGCACTATCACTTTGTGAGGGAGAAGGTTCTAGCAAGTGATGTAATCCTAGTATATGTCAGCATAGAGGATCAGGTGGTTGACATCATCATGAAGGCATTGGGCATAGAGAAGCTCCACAAGTTTAGCAGCTTACTTGGAGTGTAGTGTGTGGAGTTGAGCTTTAGGGGGAGTGTTGAGATATTGAGCTCAACTAGTGCTACGATGGACATTGATGATCCACCTAGGTGATAGCTTCCACACTTATGTCGCTGTCACACAGTTGGTGTGATTATGATTGCTATGCCACCATTGGATGACAAGCTATGTGAAAACCACTTTGAAGTACCAGAGTTATGGCATAGTTATAGAGCGAGCTCATATGGTCAGGTTCACACTATAGACCAACCACTTTGTATGTTGTAGGAGACTAGTTTCCCTTTATGTATGTACTCTTATCTTTTAGTTATATGGTTGTAGAGAAGAGAAGAAGATAGAAGAAAATTCAGCCATCTATCTCTCTCTTGTGTCTTGCATTCTCTTGTGTGTGTGTGTGTGTGTGTGTGTGTGTTTGCTTGCAAGGAACTCAAGCTCTCTCTCTCTCTCCCCCACATTCTCTTTATTGTGGACTATAATGCAATTGATGTGGAAGAAGTCCAACAAAAGCTCAATGATGTCAGAATTGGCCAAAAAGGATATGGAAAAATCTTCAAGGTTATAGAAAAGAAGTTTAAGAATAGTAGGGTGAAGGGAAATATCTTAGTCAAACCCTTTTATGTAAGGGAAGAAAGAGTTAGGCTAAACAAAAAGATTAAAGAGATTTTGGGTAAGCCTTATCATATTAGTGTTGAGTTTACTATGATAGAAACAAAGAAAAAATCATGTATCATGACAAAACAATATATTTTTTGATCTAAAGTCCATACATGAAGCCATGGTTTGATTCTTTAATGTAACTCTTGAAGAAGCTTAAGGAGTTCTCAAGTTTGTCATAAAACTAGATGAATGTGAGGTTGTCAAGTAGAAGAAAATAAAAAGGGTAACAATAACTCTTTTTAATAGAGGTTTGAATCCATAAATGGACTGCTTTGATCCATGTTACTTCAATGTTCAGTCAGAAAACAACATCTAGTGACTAGGTTCATTTGGGGTAACATCCCAAAAGTTTTTAAGCTTTATTACAAGTTGCAGTGATTGTTTCTACGTAAATTATTGGTATTTATTCAGATCAAATCAAAGGATTATGAAAATTTGAGTTGGGTTTTCAACCATACATATATCCCTACAATTATTGGTAGAGAAAGGTGAAATGTTAGCATGTAGATGGTATGGGAGACTATCGTGTTGAATGGCACATGGCAGTAGTAGGTGAACCTCAAAACTTTGAAATATATGTTAAACATAGCAAAAGGTGCCTATGCAAAGGTGAAATGCTATTGGATGTAGATGGTATGGAAGACTATCGTGTTGAATGGCACATGGCAGGTGAGCCTCAAAACTTTGAAATATATGTTAAACATAGCAAAAGGTGCCTATGCAAAGTCACCATGTATTTATTGTCTGGAAAGTGCAAAGATTATTGGAAAACATTTCTGGAAATAGAAACCAAATAGAGACAAAGTGGATTTTAAGTTTAATGTGGTGCTTCCCATTCCTTTGGAAAGAGTACATGTGTTCACTCTTCACACCCTTTGAAGGATAGTTAAGAGGTGTTGAAATATGCACCAAACACATCCCTAGAAGGATGGTGCCAAATGGACCATGTACATATGAAAGGGACCAAATCACTTAGCTTTTGGGTGAAGGAGAGAGGTTTTTTTTGGGTGAAGCTTCTCTAGCACGTAGTTTTGTGTCTAACCACTTGTTTTGAAGAAACCACTAGGTGGTATTGAGTTGTAAGAAATCTATAAAAGGGCACTTGCCTATGAAGTAATCAATTAACCATTTTGCCCAACATTGTTATCTCTTTTGTGTGTATACATAATTTTACACTATTCTTCTTTATCATGTGTTTTAACCTAGCACTAGTATTTGATCCACCATAGCCAACTTGAACATGGATTTCAATATTCAACATGGAATCAGAGTAGGTTTCTTTCCTCGCCTTGCTCTTCTTGAAAGATCCTTGCCCCCTCCATGCAACAAATTCAAGGGAGCTAACTGCGGAAGTAGCACTTCTTGCATAGGGTAGAGCCTCTCACTTGGGGCCTTGCCCACGGATATCCAGATGAGACTAATCCGTTGGTTCTTCCAAAACCAAACTCGAAAAAAGTTCCCTCACCCAGCAGACGTAGGCGATTCCTTGGGGATATTTTATTTTAACATAGTCAAGAGTTCACTAACCAAACTGATCTGACCCTACCCATAAGTCTCATGGTCAGATCAAGGAAGAGACTTGCACTTGGATCATAGAGTCCAATGCTTTTTTCCTCATCAAGAGGCACAACCGTTGATTCTTTTCCATAGAACAAGGGTTATCCGGGATTTACTTCAACTATGGTAATTTTAACAGAATTGAGTCTCATTTTAGGGATCCATCAGTCCAGCCTAACCCCATCCACCAATCCCATGGGTTAGTGAACCACCCAACTAGTATAGTGATAGGATCCATTTAGAAATTTGGTTATGTTTTGCCTCGGGTACCAGGGAAAAGAGTTCCCAATCCCCCTAGCCAGTGCTTCAAACAAACTTAAAGATAGTCACACCACTTATACACCCAATATGAAATTGCTTGAGATTTAACTGTCTTTAAAACAATCTTTTAATGAAACTATAGTATCACTGATCATAATCCTCCAAAATATCTAGCTTGAACTCCAATTTACAATCATTTCTTCATCGGTGTACCTATGGCATTATTGGCAACCAGAACGCTCACCACCTGTTCACTCAGGGGCCTTTTCAATAGTTCCTAGCTCATAGTACCCGAAAATGTAATCACATAAGATCCTCTCCCACTTGAAAAACACGAGATGTCCTCATCTTGCAAACTGGAGGTAATCATGCATCGGTTTGGCTTCTTTCTCCCAGGTGGCGTCTTCAAAAGGACAGAACTTCCATTTGACTAATAATTCTCTCAGAATTCTATTCCTGAGAACCTTCTCTTGAACATCAAGGATTTCTTCAGGTTGGAGTTCCATCTGCCCTTGGGTTGAAGAAGTTAAGAGTTCATCATCTTTCTTAAGTAGGCTGACATGAAGTACATTATGTACTTTGAGATGAGGAGGCAGAAGAAGTTCATAGGCTAAGTTACCTACTTTCTTTGTTGTAATCAGATATGGCCCACAGTATTTGGGGGATAACTTCTCAAGAGATAGATAACTTCTTGTACTTCTCAAGATATAGAGAACTTCTTTTGGGGCATACTCGAATGAAGACAATATCTGCTTCTTCGAATTTTTTACCTGACCTCTTCTTATCTGCATACTGCTTCTGTCTATCCTAGGCAGCTTTTATATCCTTGCGGATTGACTACATCTACTGTTCCATGTCATCAAGCATCTATCTGGACATCTCAACCCTAATCAATGGGTCGGACCAAGTTAATGGTGTTAGGCAGTCTTGTCCATAGAGAGCTTTGCAAGGGCTCATCCCAATACTTCAGTGATAAGATGCATTGTAGGCAAATTCGACTAGGTGCAGATAGCTTAGCCACTTCTTGGGTTCCCTGCACAGCATGACCAAAGTATATCTTCGATTACTTGGTTCACCCTTTCTATTTAACCATTGGTCTGGAGGTGGTAAGCTGTGTTGAGATCCAAGAAAGTTCCTATTGCTTTGAAGAATGCAGTCCAGAATCTTGACGTGAATTTGGGATCTCGATCACTTACTATTCTCCTGGGTAGGCCATGCAATCTGAAGATTTCATTGAGGAACACTCTGGCCACATCCACTGCTGTAGTGTAGGTTTCTTTTACTAGAATCAACAACTTTGGTTAGTCTGTCAACTACCACGAAGATGGAGTTGTAACCTGATCGCACTGAAGGCTTCTCTCTTGCTTCATTAATCAATGGATTTGACACCACTGTGATTGCAAGCAAGGAGGCTTTTTGGTTGAGGGCATCTGCTACCACATTTTCTTTGCTTGGGCAGTACTTGATTTCAAAATCAAATTCTTGCAGGGTCTGCATCCACCTTCTTTGGTGCATGTTGAGATCCTTCTAAGTGAAGATCCACTTTAAGCTCTGGTGATCCGTCATCAAAGTGAATCTTTGACCCAATAGGTAATGTCTCCACAACTTCAGGGCATAGACTACTGAAAGCAGTTGTAGGTCATGGATAGCATAATTTTGCTCATGCGTTCTGAGTTTTTCGAATTCATAGGCCACTACATGAGCTTCCTGCATGAGCGCACCTCCCAGGGCAAAACCACTGGCATCAGTTTACTACCTCAAAGGGTAGAGAGAAATTTGGCAACTTCAGAATGGGATTGGTTATTACCAAGGCGGTCTTTAGCTTATTAAAAGCGCTCTGACACCTAGCAGACCATTGAAACGGGGTATTCTTCTTGAGAAGATTAGTCAGGGGGAAGCTATGAGAGTATACTTATGTATAAAAATTCTATACCAACCATTTAATCCCAAGAATCCCCTGACTTCTTTCACTGTCTTTGGTTCAGGCCAATCTATGGCTGCTTGAACTTTTGCGGAATCTAGAGAAATTTCGTCTTTGGATACCAAAAAGCCCAAGTATTCAACATGGTGGACATAGAAAGTGCATTTGCTCTTTTTTGCAAAGAGTTAGTGCTTCCTTAGAATTTCAAGAACTTTACAGACGTGAGCTTCATGGTCAGCTACATTCTTTGAGTAAATCAGAATATCATCAAAGAAAACAAGAACAAAATTATCCAAGTATTCTCTGAGAATTTCTTGTATTAGGCGATTGAATGTAGCTGGGGCATTTGTCAATCCAAATGGCATGATAGTAAATTCATAGTACCCATAGCGAGTATTGATGGCTGTCTTTGGAATATCTTGATCATTAGTCCTGATCCGGTAATACCCTGATTTGAGATCTATCTTTGTGAAGATCTGGGCTCCATTTAGCCTGTCCAAAAGCTCATCAATTCTGGGGATAGGATACTTATTCTTAACTGTCAGCAGATGATTGAGACTTCTGTAATCCACACAGAGTCTTAACATTCCATCCTTCTTTTTGTGAAACAGAACTGGCGCTCCCCAAGGTGAAACACTGGGTCTTACAAACCCTTGTTCTAATAGTTGCCTAAGTTGTTCCTTGAGTTCAATGGCTTCAGGGGGACTGGCATTTATATGTGTGCTGGGCTCTTGGCTGAGCTCCGAGGGTCAATTCTATCTCATGATCTACTTCCCAAATCAGAGGCATCTCAGCTACCTCTGCTCGGAATAAATGATCATACTCACTTAACATTTTTGGTTCTTTAGCCTTTAACTTTGTGTCTACCGGATTCATTTTGACAACATAAATGAGCTGCTTCTTTCTAAGCCCTTTCAGTAACCTAGAAGCTTTTACTAATTACAGATCTGGGGATCCGAAATATCCAATTCCTTGAACTTTGTGTCTACCGGATTCATTTTGACAACATAAATGAGCTGCTTCTTTCTAAGCCCTTTCAGTAACCTAGAAGCTTTTACTAGATCTGGGGATCCGAAATATCCAATTCCTTGAACTTTGTTCCAGTGAAGGTCACAGAAGGAAATGGTTCCATTGTGATAGTGAATGTCAGCTTGATTTTTGTGGAGCCAATCCATTCCAAGGATTTTGTTGAAAACTCCCAAAGGTAAGACTCTGAACTAGCAGTCAATTACATTCCCATCTAGATTAAACTGAATACGGTCTGTCTCATGGTGAGTGAAAAGAATCTTCCCACTGGCCAATTCAACTTGCATAGGTTTCCCTGATTTCTGTTCTAAGACTAGCTTATGAAAGCATCCTGGGGAAATAAATGAATGATTACTGCTGCTTGAATCAATCAAAAGCTTAAATGGCTTACCCTTATACTCAGCTGGAGCAAGGATGACAGAGAATTGACGATTTGGCCCTTGGTTTTCAATCACGGCATAAATATGACCTTTTTCCTCTTCCACTACTTCGCCTGTCGTAACTGCTCTGGCTGCTGTGCAGATTCGAGCGAAACTCTTTCTCTTTGGCTACCCCAATTTTGGGAGGGAGTTCTGAGATTACTTTGAATAGAGGTAGATGGTTGAGCTAGAGTCCTCCTGGGATTGCCCTGATTTTGGCAAGATGCACCCTGATTTGACTAATACGAAGAGGCTGGTCTCTGCACTCTGGGTCCTTGACTTCCCTGTCCTCTTGATATGGCAGGAGTCGGGTAATCTTTAAGCTAGTGACCAAAACCTAGACACCCAAAATACCTGTTCTCACTTCTAAGCTTATCCCTCTGAATCTTGAAAGAGGTGGGGCTCGTGAGAAAGTGTTTTAGGGGAAGGGTCTTCCTTCACTTTTGAATTTCCCAACATCTTGATTCTGATTAGGGCCTTGCTTTCCTGGCGGTGGAAAGTTTGAAGCACTTCCCCGGGTTTGGAACCTTTTAAAGTTTGAGGGTGTAGTCTTCGGTGGAACCTTAACAACAAATGCTTTGGCAAAGTCCTTTGCCATTCTGACTGCTTCTGCCATTGAGACTAGTTTGGCATTTTTCACTAAAGTGTCCAATGGCTCGTTCATCTCTCGAATGAATCTGGCCAGCTGCTCTTCATCCAAAAGTGGAGAATATTTAAGGAGAAGGGCAAATTCCTGATGGTATTCTTTACTCGTCTGGCTATCCTGCTTCAGTTTTAAGAACTCATTCATTTTGGTTTCCACCAGGAAGCCCAGAGGACAGAACCTCTTCTTGAGGTAAGCTTTAAGATCTGACCATGTCTGGGTATTTCAATCGAGACGGTTTGTCTCGCAATGGTTCCTCCATGAGACCCTGGCCGTTTCCACAATTTTCAATTTGGCGGGAGCATCTTGCTCTTCTCGTTATAACCGGTTACATCAAAATACTCTTCCATTGCCTCGATCCATTTTTCCACTACTTCTCCTAACTGTTCTCCTTCACCCTTGAAGGGACCAGGTTGGGATCCGTGCAGGGCTTTACGAATGTCCGGATCTAACTCTTCATTCATCGATAAGAGAATCCGACTGCCTACCCCACAGGCCGCGCGCCTCATGATTCTGACACAAAACAATATTTTTGTCAACTTAACTTTGTCATCAGATTTATGACAATTTAATTTTTGAGATTTATTTCTTAAACAATTAAATACTCCATCATAATTCTTGAAAACAAGATTCACTCTGATAATTTTATTAACCAATATTCACAACCACGAAA
This sequence comes from Cibotium barometz, assembly GCF_041138505.1. Taxonomy (NCBI): domain Eukaryota; kingdom Viridiplantae; phylum Streptophyta; class Polypodiopsida; order Cyatheales; family Cibotiaceae; genus Cibotium; species Cibotium barometz. The sequence goes on along the minus strand of NC_141071.1, from coordinate 55,770,433 downwards.
ACAATTTAGAATCTTTTGCAAAATATCATTTATTATCAAAAGTTTTTGATATATACATAGACCGTCTCGGCTCCAAAAGTCACTGCCTTAATCGAGTATGCATAAAAAGTCGATACTGCAATGGAGACATGCTATGATATACACGATTCATCGCTGATAATGGTGCTGTAATTCTTCTCCTAGGAATAAAGCAGCTAAGAAGTCTAAAAATGCGGCAAGAAATTCTAAAATTCCGGGGTGAGTTATTATAGAGTTGTACATAATGAACAACTCCTAGCCTTATCAAGCTCATGGTGGCTAGCAAGATATTCTTTCTGAGTCTCTGTCGTTGATTGGTATTGACGTGAATACTTCACCCTTTAGAGAACCACATAAGCTGACGTTGCTCTACTGGATCAAGAAAGTATAGATCCTCAAAGTGACGAGTGAGTCTCAATCTGCTTCCTCGGGTTGTAGCGGAGTTGATGAGATTTTCAAAGGAAAAGGCGATCATATCCTGACTCTGGGAGAGTCCAAGAATGCTAGACAGATTTACGGTATCCATCTAAAAATCCAGTTCAATTTATGATTTTTCAATTTATGAAGTTCATTTCAAACATAATCATAACAAGTGAAAACATTATTTCCCAGATTTACTTTAAAATTTTAGGCAATTTTATGCAGGATAGATTCTTTGGCCCTATTGCTACTCAGGAGTTGAACCAAGTTCAAGGGTACAGCCTGGATGAAGGAATTATGTATTATAATAGCAAGCTATGCATTCCCAATGATGAGGGAACTAAGGGTCAAATTTTGAATGAAGCCCATGATAGCCTTAGAGCAAGACATCTAGGTTTCATCAAGACCTACATGTCTGTAAAGAAAAGCTTCTTTTGGCCTGGACTAAAAAAGGATGTACTTAATCATGTACGTCAATGCCTGATATGTCAAAAGGCCAAAGCCGTGAGAGTAAAAATGCCTGGGAAGTTACATCCATTAGACATCCCCCAGATGAAGTGGGAATGTATTAGTATGGATTTTATTACTGGATCAAGCCAGTTCCTATGGCCGAAGCAATGCAGATGGCGAAGGATTTTGCCAAGGCCTTTGTTGTCAAGATCCAGCCCGCTAAAGCCAGCACCCTTGTCTTTCAAAAGATTCCAAACCCCGAGAAGTGCTTCTAGCTTTCCACCTCCTAAGAGATAGCAAGGTCCTAATAAACCCAAGATACGGGAAGTTTCAAAATGGAAGGAAGGCCTTTTCCTCGGAACACATTCTCTAAAACTCCGGCTCTTTCCATGATGCAGAAGGAAGAGCTTAGAAGTGAGAACAAATGTTTTGGCCTCTCAAGGTTTTGGGCAACAGCTGAAGGGCTGCCCAACTCCTTCTATGTCAGTGGGCTAGGGAAGCCAAGGTCCTAGAGTGCCAAGACCGACCCCTTCGTATATCAGTTTAATCAAGGTCCCTCTCGCCACCAAAGTCAAGGAAACTGTAAGATTCCTCCCTCTAGCTTTTGAGGTTTAAAGGTGTGAGAACCTCCCCTTCTGTTCTTGTAATTATTCCCCTCTCTGAAATAGAAGAAAGATATTGTTTTACCCTATTTTGGCCTAGAGAGAGATAATCTAAAATTTAGATATCTTTGGATATAAAAATCCTCCTAATGTCTAAAATGGATTCCCTTGAATCGGAAGTTCAAAATAAACTTTCCAATGTGCATTAGGAATTAATAAAAAATGTGTATAAGGGACCTTAGCCTAAGGGTCTACATTTTCAAAAAAATTTGGATTATGGTCCAATTAAGGTTCCAGTGGGCCAGTTGAATTAATCCAAGTGTAAGGTTTATTAGTTAAAAATTAAGAGATATTACTAAAAAATGAGTTATTTTGGAATAATGATGCATTTTTTACACCTTGGAAAGAAAAGGGGGACCTTTGAGGTAGGTGCCTTTTTCACATGTGTGTGGAAGGTCTTTTTAATTCAAAAAATGGTGATATTTTTATCTCTCCTCTCTCCTAGATCAAACAAAAAAAAAGGGAACCAAACAAGTCCAAATCTTGTCCAAATTGAGTCAATCTGAACCTAGAAAATTATAGAACCCAGTTGGGGACTTGGTTAGTGGCGTCCCTCACCTATAAATAGACCCTCATTTCTTTGTATTTTCATATTGGAGCTATACCATGCCAGTATTATATTAAAATAATCATATTTTTTATTATCCCTTAAATTTTCCTCCCTTGGGAGCTTGGAGCTTCTCTCTCTCTACAACAACTCTTGGAGTTGCTCTTCTTCTCTTAGTGGACAAATTGATAGGTCGGGGGCTTCACTGCTAATAGAGAATCAAGCCAAGCTTGGAGGTCAAATTAATTTTTATGGTTTTTTCCAATTTTCTCAACAATGACTTTCTTCTTCTCAACCCCTCTCAAGCTTGAGAAGCTTTCTAAATGATTGTTTTAATTCAAATCAAGCTTTCCCTAAAAGTCTTAATGTTTAATTTAAGAGAAAGTTAATCTTTATGCTTATTTGTAATGCTTTCTTTAAGTAAATCTCTCTCTCTAAAAGAATAGCCATCTTTATGGCTAAACCCCTTGGAAAAGGATGCTTCTCAATGATAGTCTCTTAATTCAAAGCTAAACTCTAGGCTTGATGAGCTAGAGAGTAAGAAAATGATATTTTCATGATTTTGTGCTATTAAATGGTAAAAGAGGTATTTTTTATAATTCAAATTATGAGTATTTATCAAAAGTGAAATTTTGAGTATTATTATTTTTATTGGGAAATATGGGTAGAATTGATTTTTGTAAATCCCATGAATCTTTTATTCAAAAAGAAGAATATTGAATATATCTTACTTGAGAAATTTGAGAAAGAATGTGAAAATATCCCATCGAGAAAACTTGGATAATTCTTATTCGGAAAAAGAGAATTTGGAATCCCAAGGAGGATCGAGGATCCAATGAGTAAATGGAAGTTTAGAATTAATTCTCATTAATTTAAGGAATGAAAATACATTATATAAATGCTCTTTCTGAGTTTTTACTATTCAATTTTGATAAGGTATATTTTCCCTTTTTAAACCCTCAACAAAACTCTAATACGTAGATTCAATGGGATCGCGAAAAAGTACCTTTAACTAGACCAAGCAATTGGCAGAAACTTAGAAAAGTACCTTTAACTAGACCAAGCAATTGGCAGAAACTTAGAAAAGTCCTATCAGTATCGAAAGTTAAAAACAATACTAAAAGTGGATGTGATAAGATGTGAATGTGATGTGATGAGATGTGAGTGGATGTGATGAGATGTGGATGAGATGAGATGTTATGTGATGTAGATGGATGAGAATGAGATGTGATGTGATAGATGTACATGTGAATGAATGGATGGATGTGGATAGAGGTGAATGTGAATGAATGGATGGATGTGGATAGATGTGAATGTGAATGAATGATTGGATGCGGATGAATGTGATGAGATGTGAATGGATGTGGTGTGATATGGATAGATGTGAATGGGACGTAATGTGGATGGAATGAATGTGATGTGATATGGATGGATGTGAACGAGATGTGATAAGATGAGGATGGATGTGACAAGATGTGATTGAATGTGGGATGCGAATGGGTGTGATGGATGTGAATGGGTGTAGTGGATTGTAATGAGATGTGAATGGATGTGATGTGTTTTGGATTTGGTTAGATATGAATGGATGAGATATGATGTGGGTAGATGAGATATGATGTGGGTAGATAAGATGTGAAGTGATGTGGACCTGGGTAGATGTGAATGGATGTGAAGTGATGTAAATAGATGTGAACGTGATGTGGGTAGATGAGATGTGATGTGATGTGGACCTGGGTAGATGTGAATGGATATGAAGTGATGTAAATAGATGTGAACGTGATGTGATGATATGTGGATGTGATGTTGATATGAATGAATGTAGATAGATGTGATGTGATATAAATGGATGAGATGTGATGTGGATGGATGTGACGTGATGTAATGAGGATAGATGTGATGAGATGTGATTGGATGAGAATGGATGAAGGAAGATGGGAATACATATGACTGGATGTGGAATAAGCAATGTGAATTGATGTAGAAGAATATTGAATAACTCGAAATGATGTGGAACAATGTGGAAAGATGAGAGTTCATTAGAAACTATATTTATGAAACCTGTTTTTAAATGACTGCTTTATGTCAAGAATGCTAGGAGGGTTGTTGCAAGATCAGGGTGTCCAGTTTTATCCAGTTTATGCTGGATTGGGACAATGCTTGGAGAGCAAATTTTGGGGGGCAAGGTACTTTAAATGAGATCAAGCAAATAAAATACAGTACGCTTGCCCTTAAATTAACCCAATATAACTTAAATTAATATAAATTACTCTAATTAATCAAAAATAATCAAAAATATGATGAAATAATAAACAAATGATCTTTCCATACTTAGAGTGATCCAATTTATTTTTCCATAGATGCACCATTACTAGTACACTAGTCCCTATAGGTTTTAGATGATTCACATCAAAAATGTAATTTTACTAATTAGATTGTTAATATTTACAGGCCTTCTAACAGTCTGGAAGAATTTTGAAAAAGAGATCATTAAAAATCCAACCATTGGATTTGTAATTTTTACTAACCACCACATTCTACTAATGTCTCAGTATCTACCCACTCTTTTGATCTACAAGATTGAGGATTTTAACTGGTAGCTATTGTGGGTACAAAAAGTGGCGTATATTATAACACTTTAAAGAACTTGAAATATTTAAAGAAAATAGACAAATATCTTAAAATTTTCTCAAAAAATCAAGTTAAGCTCCATATTATGTGAAGATCTAAGGTACAAAGTGGGAATCTCATATGAGTTTATATGTAAAAGATATTAGCATTTTATGGAATCAGTTCAAATTTGGGACAGGGTGTATACATTTTAGCATTTTATGGAATCAGTTCAAATTTGGGACAGGGTGTATACATTGACTTTGTACCTAAGAAAATGAGGACTTTTGACTATCTAATGCTTAATCAAATTATGCAACTATATTTCCAACTTTGAATATGATGTTCCAACCAAAGAACTTAAAACGAAATTCCTTCATTTACTAGGAGAGATTAGCCACTAAAGGTAAACAAATGCCTGTTTTTTTACTGTTTACAGGGTGCCTGAGTGGACAAAACTGGGCACCCTGACCTTGCAACCACCCAAGAAAGCATTTTGACCATCTTGTTGTGAATGAGGTTGTTGAGACCTAAGCGATAAATTTACAACAATTGACGGAGAGTCAATGGAAGGCGTCTTGCGTAGCAAGGTCGGCCGAAGCTTTCGGTACGGTGGATTAGGGACTAAGGAAGCGGCCTCGGTTCGATTTAAATAAAATGGTGAGCTTCTGGTATGGTGAATGAGGGACTAAGGAAGCGGCCTATGAGTGAAGAGCTAGGTGACCTGCTGTGCGAAGGAGCTTAGAGGGTGTTGACCATATGGTGCTCGGGCTCTAGGTTGCTGAAGATACCCACGCGTGCATCGGGGAAGAAACTGGAACAAGGAGTTAGAGTTGTTTTCTGAACTCGGGCATGGACCTAGTTGATTGGCCTTGCTAGTCCTCAATGGATGAGTCCATGGCTCTTTTATATGGATCTGTTGGTTGATCTTGATGATCTTCAATGGAGAGTCCATCTGGATTTTCTTAAGTGAAAATATTTTTGGGTACTATGAGCTAGGAACTATTGAAAAGGCCCCTGAGTGAACAGGTGGTGAGCGTTCTGGTTACCAATGATGCCATAGATACACCGATAAAAGAATGATTGCAAATTGGAATTCAAGCTAGATATTTTGGAGGATTATGATTAGTGATACTATGGTTTCATTTTAGAAGATTGTTTTAAAGATAGCTGAATCTGTGAAACAGGCAATTTTATATTGGGTGTGTAAGTGGTGTGACTATCTTAAAGTTTGCTTGAAGCGTTGGCTAGGGAGCTTGGGAACTCTTTTCCCTGGTACTTGGGGCAAAACATAACCAAATTCCTAATGGATCCTATCACTACAGTGGTTGGGGGCGGTTGGCTATGTGAGATCCCTGTTCCCCACCGATCAACGGATTCGGGGTACTAGCAGCGGAAGTAGCACATCATGCGTGGGTAGGGGTCTCACACTCGGGGCCTCGCCCACAGATATCCGGACAAGAGACTAATCCGTCGGTTTGTCCAAAACCGAAACTGGAAAAACTTCCTTTACTCGGAAAGCATGGGCGATTCCACCAGGATAACTCTTTACTCTAACGTAGTCAAGATCATTACGGATCAACTGATCTGACTGCACCTTTAACGGTACTTGGTCAAATCAAGGTAGAAACTTGCACTTGGATCATTGGGATCAACGCTTTTTTCCCCATCAAGAGGCACAGCCGTTGATTCCTATCCATAGAACAATTTCTATCTGGGATTTACTTTATCTATCATAAAAACAAAGTTGAGTCTCGATTTATGGATCCATCAGTCCAGCCTAACCCCATCCGATCCCATGGGTTAGCCAACCGCCCAACCACTGTAGTGATGGGATCCAATTTGGAATTTGGTTAGGTTTTGTCCCGGGTACCAAGGAAAAGAGTTCCAAGGCCCCCTAGCCGGAATTTCATGCAAACATAAAACTAGCCACACCACTTACACACCCAATATGAAAATTGCCTTTTTCTTAGCATCAGCTAACTTTAAAACAATCCTTTAATGAAACCATAGTACCACTGATCACAATCTCCCAATTTATCCAGTTGATTCATAATTTCCCATCATTCCTTCATCAGAGTATCTATGGCATCATTGGCAACTAGAACGCTCACCACCTGTCCACACAGAGGCCGTTTCCATAGTTCCTAGCCCATAATACTCGGCAATATAATCACTTATCAAGATGGACTCTCGTTGAAGATCAGCAAGATCAACCAACAGATCCATATAAAAGAGCCATGGACTCATCCGTTGAGGACCAGCAAGGTCAGTCAACCAGATCCATGCCCGGTTTCACAAAACAACTCTTACTCCTTGTTCCAATATCTTCCTCGACGCACGCGTGGGTATCCTGGGCGACCCAAAGCCCGAGCACCGTATGGTCAGCACCCTCTAGGATCCTTCGCAGGTGACCTAGCGCTTCACTCATAGGCCGCTTCCTTGGTCCCTCATCCACCGTACCGGAAGCTCACCATTTTAATCGAACCGAGGCTGGTCAAGACCTCGGCCGACCTTGCTACGCGAGACGTCCTCCATTGACTCTCGGTCAGCAGTTGCAACTTTATCAGTTAGGTCTCCACGACCTTAATCACAAGACGGTCAAAATGCTTTCCCAGCATTCTTGACATAAAACAGCCATTTACAAACAGCATTTACAAACAGTTTACAAATATAATTTCTATATTAACTCTCATTTTTCCACATTATCCCTCATATAATCCACATTACTTATTCCACATTCCATTTATATGTGTACTCATCCAATCACATCATTTTCCATCTCTTCACTTCAGATTCCTTCACATCACATATCATATATTCACATCCATACATCCACATCCACATCCACATCCACATCCATACATCCACATCTACATGCTTACCTCCATTTTCACATCCTCATTTATACATCCACATCCCATATCCACATTCATACATACACATCCATATCCACATCCATACATCCACATCCACATCCATACATCCACATGCATACATCCACTATCACGTCCTCATTCATACATCCACATCCACATACATACATACATCCACATCTACATCCACATTCACATACATCCACATCCACATTCCCATTCACATCTATACATCCACATCTACATCCACATACATACATACATCTATATCCACATTCCCATTCACATCTATACATCCACATCCACATTCCCATTCACATCTATACATCCACATCTACATCCACATACATACATACATCTATATCCACATTCCCATTCACATCTATACATCCACATCTACATCCACATACATACATACATCCACATCCACATTCCACATTCACATCTATACATCCACATCTACATCCACATTCACATACATCCACATCCACATTCCCATTCACATCTATACATCCACATCCATTCACATCTATACATCCACATCTACATCCACATTCACATCTATGCATATATATCTTCATGCATATATCCATTTTCACGTTCATACATCCACATCTACATTCACATTCACATACATCCACATCCACATTCACATTCACATCTATACATCCACATCTACATCCACATTCACATACATCCACATCCACATTCACATTCACATCTATACATCCACATCCATTCACATCTATACATCCACATCTACATCCACATTCACATCTATGCATATATATCTTCATGCATATATCCATTTTCACGTTCATACATCCACACTCCCATCTCCACATCCACACATCCACATACATACATCCATTTCCACATTCCCATTTATATAACCCCATATACCTTCACATCTAATCTTTTACATCACATCCATTCTCGCCCTATCACAACCCATATACATCTTATCCTATCACATACACTTCTTACCTCATCCCCCCATACACATCTTAATTCATCTTATCACCTCCTAACTTATTTCATAAGCATCTTATCACCTCTTATCACACCTCTTATCACCTCCTAACTTATTTCATAAGCATCTTATCACATCTCTTATCACATCCTATCACATCTCTTATCTATTTATGGAATACAAGAGAATTCTTACATTTGATATAAGATTTCTTTACACATTTATTTATGAATAAATTCTATTTAAGGAGATTAATACTTTCAAAGTAAAAATCAATCTTTTATGCATCTTCCTATGCATAAATTCATTTTTAATGAAAATGACACTTTTGAATTAAATTTTAATCTTTTATGCATTTTTCTATACATAAATTCAATTTAGATGAGAATGACACTTTTGAATTAAAAAATCAATCTTTTATGCATCTTCTTATGCATAAATTCAATTTGGTAGGAATTACACTTTTAGAATAAAAAAATTTCTCTTATGCATCTAAGTTAAGCATAAAATCCATTTATGAGGAAAATCACACTTTTAGTATAAAAAGAATATCTTTTATGCATACCTATATGCATGAAATTCAATTATGATAAAAATCACACTTTTATAATAAAATAATCAACTTTTATGCATACCTCTATACATGAAATCCAATATAATAAAAGTAACACTTTTGATATAAAAATTTTTCCATTATGCATACTTCTATGCATGAAATAAAAATGGTAAAAATAACACTTTTGATATAAAAATTTATCCATTATGCCTAATATTAAAATTCAATTTCTCCATGATTGTAATGAAATTCTTTCAATTAATCTAGGATGATAATTCCTAGAATATGGTAGGAAGTCCTCTTTTTATGCTTTGAATGAGATTATTTTATGCATAATTTTTATAAAAATTTTGCCATAGCTCCGCTGCTATGACTGATAAATCTCAATTTTTCTAAGGGATAATGCTTATCATTAAGAAAATAATTAAAATAATCTCTAATTGGATTATCAATCCATAATGGATTGAATCATTAATATACATAAACTAAAACCATAGAAAAAAGCCATTAATTTGGCCTCAAGCATAGCTTAATCTTGGGTTAAGGAAAAGCTTTATGAAAAGCTTGATTTGGATTGAGAACGGTTCATGAGTATGACCATTTCTTGAGTGAGAGAGAGAATTTACATAAAAATCATTAGAATTTAAACATAAATAAAAATTAACTTCAATAGCATTATGTAACTCTTCACTACTATTCAAACTTCAATAGCATTAAAAAAAACCATACCAATTAAACTTCTCAAGCTTGAGAGGGGTTGAGAAGAGAGAAACATTGAGAAATTATAGAAAGATGAATATTCACTAATTACCTTACAACTTGCTTGATTCTTTGTTCACGGTAGAGGCCCCCAACCAATCAATTGGTTAAGTATGTTGATGGAGCCACTAATGGGGATTGAAGAAAGAGGGAAGCTCCAAAAACTAGTGAATTATTAAATGAATTCACAGTTCTTGGCTTAGGTGGAGTAGAGTAACGATGCATAAACACTATATATTTTTCAACAAGGGTGAGGCTTCTATTTATAGGAAAAATTGAGCTCCTAACCAAACAAACTGATTCTAGAATTTTCTAAATCAGTTTGGTCAATATTTGACCATTTTTAGGTCAGTTAAGCTAACTTTTTGGAACTAGACTTGAATGAGGAGAGAGGAGAGATGAAATATCTCAATTTTTATGAGTTTAAAACTCATTCAAGCATGTGAAATATGCACCTCCTTTAAAGAACTCCCCTTCCTTACATATGTCATATTTTTAATATTGCTCATAGTTTTTTTTACTAATAAACCTTGTACATTTTCAACTCTTCATCTTATGTGAAATATGCACCTCCTTTAAAGAACTCCTCTTCCTTACATATGTCATACTTTTAATATTGCTCATAATTTTTTATTAATAAATCTTGTACATTTTCAACTCTTCATCTTATGTGAAATATGCACCTCCTTTAAAGAACTCCTCTTCCTTACATATGTCATACTTTTAATATTGCTCATAATTTTTTACTAATAAACCTTGTACATTTTCAACTCTTCATCTTATGTGAAATATGCACCTCCTTTAAAGAACTCCTCTTCCTTACATATGTCATACTTTTAATATTGCTCATAGTTTTTTTACTAATAAACCTTGTACATTTTCAACTCTTCACCTCATGTGAGCATTTACTCATTTTTGGGTATTTTCTTTTTACAAGTTGGATTTATCTCCTCCCTACACATGGATTGATGCTATTGGTCCATAGGAACCTTAATTGGACCATAGTCTAAAGATTTCTGAAAATCTAGACCCTTAGGCTAAGGTTCTTTATAGCTATTTTCAATTAATTCCAATTGCACATTGGAAAATTCTTTTTGAATTTCTGTTTCAGGGGAACTCATCTGAATTAGAAGAGATATTTTTCTATCCAAAAATATTCAAAATCTGAATATTCTCTCTCTAGAATATTTTTCTCTCTCTAGGCTAAAACAGATAGAAACAGATAGAAACAAGGTCTTTATATTTCTGAAGAGGGATTGATTACAGGGAAAGATACTAGACATCAAAAAGGGGGTGGGGGAGGAATCTTACAGGCTAACCCATGGGATTGGATGGGGTTAGGCTAGATTGATGGATCCCTAAAATGAGACTCAATTCTGTTAAGTTACGATAGTTGAAGTAAATCCTAAATAGTCCTTGTTCTATGGAAACGAATCAGTGGTTGTGCCTCTTGATAAGGAAAAAAGCATTGGTCTCTATGATCCAAGTACAAGTCTCTTCCTTGATCTAACCATGTGACTTACGGGTTTGGTCGGATCAGTTTGGTTAGTTAAGGCTCTTGACGACGTTAGAATAGATTTTTCCCAAAGGAATTGCTCGTGCTTTCTATGCAAGGGAAGTTTTTCCGGGTTCGGTTTTGAAAGAACCGAGGGATTAGTCTCTTGTCCGGATATCCGTGGGTGAGGCCCCGAGTGGGAGACTCTGCCTTGCGCAAGAAGTGCTACTTCCGCTGCTAGCGCCCCAGAATTTGTTGTGCGGAGGGGGCAGGGATCTTTTAGCTGGTATCAGAGCCTCTTGTCCGGATATCCATGGGCGAGGCCCCAACAAGTGGGAGACTCTACCTTGTGCAAGAAGTGCTACTTCCACTGCTAGCACCCTAGAATTCATTGCGCGGAGGGGGTAGGGATGTTTCAGTAGGTATCAGAGCCACTTGTCTGGATATCTGTGGGCAAGGCCCCGAGTGGGAGACTCTGCCCTGTGCAAGAAGTGCTACTTCTACTGCTAGCACCCCAGAATTTGTTGCACGGAGGGGGCACGGATCTTTTAGCTGGTATTAGACCTCTTTTTTGGATATCCGTGGGCCAGGCCCCGAGAGGGAGACTCTGCCCTACGCAAGAAGTGCTACTTCCACTGCTAGCACCCCAAAATTCGTTGCGCAGAGGGGGCATGGATTGTTTCCTCTAGGCTTCTCAAAAACAAAGATGAATGAGTTTCTTTAGCTAACCCAGGGGAGCTGAACTACAAACGAGTATCACCAGAGGCATTCGCTCTCCTCCTTAAATACTCGCCACTGCTGGATGAAGAACAATTGATGGGTGAGGTTCATTCGGGGAATGAATGAACCCTTGGATACCTTGGTGAAGAATGCTAAGCCAGTTTCTATGGCCAAAGCAGTGTGTATGGCGAAGGATTTTGCCAAGACCTTTGTTGTCAAGGTCCCGCCGAAGCAGCACCCTTTCCTTTCAAAAGATTCCAAACCCCGGGAAGTGCTTCCAACTTGCCGCCTCCGAAGAGATAGCAAGGTCCTAATCAAAGCCAAGATACGGGAAGTTTCAGAATGGAAGGAAGGCCTTTTCCTCGGAACACATTCTATGGAACTCTGGCTCTTTCCATGATGTAGAAGGAAGAGCTTAGAAGTGAGAACAAATGTTTTGGCCTATCAAGGTTTTTGACAATAGCTCAAGGTTTTGGACAATAGCTCAAGCACTACCCAAATCCTTCTATGTCAGTGGGCCAGGGAAGCCAAAGTCCTAGTGTGCTGAGACCGACCCCTTTGTACCGGTCTAATCAAGGTCCCTCTCACCAAAGTCAGGGAAACCCTAGAAGAATGCGAGCTTAGCCTGCAACCTCAGTGCAGAGTAGTCTCATGTCCCCCTCCCAGAATTGGGGAAGCCAGAGAGAGAGAGTTCCTCCCCAGACAGTAGCAGCCAGAGCTGCCACAATAGCTGATGTAGTGGAGGAAGAAAGAGGACATATTCATGCTGCCATTGAACATCAAGGGCAGAATCATCCAGTTCTTGGTCATTCATACTCTAGTAGAGTACAAGGGTGCGCACTTTAAGCTTTTAATTGATTCAGGCAGTACGCATTCTTTTATTTCCCTAGGATTTTTGCGTTAGTCATAGATCAGAATTAAAGTAGTAACAGATGCCAGTGGCTTTGCCTTAGGAGGTGTACTCATGCAGGAAGGTCATGCAGTAGCCTATGAATCCAGAAAGCTCAGGCCACATGAGAGAAATTATGTTGTCCATGACTTGGAGGTACTCTTAGTATTAAATGCTCTAAGGCTGTTTAGACATTATCTCTTGGGACAGAGATTCACCTTGATAAACAGATCCAATCTGTACCCATGAGTTTGACTCATCTCCTGAGGAGTTTTGTTTTCCTGCATAAATTGGCTAGCAACAATAGGCGCAAAGAAATTGTCTTACATGATCTTCTCTCTTGCTTCACTGACCAATGAATTTGACACCAATGTTACTACAAGCAAGGAGGTTTCCTACTAAGTGCCTTTGCTACCCCATTTTCCTTCCCTGGCCGGTACTTAATCTCAAAATCAAATTCCTACAAGTTCTGCATCCACCTTCTTTAAAGCATGTTGAGATCCTTCTTTGAGTGAAGATCCACTTCAAACTTTAATGATGATGGATGTATGTATTACAATAATCGGCTATGCATTCCCAATGATGAGGGAACAAAGGGTAAAATTCTGAGAGAACCCATGATAGCCGGAAGCTGGACATCCAGGTTTCATAAAGACCTACATGTCTATAAAGAAGAGTTTCTTTTGGCTAGGACTCAAAAAGGGTGTACTTAATCATGTGCGTTAGTGTTTAGTATAACAAAGAGTCAAGGTAGAGAGAGTTAAGATGCCAAGAAAGTTGCCTCCCTTAGACATTCCATAGATGAAGTGGGAATGTGTTGGTATGGATTTTGTTACTGGACTACTGTCACAGTGCAATCGGGTTACAACTCCACTTTTGTGGTAGTTGACAAACTAACCAAGGTTTCCCATCTGATCCTAGTAAAAGAAACCTACACTACAGTAGATGTTGCCAGAGTCTTCCTCAAAGAGATTTTCAGGTTGCATGGATTACCTATAGAAGGATAGTGAGCGATCGAGATCCTAAGTTTACATCAAGGTTCTAGACTGCATTCTTCAAAGCAGTGGGAACTTTCCTAGATCTCAGTGCAGCCTATCACCCGGAGACAGATGGCCAGACAAAAAGAGTGAACCAAGTGATAGAAGATATCCTTTGGTCATGCTATGGCAGAGAACCCAGGAAATGGTTAAGCTACTTGCATCTAGTTGAATTTGCCTATAATGCCTCATATCACCGGAGTATCGGGAGGTGGCATGTGTTTCTTTAATGGTGTGAGATTGTTTATGTGATGATCTTGTGCATTGCTTGATTCATTCAATAGCTAAGCTCACACCATGTCTTTTAATAGGAGCAAAGGCAATTCCACCTTTTCCTTACAGGTATGAACTATGGAGAGGGCCAACATCTGACAACAACATAAGCATCAGCAAACATTTAGGGGAGTAGAGCACTCGGGAGCTGGTGTTACCCAAAGAGAAGCTCTAATACCAATTGTTGCCAAGTGTTGGTATTGCTTTGAGGAGTGTAGCAAGCTATGATGGATGAGACTACATTGTGTGGTGTGTGTGTGTGTGTGTGTTGCTACATCATAGTCATGAATGGCAGGCAGGTGTGAGGTGTCCTTGTTGAGAATCTCTTTTGGGAAATATTTCTTCTACTTTAAAAAACAAGTTTAGGGGACTAAAAGTGCCAAGTACGGTGTTGCACACCCCCACTATGGTGTGGTTCTCTGATCTGGTTTTGGCAGAGACCTCACCTCCATCTTACATCTTTCTACATTGTGGCTATGGTATCTCCTTAAAAGTGTTTACATTTAGATCCAAAAGGTCCACCTCTTGGGGCTTGTCGCGTTGTTTTGTTTTAGCTCTCTAGAATTTTTCAACATCCTTCTCTTGCTCGTCTATGAGATAGTGCCAAAGGGTAGCTGTTTGTCCTCTTCTTTTGCATCTTTGCTGGTATCTTCAACATCCTCAGGGGCTTAGTCCTCCTAATTTATGGTGCTTGTCCAAATATTGCCTTTCCAACTCATCACAAGAAAGTCTAAGGCTTCATCCCCCACCAACCTATAAAATTGTGGAGAGGCTACTTACATTGTAGTAAAAAAGAGAGCATTTGTTGTTGCTTTTTACTCTTTGAATTAGGCCATAATACAGTGGTAAAAAATTAAAACATTGATTGGGTTATATGTTGCAGCCAATGGACTCACTTGAAGTGCTTTTATTTAGCAAAGTTGTATCTTCACAACAACAAGCATTGTCAACTAGAAGTATGAACCCATCCAAAGCATGAAATCACATTGGTTGCAGGAATGGAAGCCTCAAGGGGTGTCAAACCCTCAAGCTCTACAAATCCAATGGCTAATGCAATCTCACAAGAGAGGGAAGCTAGAAAGATTTCTCTCCACTGTCTCTCTCTCCATAACTAGCTAACCACAAGATAAGAATCATGCAACATCAAGCTCTTAACATGCACACACATACACTCACACAAGGATGTAAGCAAGCTAATAAGACTCATAGCCATAGACATGTAAGGCATAGAAGCAAGGAAAAGACAAGAAATCCCAAGACAATGCAAGTAGAGAAACCCTCTAAGCTAGAGCTCAATGTTGATTATATTACACAAGAATGCCTTTACACACTCCCATAAGTTACTTATATACAACTGGGCTCCTCCCACACTTACTGGGTGCCCAAAACATACCCTCATTACATATACAAGCTTGTCTAGTCCACTTTCATTACAATAGTGGGACTTTGGCCATTTATAATGTAAAATATCTAACGTAGGGCAGGGATTATAAAGAGTTTAACTTCCATCCTCAGAAGCATTATTGTATACCAAGTGGGTGTGAGTGAGACTTTATGGATGGCGGCATGTTGAAGTAGAGCATTGATAGAAAAAGTTTGAAAAATCTTTGATTTTTCTCCCTAGAAAAAATCTGTCATCATAAAACATTCCTTAGATGTCCTTTGATGATGGGATAGGAGGTACCAAACTTGTTTGTAATAGCCATATATTTACCTTAGAGTTGGGCCTATGGAAAAGTCAAAGGCTAATTTCTACAGTTTTCTTTCATGTTATATGTGCCACCCTCAAGAGCTCTTTACCTCATTGAAACCTTTGAGGCAAATGGGGAAGATTTTGCAAGTGAATTGGACATGTAGGTCTTAAAATTTATTTTGCATTCACCCATGGACATGCTCATCACTTAGAGCATCCATTTCTTGGTGATGGCTTCACCCACTTGTGGTGACAAAGATGGGGAAGCAAGCCCCCTTAAAACAGTAAAAATTTGTAGCCAATGGAAATTTAGGTGCACCTTTTGGAATGAGGAGAAACAAGAAAAAGAAGTTAAAGATGAGGGGAATGGGACCATTCAAGATCATAGAGATGGCTCCACAAGGTTTTGTAAGGATCAAAACCCTCGATGATGTGGAGACTCAAGGGTATATCAATGGTAGTAAATTAAAAGGCTACTATGGATCATTGGCCCATGGCATGCTAGCCCAAGCTCATTAAAAAAAAACCAAGAGAAAAATAATGAAGAAACAATGAAAAACAAGCCCAAGAGGAAGAAAAAGAATGCATAGTGTGAAAGAAAAATGTGCTTCCAAGGGAAAACCTTAAACACAAATATCACGTGAGGATGACAACTTGGACATTGAGCCTGCATGAAGTTTAAGGTGGTTGTTTTAGGTAGCAATACCTCAAGCATTACATAAATGGATAAAGATGCAAGTGACAACTTATTGTCCTACAAAAAATAAGAAACTCTAGGTAGACCTAAACTAAAACTAATGCTAGAGACCATATTTTTCACTCCAAGATGTTAAATGCTAAAGGGTCATCAAAGGTTCATATCAATGTCAAATATAACCCTATATCTAGAAAGGTGTATATGATACATGTAGGAATGATGGAAGAGTAGCTACTACTACTACTACTACTGTTGCTAATGAGAGATGATTATGTATTAGTACAAACAATTTCACCATCCAATGCACTGGCATAAGTACAAAAATAAGGTCCCACAATGATAATATCAATGTTGCTTTGGGTTTTACCCAATGAGGAGGAATTACCTTTGGCCAACAACCTTGCAAGTCCCCTACTACTTCTGATGAACAAGAAAGCAAGATAGGCTTGCTAATGAAAGAAAAATAGAGGCATGATAAGCAAGGATGTACATGATCTTGCAAAAGTTGGAACAACCAACTAGGACACAATGGGTTGCTAATGAAAGAAAAATAGAGGCATGATAAGCAAGGATGTACATGATCTTGCAAAAGTTGGAACAACCAACTAGGACACAATGGGTTCCTAAAAGCCTCTTGCAAAAGGATACTATGATGAATCATAAGAGCCATGGATACCCAAACAAAGGTCAATAAAGAAGGCAACTAGGACACAATGGGTTCCTAAAAGCCTCTTGCAAAAGGATACTATGATGAAGCATAAGAGCCATGGATACCCAAACAAAGGTCAATAAAGAAGGCAACTAGGACACAATGGGTTCCTAAAAGCCTCTTGCAAAAGGATACTGTGATGGAGCATGAGAGCCATGGATACCTAAACAAAGGTTAATAAATAAGGCAAGGGTGTCAAACAAAGGGAAACTTGAAATTAACTTTCTCACCCTACAAAGGCTCAATTCAAAAAGAAAACCCAACCCATAAGTCAAACTTCTTAGGTCTTGAAAGCTATATTAGTAACACAAGATACTACTAAGGTGCCACTCAAAGATGTATTCCTAAATAGGAAATAGAAGTGCTGGGAGGGGAAGGCTAAAGATAAATTGTGGAGGGTAATAGGTAGTCAATAATGGTAGCCCAAGGAGGAAACCACAAATTATGAGAGCTATCAAAAAGCTTCAAGAACCTTAAATGATTTGGAGAAAGAGAGCCCCAGTTCTAGCCTATCAAATTGAGTCCAATAGATATATATGGAAAATAAATGCATGAGGAGGTATTACCCCCATAACTACTATGGTAAACAAAGCTAAAGGGAAAGATAAATTAACAAAGCTGGTAGACTTAGGGGATCAGCCCCACCACTAGTACAAACATATCAAGTGTGGGGGGGTAGGGGTGGATGCATGGTAAGGATGATAACTTTCATTCACTCTCTCAAGGGAAATCAAGGACAATAGAACATCAAATGCAAGAGGGAAATCCGTGTATGACGGCACATATCCATAGTTGATGTTGTTGCATATGTGATGATGCTGAACAACCTTTAGATCCCCATCTACTTTGTAATGCAATTATACATAGAGTTTATCTTGGGGGCGAAAGTTGACTATACTAGCCATTGACTTGGTGGGTGATGCTAGGTCAAGTTCATCTCCATAGGACGACAGGTAGCCTCCACTAGTCCTATGTGTAGTTGTGTTGCTACAAACCCAATTTGTATCTTTGTCTGTTTTATCAAGGCAATAGGTGCTTAGGTGGGAATTGACATACATAGTCCAACATGTGGTGCATCTTTTTTCACGATCAATGCCAATAGAATATTGAGGTATTTATACATACTCATTGCTTCTATTTTTTGTATTCGCCTATTTTGGTGTTTATATCTTTATATCTACTTTCTTATAATTTTTTAAATTAATGGTGGTTGATTATGTCGCATAGGGTCCCACATCTACAAGCAAGACGAGCTGTGCAAGAGGTGAGAATAGTGATTGATTGTCTTAGAGGGAGAGATAGATTTTCTCAGAGCAACATTGCAAACAGAAGCAAGAGAAGAGACTGATTGTCTCAGGGAAACATTGTAGATGGCAAGAGGGAGAGCTAGCTTTCCGCCTATAGAGGCGCATTAGGCGAGAGATATTGATGTCCACTTGGTAGGTCTCTCTCTTTGTAATGAAAATATTTAAAATCAAGGTATAAGCTTATACATTTCTTAAGTTATACCTAATTAGCAAGAATAATCAATATTTATATGCTTTACTTTTTGAGTAGGTAGTTCATGAGAGAGAAGTCATAGCTTCACTAGGCTAGGGTAGAGGCAAATAGTGCTAGAGCTAAGGTAGAGCAACATAGGACTATGGAGAAGATTATCTAGCATAGGGCGGAGCAGTTGATCTTACATGTTTGAAAGTTTTTTTGTAGTTCCTTCAACGTGATACTACCTTTCTATCCACCACGACTAGTTACAAAGGTTTTTCGATGACCTACCTCACAATGCACCATCATTTCTCCACAAGGCTTGCTATGCTCTATAATTCAAGATATGAATGTGACTGGTAGATATTCTTTAAGATGTGGAATTTTTTTTCATTTTCCCCCCATCACTCAAGATCTAGTACATTTCTTGGCATCTTCCTCTTGCTCTGCTAATGAGCACAAGTTAACTTGGCAACATATAGAGTTCTTGACATTAACGATGATATCATCCAAGCTTTGTTTATGCCTAAGGCTAGTAGGCCTCTATATTTTACATCAACCACATGGACTTAGGAGTTGACGCTACCAAGGACAGAGTATAAGAGCCCAAGGTATCTCTAGTTGAGTGGAGTGCACATGATTTTGATGTCTACTAGAGAGTTCTTCAAGATAATAGGCTTGCTGCACATGAGCATATGGGTGGTGCTTGTCCTAGTGGCATCCCGAGCAATAGTGGTAGTGGTAGAAGGCTGCTTCACATGAGCAACATGTCCTTATAGAAAAGGAGATTATATATGCAGAGAGGAAGCCCACCATGCATCATAGATAATTACATATTTTGGTTTTATAAACAAGGATGTCTTATCGTAGCATGACGTCAAGAGAGGAAGTGGGCTATATATCAACTTATGGCACTCATGAGCTCTTGACTATACCACCACTAGCCCACAATCCTACCTTTGAGATAGACCTAGCATGTGATGTAGATCTAGTATATGCACAGAGGATTGGGTGGCTAAAATCATCTTTACTATTCTACCTTTGAGATAGACCTAGAATGTGATGTAGATTAGCCATAGAGGATCGGGATGACTAACATCTTCTCATGAAGGTACTTGGAATAGATTGCATCTAGATTTTTATGGATGCACATATAAAAATAAATACAATAGAAATTTCTCTTTTCTCCATTTAAACATTTATGCATAAATACTATAAAAGTATTTTCAAAAAATGTAACAAAAATCCTTCTTTTAGCATTAAAATGCTTATGCATAGGATATGATGAGAATTCCTATTTTTGCATTATCAATTTTATGCATAGAATTAAATTCATTTTTTTAATGGTAAATTTTCTACCATAGCTTCGCTGCATTTTCTAAGAATACTCAAAATTCTATTTTTAAATAATTACACATAATTGTAAAATATGGTGGGACTTCCTCTTTTAATCTAAAAATTCACTACGCATACCTAAGCATAATTACATTTAAACATTTTGTTTATTTTTAAAAATATCCCATTATCATTCCCATATGAAAATAATTACAAAAATGTTAGCATAAAATCTCTTTCTACTTAAAATGAATAATTATGAATTTTCTAATCATAAAACTGAAAAGATGCAGGGGGAAGAGAGCTTGAGCTCTTGCAAGCACGCACACACTCACAAAACCCTAATAGAGAACACACAAGGTGAGGGGCTGAAAATCTTCTTCTTCTTCACTCAACACTCAACACACCATATACAAGATAAGAGTACTCAAAGGTACTCAACCAAATACATACGAGGGTTCTCTATAGTGTGAACCCAACTAAATCAGCTGGTGCTATAACTATGCCAGTCTCTAGAATGGCTGTCACACAGCGTGTCATCCCACTGGCCGCATATCACCCATGATCTCACCAACCATGCCAGTGGTGTAAGTGTCGGGCCTATCCCCCAAGCGGGTCATCAATGTCCACCGCCTCACTAGACGAGCTCAATATCTCAGCACTCCCCCTCAAGCTCAACTCCATCTCATGTACACCAAGCAAAGACCTGAATCTGCGGAGCTTCTCTGGAGGATCTATTTATAGGTGAGGGAGGCCACTAACCAAGTCCAACTGCCAAGTCCAACTGGGTTCTAAAATTTTACAGGGTCTGTTTGACTCAAATTGGACAAGATTTGGACTAGTTTGGCTTCCTTTTTTATTTGGTTTGATCTAGGAGAGAGGAGAGATAAAAATATCACAATGTTTTTTAATTAAAAACCCTTCCACACATGTGAAAGAGGCTCCTACCTCAAGAGTCTCCCTTTCCTTACCAAGGTGTCAAAAATGCATCATTATTCCAAAATATCTCATTTTTTTAGTAATATCTCATAATTTTTAACTAATAAACCTTGTACTCAGTCAACTCTTCATTTTATGTGAGCATTTACTCATTTTTGGGTATTTTCTTTTATTCTTTTGGATTTATCTCATCCCAACACTTGGATTAATCCAGTTGGCCCATTAGAATCTTAATTGGACCATAATCTAAAAATTAGAACCTTAATTGAACCTTAATTAGACCATAATCCAAAAATTTCTGAAAATGTAGACCCTTAGGCTAAGGTCCCTTATACCATTTTCAATTAATTCCTAACGCACATTAGAAAGTTCATTTTGAACTTCTGTTTCAGGGGAATCCATTTTAGAAGCTAGGAGGATTTTTATATCCAAAGATATCTCAATTTTAGAATCTCTCTCTCTAGGCCAAAACAGGGTAAAACAAGATATTTCTTCTATTTCAGAGAGGGGAATAATTACAAGAATAGAAGAGGAGGTTCTTATACCTTTACACCTCAAAAGCTGGAGGGAGGAATCTTATAAGTGAAAGTAATATTTTTTCATGATTTGACCATTTGACTTGCTTACCCATTTTACCTAGCCCACTTGGTTATAGTGGAAATATTATTTTTAGTCTATCTACCCCACTAGGTTGTAGTGGGAATATTACTTTTAGTCTACGTATCCCATTGGGTTATAGTGGGAATATATCTTTTGCCCTACCAACCTCACTAGGTCATGGTAGGAATACTATGGTCTATTACTTTCTACCTAACTTGCGGGGCTAGACTTTTTTGACACGCATTCATTATGCATGACGCCAATCCAAAGGAGCCACATATGAAAATGACAAGCCTCGGCGGGGAGCCAGTCAAAAGTAGTTATATCTGGCTCTCTTGTGATTTCTTGGGGCTCTTCTTGAGCTAAGATAAGCCTTAGACTATCCCTTGTAATGCCAATATTCTAGGCAATTTAATTTATAGGTTTTTTCAACCTCTATTGTTTCTCGCAATATAATGAAACATGTTGCTTCCTCTATGGTAGTTATCATTCTCCTCATCTTTGTTTACTAGTCTATATCTCTACATCTCATCCACAATGTGCTCAGGAAAGGAACTTGACAGTGGACTAACCAAACCCCTCTTCTATGGCTAAAATGGATAACACAAAGCTTGGGTCTATGTTGGTGCCATTAGGCAAGGGGAAAGCTCTAATAGAAGCAAGGAAATCTAAGGCTAGGCTTATTAGAACCTATTTTTCCATCCACAATTAGCTTTGCATGGCAACTACCACGAATATAGAAAAATGTGATCGATGAGATTAGATTTTTTTATTTCAAGGCTTCAATATTTCAAGTTTGCCATTGTTAATTCTAAAAAAGATGAACACTTCCTCCCACTTATGAAAATATGTGCAAAAGAAAGAGATAAGTCCCTTAGGGATGAACGTTATTTTTCCCATATTGAGTATCTTGTTGTAGCCTTTACCCATTGTTTAGAAGAGGTCTATAGTCTCTTCTACCATCTATCGCTCTCTCTCTATACAATTTTGTATCCATCTCTCTCAATCTCTCCTTCTTCCTCATGTAGTTGTCACAAGTATGAATGCATCTTTGTCTAAAGGTAAGACCCAATTTCATGATAGATCTTAGAGATCCTTATATTGGGAATTATGTCCTTACCCTGCTTATTAGAACCAATGGTCTCAAGATGTTGGCCCAAAATGTACACCTTGTTGTAGGGATCTGTACAATTTTGTTGTAACACAGTCTTTCCTATTAAAAAGAGCGTTATCTAGAAAGACAAACTCCCAAAGCTCAGTCTACTATTATCAAAGTTGATCCCATAGCACAAGCATTGCAGCCCCAAGTCATAGAATGGAACCAACTAGATGTCCCCCAGCATTTAAAAATTGAATACAAACCTTATAGACCATTAGAAAGAAAAGCCCCTATTACTTTTTCACCTCAAGCATCATTAGAACTATATAAGATAAATAATAAACACATAACCTCCTCATCTCAGTATAGGCTATCCCACAAAGCCATCACTTTTGTTAGTCCAAGAAAGGTAGACTTTCAAGCCTAGATTTTCACCCACATGTCTTGATTGTGGAGAATTACTTAAAATAGGAGCATCGTCTATCAATTGTGCACATCGATACACTTATGTCTTCTCACTCTTGGGGAGGGAAAACTCCTAAATTTTGCATAGATTGCTATCCATAAGTTTATAATACATCTTTGGGTGCAGTAAACATGGTGGATTCTTTGAGAGCTTGGGACATCAGAGAACCGAACCAAAGTCTCTGGTTGTATGAAGGTGTAGACCCAAAATAATTTATACAATACTTCTAAAAGAATTTTGGAAACACCTAAGAACTACCTCAGAGAAGATTTTAGAAGTTTTAAACTCATGTAATGGTGGCTAGATCTAAAATAAGTGAAGTCAAGCTAGAAGAATGGAAATAATGAATAGAAGAAAACACTTTCATTCTATCCCCGAATGATGAAGTATATAACATAGGTATTGAGATCTACAAATGTGAAGAATCCCCTATCATGATGCCATAGGAAGAGAAAGCATTCATAGAGTCAATCCTTTGTAAGGAAAAGATTATATATATCTCTAGCAATTTAGAGGGAGATACTAAGACCCTGGTTAAGTACTTGGAAGGAAGAAATGCAATGGCTACTGCTCAGGAAGTCATCTACTGCACACAAGCTAGGTAAGCATAGGGAATATAAATAAATTTTGCAACAACAAGATGTTAAAGAAGCACTCCATAGATCTCAACCACATGACCTTTGCGAGGCAAAGGAAACAACCTTAGAGAGGCAGTATTAAGATGAACACACTCTATGGACAAGTATTTTGATATTGCAAAGTACAATGAAAACAAGAGTAAGATGGCTCCTCTTGCTAGGTTAAAGATTACTAGTGCGGCCTAATGCACTTTCCAAAATTATCTTGAATCCAACCATCTTAATCAAGAATAGTTGAGTTGGGAGGGCATGGAGAATTACCTCCATCAGATATTTTGTCCCCTTGGTTCTAAAAAGAGAAGATGAATGAGTTCTTAGAGATATCCCAAGTTG
Source organism: Cibotium barometz (assembly GCF_041138505.1). Taxonomy (NCBI): domain Eukaryota; kingdom Viridiplantae; phylum Streptophyta; class Polypodiopsida; order Cyatheales; family Cibotiaceae; genus Cibotium; species Cibotium barometz. The sequence continues at coordinate 55,746,160 of NC_141071.1, read as the reverse complement.
GTAAACCTATTAAGGCATCTCACTTATCTTAAGTGAGCCTTGATAAATACGCTCTAGTGATGATGCGTAATGCGCCCCTTCTCCATCAATCTGCCAAAAGATTGGATCCTCTATTAGCGATAGGTTAGTGAAGAATGCAAAACCTGCATCTATAGATGAAGCAATTAAGATGGTTGAGGATTTTGTACAAGCCTTTCCCAAAGAGACAACATAGCAAAAGACCTTTTTTCCCCTTCCCCCAAAGAGAGATACTTCAAATTTTAGTATGTCCAAGTCAGAGAAATAGGGGATAGAATTGGAGCTAAGTTTCTGAAGCTAATGGACCTAGAGACCTGGATTCTTTCCCTTGAATGTCAACAGATTTGCACTTCTAGATCAAGAAGGAACATAAGTTTTTTAGATGCTAGTAACAACCAGGACATTTAATGAAACATATCCCCAATGCACCACTCATTGTCACCTATCAACTCCCCCTAATCTTGGATCTTGTTTTTAGAGGCTTATAGTCTCAGACCATAGTAATTAGAGACCTCCGTCTCAAAATTGGAGAAATCATGGAAGGCTAGTCAGCTACTTGCAATGCCATGACAGTAGCTAATCAAGAAAAACAAAGAGGTAGAATTCGACCCCGGCATGCCCTTGCCAAATTCCAAGGTAAATATTGGGTTGATTCAGGTAGCACTCATTCTTTTATTTTAGGTAGCGCTCATTCTTTTGTTTCACTAGGATGCTTGCGTAAGTTAGTAATCTATGAGAACCAGGTAAACCAATGTAAATGGAGTTCACAATTCTTTTCACATGTGCCATGGGATAGATGTAATTTTAATCTCGTTATGGGAACCTAACCAAATTTAAATTCAGAGTCTCGTCCTTAGGTGTGTATGTGAAAAGATGCAGGGGAGAAGAGAGCTTGAGTGCACACACACACTCACAAAACCCTAAAAGAGAACACACAAGGTGAGAGGCAGAAAATCTTCTTCTCTTTCACACAACACTCAACACACCATATACAAAGATAAGAGTACACACAATATGAAAGGTACTCAACCAAATACATACTAGGGTTCTCTATAGTGTGAACCCAACTAAATGAGCTGACGCTATAACTATGCCAGTCTCTAGAATGGCTGTCACACAGCCTGTCATCCCACTGGTCACATATCACCCATGATCTCACCAACCATGCCAGTGGTGTAAGTGTGGGGCCTATCCCCCAGGCGGGTCATCAGTGTCCACCGCCTCACTAGATGAGCTCGATATCTCAACACTCCCCCTTGAGCTCAACTCCATCTCATGTACACCAAGCGAAGCCCTGAATCTGCGGAGCTTCTCTGTACCCAATGCTTTGGTGAAGATGTCAGCGACCTGATCCTGTGTGTTGACATAAACAAGGTCAATGTCTCCTGCCAAAACCTTCTCTCTGACAAAATGGTAGTGGATCTCTATATGCTTCATGCGAGCATGAAAAACTAGGTTCGTGGCAACTGTATACTGCTAATGTTGTCACAGAAAATGACAACTTGTCTATCCACTGATAGACTCAACCAAGCTACCTCACATGCTGCCATAGCAGCACCTCTGTACTCGGCCTCTGTACTGGATAGAGCAACCATAGGCTGCTTCTTGCTGCTCCAAGTCACAACAGCACTCCCCAAAGAAAACATAAAGCCACAGTCCACAATGCAAAGTAGACCTCACATACCTCAGTATGCGTCTCAATGCATCCAAATGCGGCTTCAGAGGAACCTGCATAAACTGACTCACTAACCCAACAGCATAGCTCAAATCTGGCCTGGTGATCGTCATGTAGATCAAGCTTCCTACTATGCATCTTTACATAGTAGGATCCTCCAAAATATCTCCTGTGAATCTGCACTCAACTTGCCATTTTGATCCAATGGCACTGAGATAGGCTTACAGCCTATCATACCATACTTGGACAACATGTCCAAGCCATACTGTCTTTGTAGTAATCCAATACCATGTGGTGACCTAATCACCTCAATGCCCAAAAAATATCTGAGCTCCCCCAGATCCTTCATCTCAAACTTATGTCTAAGCAAGATCTTTACATCAAAGATCTCTGCATCATGGTCCCCCATAATGATCTGGTCATCTACATAGATGACAACAAGCACAACCTCTCTATCACTGTGTCTCACATATAGCAAGAAATCTGCTTTAGCTACATGAAAGCCAATAGTGACAAGATATTCAGAAATCTTGTCAAACCATGCTCTTAGTGCTTGTTTTAAGCCATACAAGACTTTCTTCAACCTGCAAACATGCTTGGGGGGACTCACATCCTCATAACCACCTCATCACCATGTGGCTGCAACATATACACCTCTTCTTGCAAATCCCCATGCAAGAATGCATTCTTTACATCCATCTGATGTAAAGACCATTGCTTTGACGCAGCCACTGCTATCACAACTCTCATTGTTGCCATCTTGGCAATTGGGCTGAAAGTTTCCTCATAAACAATGCCATATGTCTGCGTATATCCTTTGGCTACCAATTTAGCCTTGTACCTGCTTATGCTTCCATCACCGTTATGTTTTACTTTGTACACCCTCTTGCATCCAATGGCTTTCTTGCCTTCAGGCAATTGCACTAAATCCCAAGTCTCATTTCCATATAGTGCATCCATCTCCTCATCCATAGCTTTCTCCCAACACACATTTCCAACAGTCTCATCAATGCATGTGGGCTCTACAACAAACCTGTACAGCTTTTGCCATGTATGCATAGTGATGTGCCACATAACCATCATAGGTAAACCTTTGCACAGGATTCTTCACTCTCCCAGATCTTCGCACCTTTGCATTCATGGCTTCCATAGCCTTCTTTACACCAGGTGTTCTCATAGCTGGTATCCCAAGATCCTCATGAAGGCTCATCTCTGAGCCACTAGACTCTCCATCAACATGAGAATGCCCTGCAAAAATGTCAGGCATACTAAGGGGCTCAACCACTTTCTCTTTGCTTAATGTGATGTACTAATCACATTTGCAAGACTGGTATTATGACGCAGCCTGCCACTCTATGGTCTATCAACTGAACCACTACATGAGGACTCTCCTGGTCCACCCAAAGACTGTGATTGCTGACTTGTATTCTGTGCAACCACATTTCCACTCACATCAGCCCCAACAGCTTCTTTTTAGCAGCATACCAGCTGCTCATCTCTTCAAAAACAACATCCTTGCTTACCCTCAACTCACATATAGCAGGGTTATAACACCTGTATCCCTTTTGCTTAAGGGAATACCCAATAAACACACATTTTTTAGCTTTTGGATCCCGCTTATCTGGCACATGCACATATGCAATGCATCCAAAGACTTTCAGATGAGACAAATCAGGTTTTCTGCCACCACCAATAAACCTCTCCTCTGGAGTTACATCATGTATGTCTGTAAAATTGGAGTCTTGTTCATGATGTAAACTGCTGTAGAAACAGCCTCAACCCAATAGCTATGCGGCATATTCTTCTCTCCCATCAATGTTCGCGCAATCTCAGCAATGTGCCTGTTTTTCTGCTCAGCAACTCCATTTTAGTGCAGAGTGTATCTGCATGTAAACTGTCTCCGAATACCATTCTTCTTTAAAAATTCAGAGAACTCATTGGAGAAGTACTCTCCCCCTCCATCTGACCTTCGGCACTTTACATATTTCCCTGTTTGCTTTTCAACCATAACTCTGAAATTCTGAAAATGAGTGAACACCTCACCCTTCTCCTTCATGAAGTATACCCACACTTTCCTTGTAGGGTCATCAATAAATGTCACATAATACCTGCAGCCTCCCATAGACATGGTCTTCGTAGTAAGACCCCATACATCTGAATGCACAACATCTAGTGCATTTCTGCTCACATTTCTGTCACGTGGAAATACATGCTTTGTTTGCTTTCCAAATTGGCATGCTTCACATATTTTCTGCATACTTTCAACTTTAAACTTTGGCAGTCCTGTCACAATTCCTTTAGTCTACATAGACTTCATTCTTTGCACATTCACATGTCCAATTCTTTTATGCCAAAAATCTGTGTCTGCAACAATTCCTGAACCATTTGCAAACATCGCAGCACTCACTTCAGGCATGTTTACATTCAATGTAAACATTCTACCCACTCTATTGCCTTTTGCAACCAACCAACCAACCTACCTTTTGCAACCAACCTGCACTTGTCTTTAAAGTCTTCAACGTAACAACCATCAGGGTTAAACCGAACCTGCAAACCCTGCTCAATCATCTGGCCAACTGAAACCAGATTCTTTGTTATGTTCGGAACATGAAGTACATCTCTAAGGTACTTCACTTTGCCATTCCGCATAGACAATGGCACATCTCAACATGGGCAATTGGATAAGCAGTGTCATCCCCTATTTCCACAAAACCTGGTCTTTCAAGGTTTTTCATCTCCTTGAACCACTCCCCCCATGACTTGTCATGTGGTTCAAAGCACCTGAATCAACGTACCATACATCATCTTTATGTGCTGCTTCAACATTTTCAGACATGGCATTAACAACATGCTGCATAACAAACAACCTTTCATTATCCTCATTGTTTTTGCTCAAGGATGCGTAGTTGTTTTGCTGCAATTTTCCATTTTGCATGTTAGCCTGCTTCTTATAACAATCTGCCTGCACATGTCCAGGCTTACCATAATAAAAGCATCCACGTGTATCATTATAGTGCCTTTGCCAATTTCCATGACCTCTTTGACTCCCCCTACCTCTGAATTGGCCTCTTCCACCTATGTGTTGTTGTTGTTGTTGTCAATTCTGGGACTGTTGTTGTTGCTGCTGGCTATAATCCTGATTACCTGTACGGCCGCGTCCATGGCCTCCTCTACCTCATCCTCTTCTTGAACTTGTGTAGAAGGCCTGTTGCTCTAAACTGTTTTTGTTTTGTGAAAACTGTTGGTTTTCACCCAAGCTCCTCTCTTCTATAATCAACATAGACACCAAATCTGTGAAATTAGGAATGTTTTCCCAAGTCTGAATAGATGTCTTGAACGCCTTGTATTGTGGCCCGAGACCACGTAGAGAGACTTCCACCTTATTATCATCATCTACTGAAACGCCAATAGATGCAAGGGATTCCACAATACCCTTGATCTTCAATGCATAGTCATTCACAGACATACTCCTTTTCTCCATAGTATGAAGTTCATTCTTCAACTGTATCTTTCGTGCCTTGGTATTCGTTTCATAGAGTTTTACCAAGGTGTCCCACGCCTCCTTGGGGAACTTGGCATCCTATATGTGCCCAATCATGGTGTCTTGTATACTGATAGAGAGCCAATACATAACTTTTCTGGCTCCTTGGTTTACAGTCCTTGAACTCTTTCACATCTGCAGAGCAGCAGTCGGATTCATCTCCGGTATCTCCGATGCCTCTTTGTGCTCACCTTCTATGTAGTCCCAGTAACCCTTTCCCATCAGAAAATTTGTCAACCTGAACATCCAAGCATGGAAGTTGTTCTTCTCAAGCTTCTCTGTCCTGCACACACAAACTGCTGTATTTTCTGTAGCGGTACTGTACTACACTCAAATGTCACAACTAGTGACCTCAATGTGCATACATACACCCAATGGCAACTGTTGACCTCCTTGTTGCACACACAATGTCTGCACAACCAATTTGTCTTCCTGCTGTTCTTAAAACAGAATTCTGCATAGAATTGATGACTTACCCACAGTGCGCGAAATCGCCTGCTTTCTGAAAAACGGAGGTCTTAACGAGCTCGAAAAGCGCTTTCGGCCAAAAAAAAAAGAGTCCGATAGGATAATACAGTTGCCCTATAACTTTACTCCCGCAAAGAAAGCTCCTCAATCAGAGATTGTTTGCCAGTGCCTCCCGTAGAGCTCCCGACAAGGGTGTAGTTGTCGCCAACACAAATAGGGAAGAGTAGATGAAGCTCTTACCCTCTTACCGCTTCTTGTGCTTCTCTTGCTTGCAGCTCAGCCCCCCTTAGCATGAACCAGGCTCTGATACCATGAAAAGATGCAGAGGAGAAGAGAGCTTGAGCTCTTGCAACAAGCACACACACACTCACAAAACCCTAAAAGAGAACACACAAGGTGAGAGGCAGAAAATCTTCTTCTCTTTCACACAACACTCAACACACCATATCCAAAGATAAGAGTACACACAATATGAAAGGTACTCAACCAAATACATACTAGGGTTCTCTATAGTGTGAACCCAACTAAATGAGCTGGCGCTATAACTATGCCAGTCTCTAGAATGGCTGTCACACAGCTTGTCATCCCATTGGCCACATATCACCCATGATCTCACCAACCAAGCCAGTGGTGGTGTAAGTGTGGGGCCTATCCCCCAGGCGGGTCATCAGTGTCCACCGCCTCATTAGATGAGCTTGATATCTCAACAGTATGATGGGATTCTTGGTATGGATTGGCTCATGCAAAACCAAGCCGATATTCACTGTCATAAAGGCACCATCTCTGTTAGATATCCGTAACGCCGCTTACGGGCGTTACCACGAGAGGGGACGGCCTCTGGCTCACCACCTAGCCATAGAGGAAGAATGAGGATTGCCCCTCATCCCCCGGGCTATATAGTGTGTGGCCTGCCGTCCACACTAGCCTGGCCGCCCATGACTCCGCATGGGCGTCCTCTCCCACTGAACCCCGGATATGGCCATCCGCGGTCTGCCCCCGTCGGTCACAGGCATTACAGCCTACGTGACATTACCCCCCCCTTAAAAAGAGTTTTCGTCCTCGAAAACAAACTGGGGAAACCTTTTGGAAATTGCACTACGGCGTTCCCAGGTTGATACCTCCTCATCCCTATCTGTCCATTTAACAAGTACTTCCTGGTACACTTTATGTCGGGTTAGAGAACGCAGTTTCTCCAGAGATTTTGGTGGACTTGATAGAGCCACCAAAGATATTGTAGAATCTTTTCAGGTTCATGTGGTATCTTTGGTGGCTCTATCAAGTCCACCAAAATCTCTGGAGAAACTGCGTTCTCTAACCCGTGAACTGAGTTCTTCAGTCTACTGACATGGAAGACAGGATGGACTTTAGAACTCTCCGGTAACTCAAGTTTATATGCTACGTCCCCAATCTTCTTAAGGATTTTAAAAGGACCACAATATCTCGGAGAAAGTTTATCACACTTTCCCGTTTTCATGGTTTCTGACTGCGCAGGAACCTTGAGGAATACAAAGTCACCTTCTGCAAAGGTCACCTTTCTTCGTCCTTTATCCGCATAAGTTTTAGCGCGATCCTGAGCGCTACGAATGCTCTCACGTGCGGCTCTGAGCATATCATTCATATCTTCAAGGAAATCCTTGACAGATTGAATCTTCTCCTTTTCTAGGCCTACAGCCGTTGGAGATCTCAACTGGAATCCATACATTAACATGAATGGTGTAAATCCAGTTTTGCTGAGTGTTTGGAGCTGTTATAGGCAAACTCCAGTAAGGGTAAGTACTCTTCCCAATTAGATTGCTTCTTACTAACATAAGAACGCAACATATCCTCTAGAATTTGGTTAACTCTTTCAGTTTGACCATCAGACTCCGGATGATCTGCCGTACTCATACTCAGAGTAGTATCCAGCTTTTTGAAGACTTCTCTCCAAAAATGACTGTTGAACTTTCTATCTCTATCCGACACTATATCTGCGGGCAGGCCATATAGCTTGTAGAGATGTTCAATAAAGAGTTTTGCCAACTCTGGCGTTTTAACAGTTTTCTTCGTGGCAATAAACTTTGCCATTTTAGTTAACCTGTCCACTACCACCCACACCGAGTCATTCCCTCTGGGTAAACCAGTAATGAAATCCATGGAAATGCTTTCCCATTTCCCTTGAGGAATCTCCAGCGGATGGAGTAGTCCTCCAACCTTAAGACGTTCATGTTTATTGACCTAGCACTTATTGCATTTCAGCACATAAGTCTGGACGTCCTTAAACAAACTAGGCCAATAAAACTGTCTTTTTACTAGTGCATAGGTCTTCTGAATCCCGGGATGACCCGCACTTGGACTATCATGACTTTCTTTAAGAATTTGGGCCCGAAAGACACCAATAGTTGGTACAGATATTCTACCCTTGTAGAGTGAGTACCCGTCGTCAATGGAGTAATTAGCATATTTCTCCCCCCGACGAAGTTTATCACTCCCCTTTGAAGCCGTGGCAGTCAAAGGTGATGAAGGGCCTACGTCAGAACTCTCCAGTTCCAAACTATACCCACAAGACACGGCTAGTCTCTCCGGACTAACTCTCGCTTCCCTTCCCGTTGCACCTTCGGCCAGTCTCTCCGGACTAGCAATACGTGCCAACGAGGGAGGTGGTCGCGTCTGTGAAGAAGTGCGTACGCGTACAGCACGCCAGACCTCTGTAAAAGATGGATCATGCTCACATAAACCATGTAGTGACTCCAAGAAATCATTCTTGAAGACTGTGAAACTAAGTTCATTTATCTGTGGCATGCGACTAAGTGCATCTGCCACCACGTTATACTTACCTTTCTGGTAACGTATTTGAAGGTCAAACTCCTATAGAATCTCCGCCTACCGAGCTTTTCTACCCTTCAGTTCATTTTGACTTGAAAGCCATTTCAGACTTTCATGGTCCGTCCGGACCTCAAAAGTAGCACCATATAAATAGTGTCTCCACTTTTTCAGTGCGTGAACTATCGCTAGTAACTCTCGCTCGTAAGCCGAGTAGTTACGCTGCGCACGATCTAACTTTTTACTCTCAAATGCAATTGGGCGTCCCTTTTGCATAAGTACGGCCCCAACGGCCTCATTACTAGTGTCTGTTTCCAAAACAAACGGCTCATTTGGATCGACAATTGTCAAAACAGGTGCAGCTGCTACGGTCACCTTGAGCTTGTCAAAGCTCTTCTGTTGGGCGTCCCCCCAACTAATGTTTTTTGTTTTTGACCGTAACTGGTCAGTCAACGGGACTGCGATCTTCGCGTAGTCCTTCACATACTGTCGGTAGAACCCCGACATGCCAAGAAAAATCTGCAGTTCCTCGAGATTCTTCGACGCTGGCCATTTAAGAATAGCCTCTACTTTTTCTGGCTCCATCCGCGTACCATCGGCGGATATAATATGGCCAAGGTAGTGAATTTCTATTTCAAAAAATTCACATTTGCTTTTCTTTGCAAATAATTTGTGCTCTCGCAACAACTTGAACACTAGATGCAAATGCTCTATGTGTTCTTTCTGTGTCTTACTGTACACAAGAATATCATCTAGGAAAACTACTACGAATTTTCCCAGATATGGACGTAAAATACTATCCATCAGCGTCATAAACGTCACTGGAGCATTGGTTAGCCCAAATGGCATAACCAAAAACTCAAAATGCCCGAAACGGGTCCTAAATGCTGTCTTCGCAACATCTTCTACTTTTATTCTAACCTGATGATACCTAGATCTCAGGTCTATTTTTGTGAAGTATCTCGATCCATAGAGTTGATCAAACAACTCATCCATGCGTGGCATCGGATACTTGTTCTTAATCGTTATCTGATTAAGAGCCCTATAGTCTATGCACATCCACATAGATCCGTCTTTCTTCTTTACCAGAAGAATAGGCGATGCCCACGGACTTGAACTAGGCCGAATAAAGCCTTTGTTCAAATATTTCGTTAATTGTTTTTCCACCTCCTGTGCCTCGGAGTGGCTTAATCTATAAGCAGGTTTGCTTATAGGTTTTGATCCTGGCATAACTTCGATGCCATGGTCTACTTCTCTAGATGGTGGTAAACCATCTGGTAAATCATCAGGAAAAACATCCTGAAATTCCTCTAATAAATTTGTTAAAGTATCTACGTACTTTTTCTTTAATGTCTCATTCACCTTGGATTTTTTCTTGTTTGAATCACATGCATGCCAAACAGGGTTTTCAAACAGTGGGTCTCGTCCAAGGTTATTTTGTTTTTCTTGTTTGTCTACGCAAACATCATTTATCGTTTCATCTACGGAAACAGAATTCAAAAGAGGGTAACAAGCATATACCTCTGCTATCTGGTCTCTACGGACCGCTGTACATAGCTCCATGGAGGAAATAAGTGGTGTGGCAGGGACAGTACTGTCGCCTGCTGTCTGCAGGGTGATGACTCTACCTCCATGCTCAAAACATAGCGTATTATGTAAGTAATTCCGAGCTAGACTAGGGCCCAAGCCATACAGCCACTCCCTGCCTAGATATACGTCTGCTCTGGCTAAGTGCATGACCTGAAAGTCAAGCAGAGCCTCGTAGTCCTGCATAGATAATGGGACCCCCAATACTACGGTATTCCATACCGTTTTGTCATATCCGTTGGCTAGGCCAACAGTATACTCATGATCACTCCGGGTCTCAGTCAATCCCAATTTCTTGACTAACGAGTAGTTCAAGAAGTTGTGACTAGCTCCATCATCAATAAAAACTGTGACTCTACGGCCACCTATGGTGCCATACATGCGCACCATGTCATGCGGACCTACAGTAGGCTGCCACATCGCTGGTGTCACTGAACAAGCGTGATGCTCATCACAATGACACACTGTCGCCTCTCTGAACTCTGCGGAACTGAGAGGGAGTCTCTGCACTCTATGCAACTGCCTAGAAGATTTACCATCTTTTTTGGGCTCGTTGCCACTCGTGCTGGCTTTAGGCTTTGGACACTCAGCCTTCGTGTGTCCTACTTCATTGCAATTAAAGCAGCGATTTTCCTTTCGCGCTTTAATATATTGCTCTTTCTTTTGGTTTTCGATGTCTCTTTTCTTCCTGGATGGTCGCGGTTTTTTAGACCAATGACCATCCTGTCCTTCCTGGTCCGTCCTATCCCCTTGTTTGTCACTGCGAAACCCTTTTCTTTTGAGGCGTGACCTCCTCTTTTCACTACCTTCGGCCCTGCTAGAACCACCACGCGCACTACGGCGCTTGATGTCATCGAATATCTGTGCATATTGAATTGCCTCTGATAAGTCTTTAGGCTGTAGGGGTTCTACGTACTCAAGGTAATCATCTTTGAGGCCTCTCTTAAAGCCTCGCAATGTCTGGAATGCATCGATTCCCTTTAGCTTGAGTACTATCTCCCTATAGTTTGAGATGTACTGAGTTAGGGATTTGTTCTCCATCGAGCACTTGTCCCATAACTCCCAGCTTCTCTCTGCCTCATTAACAGGCAAAAATTCTTTTCGAAACATTGTTTCAAATTCCGTCCAAGTGGCAGGGCGAGTTGTCAGACTCATCCACCACTTGTACGCTTTGCCGGTTAAAGAGAGGCTAGCCTCTACGGGCTGTATACGGCTAGGCTGCTGGCGCAGCGCGTGCAAATCTGACCACTTTGCTAGAAACATATTGACTGAGTCCTTGTTTCTCTCCTTTTCCTCGCCACCAAAACTAGGCAGCTTTAAGTCTTTTAACAACGACGAAGCTGTCGCTACGAACGGCCCCGCAGGCGCATCGGCCTGTATTCCTGCAACCACTGGCGAGGCTACACTCACCCGTGCCGCAGGAGCTCGGCTACCACGAGGAGTTGGAGTATTAGCTGAGGCGGCTGTCAGTGCATCTAACCGTGTGGAGATGCTCTGTAACATCGTGACTAAATCAGCCTGGACTTTACCCATAGTGTTCAATTTGGCATTAAGATATTTAAACAGTCCACTAGAGAGCTCCGTGTAAGATCCCTGTTCCCACCGAGCAATGGATTCACGATACTGGCAGCGGAAGTAGCACTTCTCGCGCGAGACAGGGGTCCCACATTCAAGGCCTCACCCACCACGGATATCCGGATAAGAGACTAATCCGTCGGTTGTTCCAAAGCCGAACCCGAAAAAACTTCCTTTACCGGAAAGCACGGGCGATTCCACCTGGATAACTTTTTACTCTAACGTAGTCAAGAACATTTCTAATCGAGCTGATCCAATTGCATCTATAAGATACATGGTCAGATTAAGGAAGAAACTTGCACTTGGATCATTGGGATCAACGCTTTTTTCCCCATTCAAGAGGCACAGCCATTCATTCCTATCCATAGAACAGTTACTATCCGGGACTTATTTTATCTATCGTAAAAACAAAAGTTTGAGTCTCGATTTACGGATCCATCAGCCTAACCCCATCCAATCCCATGGGTTAGCCAACCGGCCAACCACTGTAGTGATGGGATCCAATTAAGAATTTGGTTAGGTTTTGTCCCGGGTACCAAGGAAAAGAGTTCCAAGGCCCCCTAGCCGGATGTTCATGCAAAATAAAACTAGTCACACCACTCACACACCCAATATGAAATTACCTTTTTCACAGATTCAACCAGTTTAAAACAATCCTTTAATAAAACCATAGTATCACTGATCACAATCTTCCAATTTATCCAATTGATTCTTAATTTCTCATCATTCCTTCATCAGAGTATCTATGGCATCATTGGCAACTAGAACGCTTAGGGGCCGTTTCGATAGTTCCTAGCCCTTAATACTCGGCAATATAATCACTTATCAAGATGGACTCTCGTTGAAGATCAGCAAGATCAACCAACAGATCCATATAAAGAGCCATGGATTCATCCATTGAAGACCAGCAAGGTCAATCAACCAGATCCATGCCCGATTTCAGAAAACAACTCCAACTCTGTTCCAATATCTTCCTCGACACACGCGTGGGTATCCTAGGCGACCCAGAGCCCGAGCACCGTATGGTCAGCACCCTCTAGGATCCTTCGCAGGTGACCTAGCGTTTCACTCATAGGCCGCTTCCTTGGCCCCTCATCCACCGTTACCGGAAGCTCACCATTTTAATCGCATCGAGGCTGGTCAAGACCTCGGCCGACCTTGCTACGCGAGACGTCCTTCATTGACTCCCCGTCAGCAGTTGCAACTTTACCATCACGACCTTAATCACAAGACGGTCAAAATGCTCCCCCCAGCATTCTTGACATAAAACAATCTTTTACAAACAGCATTTACAAACAGTTTACAATACAATTTTTATTTTAACTTTCATTTTTCCACATTATCCCTCATCAATCTACATTACTTATTCCATATTCCATTTATATGTATACTCATCCCATCACATCATTTTCATCTCATCACTTCAGATTCCCTCACATCACATATCGTATAATCACATCCATACATCCACATCTATATGCGTACATTCACATCTACATGCATACATCTACATCTCTATGCATACATCCACATCCACATTCACATTCACCTCCATACATCTACATCTATATGCATACATCCACCTCCACATTCACATCCACATCTATACATCTACATCTACATGCATACATCCACATCTCCATTCACATCTACATCTATACATCTACATCTACATGCATCCATCCACCTCCACCTCCACATCTACATCTATACATCTACATCTACATGCATACATCCATATCTCCATTCCCATCTACATCTATACATCTACATCTACATGCATCCATCCACCTCCACATCCACATCTACATCTATACATCTACATCTACATGTATACATCCACATCTCCATTCACATCTACATCTACATGCATACATCCATATCTCCATTCCCATCTACATCTATACATCTACATCTACATGCATCCATCCACCTCCACATCCACATCTACATCTATACATCTACATCTACATGTATACATCCACATCTCCATTCACATCTACATCTACATGCATACATCCATATCTCCATTTCCATCTACATCTATACATCTACATCTACATGCATACATCCATATCTCCATTCCCATCTACATCTATACATCTACATCTACATGCATCCATCCACCTTCACATCCACATCTACATCTATACATCTACATCTACATACATCCATCCACATCTCCATTTACATCCTCATCTACACATCTATTTCTACATGCATACATCCACATCTCCATGCATACATCCACCTCCACATTCACACTCACATCCATACCTCTACATCTACATGCAAACATCCATATCTCCATGCATAATAATATTCTTTTAATTAATCTAGGATGATAGTTCCTAGAATATGGTAGGAAGTCCTCTTTTTATGCTTTGAATGAAATTATTTTATGCGTAATTTCTATAAAAATTTTGCCATAGTTCCGCTCTACTATGACTGATAAGTCTCAAATTTTTTTTAAGCGATAAGGTTTATCATTGAGGAAATAATTAGAATGGTCTCTAATTGGATCATCAATCCATAATGGATTGAATCATCGATAAACATAAACTAAAAGTGTAGAAAAAAGCCATTAATTTGGCCTCAAGCATAGCTTAATCTTGGATTAAGGAAAAGCCTTATGAAAAGCTTCATTTGGATTGAAAAGGGTCATGAGTATGACCATTTCTTAAGTGAAAGAGAGAAAAACCATTAGAATTAAATATAAATAGAATTTTATGTAATTCTTTACTATTATTAATTTATTAACTTCAATAACATTTCAAAAACCATACTAATTAAGCTTCTCAAGCTTGAGAGGGGTTGAGAAGAGAGAATCATTGAGAATTTATAGAAAAGATCAAAATTCACTATACTTATCTCATAATTTTCTTGATTCTTTGTTCACGGTAGAGGCCCCCAACCAATCAATTGGTTTAGTATGTTGATGGAGCCACCAATGGGGATTTAAGAAAGAGAGAAGTGTCAAAAACTAGTGAATTATTAAAGAATTCATAGTTCTTGGCTTAGGTGGAGTAGAGTAACAATGCATAAGACACTATATTTTTTTCAACAAGGGGAGGCTTCTATTTATAGGAAAATTTCAGCTCCTAACCAAACAAACTGATTCTAGAATTTTCCAAGTCGGTTTGGTCACTTTTTGACCATTTTTAGGTCAGTTAAGCTAACTTTTTGGAACTAGACTTGAATGAGGAGAGAGGAGAGATGAAATATCTCAATTTTTATGAGTTTAAAACTCATTCAAGCATGTGAAATATGCACCTCCTTTAAAGAACTCTCCTTCCTTACATATGTGTCATAGTTTTTTTTACTAATAAACCTTGTACATTTTCAACTCTTCATCTTATGTGAAATATGCACCTCCTTTAAAGAACTCCCCTTCCTTACATATGTGTTTTTTTACTAATAAAACTTGTACATTTTCAACTCTTCATCTTATGTGAGCATTTACTCATTTTTGGATACCCAAAATATCTCATATTTTTAATATTGCTCATAGTTTTTTACTAATAAACCTTGTACATTTTCAACTCTTCATCTTATGTGAAATATGCACCTCCTTTAAAGAACTCCTCTTCCTTACATATGTGTCATAGTTTTTTTTTACTAATAAACCTTGTACATTTTCAACTCTTCATCTTATGTGAAATATGCACCTCCTTTAAAAAACTCCCCTTCCTTACATATGTGTTTTTTTACTAATAAACCTTGTACATTTTCAACTCTTCATCTTATGTGAGCATTTACTCATTTTTGGATACCCAAAATATCTCATATTTTTAATATTGCTCATAGTTTTTTACTAATAAACCTTGTACATTTTCAACTCTTCACCTTATGTGAGCATTTACTCATTTTTGGATATCTTCTTTTTTACAAATTGGATTTATCTCCTCCCTACACATGTATTGATGCTATTGGCCCATAGGAACCTTAATTGGACCATAGTCTAAAGATTTCTGAAAATCTAGACCCTTAGACTAAGGTTCTTTATACCTATTTCCAATTAATTCCAATTGCACATTGGAAAATTCTTTTTGAATTTCTGTTTCAGGAGAACTTATTTTAATAAGATGAGTTATTTTTCTATCCAAAAATATTCATAATTTGAATATTCTCTCTCTAGAATATTTTCTCTCTCTAAGTTAAAATAGTTAGAAACAAGGTCTTTATATTTCTGAAGAGGGATTGATTACAGGGGAAGATACTAGACATCAAAAAGGGGGTTGGGGGAGGAATCTTACATTCTACCCCACTTAAAAAACGCGAGATGTCCTCATCTCGCAACTTGGGATAATTTTGCAAGATGCACGAATATGAGACTTAGAGAAAAATTTTAATCAAGATTAACCACCAAGAAAAGTCTTAAAGAGAGCAAGATTCAAAATAAGAACAAGATTTAAACTTTATTCATTCTCGGAACTTATACAGTAAAGATAGAAGAACTCTTTACACTTCCATAAGCCCGTCCATCATATGGTCACAAAAGCAGTCCTCACAAGCTGCACAAGTATAGGGTAACTCATCTATGGGAATGATTCTGTTGGTTATTGCCGCACCTATCTCAGTGGTATGAGGTGATCTAACAAAAGGACCTCTGAGAGGCAAGCCAAAAACGGGGTAAAGGCATATCTTCTCATGAGAAAGAAAACACGTCAGTAAGAAGACCTGCTCAGAAAACCCAAGATGCCTTGATCTCATGACGCAGTAGTATCGGGGACCCAAACCCAAGGCTTCAATAACCATGGCCAAGCGGACATTGTTACGAAAGTGCTGCTGACCCCAGGGTGTTACCCTAGTTATGTTTTGATAGGTCCGCCATTTGGTCTGCGCTACAGAAGTTCCTAGGTGAGGAAAAAGTGAGCGCTCATACTGTTCTATAAAGTCTTTCTTCACAGACTCTCTTGCGTCTTGAAGGTGAGAAATCATCATAGATAAAACTAGTTCTTGTTGCCAAGCCATGAAGGAGATTAAGAAAGAAAGGAGATTGATGGGAGTAAGATTACTGTGAGCGACAAGTAAAAGTTACGACTTATATAAAGGAAGGAGCTAGCGTAACCTAGAAGCCAACGGTAACTTGCCACTGAAGTTTTACTGTCTTTCGATGATTTGTGTTTGACACATTTTTCTATAGAAGGCATTAAGAATTTTGAGATGAGGAGATAAAAGAAGCTTGTAGGCTAAGTCACCTACTTTCATTGAATTCAGATATAAGGGTCACAATATCTGGGGGATAACTTCTTATACTCCCCAAGAGATAAAGAACTTCTTTTGGGCCGTACTCGAATGAAAGCCAAAACCTTGGTATCCAAAACACCGATTCTCACTTCTGAACTCATTGTTCTAAATCTTTAAAACAGGTGGGACTCCTGAGAAGTATTCTAGGGAAAGGGTCTTCCTTTTTTTAAAAAAACAGAAACTTTCTTTTATTTAAGAGGGAATAATTATGAGATCAGAAGGGAGATTCTTACTCCTGTATACCTCGAAGGCTGGGGAGGAATCTTACACTCCGTCTCTGTCAGGACATCAGTGGGGTCCAGTAGGTCATAGTCATCGTCGTCATAATCCAAGAGGTCCTCCTCGGTCCCCTCGGTGACGTCAGTGTTCATGTCCTCTGGCTCATCGGCCAGAAAGGGGTCATCAGCCAATGCGGCCGCTACGGGCTCGCTGGGTCCTAAGGCAGGGTCAATAACGAGGAGGGTGTTGGCGGATCACGAGTGATCGATAAGCGCGCTCCGGACCGAACAACGGTCGGGCGTGTACGGCCTGACAATTCGGTCGGGGTCAAACCCGCGACCGAGGACAAGAGACTGGAAAAACCTAGAGAAGTAGAAGGCGGTGGGGACACACTACGCCTAGCAGACATTTTTAATTCTTGCAAAAAATAATGCGAGAACTCGGAAATTACTAAAAAACGCTAATAAAAATGAGCAGTGGTGGAGAGAGAATAATAGTCACCCCCCTTTACGGTCGCCTGTCGATTTGTTGCGTTGCGAGCCTCCACAAGGACGCTTCCGGGATGCTCCGATCCACGAGAAAATGCCTGCAACTCATAACAAAAATTAAAATGATCGAGAGGTGCCTTGCCGGGATTATTTCTTACGGGGATGATTCTCCTCCCCAGCCGAGAGAGAGTGTTTCCTTGAATTTTCGAATTTTTAATTTTCAAGGAATGAATAATGAAAATTAAATCTTAAAAAAATATTTTTTTTAAATCTTTTTTTTTGGGTGTCTGGCCACTGGTGGGTTGGCTGGTGTGTGCTGGCCGTTGTGGCTCTGGCCGCCGCCGCCGTTGGCTGGCTAGCGCCGCCGCCGCTGGCCGCCCATGGCTGGCTGGCTGCCACCGCCCATGGCTGGCTGGCGCCGCCGCCTGCTCCTGGCCGCCCAGGACTGGCTGGCCTGACGCCGCCGTGGGTTTTGGCTTGCCTGGGTGCAAGTAGCCCCCCAATGCTGACGCGTTTCTTCGCTCACGCAAGGCAGTGTATAGCAGGGCGCTGCGCTGGTTTTGATTCTCCACGCAGCACAACAGCATTACGAGATGTAGGGGCTGCTGTTCGCCCCCCCCCCCCCCCCACACACCGCATTCACGCATCTCGTGGGACTGGCCGGGCTGGTCTTCGCCCCCCCATCCTACACAGAGTTAACTATTTCATTATATTTTGTGGGGTTAGTCTGCGCCCCCCCCCACCTCGACACACAGGTTTCACATGCTTTGAAAGCCTTTCAACACAAAGTGTTTCCTTCATTTGCAAGGCAAGCCCCCCACGCAGAGTTTCAGCTACGTGTTTGCAGCCTAAGCTACTGGGTTTCGCCGCCTCACCCCCACACACAGGGGCTGGTCGTGGGGGTGGTCTGCGCCCCCCCCCACTTCAACACACGTTTCAAATTTTTTCGCATCCATTCAACGGCGAGTATTTCACAACCATTCAACGCAGAAAACAAAAGAAAAACAACCAAAAATTTTCTTACCTGCGATGCTGTGTGTGTCGGGGAGAGAGAGTGAGAGAGAGAGAGAAAGAGTTCTTCCCTTCAAAAGTTTTGGCCCCCCTTCCTCCACACACTCCCTTGTGGAGATAATGGTGAGAAGATTGTGGATGAAAACCATCGAGGCTCCGGTCCCCCGTTCACGCGCGGACTCTCACGATCCCCTCGAACCACGCTCTGATACCAGTGTTAGATATCCGTAACGCTGCTACGGGTGTTACCACGAGAGGGGACGGCCTCTGGCTCACCACCCAGCCATAGAGGAAGAATGAGGATTGCCCCTCATCCCCCAGGCTATATAGTGTGTGGCCTGCCGTCCACACTAGCCTGGCCGCCCATGACTCCGCATGGGCGTCCTCTCCCACTGAACCCCGGGGATATGGCCATCCGGTCTGCCGTCGGTCAGAGCATTACAGCCTACGTGACAATCTCCTTCATGGATCTTCATGAGAACAAGGTACAAGGAGTTGTAGAAATTAAAATTTGCACCCTATAACTAGTTAAAAAGGTATTAAAGTTATTGAAGGAACTCAGGAAAAAGCAAGTAATTTCAAGATGGTGTTCCAAAATCAATTGAGAGCAACTTCTAGAGCAAATATTTATTCCACTCAGTGTAACCCTTTGGAATATTTTCCAAATGAAGAAGGACTGGGACTCTCAGAAATTTACAAAAGAAAATAAAAAATAAATCAAACATCAATATTTAGTTCAAATATAAGAGTATTTAATTACAAGGTTTTTCCTTAAAAAATTAATCCATATGCACTACTATATGTGTGTGCACATTAATTTAATTAATTGGGCTAAGGGTAACTTGTAAGGGTGTAATTGGAACTTGCCATCAGTGTAGACCACATAATGTCACCCTGAATCCACATTTGCATCACCTAGAATAGCCATGCCAAGCGGTATCAGAAACCTTTCAATGCCTCCACTAGGAGCATATAAATCAAACATTTTCAGAGAATGTCAAAGAGATGCTGGATACATGGAGCCTTGGTTTGATTGCCCTCATCACACCTTAATCGCAAAGCACGAGTTAACCTACTTGGATTGCAATCAGGCCAAGCTTTGGGAAAGTATCTTGCTGAAGCATTGTTAGCTTACATGTGACCATGGTTTGGTGAAAGAGAGATCATTTTATGCGATGGGATTGTGCAAGTCAGTTCCCAGTGCATACAAGCCAGCGGTGGTATCCCTCCTAGCCAAAGATGTTGGGTGGGCAATCCAATGACCTTTTTATGAGGGACAAGGGTGATCCACAAGGGACCACGTGCCATTACAGTCAATGCTTTTGAGTTCTAGTTCCATAGCCTATTTCCAGGATGGAAGTTTGATAGCATCTTTCCACGATGTTGGCTCATCATGCCCCACATAGTCTGCGAAAAAAAACAGAGGTGAATGAGGCACGAGGAGCCCGTCTGGTGGACCAAGGAGGACCATCCAAAGTGGTATCAAGGGGAAGCATGCTAGAATCACACATGGTTTGTTGATACCAGTGAGGTAAAGGGTCCTTGGGTGGCTGTCAGAAGAAGGAAGCCTCCTCAAGAGGTGAAGTTGTAGGTGACTGATGGGGTTCATGTGGCACAATCTCAGATTCTTATTTAGTTGGTATGGGCACCGGAAGGCGAAGTAAATCTCGCTCATCAAAGACAACGTCTCAAACGAAAAGAAAACTCTGTATGATCTTGGATCAAAATCTTTGTAAGCCTTTGATTCAGAAGAGTAGCCCACTAAAATAAGCACCTCACTCCTTGGCTAAAGCTAGCCCCTTGTGTCATTCGGAGTGTGAGTGTATGCACGACACCCAAAGACACGAAAATGGGAAACGATTGGCTTTTTGCCAAAAAATGCCTCAAACGGAGTCCTGTGGGGAACATCGACCGTGGGGCAACGGTTCAGAAGGTACACGACAGTGTTGACCGATTCTGACCAAAGGCATTTAGGCAGCTGAGCTGTAAAAAGCATGGAGCATGCCATATCCATCTAGTTCGGTTCTTGCGCTCGACCACTCCATTTTGTGAGGGAGAGTTGGTGGAGGTGAGTTGGCATTGAATGCCCTCATCTTGTAAGAACTTAGGAAATTGATGGGAGATAAATTCAACACCATGGTCACTACGAGCAATCCCAATTAGTGACTAACCAAACCCATGTGGAAAAGTATTGGAAAGCATCGGATTTATGCTTTAGGAAATATACCCACATGTATCTTGAATAATCATCAACAATCAACATGTAGTAGAGAGATCCATTCAAGAAAGGGGTTGGGAATTGGCCACTCAAGTCAAAATGAATCAACTCGAAGATTCTCGAAGCACGATGAGTAGCATGTTGTGAGAATGGGGAGCGATGCTGCTTACCCATTTGATAGGGCTGACAAACATTCTTTGTTAGTTTGAGGCTGGGTATGCCTTCAACTAATTGGTCTCGAGATAGCTCGTAGAGTGTGGCATAGGTAGATGACCATAACGAAAGTGCCATAGTCGTTCAATGTGGGATGGAGATTGGGTCACATAGGCACGAACCCGATAAAACTTTGAATGTGACTCACTCCCTACCTCTTCCTTGTGCTCTTTGGCACCACATTTCTCAACACCCCCCTTAGTGCCAAATCTTTAGGCTACTCAAGGTGGTCGGATGTGAGGATTACAAATTTCATTTTCCTCTCCCTTAATTCTAACTTGGCTGGGTGACTTAGAGGCTCTTGTTTTGCTTGGACACTCTCTAGCTCAGAGGTTACTTGGAGATGGCTTGTTTTTCACTCTCCTTGGGTGCATCTTTGGCTACTCTTAGGCGGTCGAGTGTTACAATATTTCAAATGATTTTTGGCCTACTCATTTGGTGGCCATTATAATGTCAGGTTGGTAGTGAGGAAATTTTTGCGTGCTCATTTGACGGCAAAAAATTACAAGGGTTGGATGAATAATTTGTCGTGGTATTGTTGCGACCCATGTCGATGCAGCTCTTGGTGATGCCCATATCGATGATGATCTTGTTGATTTCCTTGTAACACATATTCATGGAGAAGAAAGACCCTTTGTGAAAGCTTAATCTAATGTGAATAACACGCTTCCTTTTACTCCCTATGTGAACAACCCCTTGCGTAAGACTTTTTCTTTACCAAAAAAAAAAAGGGGGACTATTAGGATTTCACCACCACACAAAAAAAACATTATCTTTATAGTTGCTTTTGCGATGGCGATGGCGATGGCGCTGGCGATGGCGACCACTTCTCTCCTCCTCTCTCTCTGTCGTTGATGTTGCTGTGACTACTATTACGACGCCCGTTGTGAGAGAGCTACGCTATGCAACCTTGGCTATCAACGCTACTTTGTTGCTTAATCGCTTGCTCGTCTTCTTTGTTGTTCTGCTATGTGAAACCCTCAACCTATTGCAGGCCAGCCTGCAATGCACATGGACTTCAGAGCTGTAGCTCTGCTAGCACGGCTATGCCTTACATGGCTACTATGTAGCCACACCTTCTCAAGCTGTGTGTAGGTGACTTTTATATCGGTTGCCTATGGAAGAAAAGCTTGAAGAAACTTTTGAATCTGTTGTAGAATCGGATACTGTTATGAGCAACACATGGTTGGCACTACGGTACACACAAAGCATGGATTGAAGCCCTTCCCAAGGCTATAAATATGGGTGTATGGAACTTGATTATTGCAATGAGATTATGTGACATTCTATGCGCATGCCATTTTGTTAACATCTTGTTTACTTTCTTAATCACCTTATTATTCTCCTTAATCATGTCTTTGATCACTTACTTTGAGCCTCCTTAGATCCACATAATAGGAGGAAAGAAGAAAGATTTTTAAATCTCACTCATAAGAAGTGGTAAGAGAGGGGAAAGTCATATAAGAGAACCTACAAACATTCCTACCAAAAAATACATCTATCAAGCAATGAAAGGATCCAAAAGGGCACAAGTAAAAGAGAGTAGGAGAAGAGCTTATGAGTATTCTATTACAAGGGGAATGATTGTGTATTTCTTAATATCAACACTTAATATTAATATATCAAGTGTGAATAAGTTGTATTCTATTACAAGGGGAATGATTATGTATTGCTTAATATCACGTGTTCACACTTGGTCGGGAAACAACTTAAAAATAGTCCATGTTTCTAGCCTAAGTAAGTATATACATGAGGTCATAGACTTCCTCTTTTTAGTGTTAAGAACAAGTTAGTCTTTTGTATGATCTAGCATCTTCTTATAAAAAGTAAGCTCCCATTATAAAAAGGTAAGATGGCAAGGTGCCTTACAAAAAGAGGAAGTCATAAACTTCTTCTTTTTGGTGTTAAGAACAAGTAAACCTTGTATATGATTCAGCATCATCTTATAAAAAGTAAGCTCCCACTATAAAAAGGTAAGATAGAAAAGTGTCTCACAAAAGTATGACACATAAGGTCATGCTATCTAGAATTGTTAATATACCCCATCCAAAGGTGGCTATGTCATGTGCATTATCAAGCTTAGGTGGTGTTAAAAATGCTATTATTTTCATGGAACGATCTAATGAAGGATTTTTAAGATAGCTAATGGTGGTGGTCACACCCACACGCTGCATCCACCACATGATTATAAATGCATGATTACGTAGTTCTTCTAGAAACTAACGTGACTAAATAGTGGCCATGCAAAAATTTGAGAATGCTAAACTATTCAATCTATCAGTAAATTATAGGTAATTCATTAAGGTTGACTTGCTTGGTGTGATTTTGGAACCTTTTTGAGAGAATGAGGATGATCAAGTTGAAGAAGTGGTACTATCGGTTCAAGGTCCATCAAAATTCATTAGTTCAAGGATCAACATTGACTTCATTATGCTTAAACACTTTTATATGCAAGACATCCTCTGTTTAGAGTCTATCTAGATCGCCATCAAAGCTCTTTACTCGGAGTACACAACTGTTTAGATATCTATTACTTTGTAATCAAAGTTACAAATATTTATATTGTTTATTCTCCACTTCTTTTTGTAATTTACTGCTTTGTGTTGTGAAGATCATGCTTGCATTATTGTGTTTTCTTACATAACACTGTTAGAACATTGTTAGATTTTACTGCCAATGGGATATTTTCTTTGTAATCAAAGTTACTTTGTTAGACATCTATTACTTTGTAATCAAAGTTACAAACATTCATATTGTTTATTCTCCACTTCTTTTTGTAATTTACTGCTTTGTATTGTGAGGATCATGCTTGTATTATTGTGTTTTCTTACATAACACTGTTAGAACATTGTTAGATTTTACTGCCAATGGGATATTTTCTTAATGTGTATGTGTGTGTTGACCATGAGAGAGAGAGAGAGAGAGAGAGAGAGAGAGCTTTAAACATGTGTGTGTGTGTGTGTGTGTGTGTGTGTGTGTGTGTGAGAGAGAGAGAGAGAGAGAGAGAGAGAGAGAGAGAGATGCATGAAAGTGTTCCATGTGGGTCGCAACATCCATATACATATGAAAAGTTAATATTTTAAAAAAAAAACATAACTACAAAGATTAAATAAAACTGGTCATTGCGGCCATATATTCATTATCAAGGATGGCTAGATTCACTCAAATTATCAAGGGTGCATTATACCTCTAAGGTTGTAAAGCCTTAGAAAGATGATCGTTGACATTTTTTCCATGTCACCACTTTCCCCTTCATTCTCCCTATTTAATATCAACCCTAATATCCCCCACGAGCTTTGCCCGTGTTCCCTACTATTGCACCCAACCACCAACTCCCCCTAACCATCCACAAACGCCCCCGCTCTTAGCAGCTCCACTGTCAAGAACATTGCTATCTTGTTGCTTTGCCACTAGCCCTACCTACTACTGCACGTGTTGTTGCATACTTCCATAGCTGCTAGTAGCTAGAGCTGCCCCTATCCCACTGCATCAAGACCAAAGGACTTGTTGAAGAAACCTTGCCCAGGATCAGGATCTCGTGAATTAAAGGGGGCGAGAGAGAGAGAGAGAGAGAGAGAGAGAGAGAGAGAGAGAGAGAGAGAGAGAGAGAGAGAGAGAATCCCTCCTATTGCTAGGCAAAGAACTTGAGAGAGGGAGAGAAATGCAATCCAAAGAGGCATGCTATGACTTCCTTTAATGCATAAGATCCATACCAAGAGAAAGAAAGAGAGATATAAATTATGCATGAACAAAAGGCATTTATCCAAGAAGATCGGCCTAGATTTATTGCCACAAAGAAACATCAAACTGAATTCAAGCCTTAGTAACAATATTATTAAGTATGGAAGATTGCCCTAGATTTATTACCACGAAGAAACATCAACTGAATTCAAGCCTTAGTAACAATATTACTACGAAAGGAAGATTGGCCAAGGTTTATTGCCACAAAGAAATATCAACCGAATTCAAGCTTTCAACCATGCAAATAAGCACTTGTTTTGCGCTCAAACATTAATTGATCTATGCCAGAAAGAAGAAGAAGGAGAAGAAGTTGTTTTGGTGGCTTATCATTAGCACTTGAATTGACCACCATCAACATTAGGACTCCAAGTAGGATACTAGGGAAGGGCTCTAATAAGGTTGACATTTCATATCATGCCGCAAGCCATGCAAAGGGTGCGCCATGTTGAATGTACAAATAGAGAGGGGCACAAATTAGCCTATTGCCTCAATCATGCTACTGTTTTGCAAGGTTTGGAACAAAGGAGATTGCCGTAGCGTGCGCGCAATTTTATGCAACAGCCTAAGAGGATTGCCGCAGCGTGCAAGTTTCTGCAAGCGAGGAGAAGAAGAGCTCGATTTCCTTGATTGTGGGGGAGATGAAGCTGTTAATTCGCTTGGGAGGGCGTTTGGCTATTGCCTTTTTACGCGGGGGTGGCGGGCACACCTGCAGCAGCTGCAGTACGTCCATATGCGGAGTAGCATCATTAGACTTGGGAGTTTCACAGCCTTCACTCTCCTCCGGCTCGTTGGAATATAGCTGCTGGCCGGACACCTCGTTATGGCTTGAAGGTTTGCGCGTGGGACTAATAATACGTCTGCACTCCTGGGCCTGCTGACCATCGTCTTCTTGGCGCAGAGTTGCAGTAAGATTAAGCCTCAAATCAGATGGTAACATGACAGGAGCATTACTAGTTGAAATCGAAGTGCGCCCAGGCATGCCTTCCTCGCTTGCATCGCTGGGCGCTGCCCTGCTCTTTTCTGTCGTCATTAAGAACGGCTCACAAGGCTCCGTCCCTCAAGAAGAGAAACCTTGAACAGTTGAGAGACCCACAGAGAAAGCTTCATGTAAGCGGATCGAGGAAAGAGAAAAGGCAAGCCGTGATTTAGTTTTTTGGTAAAGAAAGAAACAAGGTCAACTGCGCACTTGCTAATTAAAATGAAGCGCACGATCATACGGCACCGGTGGAGGAGATGGGAGGGGCGACGCAAGCGTGTGCGGCTAGAGCACAGAAAGGGGCGCAACGTAAGGAGAAGCCGTCCACGACTCAAGCGGAGTAATAGCAACGCGGGCAAGTGAAGGAAGTGAGACGATCACCTCTTCATTATCCTCATTACTCGAGCTGCCCACTCTTTAAGGATGAAAATGCATCTCTCTTCATGGCTATTCAAGTCATACATGACTTTTTACTTAAATCTATATACTCTATACCTCTAAACTTAGAAGCCCCCCCTTCTCTCTCTCTCTCTACACACACACATACACATGTATGTATATGATGTGCGGTGGATCCAAGTTGCTGTTAGCAACCGTGCCAATTGCACACGTGTGCTGAGGAGCAAAGTGTATGGAGGCTCAGATCCGCAAAAGGCGGGGGAGACACTACAAGAGTAAACCCCCCTAAACTTCATAAATAACGTCATCCAATAGACATATTTTTGTGATGCTAGGAGTGATGTATAGAACCCATCACGCTCGTATAGTAACAACTATTGTCATAATAGTGACATAATGAGATCTTAAATTTTTAAAAATAAGTGTATAAAACCTGTCACACTCATGTAAGTGTATAAAACCTATCACACTCATATAGTGACAACTATCATCATAATAGTGATGAGATCTTGAATTTTAAAAATAAGTATTTGGACGTCACAATTTGTGATGTTTTTAAAGTCGCATATTATGACATTTGAAGTCAGAAAATGTGACTTCAAATGTCACAATCTGTGTGACAAGTCACAAATGTGACTTTGAACATCTGAACAAAGTGTGACGTTAAAAGTCGCATTTTGTGACTTTAAAAGTCACAAATCATTACTTTAAAAATTATCGGTTTGTGAATTTTAAAATGTAAATATCATTGGTGTTACTACATAATAACAAGTATAGGTACTTTGAAATATTTAACATTTAAAAATATGAAGAGAGAAAGAGAGAGGTACACTTTTCGGACTACACCCATGTGCACATAAAGGTAGTGCGCTCGAAAAGCTTCTCTTTACAAATAGTACCCGCCTTGACTCGCAAGGCATTTGGCTTGGGTCTCAAGGCATCTAGCTTGAATGACAGACATTCGGCTTGGGCTTTAAGGCATCAAGCTTGGGCATCAAGGTATGCTTGGGTATAAATAAGCGCCCTCACAAAGAGAGAAACACACCTTAGTGTATGCTTTCTCTAGTTTGTGAGCCTTCCTTAGCCATCATCTCCCTTCACTCTCTTGTACACCTCCTTTAAATACTTTTATGGGAGTAACATCATCTACTGCACCTCATCAAGGAGAGCTAGTTGCTTCCACTTGGTATCATGGAGAGTCATCATCACCTATGGTCTCTTCATCTAAGTTTAATGAGGAGCTTTGATTTTGACAAAAGAGAATATGATATTATGCGAGGTGTATGGGGCAGCACATTCATGATATTATGCGAGGTGTATGGGGCAGCACATTCATGAGTTATATTTGTTCTCAGCATGCATTTGTTTTGAGAGAGGCTCTAATGAAACTCTAAGAGCTGGTGAAGCATGCATAAGAGATGTATGTATGGTAGTTCTTCTCCCATCATGCATAAGACATGTAAGAGACCTAATACATGCATTAAAGTACAATTACATGCCATAGGAGTTGTAATATATACATTATATCTCTTAGAATCATCTATATGCTAGAAGATTTCTAATGCATTCATAAGGCCCTGATGGGTTCTCCAATAGCTCTTGCAATTGCAATAGTACTTGCACCAGCTCATGGGTAATGCAGGCTCTAATACAATTGTCAGAGCCCTTGGAGCACACATGAGAGTCTATGCATGCATTAGAGCTATAGAGCCTACATAAGAAGAGAGCATGCCTAAGAGATTTAACTCATTTACAATTCTCTTAGATATCTTATGCATTCTAAGAGAGCTCTAATGTGCATACGGCTATGAGGATCAATGGTTGGGTGGTGAGCACATGCAAACTTGATATACCCCATATTTTTAAAAATTTATCAAATCATTCCACTTACTGTTTGTGTCTGAGCTTCATTTTCTTTTGTTGAGTCTCTTTCATAGTAGGCTCCTTTCCCTTTCCACCATGACCCATATTACCAGAAGGACAAGGAGTCGTATCTGAACCATAATGTTGTAGGCTTGCTAGACCTACAACATTATGGGCTTGTAGGCTTATGGACTTCCTAGATTCATCAAGGCTTATGGAGATATAGGCTTCCTGGATTATGGACTTCGTGACTTGCACACTTTCTAGCTTGCAAGAATATGGACTTGCACATTTCCCAGCTTGCAAGCTTTCTGGCTTGCAAGATTATGGGCTAAGGGACTTAAGGTCTTATGGGTTTCCCAGATTATAGGCTTATGAGGATTCTAGATTCTAGCTTGAAAGTTTGTAGACTTCCCGACTTGCAAACATTGCCCCAAACTAGCTTGTAGGTTTCCTACAACCTTATGGACTTTCTATGTTTATATAACAAGCTCAGTCCAAGGCCATGCCAGACTACAGGTTATGATGTGCCAGGTTAAGAGTTACACATGGAGCCAAGACATACCAAGTATCTACAGACATTGTACTACATGGAAAGCATGTCATCTGATGTGACAGACATTAGTTTCACTTTCAATTTACTATCCATAGTTCAATTTCTTGGTTTAATTACATTTAGCTCAGCTGCACTTTTGGAGGCCAATTCTAGATGGCTTGCTGATGTATCTTTTATATAATGACATGGCAAGGAAATAGAGTAGTATATGGACATTAGGTCCATGAGGTCAAATCACATGGTTGGTTATGTTGACACATCATTTATATGCCTAGACATGTACACACATTTTCTTATGCTAGATGATGGATGTCTGGAAATATGATGATGGAATTGTGGTATAGACCACATGGAGAGTTAGCTCATCACTTGTAGATGATGCCAAGTTACTTACATGGTCAGAATAGCCTGGTTGTACATTATTTATATGTATTTAGGAGTAGCAGTTTATTTACACTTCTTTTACATTGATTTCAAATACTTGGACCAAAGTTATAGTACACAACTTATCATTAGGTTATACTTTCTTATTATTATATATCATTAAGAAAAAATCATGTTCTTCTTGCTCCATCTGTAAGAGTGTACTCAAGTTGTTTATGGGTTGCATTAGGTCTACATTTGCCTCTTGTGCTCTATGTCTATCCTTGTCTGCGTCAAACCCTAGCTTGCTATCATGGTATCAGAGCCTAGAAACCCTAATGTGAGCAAATTTGGGGGCTCTCAATAATATAAAGTATCCCCCCAGCACTATGATGAAACCCTAATTTTATCTTTAAAACCCTAATTAGAGAAAGTTCAATAAAACCCTAGTGTTAGCAAGCTACCATAGTCTATAAAATAAACATATAATAGGTCTGTAGAGCATCATCCCATTAGAGGTTGCCTACCAAACTGAGAAGCCTTTAAGAACATATACTGGAGCACATCTATACTAGAGAACTGGAGCTAGTTGTTGACTGAAGTGTAAAAAACCACAAGGTGAGTTTTGGGTCTATAGATCCCCTTCCACAACTCCATTTTAGTTTAGTCTAGGTACCAGATACAAGTGAGAAGCCACGTTTAAAGGGGAACTATATTTGATCTGTTCAAGATTAGAAGGATTCTGGATCAATTATTGCTGTCAGAGCATGTTGGTTGGTCAAAGCAATAATCTAGAGGTCAAAATGTCAAAATACCCAAGGAAAGGTTCATCAAAGTGGCCAGTACCATGGCCAACAAAGCCCTAGAGGGAGAGGGAGTTCCCACAAGCAGTGCAAAGTCTGCAAGCTAGGGAGTATGCAAGCCAATTAGTTGGCAGTCCACAATCTAGGAAGCCTACAAGCTAGTTAGTTGTGGAGTCCACAAGACGGCAAGATGTGAATCCAAAAAAACCCTTAAGCCCACAAGCCCGTAAGCTTGCAAGCCAAGAAGCTTGATGCGGGCTTCTTGCCTTGCAAGATTATGAGCTTCCCAGCTTGCAAGATAATGGGTTTGCGGTCTTATTATGGGCTTCTTGATTCGTACTTCCCTGGCTTGTAGATTTTCCAACTTACCTGCTCGTAGGGCTATGGTAAGCATATGGCCTTCTCCACTTCTCATCTTGTAGGCTTGCGTACTTTCTAACTAAGTGGCTTGCAAGATTCTCAACTTGCAAGTTTATGGGGCTTATAAGCTTCTCGACTTCGCAGCTTGCAAGACTATTGGCTTGTCGGCTTATGTGCTAATGGGTCTCTAGATTCCAAGCTTCCCACTTTATAATAGACTTCCCAATTAATTGGCTTGTAGGATTACAAGCTTATGGGCTTGCAAGCATATCAGTTTACTAGCCTACTTTATGCCTATAAGCCTGTTTAGTTAGGAAGACGGTAAGCCGAGAAGCTTGTCTATTTATAAGCCCAAAATCTGGAAACCCATTAGTCCATAAGCCCAAAAGCCCATAACCTAAGCCAAAAAGCCCGCAAGTTAGTTAAGTGCAAAGTCCTCAAGCTAGGTAGTAGACCAAGATGTCCACAAGTATGCTAGCCACCAAAATTGGGAAGTCAACAAACGAAGAAGCCTGCAAGCTAGTTAGTCAGGGATTCCACAAGCCGGTCAGACGTGAATCGAAGAAGCCATTATAAGCCTCTGCCTCTGAAAAGTCTATAAATTAGTCGTGAACAAATTATCCTTCATACCCATATGCCAAGAATTTAGGAAATCCATAAGCCCATAAACATACAACCCATAACCTTACAAGCAAGAAGCCCATAAGCTGGTTAAGAATAAAGTCTACAAGCTAGGAAGTTTGCAAGTATACAGTCTAGGAAGTCCATGAGTATGCAATCTGATTAGTTGGGAAGTCCAGGAAGCCCATGTGCCCATAAGCGTAAAATCCAAGAAACCCATAATTCCATAATCTTGCAAGCTAGAAAGTTGGCAACAAAGTCCACAAGTCAGTTAATATAAAGTCCTACAGGCCGTAAGTCCACAAGTATGCAAACCAGGATGTCCACAAGTATGCAAGCCAATTGGTTGGAAAGTCCATAATCCAGAAAGCTTGCAAGGTAGTTAGCAAGACTACAAGAACAGGAGAGAAGACCATAAGCTTGCAAACCAAGAACCCCACAAGCCAATTAAGTGGGATGTTTGTAAACCGAGAAGTCTGCAAAAGCATGCAAACTAGTTAGTTAGGAAATCCACAAGCCGCCAAAAAACCATTTACAAGCACACAAGCTCAGAATCAAAGAAGCCCATAAGTTCATATAAGTTCCCAATCCCATAACTTGAAAAGATTCGAGGAGGAGAGAAAGCTTGTGCTCTTACAAGCACACACACTCACTCACACAATGCTCTTGTAAGCCGAGAAGTGCACAAGCATGCAAGCTGGTTAGTCGGAAACTCCACAAGCTAAGAAACCATTTACAAGCACATAAGCTCGAAGTCAGAGAAGCCCATAAGTGCATAAGCCCCCATGACCATAACTTGAAAAGATTCAGGGAAGAGAGAGCTTGAGCTCTTGCAAGCACACACATACTCACACAACAATGGATAAGACACACACAGAGATGGAAGACTAAAATCTTCTTTGTTGTTCTCAAAAGAGGTCTACAAAATATAAGTGAAAACCAACATACGTACAAGAGTACTATGTACAAGTGGTCCATAATGTGAACACACTAAGTAGGTAAGCTAGCAAGATAGGTATACCATAACTCAATTGGACTAGGTAAGTGTATATTAAAAGACATGGTGTGAGCTTAAGTTTGGAAATGATTAAGTGAATAACACAATGAAGATGATTACCACATAAGCAAACTCACACCAATGAGGCAACGCATGCAATCACTCGGATTAAGATGAGATATGAGTCATGACCAATAAGCAATGGGATGTACTCAAGAGTCACCACAAAAGCATAACTATAAACACATGCTAATGAAATGCAAATGAAGAGAGTATTTCCACAAAGAACCACTTAGTATATTAAGCACTAAGCAAGTACACAAACTATGGACCCTACTCTCTCCACATAGCTCTCTAGTGAATGAGTAGAAGACCCTGTTTATATAGGCTCATGGAGTAGGCACCTAACAGCCTATAATGATTCCACCTCCCCTAAGATCTCTCACCTAACTCACCTAAAAGGTGATGACTATAATAATGGAGTCACCTACTTGACCTACACATAGTAATCAAGTAAAACAAGGGTCTTCTAACCTTAGACCACTTATTCTAAGGTACCGCAAAGGATTTCCCACTAAGGATGGATGCTAGATCATATAATTTCTAACACTCTCCCTTGATCAAGCATCCATACCATGTAGGGTGTGCTTGGATCAAGTCTACCACTAAGACATCACTAAGATAAAAATGCCCTATGGGCTATAAAAATGTCATCCATAGAAACTACTAGAATAATGTGTTAAAAAAGTTAGTTGCTTTTTCTTGCCCTTATCTTTCTCCTCTTCATCCTTTTTTCTTTTAAAGTAATCCTTAATGATGTGTCCCTTCTTTTTGCACTAGTAGCAAGTCCGAGGAGCCTTGGTCTTCCTCTCTTTGTCCTTGGTTGTGGGTGGAATAGGCAAGCATGCTCCACTAAAACTTGTGTTAAAGAAGCTAAAGCCTTAGAATCCTCCATGCAGATTTACTCTAGAATGAGGGTAGAAGTCACTGAGGTAAGAGTATGATTTGTTTGATTTGCTATCATTGAAACACACTGCACATAACAAGGAGGCATGCTAGAGAGAAACACATAGATGGCCTCCCCTTCATCAATGGTAAGACATGCACCACTTAGTTGATCAATCATACATCTAAAATCATTGATATGAGCATCAACATTGGTTTTGTCATCCTTTTCCATCCTAGAAAGTTTCTTTCTTAAGAAGAACCTATCAGCTAAATTGGTTAAATGCCCAAAAATGGATTTGAGTCTAAGCCATATTTCATTAGAAGTCTTTGCTAAGCTCACTTGATGAATTTGGCTATCACCTAGCCCACAAATGATGAAGGATAAAGCTTTGGAGTCTGATTGGTCCATTTAGTAATAAGATCTGGATCTCTATTTGGCCTTTTTTCCGTGCCATTGACCACTCCCCACATATTTTTCTCTATAAGACACATTTGCATTTTGATGCACCAAGTGTGGTACTTGGATCCATCAAATTTGTATGTTTTATCACAAACAACATTTTTCCCACCATATTTGCCATGGTACTCAACTTTACACACACAATGTTCCCAAATTACATAAATAGGGAATTCCTTATAGCTCTAGGAATTTACAAAGGAGCTTGTCTTCCACAAAGAGACACTCTACTCAAGTACTCCTACATCAAATAAATAAAGGTATGTGCACATGAACTCTAACCACTCCAGGTAACTTGTCTTTGATTTAACCTTACAGATTTGCTTGGATTGAACGCTTTGCTTTAACTTTTGCATTTCGGCTTTGGTTTTAGTTTTGATGAATCTAGGAATTATCACACAGCATATGTGTGCACACTCAAGATGATAGGGGCCTTTATAAATGAGGAGTTTACAAGGATATGACTTTAAATTTGATTTGATCACACTACTAAGGGTTAGCACCACAAAGGTTTAGTCGACTTTTCACCACTAAGGTTTTGAAATTTTTTTTAATCCCCTCTTTTCAAGGAGAAAAATGGTTGAGAAGTTCCTCAAAATCAGCACAAAGGTGGATGTCTGTCTCACCGCTTCTGAATCAGTACTAGTTGCATACTTGAAGGTACACACAAAATGCCACCATTTGCTCATTTGAAGCTACTATGGTGATGGTGCCTTCTAGTACACCACCGTAAACCTTTCATTGCTCCCCTTTAGCTCTTAATATAGCTTAAATAAGCTCTCTATGAGACCTTCCAACTGGCTCCACACACAACTGCTCATCTACACAAGGACATCGTTAACTAGGAAGAACCGCAGCGCTCTAGTGCTATAGAAATGCCAAGTTGTCGACATGTGACTCAACACTCAGCTCCTTAGTGTGAGCTACACACAACAAGAAGACAATAATGATGGTAGCCTCACACGATTAGACAACAAGAAAAAAGGTGATCTTTTGATATGCAGCTATGTAGCCATTTTCTATAGAGTTAAAAGACCCCTCACATAGTGGGTTGAGCCACTCCTCAGCTCAATAGAATCCCATAGTTGGCTACTACCTCTCACAATGGTGTCATCTCTTTCTTGCAAGTAGCTCACTAAGAGCTTGAAACCGCCAACAATAGTGATACACAGCCTATCGCCCTTGCATACAAAGTTGGAATGCCGCCTTTCTCCATAATAGACAACTTTAGCTAATTCTCACAAATTTCTACCTTCTTGTAGCACTCAAGATTATGAACTCTTCACTCCACATAGAAATGTTCTCCCTCACTCAATCTCTTTTACTTGCCACTGAGCTTGAGAACTAATGAAGATGGGCACACAAGGAGTATTACACAAAGCAATGAGAAGAGTGCACACAAAGCAATATTCACATAGAAACTCACAAGGAGGATGGAAATGATGGATTTCTCCTTACTCAACATATTCTTAGTGCTAATCTCCTAAGCTTTTCCTGATCCAAGGCTAATCTAGAAGTTCCTTTCTTTTATTGGTATCAAAGCTGCTCTAGGCTTAGATCTTAATGCTTTGATTAGGAGATTAATCATTTTTGGATTACTGTTAACTCAATTTTTTAAAATGTATTTTCATGATTAGGATTAGCGTTAATCATTTTTAGAATTAATTTTTACATAGTTTTCAGATTTGTCATTTTCTTGTTTGAGAAGATTAGCAATGAAACTTGTGTTAATCATTTTTAAATTTATATTAATCACTATTTTTAGAACCCTAATCCACTTCACTGTTTGATTTCTTGAACTTCTTGATCTTATTGATCTTTATTTCTTGAATTTTTTTTATTTTTAAAATTAGGATTTGCAAAGATTTTAGTAACCAATATTGAGTGGTTTTCTTCCACTATCTTGCTTAGGGAGCCTACAGTTTCAAATATCAATCCTTTAGGCCTAATTTCTTCAAGATCAAACCCTAGATTCCTAAATCTTGAGTTCTTTGCAACAACAAGAAGATTGTAATGCAGAAAATCAAGGTTGTTGTGCAGAGTTTACAGATTACTGTGCAAAATATTAAGGTTGTTGTGCAAAGTTTTTAGATTACTGTGTAGAATATTGAAATTGTTGTGCAGAGTTCTCAGATTACTATTGTAGAGTTGCAAAGTGTTGTGCTGAGTGCAGATTCATTACAGTTTTGAATAAATTTCAAGTAGATT
Source organism: Cibotium barometz (assembly GCF_041138505.1). Classification (NCBI taxonomy): domain Eukaryota; kingdom Viridiplantae; phylum Streptophyta; class Polypodiopsida; order Cyatheales; family Cibotiaceae; genus Cibotium; species Cibotium barometz. The sequence continues at coordinate 55,710,806 of NC_141071.1, read as the reverse complement.
GTTGAAAACTATTTTTCTTGGCCAAGATCAACAACAACAATGCTCAACAACAAAACTAGGAAAGTCATTAAGTTTCAGCTCTATTACTCTTCTGCAAGCATTTTCAAGGCTATTGATCAATAAGATTCATCTATCATACCGAAAACACAACATGCATGTTGACATGGTGAGAGATTTAATGTTTGGACACATGTTAAAGCTGTAATACATGATAAATACTGTTAAAATTGGTACAATCCCTCTCAGATTTAAACTAAGACCTATGGTTAGACCAATGTGCCTCCATTACAGGTCAAGGGATTCTGGTTTTCCATGTATAATATTTAAGAGTAACATGCAAATTAAAGTGCAAGTGACAACAACAAGAGGCTGCGTTATATAAGCTATTAGCCCCATTAAAGGACACATATGACATGCAAGCTGCTAGGCTAGATGCTGATTGAAGCTCTTACACAGAAGAGCTATTAGAAAACAGTTGTAAGCATGAGAAGAGCTATTAGGAAATAGTTACGATTGCAAACTTTACAAGCTTGTGTGCAATACTTACTTTGACAAGTACAAGGTGAAGTCAATGTAAAAGCAAACATATCAAGTCTAAAGAAAAAGAAGAGATTTTGGCATATAGTAACAACAATACTTGAGAGAGCTTAGCAAGCACAGAGTCACAGCAAAAGGTTGTAAATAGAAGGCTCATCCCCTAGTTTATGAGTACAGAGTATAACAGTAGGCTGCAAATAGAAGGCTCATTGACCAATTTGTCTCATCATCGAGCTCTTACAAAGCTTTCAGCCTTTTTGGCAAAAACTGATCCACATTCTAGGCCTTTGAGAAGAAAAACCCAACCACAAACCTCTTCTCAGCAAAATGCACAGCAAAGAAAGGCGCCTTCAATGGTAGCTTTCAGAAGCAACACGAGCTTAGCTACTTTAGCTTTTGAAGCAACACAGGCTTAGATACTTTCAGGAAGTTTGACCACGGCAAACTATAGGTTTGGCAGTCAATTCGGAGACTTTAGCAAGAACATTGCCTTAGATTGAATACTGGATCTATTCCTTGGGGTGCACAGTAGCCAGAGCTCTCCAACCTCTTCGTTAGTTGTATCACAGCTAAAGCCCTCCAACCTCTCCGTAGTGCTTCATCACCCCTTCTCCAACGGGCTCTACTGCCCTTCTCCAACGAGCTCTACTGCCCTTCTTCAATGGGCTCTGCTGCTATGATCTTTATTATAGCTAGCTTCACTTCAGCATAGACTAGCCTCACTCTGCTACTCATGGTGGTTGATATGCACATTAGCATTGAGTAGCCTCGCTCTGCCGCTCATGGTGGCTAATATGCACATTGGCGTTGCTTCCCAACTTTCAAACACACAAAAAAGGGGAAAAAAACAACAGCCCTAACAAGTTATGCATCCAGCCATGCTTCACTTCACTTTCAATGAACACCTCACCAAAGGACAGCAATGATGGACGTCATGTTGCTTGCGCCAAAACCGGCTACTTTGAGCACAAGATGCTAGCAATCATATTGCTTGCACCAAAACCTACTCCTTTGAGATTATATGCCAACAAGCGTGTTGCTTGCGACGCTAAAATCAGTTGCTTTGAAAGCAAGATGACTACATGCCAGCGGCAAGCGCTTTAGCGAAAGCTAGATGAGAAGCGCCTTAGCAATACATCATCAGTAGTTGCGTCTCAACCAAAAAAAAAAAACTACATCGCTCTACACTTGTAGCAAACAATGTTGAGCAAGGACTCGTCATGGGCCTTAGCGCATTCCAAAGAGAGCAACAGTGCATCATCTTTTTGAGTGTTTTTGTGTGTTATGTCTCTCTCTGTCTATGTGCGCCTGACAACACTCGCTTGCCATTCATAGCACAAATCTGAGTTCCACGCGCAGGAGCAGCAGTGCATCATTTTTTTTTTAAAAGAAAATAGTATTAGCTTCATCGCCTTCATCTAGGAGGCTAAGCTGGCAACAAAGAGCAGCATAAACTCAGTAAGTTACTCATTTAATTCTAGCGCAAAGAGAGCAGCATGATCACAGCAAACGTCAAACTCTTAACAAGAGTTTTATTTTTCTTTTTTTAACTTCTACAACAAAAGGAGCGTCATTGCCTCTTAGGCTAAGCACACAGAGTCAAAAAATGAATCAAAAGAGATGGAGACACCATCAATGAGCCTTTAAAGCTCTCAGGAATTGGCTGCTAGCCTATGAAGAAACGAGGAGAATGGCCTCCAGCATGAGGGAATTTTACTAAGCTTTAACTTTTAGTTTTTTTTTCCAGGTGGTCATAGAATCATGGTGCCCAGTTTTGTCCACTCAAATACCCTATAAAGAGTAAAAAAATAGGCATTTATTTATCTTTAGTGGCCAATCTCTCCTACCTAACAAAGGAATTTCCTTTCAAGTTATTTTGTTGGAACATCATAGGCAAAGTTGGGAATATAGTTGCATAATCTAATTAAGCATTAGATAGTCTGAAGTCCTCATTTCCTTAGGTACAAAGTCAATGTATACACCCTGTCCCAAATTTGGACTGATTCCATAAAATGTTTAAATATTTTACATATAAACTCATATGAGAATCCCACTTTGGACCTTAGATATTCACATAATATAGAACTTAACTTGATTTTTTGAGAAAATTTTAAGCTATGTATCTATTTTCTTTAAATATTTCAAGGTCTTTAAAGTGTTATAATATATGCCACTTTTGCACCCACTATTTTCTTTAAATATTTCAAGGTCTTTAAAATGTTATAATATATGCCACTTTTTGCACCCACAATAACTACCACTTAAAATGCTAAATCTTGTAGATCAAAAGAGTGGTAGATAGTGAGACATTAGTAGAATGTGGTGGTTAGTCAAAATTCCAAATCCAATGGTTGGATTTTTAATGATTGCTTTTTTAAAATTCTTTGAGGCTATCAAAAGGCTGCAAATATTAATAATCTAATTAGTAAAATTATATTTTTTATATAAATAATCTAAAACCTATATGGACTAGTGTACTTGTAATTGTGTGTGCATCTATGGAAAAAAAATAGATCTCTCTAAGTATGGAAAGATCATTTTTTATCATTTCATCATATTTTTAATTAATTTTAATTAATCATACTAATTTTTATTAATTTAAGTTATATTGGGTTAATTTGAGTGCGTGTATTTTCTATTAGTTTCTTGATCTCATTTCCCCCAAATTTTCTCTCCAAGCATTGTCCCAGTCACAATACTGGACACCATGATCTTACAAGAACCCTTCCTTTGGTCTTTCACACTCGGTTCTTTGTCTTTGGCCCACCCACCACACCTTGTTTAGGTTTTCCACACCCTCTAAAATTTTGACACCTACTAAAGTTTCTTTCTTATTTTTTTTCACACTCTTCCCATATCCTTTTATCCATCTATTCCATATTCCACGTTGCTCGCATCTTTTCTTTTGTCCACTTCTAGTTAGGCACCCGATTATGGTGCATCTTGTGGAATTTGTTCATATGCCTTGTGGAATTGGAGGGTTGTTCACACGTTTGACGTTCTTACACATGTGTGTATACTTTTGAGTGCATAAAGTTTCTTTCACTCAAAAATATACGTGTGTATACTTTTGAGTGCATAGTGTTTCTTTCACATTGTTCACATGCTATGTGTGGGTAGTTCCCATGCATTGTGAGTGTTATTCAAATGCTTTGAAGTTTCCCAGTGCTTGTTCAATGCTTGCATGCTTAGTTAGGGCTTATATGAAGCGTGTTCATGCGCATTAGCACATTGTGGGTTTTATTCGCACGTTTGGGTGCATAGTGTTCTTTTATGCACATTGGCAGTTAGTTTGGGTGCATTCACACACGATGTGAGTTCATTGTGCATTGTCTTAAGATGGAAAAAAAATTAAAAAGATTTTTCTTGTTTCGCAGCCCGTTTTTGAATGTGTTCCAAAAGGAATTTGAAAAATGTTGTATGAGAGAGTTATAGTATTTTTGGAGCACTACAAATTTGTCTCTCTAACTTTTTCGTGATTTTATCATTTAGACACTCAAAAAGTAGCCTGAATATAGTACGCGATCTTTTTCGGGCTATTTTGGGCGATTTTTAGTGCTTTTAGGCCTGTTTTTACCTCGATTTCTAGGTCGAATTTTGAGGCTACTGGTCGGTAGGCAAAATGATGGATTTTACCCTCGGACGCTCCAACCAATTTCGAAGAGCTCAATGCAAGCTTTTTCGATGAGCACTACAACGCGTTCATCGGCGTCAAAATTTAGAAGATATGAGCCTCCAAATAGAGTTATTTTCTATACCCCCCAGGCGGCTAGACCGTTTTCACACCGTGAAAGTGCAGGGACCTTTCACGTCATGAAATGCATCTCACATGTGAAAGTAATTTCATGGATTATTTTTTTCATGGGGACCCTTTCACGACATGAAAGTACAGAGAGTCTCACACCATGAAACATGTATTTCATGGTTTTTTTTCATGGGAAACTTTCACGACATGAAAGTCAGGGAGTCTCATGCCGTGAAACATATATTTTAGGAAATGTTATCTTTTTTGCACAAGGGGATTTTTCATGACGTAAAAGTTGGTTCACAAAGTGAAAGTGAGCATTTCATGGATTTTTATTTTTTTATTTTTGGAGTCTAGAGGAAAATTTGAGTTTCCTTGTGTGGAGGGAATGTTTTTTGAATTTTAAATTGTCGAGATATGGGCATTTTTTCAAAAAGGTAAGTGGGAATTAAAAAAGTCAACACTTTTATGACACCCCCTTACATCCTTTTCATAAATGACTCCCAAAAGTGGCCATTTGCCAACTAAGGGGCATCTTTTCATTCAATGCTCATTAGCCTTAATGAGTTATGAAAAAAAGTGCTTAATATTTAACCAAAGATTAATCTTTTTACTAATTTTTTTACTTTTAAAATTATTCAAGAGTCCCTAATTAATTCTTAATCATCAATTAATCCACACCATTAAGCACATCATTGGATAGGACATGAAAATGCTAAGCTATGTGCATCAACTAATGTGTAAATTAGTCCATCATTAGAGATTAATTAAACTCTTAATTTTAGTCTCTTATATGCAACATTAAGCAAAAGAGAGAGAAATTCCTCCAATTGATGTAATTAGGTGTTTTGATGCATCTAGATACACCAAAACACAAAACACCTAAATTTATGTAATTAGGTGTTTCGATGCATCTAGATGCTCTCAAAACACTCGAGAACACTAATTTCAACCTCTTACATGATCAAATTTAACCCTGAAAAACACATTTTTTAGTTTTTTAACCTCTTGAACTGGATTAATCACCTCTTAATGATAAAAACCAGTCACTCAAGGAAGATTAATCAATTTCAAAAGTTATTGAAAGTCTTTGTGAAATTTTTCAAATGATTAAGCTATCCCTAATACTTGCTAACACTCTAATGCATGCAAATCAAACAAAAAACACACAAATCAAGCAAAAATTAATGATTCTAGCTCTATATTTAACTCTCAAGAGAGCTAAAAATCATAAAATTACAATCCTTTGCATTGTTTGACACAATGAATGCAAACTGAACCTAATACACTCTATGTGCACACTTAACAAACACTAAAAACTAGATTAAAACTAATAAAATAACACATTTAAGCTAAAAAAACCATCCTTTCAAAAGAAAAAAATGAGCTATTTCTCACAAAATCACACATAAATCTCCATATTAACCACATCTTTTTCATGGGAAACCACTAATCAAGACAATGGGCAATGGGTAGGCATAGATTAGAGAGCAAACAATAGAAAAAGCCAAGGGATGACTCCCCAACAGTGGTGCCAAAAATGTTATGGCTCACCCAAACCCCCATCGAAACATATTCAACAAGAAGATTACTGGTGAACCACAAATGGTTGTGGGGATCTTTCCATTGGCTAAGATCGTAACCCTGAGGTCTTTAAGATCCACAACTCGTTGAGAAGCAATTCCATCGTGCCTCCCACAAGCATTGTCACACCGTCGCTTTGCACTATGTATAGTCATCCCTCCTCTCACCTTACTTCACTCACACACACTCACTAGCATGGATTAGAGAGAGATTAGCAAGAGCAAGACAATGGGAGAGTACTTTGTATTATGAGAGATTTTCACTTATATACATGGCCATAAGTGTTCACGCGCTCACTTAAACTGTGTTCGGCCGAGCACTTTAGCAAGAGCAAGACAATGGGAGAGTACTTTGTATTATGAGAGATTTTCACTTATATACATTGTGGCCATAAGTGTTCACGCTCACTTAAACTGTGTTCGGTCGAGCACTTTAAGCTCATAAGAGGCCTAATGCTATTACAATGACTACTCTCATAATATATCTATGAAGTACATCACTTAAGACTTCATCCTAACTTACTACCACACACTCTTGAAGCAGAAATCACCATGAGTATTCTATCGAACCATTACAGACGCCCATCCAAGTTATACATTCAGACACTGTTACTTCATATATTGAATGTATGACCTTTTGGTGTATCTACCTTGACTCCTTGATGTAAGATAATGGCAATAACTCTTTTTAACCCTAGAAATGAGTTAACAAACCTCGAGATTGCCGAACATGCCTACAAGCTATTACCAACACAATAAGACCACATCTAGCATTGCTAGCACCGAACGAACGCTAGCCCTCAGAACAAATCAAGTAATGGTTTACCATCCCATGCAACAACTCCTATTAAAGGGCATGCACCATGAACCCAATGTGCCATTACCTCCACCAGTCTTGGGAACACAACCACCTTTGCCAAGGGTGACACCTCTTAATTAAGTAAGCTTCGAGGAGCCTACTGATGATTGCCAATAATATAAGATAGATGTCGAGCCCACCCCACACCTCTTTGAGGACCCTAACAAGATTTATCCCGACTATTATATAGTGGAGAGGAGAGGAGGAGTCAAGCCAACTTGGTGCGATGGAAAGGGGATGGGAAATTAATGCAACGGGAGGAGAATGCCTCTTCAATGTTACCACCGTCAAGGTCCCCATCGAGTTTCACAATGCCCTTTAAAGTTCCTTCAACTCAACCAATCTGTGCCCTCAAACATTTCATTGGCCACTTGTAATCATTGTAGCATGGATCATCAGATTAAGGACTGCCCCAACAAGATTGTGGTGACAAGTCCACAGATAAGACCCATCATCACACTCCTAAACATGATTGGGTAAGTAATCAAACTCAAAGATAGATAATGAAAAATCTAGATCACACACTTTTGAATGATATCACCCAACTACAAGCCCAAAAGCAACATGTTCTCGAGCAACAATCTATGGCCTCAATAGTAGAGTTTAAGAAGAAGAAGGGCCATAAGAGAAAAAAGTCAGTAAATAATGGAAAAATGAAGAAAACCAAAAAGATAAATCTTGGAACACCTCAAGAGCTAGTCTTCGTTGGACCTAGATGAGGACTTAAACTCCTTGGACACAAGGGCTGATTATGAACTTGATAGGGAAATACCACCCGAAAGTAAGAGTTCAAGAAAGGAGGCTACATGGGAGCATGTAATTCCTGAAAATAAATCACACAAGACAAAACTTAGCTCTTATCTTGACCCTTTGAAAGAGATTGAACAAGTTCAAGAATTTAATGATTTAGAAACAAAAACACAAGAGGAGCTTGAACCAAATCCCAAGCAAGTGAGGGTCTCGGATACTATACACCATAGTACCTTAACATCTACTACTAAGATTCACAAACCTCTAGATGTGCCGAGTGTCAACATGGAAGAGACCAAGGCCTCCACCTCTCATAGTTTGATCTCTGATTGGTTCAAGGGACAACTACCATGAGGAAACCCTAAGCTCGTCTTGGAGATGTATTTTCCAATCTCACTGACACCTTTTTATGGAAAGGAGTTCATGAGTTTGCCATTGAATATCCCCAAATTATTAGATTTTATGGCCTTACAAACAAGTATAACTATAACCACTCGATTACGTGGAGATCATGAATTGTTTGAAGTGATGAGAGCTCTCCTTAATGGAGAACTCAATGTAGAATTACCACCATTTACTGACATGCATAAGACACGTGCCCACTATACAATGGAGACACCTCAAGTTGTGCCCAAATCAATAGTCCTAGTGAAAGAAGAAAATGCCAAAGCTAGGTTAAAATTCCATTTAACAAACTAGGACAATACTTTGAAGGTGATGAGTCTAACACACTACTACCAGTCACACTGCCAAGGGCATCACAGTAATAGGAGTCCTAGATGGTAGTGTAGAAGTGAGCATAATCACTAAGAAATGATGGGAGAAATGGCCAAGCCATGTCTAGAAGTCTCAAATATCATTATCACATTAGGGAAAAAGGGAGCTCATTTTGGGGCCTTTTATGGTTTGGAAAAATAAGCTCTCAACCAATGAACAGAGGGCCAACGTAACGTTGGAAATTCACAAAAATAAGAGAAAATAGATAAAAGAAATAATATTTTATGTAGGTACAAGCGTGCTACATTAATGTGGAGATTGGTTTTTTATTCTCACAAGATCTTTGGACATGAAGATAGAATCTAGTCTGACATTTTCTCTGACAAGGGCCTTCCCGCTTCCACCTTCCTTTGAACTTTGAAATGTTGTGCTGCCTTTCCTTCGAAAGGTCTACCATTCTACACCACTGCCTCATTGTGCAGCAGCCTCTTCTTTTCCAAAACTGCTCCCTTGATCCTGTTTGGCTTAGAGTAAGATGTTTCTTGTCAACTATCTGTCTGCCCACTTTCTCTTTCTTGAAACTTCACTTTGTTATCTTGTTTACATTACTTTGCTGTGGTTACAGATTCACAAGGTCTCCATGGTGAATAAAAACTATGGCCGTTCTTGTGGAAGACGCTCTGTGTATGATAATGCTATGAAGGCAGAATTATACCACACATCCTTACCCCGTCGACCTGCTTCTTCTATTTCTTCGGTAGAGAATTCAAGTACAGTCAAAACGGAAGGAACTTGGGAAAGGTTTAGTGTTTCGAAAGGAGCATGGGTGCTCATGCAACCTAGCAAAAGAAAGAGACCCCAGACAAAAAAAAAATTTGGGCAGCATCATGGAAGGGAAGAGTACGAGATTTTAAAATCACCAGAGGGAAGATATCGGTGAAAGAAGTTTTGATTCAGCATGTGTACATGCATAAAGAACTTGTCTTGCGAGACTATCCAAATGATCTTCTGCAACACCGGCCTAATTGTATATTTTTCTATTGTGGTTTTGTTCTTTATGAGGTGTATGAGGTGTATATTTGTTCTTTATGAGGTGTATGGATTTTTAAGATAAAGCTTTCTTTCTTTGCTTATTGACATTCTTGTGTTATTTTATTTCAAATTTATACCCTTCATCATATGAGACATGGCAAAACATCGATTGTATTCTGGGATTTATAGATGTTTTGCATGGATCGATAGGAGAACAACAATACCAAGGTCGATGTGCAACAGAGCTAGCTCAATCCGGTATATTTTTTACTGATCATTTTTATCAGTTGTTGCTGGACAATGCAAACACACATGGTGTGTTAAGAAAACTCCCACATTTTAGTGTTACAGAGGCATATAGGGCCAAGCTTTTCAAAGAAGTACAAAAAGCTCTGAGGTCCAATATTGCCACAAGGATAATAAAAATTTCTTTATGCATGCCTCTCACAGTTTTTGTAGACTTGTTTAATACCTTTCCAGTGAAGGTTTCAAAAACAATGTTCACAGTTAAAGCAACAAGTCTGGCATGCATGCCACAATTTTTGGATAAAGGTTGGGATAAGAAGACATGTAGTTCAGTGTTTTGTGAGGTTGTCCAACCTTCTATGCAACTGAAGTACATGGTTGCATCACAAAATTTTATTTTTTCTTTTTATTATAAGCGCAGTCGAATGCTAGGTACAAAACTAGTCCCAATGGATCAAGATGAAGATTCTTTTGGTGCAGAAAATAAACTTCTTGATATTGATGTTGTTGAGAATGGTGATGTGCTAGTCAATATCTCATTAAGACAATGTTGCTCCCTAGCTCAATTGCGCAATGACATTCTATTTGAGACAGAAGGTTCTATTTCAAAGGACTTTTTATTTATCTACAACAATAAGAAGGTATACCATGTGACTTATCCTAGTCTCATTAAGCACTGCTATTAGTTTACTTTACCCTATTGTTTCATATTGCTTTTTTGTAGGTGCTCAAAAGAAGAGAGAGTTCAATAAAATGCAAAGACATTGAAAATTTGAAAATTGAGATAACACAGACTCCATAAACAAAGGTATTATATTCAATAAAGTAAAATTTTATACAGAAGTGTTTAATTATATATGTAGAACATATTCTTGACAACAATTTTCTATTTATCTACAAGCTGATCTAGAGGCTGCTCTACATGGTCCAAGCTCACCGTATCATCTTTATTTGGAGAATCTATTTTCTGCTGCTCCATCTTGTCGTGTACAGTCTCTTGGTGCTACTCCATTATCTCCTCTACTGCCCCTGGAGCATCTATTTGCTGCTGCTCCATCATCTCCTCAATAACATCAGCAGCACAGCAGGTCCTTGTTCTTGTGGCTTCTCCTCATCAGCACTAGGTCCTTGTTCCTGTGGCACCACATCCGCATCATCTGTGTCATCAAGGTGATCCAATGCATCTAGAAGCCTTCTAATACAACTGCAATACATATAATTCAGTTAGTGTGCATTAAATCCAAATAATGAAGTTTAAAGTTAAAAATAGCACACAAACCACTTACAATTTCACCTCTCTGTGTGTGTTTCTAAGAGAGTTGAATAAAAAGCATTGCTTCTGCTGGATGTCAATAGAAGCAAAGCTCGAGTGGTCACTGCATAAGGAAAAAAGCATTAAGAAATCAAAGGCTACAAGAGTTCTCAATCTTGAAGAAAAATCCCAAAAGAAGCAGTCACCCACATACTTGTTATGGTATGGAAGTAGCAAAGTATCGACATGATCAAAATCACAGTGTCTAAACCAATTGGAAATATACATGGGAGTTTCCTTTGGATCTCTTAACTTGAAGGAAATTGCAGGATCAATAATATGAACTGTATGCTGTACAGCATGGTTCAGCCAGTTTCTCATCATGCTACATTGGACAAAACAATAATTAGGGTAAGGTGTAAAGGAGGAGGTACAATAAGGATTATTTTGCAAACAAATGTAAAATAAAAGACACTTACTAGAGCATTGCAAGAATGATAGTATCTGAGCAATACTCATTCTTATGAGCCAATGCTACCAAGCATGGTTTTGTCAAGTTAAAATTATTCTCAGAAGTTTCATCTTCAATATGGACAACTATGTTAGGGCCCAGCTGCTGCAACCTTCTCTGTATCTGCAGCTCCATCTGTACAGTCTCCACATCTATAGCAGATTTGGATTCTTCTATTTGCTGCTTCAGTGACTCCTCATAAGCAGCTTTCCCTCTGGTGCTCTTTGAGTGGGTTACTTCAACAACCTTCACCTTATCTACCTCTTCAATTTCCTTGTAGGTGGAATTAATAATATGTCTCTCATTTTTATGTCCTGCCATTCCACAGGATGGACCAGCTTGTCATACCTCCATCTCACTCTGGACAAAGTGTTGAAGTCTTTGGCCATCAGAGTTACCCTGTGAGCATGGGCTGCTACTACAAGCATTGCATCTCCAAAGTATTTCTCCAAGTAATCCTCTGCCATTTCCTGTAAGGAAAGAATGGCAGTCCTGTTCCACTTGAAACCAAGGTGCCAACTATCACATATTTCTCTCACTAGTCTTTGAAAAGGTGCCTTGGGGATTGCAAAGCCTATAGCTTTTTGTTGCTTCCTGATCTCCTTTAGCACACCTGCAGAATGTTTTAATATCTTGGACTTTTGCTGGAGCATGCTCATTGGCTTCCCCTTCCTGCCATGTGCAACTCTTCCCTTTGGAGGCACAATAGATTCCTTGATATCTGCCCCAGCTGCTGCTGCTGCAAGCCCTGGCCCCTTGCCAGCCCTCCTTGCAGTTGCCTTGGTTCTTGCCATCACCTCTGAAAAGCTGCATACAAAGCAATGGAAAAAGATTACAACCATGGAGAACATGGAATGATACAACAAGGCAATGACAAGGTGGATAAAGCAACATTTAATAATTTGTAACAAAATGCGATTTTGATAATTCGAAATTCCTAACAGCTCACCATCGCGTTTTCCTGCAAATACTTGAAACAACATGCTATTACATTCCTACAGTGAATTCTCTGTCTTTACCAACTACAAACAATATGGATTGAGTTTATGCAAGGAGTATACAGCCTTGAATAGCCTAGAAAGACACAAAATCACAATGATAGAGGTGGATGAAGCAGCAGTTTCAAATTTGCAACAAAATGCGATTTGGGCTGTTTGAGATTCCTAAAGCCCCCTCCTCGCGTTTTACTGCAAATTCTTGAGGCAGCATGTTGGAGCATGCCTTCAGTCATTTTAGTGTGTTTACAACTTGGTGCAAGATGGATTGAGTCTATAGAAGGCAACTTGGTGCAAGATGGATTGAGTCTATAGAAGGCAAGAAGTGATCAAGCTCTCACTCAACAAGCCCAATTCAAAAGTCTTCCTGCTTCTCCTTGCAGTGGAAAAAGCTAAGGAATGCATATAATATTTATCATAATATCTAAGCTACATCACATCAATCAGTACCTTACCCTAATATACTATTAAACAGGAAGAAAAGAAAATAGAGTGTCTTACTGACCTGGAAGCTATCTGTAGGTGTGCTGTGCTGGTGTGATGAGTATCCTGTGCTGGGGATGAACCTGTGCTGCTAGTCAGGATGCTGATGGTGTAGAGTAGGGAGGTAGAGAGGCAAGAGAGCTGAGTTAGGAGAGATTAAACAGGAGTGAATAGATTATTGTAAAATACAAATAAAGTAGCTAATAAATACTACACGTGTGGAATGTAGTCGTTTTTTCACACGTGTGGGTCCCACCCAGATCTTTTGGAATTTGAAATTTGATACGTGTGAAAGTCACTTTTTGCCTTGGAAATTGTGTCAATCATGATTTCATAATCAGATCCATTAACACTCTTCCCTCCCCGTCTTCCATCCCTGCCAGCACCCTCCCATCATCCTTTTCCTTCCCCCTCTGATCACTTCCTACCCAACACACTCCATCCACTCTGCAACCTATCTGAAGACTACTACCACTGCGAGATCTCCAGGTTACCTAGGCTGCAGCTCAAGTTTGGAAGAGAGCAAGAGAATCACCAGGGCAACTCCAACAGTATGGAAGAGGAAAAGAAAGGTCAGAGATCTATATTCTTTTCAATGTTTTCTGATATATATTTCTTCCATCTATAGAATTCTTGAATCTTACTGCCTAGGAATCTGGTACATCACCCTAGGATTTGATTAGAGATGGATATGAATAGGACTTAGAAGTTTGCAACAAAATGCGAGGAGAGTGCTTTACATTTTCCAAATGGTCCAAATCGCGTTTTCCTACAAATTCTTATATTAGTTTTAGTTTTCATTTCTTCCTCTTTGTTTTGCTCTCTTTTGCCTTGGGGAATTCCTCCTAGTATCATTTACTGTCCAAAACATTGTAAGATGTTCCTAGCATTTGATTGGAGATGGATGTCAATAGAAATGGAGAATTTGCAACAAAATGCGAGGAGAGTACTTGACATTTTCCAAATGGCCCTGCATCGCGTTTTCTTGCAAATTCTTGTGTCCCTTTTGGTTTTCACTTCTTCCTCATTGTTTTGCTTTCTATGTCCCTGGGGATTTCTTTCTTGATGATGATGAGAAAAGTTTTTGCTTTGGAACAGTTGATTCTCAGGCCCCTCCTTTCAAGAGGAAGCTGGACTTTTCTGCTGCTATACTCAGACCACAGCAATCACCAGGTGATTCATGTGTGCTCATGAAGAGAGTTGTTTGGTGATATCCTATACATTCCCTGATTGCATATGTTAGCATATAGAATTCATGTGTGCTCATGAAGAGAGTTGTTTGGTGATATCCTATACATTCCCTGATTGCATATGTCAGCATATAGAATTCATGATATATAAATTTTTGTTCAGGCAAAAGCAAGAGACTGGAGCAGAAAGGTGAGCCTTCCCTTTCAAAATAAAGGGAACCAGAAGAGGACAAATCTCCAAATTTGCTCCTATTTTACTTTCTTCACAAGTGCAAGGCTCAGAGGAACTTCCACATATACCACAGTATTTTCAACAGGGAGTTCACTATGAGCTCTGTTTTGGAGCATCACAGAGATTTTCTTTCAGACCATTGGGATACCTTCAAACAACTGACAGAGGCAGGAAGAATTGTGGAAGGTGAAAAGGTTTTTGTGCATATAAATCATATTGTCTCCATTGACAAGCTGAGGTACCATGTGAATAGAAGATTTGACAGCCTGCCTGAGGAATATAAATTCAACTGTAACTTACACACCAGAAAGTGTAGAGTGCTTGAGGAAACCATGGCATTCATTATGTACATTTTCTTCCATCAGCAATCTCTAGAAGAGCAAGGGCAGGAGGCTAAAGAAGAAGATATATCTGTAGCGGAGGTAAAAGAGGATATTCCTGTGGCAACAGATATGGCAAAGCAGGAAGAAGATATCAACCTCGAGGATGAGGAGCTGCAAGTGGCTTCTCTTGACCTTGTTCAACTGAGGACTGAAACTCTTAGGGCAGCACAGCCAGTTGAAGATTTTGATGTTCAAAGCAGCAACTATGCAGTGCCCATGCTTCCAAGTGTCTTGATTGGTGGTAAAGATTATGTTTTCCTCCATGATATAGAGTGTATGTTCAATTTGAGGGAAGACTATGCCATTTCCCTTATTGCCCAGGCTTCAAGGCTTGACAAGGAGGTTGGCATAGAGGATGACCATTCACTACTGGCTTTGGAAACAACTTTTGATCCTACAGAGGCCCTTACTATTTGTTTCAAAGAGGCTGAAAATTTCCAAGAGCCAGATGAAGCTGCCTTCCATCTCACCCAGGAAGCTATGAATCTCTCAGCACTTCATAAGGAAAAGCTTAAAGAAGAGGCTGGACTGGAGGGGAGAGGAATAAATCTTTGGAAAGATGAACTTCTTGTTGCTGATGAAAATGAGAAGGTATGATCTTATTACTTCAAATCAAATACTTTATCTTGTGTTTAAATGTTTTGTAGTTATGTATTATTGTCTCACTCCAATCTTTTGATACGTGGCAGCTACAAATTGAGGATGACACATTCCTCCAGAGAACAAGTGGAAGCAAGCCGGCTGGGTTTGGCAAAATGTCAAGCCTAGCTCATTATA
This sequence comes from Cibotium barometz, assembly GCF_041138505.1. Classification (NCBI taxonomy): domain Eukaryota; kingdom Viridiplantae; phylum Streptophyta; class Polypodiopsida; order Cyatheales; family Cibotiaceae; genus Cibotium; species Cibotium barometz. The sequence continues at coordinate 55,695,514 of NC_141071.1, read as the reverse complement.
TTCATGATCTAGGCAGTGCTAAGATCTTGATTTACCATAGGCAGTTGAGCAACAATGGAGAAGCCATTGTTTACTTCTTTAAATGTTTGTCTAGGGTTTTAATAGGTGAAAAGTTTTGTCATGGCCCTACATATAATTTATAAAAATTGCATTGTAAAACATCTCCATACACCAAATAACATGCACCAAAAACACCAAAATTGTGTGCTCGTCATATCCCCGGCACAAAAATTGTGGTGCACACTGTCACTAAGATAACCGAGTGTCAAAATTTAAAATTCTAACCTAGGCAGTCTACATCAAAAAACTCTTTGCAACATCATAGCAAGTTCAAGAATGCCTCTCAAAGCTCATTCTTTGTAAATGCCTTTGGTGGATGTACATTTGACCCTCCTTATAGGAGCTAAGGTAATGACACAAAACAAAGCAGATGTGCTTGCAAGGCATATATCTCCCTCCATTGCCTTCTCTATGAGAATAACTTTCACATGTACAAGAAGGAAAAACAAAAAATCATGATTGTGTATTGCAACCCCTTCAGACGAGATGTTTGAGTAGACACAACAAGCTCTACATGCTCCTTGTCCCTTACAATATTGACATTGAGAACCTCATACAACATATTGCTTGCTGAATTCATCCAATCTTGCATTTCCTTGATCATAGCCCTTTTGATAACCACCTTCTGCCCACACCTCATCTTTGTCCTTTGATGCACCCAAGTGTCCACCATTTTTGCCTTGTTGCATGTTCCACTTTGATAAGTTTGACCATGCATCTGAAAGGTGAAACCAGGCTCTTACAAGTCCATGATCTTGGACCTAGCCAAGCTAGTTACTTTTTCTACCGCCCAGGCTGTGTGACAACCATTCTAGAGACTGGCATAGTTATAGTGCCAGCTCATTTAGTTGGGTTCACACTATAGAGAACCCTTGTATGTATTTGGTTGAGTACCTTTCATATTGTGTGTACTCTTATCTTGTATATGGTGTGTTGAGTGTTGAGTGAAGAAGAAGAAGATTTTCAGACTCTCACCTTATGTGTTCTCTATTAGGGTTTTGTGAGTGTGTGTGTATGCTTACAAGAGCTCAAGCTCTCTTCCCCCCTACATCTTTTCACAAAGCAATCCTTATATTCCTTGAAGATATTGTGTGTTGCACAACCTTAGTAGTGGTGGGTACTCCCTTCATGTCATGGCAAGTCCATGTAAAGTAATCCTTATATTCCTTGTTGAGGAGAGAAATAAGTTCCACTTCTTGACTTTGGGTGAGGTCTTTTGCTATAAAGACTGGTTTAAGGTCTTCCCAAGGTTTAGCCAAGTCTACTTCTTTTACTTCAGCTACCTATCTCGCTATCATACACTCCTCCTATCTCACTTTTTGGTTTTTGTATGGCATTGTTAAACACTAACTTGCGGTCCCCAATTGTAAAAGATTTATAGAGCTCCGATGTAGGGTGCAAGTCAGGGTGCAAGTCAAGTGTGGCTCATGATCTTCTTTGGGTGCTGCTTTAGCTGCAACTTCTAGTTCCTTCACCTTTTGGGCCGGCTCTTTATTTTTCCTTCACCAACTGGTTGAACAACTAAGCTTTGGTTCATCTTAGTCATATCCATTTTAGGTATTAACTCAGTGGGAGGAGGGTGGAAATACATAACTTTTTGTAATTCCTCTCTCCAATTGTTAATAAACTTATAATATGCATCAAATGCACCAAACATACTATAGACCATTGGGTAGTAGTCATCCTTTCTTGTAACCTTTGATTATTGGCCACATAATGCTTACATCTCAGCTATTTTTTGAGATGTTCCCTAGTTTTTTGAGATGTTCCCTAGTTTTTTGAGAATACTCATTCCTTTCTTTATATTAGGACTCAGTGTCAGTTTCATAGCCACTAGTCTTCGTTTCAGTTTCACTTCCTAGGGTTTCTTTTGATATTGTCAAATGTATTTTGTTTGTGATTATTTGTAGAGTTGATGTCGCTTTTGGTTTTCATTTTAGACTCATCACCATTGATGCTTGTGTTAAAGTCATCCCATGTGGATTCAAGCTCACATATATCCAATCCATTTAATATCAAACTGTAGAGCATGAATCATTCGTAATGGTACAACCTCTGGGAGTTCTTCACCATCATGTGTAACCTATGTAGACCCTCTTATTCTCTAGCTATCAATTGTGTAGAGCACGAATCATTTATAATGGTACAACCCATCAGGTGTATCCCATGTAGACCTTATTGTTCCCTAGATATCAACTGTGGGCCATCATGCGTATCCAATTCAGATCATCTTCAAGTTCTATATAGACCCTCTTATTTCCCCGAGCTATCAATTGTGGCCATCATGGGCATCCAATTCAAATCAACTTCAAGTTCTATGGCTTGCTTTATATTATCCTTGTAACATGGATCCTTCCTTGTATCGGCATCTTCTCTATAAGTATAACAACATTTCAATGGATGGTGGTGTGAGCAAAATGATTTTCAAATAATCCTCCATTACCCATAGGATATACGTGATCAGTAATAATAAGACCAACCCTGATAGTTGTATCATTAAATTGGAGGTAGACATGGTTCTTAGATCAGTCATATAGTACCATCTTAGCTTAGACCAGTCGTGTAGTACCAGCTTGGCTCTTCTCATGAAAGGACATCCTAAGATCATTCTATATGATTCAAGTTATTTAGAAAAGTCCATAACAATGAAAGTATGTTTAACTTGATGTTTAAGCACCTTAATCAGCTTGATTGTTCCATCATCCATATTAACAATGATCAGCGTGATTATTCCATCAGCCATCTTAACAATAATATCTATGACTTCAAGATGGATCTTTGTTGAGATATCGAGCTCATCTCTAGTGAGGCGGTGGACACTGATGACCTGCCTGGGGGGGATAGGCCCCACACTTACACCACTGGCATGGTTGGTGAGATCATGGGTGATATGCGGCTAGTGGGATGACAGGCTATGTGACAGCCATTCTTGAGACTGGCATAGTTATAGCACCAGCTCATTTAGTTGGGTTCACACTATAGAGAACCCTAGTATGTATTTGGCTGAGTACCTTTTCATATTGTGTGTACTCTTATCTTTGTATATGGTGTGTTGAGTGTTGTGTGAAGAAGAAGAAGATTTTCAGCCTCTCACCTTGTGTGTTCTCTTTTAGGGTTTTGTGAGTGTGTGTGTGCTTTTGCAAGAGCTCAAGCTCTCTTCTCCCCTACATCTTTTCATGGTATTAGAGCCTGGTTCATGCTAAGGGCTGAGCTGCAAGCAAGAGAAGCACAGGAAGCGGTACGAGGGTAAGAGCTTCATCTACTCTTTCCTATTTGTGTTGGTGACTACACCCTTGTCAGGAGCTCTACGGGAGGAACTGGCAAACGATCTCTAATTGAGGAGCTTTCTTCACAGGAGTAAAGCTATAGGGCAACTATATCGTCCTATCGGACAACATTTTTTGGGCCAAAAACGCGTTTCGGGGGCATTAAGACCTCCGTTTTTTGGAAAGCATGCAAGTTCGAGCACTGTGGGTAAGTCATCGATTCTATGCTGTGCCTGCAGAACTCTGTTTTAAGAACTGCAAGAAGACAGATTGGTTGTGCAAACAGTGTGTGTGCTGCAAGGAGGTCAAACAGTTGCCATTGGGTGTATGTATGCACATTGAGGTCACTGGTTGTTGTGACATTTGAGTGCAGTACAGTACCGCTGCAGAAAATACAACAGTTTGTGCAGGACAAACCAGAGTACTGTTTCTAGTAAATTTGTGTGTCTGGCAAGATGTCAAATGATGGCATAAATTAGATTGTAGCTGGGAAGCTTGACAAGAATAACTTCCATGCTTGGAGGTTCAGGTTGACAAATTTCTTGATGGGAAAGGGTTACTGGGACTACATAGAAGGTGAGCATGAAGAGGCACCAGAGATACCGGCAATCCAACTGCTGCATATGTGAAAGAGTTCAATTATTGGAACCAAGGAGCCAAAAAAGTTATGTATTGGCTCTCTATCAGTATACAAGACACCATGATTGGGCACATACAGGATGCCAAGTCCCCCAAGGAGGCGTGGGACACCTTAGTAAAACTCTATAAACGAATACCAAGTGAGAAATGATACAGTTGAAGAATGAACTTCATACTGTGGAGAAAAAGAGTATGTCTGTGAATGACTATGCATTAAAGATCAAGAGTGAAGAATCATGTGCAGAGGTTTACCTATGATGGTTATGTGGCACATCACTATGCATACATGGCAAAAATTGTACAGGTTGTAGAGCCCACAAGCATTAATGAGGCTGTTGGAAATGTGTGTTGGGAGAAAGCTATGGATGAGGAGATGGATGCACTATATGGAAATGAGACTTGAGATTTAGTACAATTGCCTGAAGGCAAGAAAGCCATTGGATGCAAGAGGCTGTACAAAGTAAAACATAACAGTGATGGAAGCATAAGCAAGTACAAGGCTAGATTGGTAGCTAAAGGATATGCACAGACATATGGCATTATTTCGCCCAGTTGCCAAGATGGCAACAGTGAGAGTTGTGATAGCAGTGGCTGCATCAAAGCAATGGTCTTTACATCGGATGGATGTAAAGAATGCATTCTTGCATGGGGATTTACAGGACAAGGTGTATATGTTGCAGTCACCTAGTTATGAGGATGTGAGTCACCCCGAGCATGTTTGCAGGTTGAAGAAAGCCTTGTATGGCTTAAAACAAGCACCAAGAGCATGGTTTGACAATATTTCTAAATATCTTGTCACTATTGGCTTTCATGTAGCCAATGCATATTTCTTGCTGTATGTGAGACACAGTGATAGAGAGGTTGTGCTTGTTGTCATCTATGTAGATGACCTGATCATTATGGGGGACCATGATGCAGAGATCTTTGATGTAAAGATCTTGCTTAGACAAAAGTTTGAGATGAAGGATCTAGGGGAGCTCGGATATTTCTTGGGCATTGAGATGATTAGGTCACCACATGGTGTTGGATTACTACAAAGACAATATGGCTTCGACATGTTGTCCAAGTATGGTATGACAGGCTATAAGCCTATCTCAGTGCCATTGGATCAAAATGGCAAGTTGAGTGCAGATTCAGGAGAGATTTTGGAGGATCCTACTATGTATAGGTGCATAGTAGGAAGCTTGATCTACATGATGATCACCAGGCCAGATTTGAGCTATGCTGTTGGGTTGGTAAGTTAGTTTATGCAGGTTCCTCTCTGAAGCCGCATTTGGATGCATTGAGACACATACTGAGGTATGTGAGGTCTACTTTGCATTGTGGACTATTTTATGAAACTGGGACAGAGATATGTGTACATGTGTACATGGGTACACAGATGCTGATTGGGTTGGTAGTATCTCAGATAGAAGATCTACTAGTGGCTTCATGTTTTCTTTGGGGAGTGCTATTGTGACTTGGAGCAGCAAGAAGCAGCCTACGGTTGCTCTATCTAGTACAGAGGCCGAGTACAGAGATGCTGCTATGGCAGCATGTGAGGTAGCTTGGTTGAGAAAGCTACTTGCAGATTTGAGTCTATCAGTGGGGATAGACAAGTTGTCATTTTCTGTGACAACATTAGCAGTATACAGTTGGCCATGAATCCAGTTGTTCATCCTCGCACAAAGCATATAGAGATCCACTACCATTTTGTCAGAGATAAGGTTTTGGTAGGAGACATTGACCTTGTTTATGTCAGCACACAGGATCAGATCGCTGACATCTTCACCAAAGCATTGGGTACAGAGAAGCTCCACAAATTCAGGACTTCGCTTGGTGTACATGAGATGGAGTTGAGCTCAAGGGGGAGTGTTATCGAGCTCATCTAGTGAGGCGGTGGACACTGAGATGACCCGCCGCCTAGGGGATAGGCCCCCATGAGATGGAGTTGAGCTCAATGGGGAATGTTGAGATATCGAGCTCATCTAGTGAGGCGGTGGAGACTGAGATGACCCGCCGCCTGGGGATAGGCCCCACACTTACACCACTGGCATGGTTGGTGAGATCATGGTTGATATATGGCCAGTGGGATGACAGGCTGTGTGACAGCCATTCTAGAGACTGGCATAGTTATAGCGCCAGCTCATTTAGTTGGGTTCACACTATAGAGAACCCTAGTATGTATTTGGTTGAGTACCTTTCATATTGTGTTTTTCATATTGTGTGTACTCTTATCTTTGTATATGGTGTGTGGAGTGTTGTGTGAAAGAGAAGAAGATTTTCAGTCTCTCACCTTGTGTGTTCTCTTTTAGGGTTTTGTGAGTGTGTGTGTGCACTCAAGCTCTCTTCTTCCCTGCATCTTTTCATATACACACCTAAGGATGAGACTCTGAATTTAAATTTGGTTAGGTTCCCATCAAACGAGATTAAAATTACATCTATCCCATGGCACATGTGAAAAGAATTTTGAACTCCATTTACATTGGTTTACTTGCTTCTCGTAGATTACTAACTTACGCAAGCATCCTAGTGAAACAAAAGAATGAGCGCTACCTAAAATAAAAGAATGAGTGCTACCTAAATCAACCCAATATTTACCTTGGAATTTGGCAAGGGCATGCCGGGGTCAAATTCTACCTCTTTGTTTTTCTTGATTAGCTACTATCATGGCATTGGAAGTGGCTGACTAGCCTTCCATGATTTCTCCAATTTTGAGACGGAGGTCTCTAATTACTATGGGCTAAGACTATAAGCCTCTGAAAACAAGATCCAAGGTTAGGGGGAGGTGATAGGTGACAATGAGTGGTGCATTGGGGATATGTTTCATTAAATGTCCTAGTTGTTACTAGCATCTAAAAAACTTATGTTCCTTCTTGATCTAGAAGTGCAAATCTATTGACATTCAAGGGAAAGAATCCAGGTCTCTAGGTCCATTAGCTTCAGATACTTAGCTCCAATTCTATCCCCTATTTCTCTTTGACTTGGACATACTAAAATTTGAAGTATCTCTCTTTGGGGGAAGGGGAAAAAAGGTCTTTTGCTATGTTGTCTCTTTGGGAAAGGCTTGCACAAAATCCTCAACCATCTTAATTGCTTCATCTATAGATGCAGGTTTTGTATTCTTCACTAACCTATCATCGCTAATAGAGGATCCAATATTTTGGCAGATCGATGGAGAAGTGGCACATCATGCATCATCACTGGAGCATATTTATCAAGGCTCACTTAAGATAAGTGAGATGCCTCAATAGGTTTACCAACTTGGGATATCTCTAAAAGAACTCATTCTTCTCTTTTTAGAACTAAGGGGACAAAATATCTGATGGAGGTAATTCTCCATGCCCTCCCAACTCAACTATTCTTGATTTTGATGCAAAGATCTTGCTTAGACAGAAGTTTGAGATGAAGAATCTGGGGGAGCTCAGATATTTCTTGGGCATTGAGGTGATTAGGTCACCACATGGTATTGGATTACTACAGAGACAGTATGGCTTAGACATGTTGTCTAAGTATAGTATGATAGGCTGTAAGCCTATCTCAGTGCCATTGGATCAGAATGGCAAGTTGAGTGCAGATTCAGGAGAGATTTTGGAGGATCCTACTATGTATAGGTGCATAGTAGGAAGCTTGATCTACATGATGATCACCAGGCCATATTTGAGCTACTATGCTGTTGGGTTGGTGAGTCAGTTTATGCAGGTTCCTCTGAAGCTGCATTGAGATGCATACTAAGGTATGTGAGGTCTACTTTGCATTGTGGACTATTTTATGAAACTGGGACAGAGATATGTGTACATGGGTACACATATGCTAATTGGGCTGGTAGTATCTCAAATAGAAGATCTGCTAGTGGCTTCATGTTTTCTTTGGGGAGTGCTGCTGTGACTTGGAGCAGCAAGAAGCAACCTACAGTTTCTCTATCCAATACACAGGCTGAGTACAGAGGTGCTGCTATGGCAACATGTGAGGTAGCTTGGTTGAGAAAGCTACTTAAAGATTTGGGTCTATCAGTGGATAGACAAGTTGTCATTTTCTGTGACAACATTAGCAGTATACAGTTGGCCAAGAATCCAGTTTTTCATGCTCGCACGAAGCATATAGAGGTCCACTACCATTTTGTCAGAGAGAAGGTTTGGCAAGAGACGTTGACCTTGTTTATGTCACCACACAGGATCAGGTCCCTGACATCTTCACCAAAGCATTGGGTACAAAGAAGCTATGCAAATTCAGGGCTTCTCTTGGTGTACATGAGAGATGGAGTTGAGCTCGAGGGGGAGTGTTGAGATATCGAGCTCATCTAGTGAGGCGGTGGACACTGATGACCCGCCTGGGGGATAGGCCCCACACTTACACCACTAGCATGGTTGGTGAGATCATGGGTGATATGCGGCCAGTGGTGGGATGACAGGCTGTGTGACAACCATTCTTGAGACTGGCATAGTTATAGCACCAGCTCATTTAGTTGGGTTCACACTATAGAGAATCCTAGTATGTATTTGGTTGAGTACCTTTTCATATTGTGTGTACTCTTATCTTTGTATATGAAGTGTTGATTGAGTGTTGTGTGAAGAAGAAGAAGATTTTCAGCCTCTCGCTTTGAAGTGTTGTGTGAAGAAGAAGATTTTCAGCCTCTCACTTTGTGTGTTCTCTTTGAAGTGTTGAGTGTTGTGTGAAGACGAAGAAGATTTTCAGCCTCTCACTTTGTGTGTTCTCTTTTAGGGTTTTGTGAATGTGTGTGTGCTTGCAAGAACTCAAGCTCTCTTCTCCTGCATCTTTTCACTGACACTCCAGACTCCATTCATACTTTGCATCCTTCTTGGTAAATGCATTTAATGGGTAAGCTACATGTGCTATATATTTTAAAAATCTAGCATGCCACTTCACCTTACCAAGGAACCTTTCAAGTTGCTTAATGTTTTGAGGAGCAAACATTTTGGATATGGCCTCCGCCTTAGCCGAATCTATAGTCGATCCTTGGGCTGACACAATGTGTCCTAACAGTGTTCTCGATTTTACTACAAAAGCACACTTGGCTAGATTTAACTTCAGCCTTGTATCTTTGCATCTCTGCAAACATAGCCTCAAATGATAGATGTGCTTTGCCTTATCTCGAGACACAGTGGAATCATCCACAAAAGCTTTCATAAAATCTATTAAATAGTCATACAAAATCTCTTGCACCATTCTCTGGAAGTTAGCCGGTGCATTTTTCAAACCAAACATCATGACTGTCGCCACACGAAGAAACCCCATTCGGTGATGAAGGGGGTCTTCTCTCTGTCTTCTGGTGCCATCTTCACCTAGTTGTGCCCTGCTAAATCCATAAAAAAATGAGTACATTTCCTTTTCGGCTACCTCATCTAGTAAGGATTCCATGAATGGAAGTGGAAAGGGATCTGAGTTAGTTGCGGCATTCAGCTTACGATAGTCCACACAGATTTTGATTTTCGTGCTCTTTTCGATGAGAACCACTATAATTAGGAATATCCAGGAAGCTTTTTCCACTGGCACAATGAAACCCACCCTTAGTAGTTTGACAATTTCTTCTTTGACTTGCTTTGTAGAGTTTGGGTTCATTCTGTACCTCTACTATCTGATAGGTATGGCTCCCTCTTTTAAGTTGATGTTATGCTGGAAGAATTTAGGGTCGATGCCCTCCATGCCTTCATATGACCAAGCAAAAACATCCTGGTATTCCTTTAGCAAGGACACCAACTCTTGTTTGAATTCTTCTTCCAATTCCAGACTGATCTTCACATGCTTTTCTCTTTTCCATCCCCTAGATTTACCTCCTGAGCTTACTTTCGTGGCATTGTTTTTCTGGTTCTCCTTTTGCTTTTGCACCCAGTCTCGGATCTCCTGGATGTCTTCTTCTTGCTCTATATTTCGGGTCCATTTAATTTCTTTCGAGGCTTTCTCCTACAAGGTTTGTCTCAGTTTTGAGACCTCTGTTTTTGCAGAATCTGCTTCTTTCTTCATCATTTGTTTGTCTCCTACTTCCGCGTTTTCACCCTTTAATTTCGCATAGTGCCCTATTACTTCATCCACATGTAACATGTACAAGGGCACCAAGTTCTGTTAAAGCTTGTTCATTCTCCCCACACAAAGGTCAACGCGATCATGCGGACGCGATCACCATTAGGAAGGGGAGGATGTTAATCCAATTCTAGGATTAACAAGAGCTACCACCATTATCTTATATTAAGGAGTCACGATAGATACACCAAAGGGTCATACATTCAAGATATGAAGTAATAGTGTCCAAAGCTACAACTTGGACGGGCACCCGTAATGGTGTGATGGAGTATTTATGGCGATTCCCACTTGAAAAGCATGTGGTAGCAAGACAGGATGAATTCCTAAGTGATCTACTTCACGGATATATTATGAGAGTAGTCATTGTAATAGCATTAGGCCTCTTATGAGCCTAAAGTGCCCGGTCGACCACAGTTTAAGTGAGTGTGAACACTTATGGCCATGTATATAAGTGAATTTATCTCATAATAAGTGAGGTGAGAGGAGGGACAAGGACCCGTAGTGTAACGTGGTGGTGTGACAATGCTCATGGGAGGCACGGTGGAATTGCTTCTCAAGGAGTTGTAGAGCTTGGAGACCTTAAGGGTTATGAGCTCGGCCATTGGAAAGATCCTCACCACCACGACAGTTGCGATTCACCAGGTAATCTCTTTTTGGATATGTTTCAAAGAGGGTTAGGGTGAGCCATAACATTTTTAGCACTGTTGCTCTGCTGGGGAGCCATCCCTTGGCTTTTTCGATCATTTTGCCTCTAATCTATGCATAACCCATTGCCCATTGTCTTTATTTATGTTTCCCCATGAAAAAGATGTGGATTTGTATGAGATTTGGTGTAGAATAACTCTCTATTTTATTTTTTAAAAGAATACTTTTTGCTTAATTTTTAGATTAATTTGTTGTTTTTGTGGTTATCATGTTCTTAGGGCTTGCACATAGTTGTATTAGGCTTAGTTTGAATCCATTGCGTCAAACAATGCAAGAGAATATAATTCTTAGTGAATGTTAGCTCTCTTTGAAATTGTTTTGATTAGAGTGTTAGCAAAAGCATCAGAAGTAGCTTAATCTTTCAAAAAATTTCTTAAAACCATAAAAAAATCCTTGAATTTGACTAATTCCTCTTAATGGACTGGTTTTTGCCATTAAGGGTGATTAATCTTGTTGAAGAGACCAAAAAATAGAAAATGTGTTAATTGGGGTCTAAATTGATCATATGAGTAGTCAAAATTGAGGTTTTTGAGTGTTTTGAGAGCATCTAGATACATCAAAACACCTAATCACATCAATTTTTTGATCAATTGGAGAAATTTGACTCTCTTTGTTTTACCTTAAAGAGGAGACTATAATTAAGAGTCTAATTAATCTCCTAATTTAGATTAGTTTACACAATTGTTGATGCACAAAGATTAGTTTTTCCTTGCTCTATCCAATGATGTGCTCAATTGTGTGAATTAATTAGGGATTAATGGTTAATTAGAGTCCTTCATTAGTGTAAAAGAGGAAAAGATTAGTGAAAGGATTAATCTTTAATCACTATTTTACATAACTCATTAAGGCTAACAAGCATTCAATGAGTAGATGCTCATGAGTTGTCAATTTGTCCATTTTGGGGGTCATTTATGAAGAGTGTAAGGGGTGTCATTAAAAGGTTGACTTTTTTGATTCCCACTTACCTTTTTGGGAAAATGCCCATATGAATTTCATTTTAAATTCAAAAAATATTTCCCTCCCCCAAAAAGGGAAATTCATATTTCCCACTAGACTTCAAAAAAAAATCTGGCCGCCGTGAACAAAAAAAGTCCGTTTGTGATACGGAAATCCGACCGTAAAAACGAAAAAAAGTCCGTCCGTGAAATGAAAATCTGACCGTGAACGGAAAAAAGTCCGTTTGTGAAACAAAAATCTAGCCGTGAACGGAAAAAAGTCTGTCGGTGAAAGTAGAGGCAACGAAAAAAATTGTCCCCATCAAGAACAAAAATTCCAGTTGTGAAATAAATTCTAGCGAGAAATTCCACCATGAAAATGCAGGCCATGAAACGGTCCGTCGTGAAAGTGCAGGCCGCCGTGAAAAGGTCCGCCGTGAAAGTGCAGGCCGTGAAAAAAAAACTTTGAAAGACACCCTGTTTGGAGGCTCGTATCTACTAAACCGTATATCCATTGAAGGCGCTCTAGGGCTCATCGGAAAGCTAACATTGAGCTCTTCGCCTTTGGACTTGGTCGTCCGAAGTCAAAATCAACCATTTTGGCCTCCGACCAGCAGTCTCAAAATTCGACCCGAAAATTGAGGCAAAAAATAGCCCAAAAACCACGAAAAATCGTAAAAAACAGCATGAAAACGACGACGAGCCATATTTGGGCTACTTTTTGAGGGTCTTAACGACAAAATCACGGACAACTCAGGGAAACAAAGTTGTAGTACTCCAAAAATTCTACAACTCCCTCATATAGAGTTTTTTAAAATTCTTTTTGAAACACCCTAAAAAATGTGAAACAGGGAAAAAATTCTCGAAAATATTTTTCGTCTTGAGACAGTGATGGAAAATAGGTTTTAGGACCTCCTCTTCCATCTGGGAAGTTCCTAGCATACACTTTTTCCGGGAAAATATCTCAGAGGTCATTCACGTGCGTATAGTGCCTAAGCTAATTGGGGTGAACGGACACCCGTTTGACCTAACGAAGAGTATGCCAAGCCTCTTAAGGCAGTAACGGGCTGTGGGAGAATATAAAAAGCAAAAAAAAAAAAAAAAGAGAAGACACACAAGAACTGAATCCAATGGCTGACATCTTTGAGCCATTGAGATCTATGCCACAAATTCACCTCCATTGGCCATGCCTATAACAAGCGTGTCATCGGGTTTTATACCCCCTAGCACTTTGATCCCACCGGGCTTTGGTCCCTTGCCTAACATTCCCACAAATCCTATAAGTACCAACCCTTCCCTATATGCCCACACCTTGGACATACTGACTAGTCTAGGAAGGGGAGTGGCCCAAGGACTCACTGAGTCTCTTCCAATAAGAGCACTCATATATGCTAGTCACCAACACAAATAGGAAAGAGTAGATGAAGCTCTTACCCTCATACCACTTCCTGTGCTTCTCTTGCTTGCAGCTCAGCCCTTAGTATGAACCAGGCTCTGATACCATGAAAAGATGCAGGGGAGAAGAGAGCTTGAGCTCTTGCAAGCACACACACACTCACAAAACCCTAAAAGAGAACACACAAAGTGAGAGGCTGAAAATCTTCTTCTTCACACAACACTCAACACTCCATATATGTACACACAATATGAAAAGGTAAACCAAATACATACTAGGGTTCTCTATAGTGTGAACCCAACTAAATGAGCTCGCGCTATAACTATGCCAGTCTCAAGAATGGCTGTCACACAGCCTGTCATCCCACTAGCCGCATATCACCCATGATCTCACCAACCATGCCACTGGTGTAAGTGTGGGGCCTATCCCCCAGGCAGGTCATCAGTGTCCACCGCCTCACTAGATGAGCTCGATATCTCAATAGTCAGAAGGCATTCCAATGGTGGCTGAAGAGCATGGTGTCATCTACACCAGTGATGATCAAACCGGAATGGAATATAAATGTTCCATGGTTATGTGGATGCTTCAGACAAAGTAGTGGGCAGTGCGCACTGATGCAGGAAAAGCAAAAAGGCATTCCAATGGTTGAAGAGCATGGTGTCATCTGCACCAGTGATGATCAAACCGGAATGGAATCTAATGTTCCATGTTTATGTGGATGCTTCAGACAAAGTGGGCAGTGCACTGATGCAGGAAAAGCAAAAAGGATATATGCAACCCATCCATTATGCTAGCAAAGCCCTCACAAGGAACTACAACACAACAGAGCGTGAAGCCCTTTTCAATGATGTATGCTGTGAACAAGTTCCGACACTATCTCTTGGGAAACAAATTTGTTTTCCATGTGGACCATCAAGCACTCATTTATCTAGTGAACAAAGCTTTTATGGTGGAAAAAATGGCAAGATGGATGCTCCTACTCCAAGAGTTTGAGTTCACCATCCAGCATACACCTGGAAAAGAAAATGTAGCAATGGACTTTTTGTCTGGACTAGATTTTAGAGAACCTGCTCTAGATGGAGTAGATGATCAACTCCCAGATACCAACTTATTCACAGTAGCAGTAGCTGCTGTTGCTGAAGTGGAAGAAACTAGTATTATGATATGATGCAGTTTCTGGAAGATGGGACTTTTTCAGAAGGGTACACTACTGACAGGAAGAAGAGAACTGTCCTATTGGAATACATATGACTGGATATGGAATAAGCAATGTGAATTGATGTAGAAGAATGTGGAATAACGAGAAATGATGTGGAAAAATGTGGAAAGATGAGAGTTCGTTATTTAGAAACTGTATTTATGACCTGTTTTTAAATGATTGTTTTATGTCAAGAATGCTGGGGAAGCATTTTGACCATCTTGTGAATAAGGTCATGGAGACCTAAGTGATAAAGTTACAACAATCAGCTAACATAGAGTCAATGAAGGATGCCTCGTGTAGCAAGGTCTCGGTCGAGGTCTTGACCAACCTCGATTCAGTTTAAATGGTCTTGACCAGTCTCGATTCAATTTAAATGGTGAGCTTTCGGTACGGTGGATGAGGGACCAAGGAAGCGGCCTATGAGTGAAGCGCTAGGTGACCTGGCGAAGGAGCCTAAAGGGTGCTGACCATACAGTGCTCGGGCTCTGGGTCGCCAAAGATACCCACGCATGCATCGTGGAAGAAAATGGAACAAGGTGTTAGAGTTGTTTTCTGAACTCGGGCATGGATCTGGTTGATTGGCCTTGCTGGTCCTCTCAACGGATGAGTCCATGGCTCTTTTATATAGATCTATTGGTTGATCTTGCTGATCTTCAAACAGAGAGTCCATCTGGATTTTCTTAAGTGAATATATTTTCGAGTACTATGAGCTAGGAACTATTAAAAAGGCCCTTAATAAGTGAATAGGTCGTGAGCGTTCTGGTTACCAATGATGCCATAGGTACACCGATGAAGAAATGATTGTTGCAAATTGGAACTCAAGCTAAATATTTTGGAGGATTATGATCAGTGATACTATGGTTTCATTAAAAGATTGTTTTAAAGACAACTGAATCTGTGAAATAGGCAATTTCATATTGGGTGTGTAAGTGGTGTGACTATCTTGAAGTTTGCTTGAAGCGCAGGCTAGGGGGCCTGGGAACTCTTTTCCCTGGTACCCAGGGCAAAACATAACCAAAGTTCAAAATGGATCCTATCACTACAGTGGTTGGGCGGTTGGCTAACCCATGGGATTGGATGGGGTTAGGGTGGATTGATGGATCCTTAAAATGAGACTCAATTCTGTTAAGTTACGATGGTTGAAGTAAATCGCGGATAACCCTTGTTCTATGGAAAAGAATCAACGGATGTGCCTCTTGATAAGGAATAAAGTGTTAGACTCTATGATCCAAGTGCAAGTCTCTTCCTTGATCTGACCATGAGACTTACAGATTTGGTCAAATCCGTTTGGTTAGTTAAGGCCTTGACTACGTTAGAATAAAATTATCCCGGAGGAATCGCACATGCTTTCTAGGCGAGGGAAGTTTTTCTGGGTTCGGTTTTGGAAGAACCGAGGGATTAGTCTCTTGTCCGTATATCCGTGGGCGAGGCCCCGAGTGAGAGGCTCTGCCTGCGCAAAAAGTGCTACTATCACTGCTAGCATCCCAGAATTCATTGCGCGGAGGGGGCAGGGATCTTTCAATCTAACACGGGTGAGGTATCTACTTTTGGCCCACTTAATGAGGCTTGAGAGGGATGCCATGGTTATGGTAGGGAAGTTGGTTGTTCAAGGCCTTCAATTGTAGCATAGGCTTTTGAGTTTGAGGTGGAAGAGATATTCTTTTCACGATGTTGCCGAATTCGACAATTTCTATCTTACCCCTTTCTAGGATAGTACATGGGGTTGCCATGATGTTGGTAGCTTTGGGTTACCATTGCCATCTCTCCTTAGTTCTTTTTGTTATGGGCTGAAGAGGTTGAGGGGACTCAGATTATGGCTCAAGAGGTTGAGGGGACTCAGATTGTGTGACTTTAGTAGGGACCCAAATGATTTGTGATGTTTGTAGCTTTGGGTTACCATTGCCATCTCTCCTTAGTTCTTTTTGTTATGGCTGAAGAGGTTGAGGGAACTCAGATTGTGTGACTTTAGGGACCCAAATTCTTATGTTACCTTTATAATACCCTTGGACCCCACTAGAAGCATGTTAGGCGCCCTTCATCATTGTGGTGGGTAACACATTTTTATCATGGTTTTGTTTGATGGTGTGGTTTTGACTACACCACTTTAGGTAGGCCAAAGTTGTTTTTTGTCTAACATAGTACCCTTAGGCTTCCAACAACTCCATGTTGACAAACCATGTTTTAGGTCTAGGGTTAGGGTTTAGTGTTTTACTATGTGGTCTATTCGGTGGCATTGCTTTGACTGGTGTACGCTAGATTTTCCTCTTGGGTACTCACATTTTTCGTTGGGCTTCATAATAATCTTGTGTTCAGAGCACTACTTTTAGTACCCACCATTGTCTCCCTTGTTACAGAAACATTGGTGTTGTTAGGGAATGATGGGTGGTCTTGATTCTACAAATTTAGAAATGTTAGCAGTATTTATGTTAGTTAGGTTAGTTTTTATAGAGGCCAGTTGTGTCTCGAGAGAGACGATCCTGCTTAGGCAAGGCTTTTAATGGATCATGGTCACTTACCCCTACAATCGAGTATAGAATATGCCTCTTTTTAAGTTGATCTAGGGTATTTTTGGATGTGCGATAATGGGTTGGAGCACTTTTTTGACAAAAGAATGGTTTTCTAGTATTGAAGTTTGATAAGAAATGGGCTCCTCATCTGTCATTTTAGGACAATTACCTATCTGGCTAGTTATAAGGTAGCAGTTTGCGAGTCATCCTAGTCTCTATTATGCCCCCTCCATCGTCATCCAAGGAGCACTTCTTCTTGCATAATACGTGCAAGCATAACATAGAACTTCCCTTCCAAGGGGTTATTTCAAATGTGAAACAAAGTAGTGAATGAGCCCTGTGCATGAGGTTTTGAATGTGTCTACTCCTTCAACTCTTGCTTTTAGGATATCAATGTAGTAGCGCACACCAAGTTTCATGCGACATTAGGTTACGGCTAGCACCCATGTCTATGAGTGTGAGCTTGTGTGCAAGGCTAGTCTTTGTGGTCATGCCTAGCTAGAGTTTGGAAAGCTTCACCTAATCATTCTTCTAAGTCAATAACTTAGGCCATGTTAGCCTCACATTTTGGTGTAGCTTCTTTTATTTTGTCCTCTTTATTATGATAAATGGAATTCAAGGCATCCGTAATTAAAGAGCCATAGTAGCATCGAAGTTTGCTACCATTGAAGAATCCTTCCATCTCCACACTGTCAACAAGTGTTTCAATGTATGATGATCCTTGGTGGCTTGCGCTTTTGGTTTTGTGTTATACATGAGAACCATGTCCCAACTTCAATATCTTTATCTTTGAGCTTTTATCAAACCATTAGATGGAACGTAGTCTAGTTTCTTTTTGAGTGTTCAAGTTCAAACAATCGGTTAGTCAGTACATTTCATGTCAATGTTTTCTTGATAGTCATGATTAAGCTTGGTACTAAGAATTCCCTGGGCATGATGGCATTTGTTCCGTATGTTAAGTTGAAAGTTTTCATGTGGATGGCTACCTTGTAGGCCATTCTATAGACCCAAAGAGTAGCTAGTAGCTTTTATCATAGAATGGCCTACCTTGTAGACCATTCTATAAGCCCAAAGAGAAGTTGGTTACTTCTATCATAGAATGGCCTACCTTGTAGACCATTCTATAAGCCCAAAGAGAAGTTGGTTACTTCTATCATAGAATGGCCTACCTTGTAGACCATTCTATAAGCCCAAAGAAAAGTTGGTAACTTCTACTCCTAGTCATTTGTGGGAGGCTTCCTTGGTCAAAAAGTTGGTAACTTCTACTCCCAATCATTTGTGGGAGGCTTCCTTGGTCCGGATAGCACAGATAATCTTATTAGTCAGCCTAGCCATTGGCTTGGTGGTAGTAGGTTGAGGATTTATGGTGTACTATCATGAATTTGCTCAGTAGAGGAGCTTGATTACATCATTGATGAAGTGAGTCTCTCGTTACTTTTTACTAGTTTAAGTGGACACCCAAATCTAGTAATTATATTTTTGATAAGGAATTTGGCTATTATCCTAGCATCAACCTTTGTGGTAGGCAAGAGCCTCCACCCATTTGATACGGTAGTCAATAGCAATAATGATAAATTTCACTTGAGTTCCTTGCTCTACAAACAAATTCAATGCCCCATTTCTCAAGTGGTTGTAGAGACACTATAGGGTACAAGGGAATTTTACCATGGTGGTTGTGAACCCCCATGAATATTGTTGACATTCATCGTAACCTTTTACAAATTCAACTGCATCTCTGAACACAATGGACCACCACAAGACTGCTAATAGAACTTTTTTTACGATGGTGTCTGCCAAGAAATGTCCTCTAGTTATGTTGGAGTGGGCTTGTTCAAGGACATCAACATATTAGAATTCTTAAGGATGGCGCCTCATGATCCCGTCTTGGCCTAACTTGTACAATTACCCTATAATAAATTAGTGATAAGGGGCAGCCTTTTTTATAAGACACCATGCTTTGTCTTGATTGCACGATTTCTCTTACCGTTAGCCAAGTAATGGGCTATCTCTTTGGACCATTTCAATATAATGCAAAGTTTGAATAATAGTTGGGCATCAAGTAGTTTTTCCTCCACTTCGACCAGCTGTTCTCTATTGGGGATGTGCGATAAGTGATTGGTATGCACATGTTAAGAGCCTTTCTACACAATATCTCGTGAAATCCAACTCTAGTAGGATTAGGAGTCATCATGTTATTCTTCCCATAGCACAAGCCTTATTGACCAAGTACCAAGTAGAGAAGCACTTGATGGTCTTTAAAAAATATGAATTTGTTTGGCCAAAAGGTAATGGTGGTATTTTTTTACAGCATACAGACCATTAAGAGTTCTTTCCTTTCCATGGTGGTGTAAGTTTTCTTTAGCATCATTCATGATGCTGGTGGCTAGCAAAGCTAATACGAAAATCCATGTTATGCTCTCCTAGTTGTGCCAAAACATAGCCAATTACAAAAGTTGAGGCATCTATGTGCATATGGAAAATAGGGAGATCTTAGGATTAATGTAATTTTCCTAAGGCTTTCTTGAGAGTGTCATAGGGTTTTACTCTGTTTTGACCTGGAGAGAGAAAATGTCTAAAGAGAGGTAATCCAAAATTGAAATATTTTTGGATATAAAAATCCTCCTAGTGTCTAAAATAGTTTTCCATGAAACAGAATTTCAAAAAGAACTTTCCAATGTGCATTTGGAATTAATTGAAAATGTGTATAAAGGACCTTAGCCTAAGGGTCAAGATTTTCAAAAAAAATTAGATTATGGTCCAATTAAGGTTCCTATGGACCAATTGGATTAATCCAAGTGTGGGGATGAGATAAATCCAAAGAATAAAAGAAAATACCCAAAAATGAGTAAATGCTCACATAAGATGAAGAGTTGATTGAGTACAAGGTTTATTAGTTAAAAACTATGAGATATTACTAAAAAAATGAGATATTTGGTATAATGATACATTTTTGACACCTTGGTAAGGAGGGGGGAGACTTCAAGGAGGCACCTATTTCACACCTGTGGTGGAGTTTTTAACTCAAAAAAATTGTGATATTTTTATCTCTCCTCTCTCCTGGATCAAACCAAATCAAAAACTAGGTCCAAATCTTGTCCAAATTCAGCCAAACCGAACCAGGAAAATTCTAGAACCTAGTTGGACTTGGTTAGAGGCCTCCCTCACCTATAAATAGATCCTTAGTCTTTTGTAAAAAAATCTGTGAACTATACCATGTTAGTATTACATTAAAATAATGATATTTTTTATTATCCCTTAAAAATCCTCTACTTTTGGAGAGAGTGGAGCCTCTCTCTCTCTTCAACCATCCTTGGAGCTTTCCTTTCAACACACTAACCAATTGATTGGTTGAGTTCTTCTTCTAAGATAGAGAAGCAAGCAAAAACAAGAGGTAAAGTGTAATTTTATGATTTTTTCTCTACTATTCTCAATGTTTTCACTTCTCAACCCCTCTCAAGCTTGAGAAGTTTCTAAATTAAGTGTTTATAATGCAAATCAATATTTTCTTAAGAGTTATAATGAATAATTAAGAAAAGTTTACATTTATGCTTAATTAGGATGATTTTTATGTTTATCTCTCTCTCCTCCAAAGAATGGTCATTCCTATGACCAATTCTCTATTCAATTGATGCTTCTCATGGAGAAATTCTCAATTCACAAATTACACTCTAGGCTTGTGAAGCTAGACGTTAAGAAAATGGTTTTTTTATACTTATGTGCTAGTAAATTATGGTAATCTAATGAGTTAAATCCATAAATTAGATTTAAGGTTAAAGATAATTATACTATCATAATTACATTACCAAGTCTTATTCTTTTCAAAAATATTAAAAATTATCAGTAATAGTAGCGAAGCTATGGTAAATTTTTTAGGAAATTGATACATAATTCATTCTTATGCATAACGTGAATTCCTACCATATTCTAAGATTGAATATCCTAGGCTAAAAGAATGATTTTCATCACATTCAATGGAAAACTAATTTTTAAGGTTTATGTATAATTAAATAATTTAAAAAAAAAAGAGAAAATTATGGTAATTTTATTTGAATGATAAAAGAGAAATTCCCATGACATTTGGAATTCAATCATTTAAATAGGAAGAGTGGAATTCTTAGCATATTGGAATTAATGGATATTTTATTTAAATTCAAAGAGAAATTTTAGATAAATTATTTTATCCATGAGATATATTTAAATGATAAAAGAGAAATTTCCATGATATTTGGAATTCAATCATTTAAATAGTAAAAGTGAAATTCTTAGCATACTGGAATTAATGGATATTTTATTTTAGATAACTTTATTTTATGAGAAATATTTAAATGATAAAAGAAAAATTTCTATGATATTTAGAATTCAATCATTTAAATAGTAAAAGTGAAATTCTTGGCATATTGAATTAATGGATATTTTTATTAAAGAAAAGAGGAATTTTAGATAAATTTATTTGATGGTAAAAGAGGAATTCCCATGACATTTAGAATTCAAGCAATTAAATGTAAAAAGAGGAATTCCCATGATATTTGAGATCCAAGAAATTAAATGGAAAAAAGAGAAATTTTTAGTATAATTCAATTTATGAATATTTATCAAAAGTGGAAATATGGGTAGAATTGATTTTTGTAAATCCCATGAATACTTTTATTCAAAAGAGGAATATTGAATATAATTCATTTGAGAAACTGAGAAAGAATATGGAAATAGTCGTCGAGAAAAAGAGTCTTTATCTAAGCCAGACAATTGGCAGAAATTTAGAAAAAGTCCCATTATCGGTATCGAAGTAGGAAAAGCTACTATATGGGAATAAGATGTGAATGGGATGCGATAGGATGTGAATAGATGTGAATAGATGTAAATGGGATGTGATAGGATGTGAATGAATGTGATACGATGTAAATGGGATGCGATAGGATGTGAATGGATGTGATAAGATGTAAATGGGATGCGATAGGATGTGAATGGATGCGATAAGATGTAAATGGGATACGATAGGATGTGAGTAGATGTGATAAGATGTAAATGGGATGCGATAGGATGTGAATAGATGTGATAAGATGTAAATGGGATGTGATAGGATGAGAATAGATGTGATAAGATGTAAATGGGATGCGATAAGATGTGAATGGGATGTGAATAGATGTGATGAGATGTAAATGGGATGTGATAGGATGTGAATGGATGTGATAAGATGTAAATGGGATGCGATAGGATGTGAATGGATGTGATAAGATGTGAATGGGATGTGATAGGATGTGGTGTGATGAAAATGAATGTGGATGAGATGTGAACTAAATGGATGTGGATGTGAATGATGAGATGAGAACGAGATGAGAGGATATGTGAAAGGGTGAGATGGGAAGTAAATGGATATGGATGTGTATGTGAAAGAATGGGAAGTAAATGGATGTGGATGTGTATGCAAAAGAATGTGATGTAAATGGATGTGGATGTGTATGTGAAAGAATGTAATGTAAAGGGATGTGGATGTGAAAGTGATGTGGATGTGGATGAGATGTGATGTGCTGAAAAGAGATGTGGATATGAATGTGATGTGGATGTGGATGAGATGTGATGTGAAGTAAGGGGATGTGGATGTGAATGTGATGTAGATGTGGATGAGATGTGATGTAAAGAGATGTGAATGTAATGTAAACAGATGTGGATGAGATGTGATGTAATGTAAAGAGATGAGATGTGATGTAATGTAAAGAGATGTGGATGAGATGTGATGTAATGTAAAGAGATGAGATGTGATGTAATGTAAAGAGATGTGGATGTGAATGTGATGTGGATGTGGATGAGATGTGATATGATGTAAAGAGATGTGGATGAAATATGATGTGATGTGAATGTATGTGGATGTGAAGTGATAGATATGAATGTATGGATAGATGTGGATAGTCGTGCATATGAATGATCGGATGGATGTGGATGAACGAGATAGGATGTATATGAATGAGATATGATGTGGATGTGATGTAAAGTGGATGGAATGAATGAGATATGATGTGGATAGATGTGGACGTGATGTAATGTAGATAGAATGTATGTGATGGAATGGGGATACAATGAATGTGATGAATGTGAATGGATGTGATGTGATGTGAGTCGTGATGTGATGTGAATGGATGTGATGTGATGTGGACGTGATGTAATGTGGATAGAATGTATGTGATGGAATGGGGATACAATGAATGTGATGAATGTGAATGGATGTGATGTGATGTGAGTCGAGATAACTGTGAATGGGTGAGATGTGATGTGAAATGTGGATGTGATGTGATATGATGTAAATTGGGATAGATGTGAATGGATGATATGTGACGTGAATGGATGTGATGTGATGTGATGAGAATCAGGATAGATGTGAATGAATGAGATGTGAGGTGAAATGGATGTGATGTGATGTGATGTGATGTGGATCGAGGTAGATATGAATGGATGAGATGTGAATGAATGTGATGTGATGAGATGTGAATGAATTGGGATAGATGTGACTGAATGTGATGTGATGAGATGTGGATGCGAGTGGATGAGATGTGGATATGGGTAGATGCGAGTGGATGAGATGTGATGAGTATAAATGTGGAAAGTTGTGATGAGATGGAAAATGATGTGATTGGATGAGAATGGATGAAGGACGATGGGAATACATACGATTGGACTTGGATTAAGTAATGTGGATTGATGTGGAACAATGTGGAAAGATGAGAGTTCGTTATAGAAACTGTATTTATGACCTGTTTTTAAATGACTGTTTTATGTCAAGAATACTGGGGAAGCATTTTGATCGTCTTGTGAATGAGGTCGTGTGGAGACCTAAGTGATAAAGTTACAACAGCTGACGGAGAGTCAACGGAGGACGTCTCGCGTAGTACGGTCAGTCGAGGTCTTAACCAGCCTCGGTTCGATTTAAATGGTGAGCTTCCGGTACGATGGATGAGGGAACAAGGAAGCGGCCTATGAGTGAAGCGCTGGGTGACCTGCAAAGGATCCTAGAGGGTGCTGACCATACGGTGCTCAGGCTCTGGGCGGTCGCTACAAAGATACCCACGCGTGGGTACTATGAGCTAGGAACTATTAAAAAGGCGGCCCCTGAGTGGTGGACAGGTGATGAGCGTTCTGGTTGCCAATGATGCCATAGGTACACCGGATTGGAAATTAGAATTCAACTAGATATTTTGGAGGATTATGATCAGTGATACTATGGTTTCATTAAAAGATTGTTTTGAAGACAGCTGAATCTGTGAAAAAGGAAATTTCATATTGGGTGTGTAAGTGGTGTGACTATCTTGAAGTTTGCATGAACTGCCAATGGCTAGAGGGCCTGGGAACTCTTTTCCCTTGGTACCCGGGACAAAACATAACCAAATTCCTAAATGGATCCTATCAATACAGTGGTTGGGCAGTTGGCTAACCCATGGGACTCGATGGGGTTAGGCTGGACTGATGGATCCCTAAAATGAGACTCAATTCTATTATGGTACGATAGATGAAGTAAATCCAGGACAGTCCTTGTTCTATGGAAAAGAATCAACGGCTGTGCCTCTCAAGGAGGAAAAGAATCAATGGCTCTGCCTCTCGAGGAGGAGAAAACGTTAGTCTCTATGATCCAAGTGCAAGTCTTTTCCTTGATTTGACCATGTGACTTACTGGTTTGGTCGGATCAGTTTGGTTAGTTAAGGCTTTTGACTACGTTAGAATAAAAATATCATGGAGGAATCGCCCGTGCTTGATTATGTATAATAATGCTTGGTGATGATCGATAGAATAAGAAGTTTATTAGTTGATTTTCTAGTGTATTGTTTTACAAGTAATTCCTAAATTTTTGACACTATAGATCACCCCCAAAGCCTCTCGCTTTCTGGTGGTATATGCCTTCTCGCTATTTGAGAACTTCCTACTTGCAGCAATACACTAGGAAATCAACCTTTCCCTCAGGCTGGAATAGTATTTTCCCTATGGAAAACCTTGATGCATCTACATGAACATGGAAAATAACATCCTATCTAGGTTTCCTAAGGATTGGCATATTGATAGCCATTATCTTGAGTGTTTGGAATGCCAAATTCTCCCCAGGTGAACTTGACATCTTATTTTGTGAGCTCATGTAAGGGGAGTAGCTATTTTTGTAAAGCTTTGGATAAATCTCTTGTAAAAGCTCACATAACCTACAATTTTTCTAGGTCTTTTCTTCTCTTCCCTGACCCTTTTTCTTTTGTAAAATGCATGTTTATCTCTGCAAGTTTCGGCATCCTCTTATCAAGATTCCTTTCTTATTCTTTCTCTTTCCTTACAATTCCCTTGGTGTTTCTCTACTATTTTTATGTGTTTAGTGACCCTTCTCTTTTTACCTCTAGTGCTTGGTTTGCTTTCTTGATTGGCTAATTCTCCTCTAAAATTTAACCCATTTGTGCTTATTTTCTTATTTGGGAACAAATGAGTCCTTACTAGGAGTCCCTTAATACTCCCTCCTCATAAAGTTACAAGGTGCTCCCACTAGTGTTAGTTTCTTGGTAGCTTTTGGTACTAGTTCACTCAGGTAGCCTTAGTTTGGCCACTTCCTTTTGCAATCCTTCAGTGATTTTACTACTGCTCTTTTTGCAATAGCACACTCTGGTAGTTTCATTTTTGGTGTTCTATTTGGTCTTTCTTCCTCTCTATGGGATGCTTCTGCTTCCCCAATTACTTTTACTCTTACCCAAGTAATTAACTCTACCCTCTAGTTCTTGAATTTCTTGGATCACTAGGTGTTCTCTCCTAGCCTTTTATCACTTATTCTAGCCTTGTCCGGGTAGTCCTTAGCAAAGAGTCCTTTCTAGCCACACGTATAGAAATTCATTATGGCCCTATAATGACTCTTTCTCCACCTCTTCCAACCCCTCTTTTGGCCACTGCTTCTCTTGTGAAAATTCTCATATCTACTACCTTTTTGTCTTTGTCCTAAATTTGACTTCAGTAAACTTTTGTCAAATGGACTGGCTTGTCACAATCACTACGTCTAATGCAATCTTCTATTGAATGTCCTGACTTCTCGCACCTGGTACACCACACCTCCCTTCTATGAGGCAGACTTGTTCTTTTGTGTGTGAGCTCCTTAAGCTATTTGATGATTTCTTCTAGCCTCTTCTCTAGTTTAGCCTCTCGACTTTTCTTTTCTCTACTAGCTTCAGTATTTACATGTCACTACCTCACTCGTCGCTTTTCGAGGTGTCATATTTCTTCCCTTTCTTTTTCTTATTAATTTTCTTTTCTTCTTCTGAGCTTCTCTTAGATTCTTTAGTTTCATAACTCTTATGCTGCGGGCCAACATTGTTCTCCAATGTCAATGCCTTCTCCAGGAGTTCTTCCAATCCCCTATCTCCCACACTTTCTTACTATCAACCCATTGAGGAACCAGGACCTCAGGTTCTACTCAATCCATGGAGGATCAGTTGACTCTCTGGATAGCTCCTTGATCTTCTCCATAAACTTCCTTACATGTAGAAATCCATGCTTGATTTCCCCTAACTTGTATAACAAATTTTCATCACTGCAAGTTTCTCCGTATCTCTTCAAAAAAGCTTGCCTTTGTAAGTCGTATGATACTAATAGTACCATTTTTGAGATTTGTCTAAGGAAAATAATCCTCCCACTCCTCCATGTCTATGCCTCTTAGCTTGGCCCAAGCTAGTATGTGAATGCTAGGGTCTTTCTTCTTATCTTTGTGCACACTAGCAATTCCACCTTTACCTTTGTTTATGTATGCCTGGCTCGTTCTCTTCCCTCTCGGTAAGACTCCTCAAACACTTTCTGTTTGATGTCTTACAATCTTCCTCTATTGACTATGTGTGGCATCTACAAATCTTCTATACTTGTGTCATAGTCTTCTTCTTCTACAGCTCGTTTTATGAGTTCTTCTTTGTGCTCACTCTTCTATCTATTTGTCTTGAACCATTTCTTTATTCTGTAGAAACTTGTGTCATAGTCTTGTTCTACTTCTACAACTCGTTTTATGAGTTCTTCTTTGTGCTCATTCTTCTATCTATTTGTCTTGAACCATTTCTTTATTCTGTAGAAACTTGTGTCATAGTCTTGTTCTTCTTCTACAACTCGTTTTATGAGTTCTTCTTTGTGCTTATTCTTCTATCTATTTGTCTTGAACCATTTCTTTATTATGTAGAAACTTGTACCACAATTGATTCTAGCTTACAGAGGAGTTAGTATTGTTTTCCTAATACTTTTATTTCCCGTTCCTATGGATACAGTTTTTAATCTACAATGCATTTTTTGAAGCTTTTCTAATGTCTTCTATTTTCCCTGATTATCTGTTACCAAAACATTCTTAACTCTTACTAGTTCTAGCATGAATCGGCTTGGGATAAACCCAGTTCAGGATTAACACTAAATGTTATTGGCATCTCTAACATGGTTTGACCGCTTCTTGTGGGAGCCAACCTTGAGGTTCTTAGTCATGATCCCACTTCTTTACTAGATTTGCACCCATAAATAAGGTGGTTGAGAACCTTCTTCATAAAATTTAAGGTGCTAGGTTAATAGGGCCAATTGGAGAATCTAGACTTTGGAGAACTATGGCAGTTCATATTTCTAAGGGCTTTAATGTTCCTCCACTTCTGTTTATGTTTTATTTGCTCATTTCTTTCTAAATCTCCTCACCAAAGCTGGATCTAAAGGAGTCTAATCATCTTAAAAAGGGAGCACTCTACTAAGTGTTGCTAGGATTGAAGGCTTGGTGGGTTTGAGGAAGTGTGGATTGATGTGATTTAATCGATCAAATTATCATTTTCAATAATTAGTCCAAACCTAGTTCACATCAAAGGTCTCTGTTTCTAATGTAGGTCTAAGAATGGGTTCATACAAGTTTTCTAAAGTTTTTTTCTTCGGTGCTACTAGGCTCACGTGTCTAGGTTCATTTCTCTAGACTCAAATCTCTAGGCTCACGTCTGTAGTAGGCTCATGTCTTCAGGTTCACATCTCTTGGTTCATATGTCCATAATCACCCCTCTAGATTCACGTCTCCAAGCTCACGTATGTAAGCGCATGTGTCTAGGTTCATGCCTCTAGACCCATGTCTCTGAGCTCATGTTTGTAAGCTCACGTGTCCAAGGTTCACGTATGCAAGTTAACACCTCTAGACTCGTGTCTACAAGCTCATGAATTTTTTGTAAAAAATCATCTCACGTACTTCCTTAGTATGAAATGAGCCTACTTGGGACACAAAAATCTAGGAATTGGGCTTATAATAGGGTTGGTGATAATAAGTGTTTAATTCCCTAACAATTATAAAGGACAAGAATTTTCCTTGAAATTTGTAGGTGGTACAGATTCAACAACAAATCATCTAAGGACATGAGTAGGTGTGTCTGTATGAGCCTTTATAATAGTAATAATTGGTCTGTACTATATTAGCTATACATGTCTCCAGACTCACGTCTCTAGGCTCACAACTCACGACTCACATATCCAGACTCGTGGCTCACGTGTCCACTCTAATTCA
This sequence comes from Cibotium barometz, assembly GCF_041138505.1. Classification (NCBI taxonomy): domain Eukaryota; kingdom Viridiplantae; phylum Streptophyta; class Polypodiopsida; order Cyatheales; family Cibotiaceae; genus Cibotium; species Cibotium barometz. The sequence continues at coordinate 55,667,287 of NC_141071.1, read as the reverse complement.
ATTTAGTGAAACTCAATGCTCATGTTTTTGAAGTCAATTCCACTCCTAATCACAATTGTTAAGCTAGTTTTTTTTATCAAAGGAACGAATCTAAGTCTCTTAGGCTTTACTTTCATGCAAATCACCAAAAAACTAGGGCTTTTCCCTACTAATAGATGGAAATAGAATGACCCAATGCAAAATAAACCTTAAATCAAAATCGTACACACAAACTAACACATCCAATGGCTTCAAAATTATATGTTTTTTGGATTAATTATGACCTCCTAATAATAAACACTAAGCAATATTGGGTGGTGATCCCAATATCCTAGAATGGATGGGAAAATGGAGTTAGACCCTAGGCTAGTCCTCGGTAGTGGCACCAAATGCGTTTAAGTCAAGAGCTTACCTTAGCCTTGCTAATGAATGCTAGTAATGCTCATTAGTAAGGGGCTTGTACAAGAAGCTAATACTTATGTGATTGGGAACATTGTATGTAAAGGTGGCAACTTGGTGGGTTAACTTCTTCAATGTCTTGTTGGTGGTGATTAAACTCTAAGTATCTTGTTTCACATGGAAGATTCCAAGAGTTATATGTAATATTATATATTGGGTGTGTAAAAATGAGTGGAATGTTAGATTATAAATACCTTGGTATGGGAAATAGTGGGAAGGGGCTTGTATAAGAAGCTAATATCTTTTGTGATTCTTGCTCATGAGGTTGATGGTAATGATGGGAGGATTGTATGTAGAGTTGGCAACTTGGTGGTAATGATGGGAGGATTGTATGTAGAGTTGGCATCTTGGTGGTTAAAGCTTCAATGGAGAGTTGGTAGCTTGCTGGCTTAATTTCAATGCCTTGGTGGTGATTTAACTCTAATTATCTTGTTTCACGTGAAGGATTCTAAGGACTTATATGTAATATTATATATATTGGTATTCAGTTAAAGTGCTTACCTAGCCTTTGCCAAAATGTATATTGTTGGGAACTTGGTCAATGAGCTACAAATATAGCTTTTTGAAGTGGGTGCCCGTTTGTCTAGATCTTCACTCCGTTGTCACTTATAATAGGCGGTAAGAGAGGGAAAAGCCATGCAAAAGGGAGCCTACAACCATTCCTATGCAAGCATGCATCCATCAAGCAATATTGTAAGCATCCAAAAGAACACAAGTAAGAGAGTAGAGACAAGAAGGAGAAAAGCTCACAAGTATTCTATTACAACGGGAATAGTTGTGTATTGCTTGATGTCAAAATTGCCTTATATACAAGTGGCTAGTGTTCACACTTGGCTGGCCATGACTAAAAAATAACCCATCCCTCTTTCTAGCCTAAGTAAATATATACATGAATTCATATAGTTCCCCTATTTGGCATTAAGAATAGAGTAAGGCCAAATCCAATGTCATCTAATAAAAGATAAATTCCCACTACAAAAAGAAAAGATAGAGAAGTGCCTTACCAAAGTAGGTAAGGCAAGACCATGCTAGCTACTGAAGTGGTTTCATTTCATTGTCACACACCAAAAAGATCCATAGCTATGGGATATGGAGGAAGAGCTAAAACCACCATGAATCTGCCTTGATGGAGGTGTTGAGAATTGTGGTGCCAAAGAGCACAAGAAAGAGGTAGGGAGTGAGTCACATGAACAAGTGAAGAAGCATGCACATTAGAAAAAGGAATAGAGTAAGGGTCTAATATCAAAGGTTGATTTAAATGGTCAGTTGTAAAAGGTGCAGTCAATCATTAGGACCTCAATGGAAGGCTTCTTGGGCCCTTTTATTTGGCAGTTTAAGGAGTCAAACCTTTTCTCTTAAGAAGAAACATTTTCTAATTAGAAGCTTCAAAACGACTACTTTATTCGAATTTGAATTTTGGGGGAAAAATAGAATTTAAAATCTAGCGGACAAAACCATATCATGTAACATATCTATGGAAAGCTCTTGATGCATAGATCATGGATCTATAATCTCCGCTCAAATCGGAGCTTGTATGTAGAAGTTATGGAGGTCCGAAAATTGTAAAATTGCCTCCCCCCTTTTGGGGGGAAAAAGTGCACCCTTTGACCACTCTTACACCTCTCTTACAAACCCAACATTTCAGTCCACATGGCAACCCCCCATTTGGCTATTCCTTAATCACCTTGATTAGGCTTGGGCAAATTAAAGGGCCCAAGAAGACCCCATTCACTTCCTAATGTGGTCAAAAGGTGACACATGGAAAGCACAAGGTTGCACATGATTGGCACTAGACTACACACACAAAGCATGGATTGAAGCCCTTCCCAAGGCTATAAATATGGGTTTATGGAACTTGATTATTGTAATGAGATTATGTGACATTTTGTGAACTTGTCATTTTGTAACATCTTGTTTACTTTCTTAATCACCTTATTATTCTCCTTAATCATATCTTTGATCACTTGCTTTGAGCCTCCTTAGATCCACATTTGTAACATGGTATCAAAGAAAACCTGGCTCTTATTTAGGAGGTTATGTTCTTAGGGAATTATTAGAGCCACTTAAGGGTTAGCCATGGCAAGTAATTAGGGTTTTTTTATTTTTACATTATTGTTTTATTAACATTAGAGCTTCCTATATCTTAGGATTTAGCCTTGGAATTCTTGTTTAGCTTAGGATTTCATCCGAATCTTCTCCTGCCCCACTAGAAAAAGAAAGAGATGTTTTGCGACTCTCTAAAGCAGTTCATTTCTCCACAGTAAACTCTACAAGCAAGGCTCGATTTAGCATTTAGCAGGCTCCATTTGGCAGCCAAGCGACCAAATCTCAAGCGACTAGCACAGCACCCATCATTTTGTGTTAAGCCTAAAGGTGCACTGCTTTACAAGACTCTTCAAAGAAATTAGGGAACCTTGCCACATCAGCAATAAAGCAAGCATTTTGAAACCTAGAGAGAAAGTGACTCTAACATAGGAACAATCGAGTTCTCAGCATAGCGCTAAACAGAGGCAATAGTCGAAGACTACAAACGCATGCAAGCAAGTGTATAAACTATCTGACAGTGGCTAAAGAGATCAAGGGAACAAGAAAAAGTACTCTGTGCCATGCTCGCAACATCAAGCTTCTGTGTAGGTAGACATCCTGTACAAATCATCCTTTTGAGCTTGACCTCTAGCAACAACAAGACCGGTAGTCTCATCAATTACCTTGACAACTCATTTGTTGAAGTAAACTCCACGATCGAGTTGGGTCAGCTGGGATACAGAAAGTAAGTTGAGACCTAAATTAGGGACAAGATAGACATTGTCCAAGTTAGCCTAGTTAGGGCCAGTGTTTGTGTCAAATAAGACGGTGCCAATGGATTTTATGGGCATCATTGTGTTGTTGCCACATTGAACTTCTCCCTTAATAGGACGCTGAGAGATGAAAATGTTAGCATTGCGTGCCATATGGTGACTATCTCCATTGTCAACTACCCAAGTGACTGGATGACCACAAGGAAGAGTTGGATGGGCCTCAGTGAGGGGCACAAAAGGATTGTCAGGTAACTCACAGATCTGAATGAAGGCAGAGGCTTTCCCCGCGGTGGATGGCCTCGTTTAGACCTTTGTTTCTTCTTCTTTCTAGAAGAGTGACCAGAGTTAACCTTAAATGTGACCTGAGCGATATTGGTCGAGGGGCCAGGATGAGGTGTACAGGAAGACCAGTCTTCAGGGGTCATGACAGAAACTAACTAGGAGGGTGGGGCTTGAGCAACCTGACCAGCGGATCTCGGCACGAAGAGGAATCAGCCAAGTCGAACCATTTCCTTGTTGTTGGGTGTTTGGCGAGGAGCCCGGCAGAGTAGGTGTTAGATTACTACCCCCTCTTAATCTCCAATTTGGGGAATTGCTACCAGCTTGGTTATTTTGGCGGGTGGAGGTAATGGGGTTGGAGGTGTTGCCTCTATTTTCCTTGGCTTTAAAAACACACTCATCATCAAAACGTCTAGGCATTTGGCAATAAGTGCAAAATCTATTCTTTTTGGGAATATTTTGCTAGTGGGGAATGGGTGTTGAGGCAAGGTTTTTGCAATCAGTATTGTTGCCGAGAGGTTTGCCTTGATTTCCTGAGTTGTTGTTTCCCTTTTCTTGCTGTCCTTTTTGAGTAGAGGTGGTATTGGACACAAGGCCCCCCTCTTGAGTGGAGAAAGAGGATTTCTTGTGGGATGCAATTGGTCATACAACCGAGCAAAGCGCAAGAGTTGGGGCTCACACTCATATAGGTTACACATAGATTCTAAACTAATGGTCTGTGTGTGACCCAAGTAAAGAAACTAGGTGGCCGTAACTTGTTTAGTAAAGTGATAACCTCGTCTTCCTATGACTTGGCAGAACGAGTGGTGGCATACTTGGCGTTAAGGCGCCGATACTCAGCAACTTTGACGGTCAAGTCATCCCCTTCTTTGATAGAGAAAATTTGAATTTGATGCTTGAGATCAATGCGACGCGTGCAATCACGTGCAGCATATCTCTTTGTTGCAAGGTGTGCCCATCCGTCAGAGACATAGGGAAACTGTTGGAGTTGAGAATGAAACTCCAGCAGAAGGCCTTGCATGAGCTCCACTATAGTAGTGGCATTTCTAGCTTCCCAATGGGGCTAATGACTTCAGGAGGTGCTAGGGAAGAGTGGGGTTTTGGTTCAAATCCCTTTACTAGGTTCCAAGATCCTTGGGAAGTAAAAACTTGTTTCATAAGATTAGCCCATGTTGTATAATTAGACCCATGGTCGAGTCTAGGATGGCTGGTGCTGTCCATATCCAAAGTGTAAGGTTTGAGGAGGAAAACCAAAAAATCCACCAAGACCAAGCATAGGTGTAGGACCTGTCGGAGAGGGTGCTCCATACGATGGAACATAAGTCTGGGCACTCAACATAGGTGCAATACCTTGTTAAGCACAAAACCTTAAGAGGGCACATGATTAGGAAAAACATCAGTGCGCCAGAGATGGGTTGGTAAACCACCTGATACCCCGGAATGTTGGGTGGCACCGCAATGCCAAAGGGCATAGTGCTGAAAGATACCTGGGATAGGTAGAACCCATACGCAGGACCCAAATGAGGTGCAGGCGATGATGACTGCACGCCAACACTAGTAGGAAAAGATATGGGTTGGGTGAGAGGGTTTTGTGCTTGAAGTAGAGCAATATTCCATAACACATTAGGGGTAGAGACAGAAAGTGAACCAAAGGAGAAAACAGTGTTACCTCCTTGAACACCAGAAGTCTGAGAGTGAATTGTACTCCTAGACCCTTCTCTGTTTGGGTTCACAAAATGCCAGTAATCGAGGGAAGTTGATGATGCCATTTGTTGAACCTGTGCTACAGAAGAAGATACCTAGGTAGAGTTAGGAACATACGTACTAAAAGGCACATACGAACCTGACATGGACACCGGCAGGGTTAATGATGATGGATATCCGAACGACCAAGGAGGTACGTGTCCTTCCTGCGAAAAAGTCCCATACCTAAGTCCAGTTTATCGGCTAGAATGAGAAGCAGGGCTCTCCAGTTGAGGCTAAATACCTGGGTCTAATATTGGCACACTGGCTGTGGACATGTATCCTCTTCTGGAAGTAAAGGCTAATGAGCTCGGAGAAGAAAAACCATAAGCCAAGGGTGTAGAGGGTGAGTAGGTAAAAATAAGCTCGTTGTCTCCCAATGAAAGACCTCGAACAAGGCTCCTCAGTGAATGAGGAGTCCCATCCTCCGTGTGATCTATATCTAAGTAAGGAGAATCAATATCTGGTATGAAAGGTTGATCCTCCGAATCGTGGGTACAGGATCCATGTTGTGTGCTTTTGTTCACGATAGCTATGATACTATGTGAGGGCAAAAGAGACGAAAGGACCAAATATATGAGAGATTAGAGCAAATCAATGGTGATATATCTATAAATGATAAAGTCCAGTACATGAGCTCTATGTGAGACTCCGAACGAGCAAAGAAGCCTGTTGTCCCAAAAAACGCAAATAACAATCCCGAAAAGATGTAAGCACAAATGTAAGCGTTGATGTCCTGATGATTCCTAAAGTAAAACGCAGAAGCATGCTGAAGAGAAACGTAGATGTATGCAGCCTGTACCAACAACAACAACCAGAGAGGAAAAACAATGATTATCACCCCTAATGTAGGCAACCATTCAGCAAAAGCAACAGAGAGTAGCTTCCACCTGTTGTGTAGGCGGCCTGTACCAACAGCAGCAGCCGGAGAAGAAAAACGTAGATGATCTACCCTAATGTAGGCGACTAGCAAATAAGGTACTCGTGATGCATGTGTTCATAAGGATGTGCCTCATATTTATATGGAAAGGGAAGGTGCTGATCGGCCAACAGAGATAGTCGGCCAGCAAATAAAAGTGAAGTTTAAATGACTAAATAGCCCTTTTGGGTTGGGTAAAATACCCATTTGGGTTTATTTTTACACAACTCTCCTAAAGCTCAAAAAACCATGGTTTGACCAAAAACAAGGTGAAATCGGAGTAGTAAGTGTGGTTTATCTACCCATGATATTTTTATTGGTGCTATGTGATATGAGGTTTATGCAAAATAAAAGTCGTGCATTTTCTATAAGTTCACGTAAATCTAAAGTTGACTTTAGTTCCAAATTTCTATGGTTTGCAAGCATGGTATTTGTGGCTTAACATTAACTCAAGTGGACTAGGTGCATGTAGATATGTCCACCTACTCTTTTCAAGTATGAATACCCTCTCTCCTTGAGAAATTCATGAATTTTATTCTAGAGATTTGTGATGTGTATTTCATAGTTTTCTATGCCAAATACAATTCTAAGCTATAGCAATCTCTTTCTAGCACTTTAATCCCTTTAAAAGTACCTAAATCTTATCAAATTTAGTACCTCAAGAAACTAGGAGGATGCAAAAAAATTGTAGCATTCTAGGATGATGCATAGGCCTATTTCAACCAAATTTGCATCTACGTGAAGACCAATGTAAGCCAAAGGTATGGTTTATAATTAGAGTTCAAACTTGACATTTCCTAGCATTTATCTTGCTTTTTACTGGTCTAAAGTGAATTAATATGAATAAAATATTATTTGGATAAATAATTATGCAAAAAACCTAAAATTTTACCTAGACTAAAGATTTTTTCATTATCGTGTACATAGATTTAATTGAATCAATTAAATGAACATCTTATTAGTTCTAAGGCTTAGAATTGACCTAGAATGAAGAATTCAATTAATCTTTTAAAAAATAAATATTCTTTGGACATACCCTTCGAAACAAAATATTAATTAATTATGCTACCTTAGGTTTAATTTATTAATTTGATCTTAGGTTTAAATTTATGTCTTAAGGATAAACCTTTAAATTTAGAGAAATTGAATACTCTAAAATTATGAAGTTGAACCTTGGATAATTAAGATGGAGATTATTTACATTGAAGGATGCATTAATCTTTTTAAACCTAATTGTGTACCCTGAGAATACACAAAAAATGTGTATATAGTGCACATAGATATGTTGACTCCCTTCATAGGAAACTTATTTACAAGGATATAATTCAAGTAAAGATCAATGTTTTGTAATAAAACATATTTTCATGAAACTCCCAAGGTCTAGAGAGAAATTGGGATTCAAATTACAAAGAGAAGATGGCTTGACGTGACTAAAGACAGCCCTAAATCAATTAAAAATTACTTAGTATAATTTCTAGAATTCTTTTTTAGTTTTAATACAAGAAATTCTGGAGAGAATTGAATTTTACAAGCAACTTCTAGTGAGTGGACAAAAAAAGACCTCTTGTGTAAGAAAGATTAAGTATAAGATTTAGTTTATATATATATATATATGTATGCACACACACATACATATAACACGTGCACGCATGCACACAACCTTCGTATCAAAATCTTTCATATTATAATCATTCTCTTAAATTGAAATGTTAAGTTCCTGTGTATCCAAAGTTTCAACAGACAAAGTATATTTTCACAAAATTACCGAACCTAGGAGGAACAGTCATAGGTTAACCCCCCCAAATCAATATGCAATGACCTACTGGGTAATATTTGACCCACAGCATGTGAAGGTTATTAAAGCCCCTTCCAAACGCAAGGCTACTCAGAAAACACTTCTTCCCATGTGAACAACTATATCGTCAACAGTGAACAAACACGGGGTAATTTCAGTACTTCTGCTCAACAAGACAAGCATCTTTATAATCTCAATTCAAGACTTCAAGAAGGGTCTGGAGCAGCAAAACAAGTTTCTTACTCACCTATGGCATGTATGTATCTCTCAACTCTTGCCCCCAAACCAAATAGAAACGGCAAGACTAAAATCGATTGGTATTCTAAAAACTTCACAAGAGAGATCCTTATAAAACAATCCCAAACTTTTTGAAAAAAGCCTTCGATGCATATAAACAAAAAACCCACACCCCGTTAGCGTCACTTGCTATCACAATCCTACCAGGTGCATGTTAACTCACTAGAACAGCACAAATTTTGTGCGCTGTGAGAGCAAAAACAAAGATGGCCATCAAGGGAATTTCACAATGGAAAGTAATACCTCAATAGAACAGCCTATCAACATTGCCCCGTGGCTTTAGCCCTATGAACCCACTGCAGAGATGCACCAGCTGTGCAAAATTCTAGCTCTCTCAAAGATGACATGTATTCAAACTCAAACAACATTGTCGCTCTCCTAGCTAGCAGTCACATCATCATCACCACTAAGATACTCTACCACTCCTGGAAACTCTTTCTCACTCTCATGACCCTTGGAATCCTCCCCAAGAACATTTCCATCAATATCATCATCAGCCATAAAGTCTTCTTCGACCTCTTCCTCTTCTTCTTGAGTAACTTTGGCTCTGCGATAAGAACCTTCCCTACGGACTTTCTCATCATCCTCTCTCCCAACGGCTTCCAGCCCAGAATTTGCTGCATTTCTGCGGTTGACCCATCTTTCAATCTCTGCTTCAACATTTGCAAGATGTCGCTCAGTCACTTCTTTCTGATATTTAGTAAGTTCTTCCCTTCGCCTGTTCTTCCACTCCAAAAAATCCTGTAAATCAAAAAATTTGAGAAATCTTCAAAAAATTATTAAAAAATCATTCTTGTTTTTGAGATTAAAAGAATGCTTATAGAATGTGTACAATAGACACATCCTACAATACATGCCAAAGTTCAGGGTATTTCTCAATCTTAACAAAACAAAGTGCAATCTTGATTAACTCCATGCACAGTATATACCACGGGCTATGACATCCCCACTCACGTCATCAGCACCCAAGAATTGGTGCAGGTTCACGTGTAAAGATGTGTCACCATAGTAGACAATTTCTACAACTTCTCCCAATTGTCACCATAGTAGACAATTTCTACAACTTCTCCCAAGATGGACAGACTCAACCATGACGAAGGCTACAACTAAAGAGCACACATGCACACAAACAAGCACACGCACACCCTACCTGGTTGGATAGGAAAAAATAATATAAACCAGCTGGCTACAACTTGGATGAAGAATTCAAAAGATTACCTACTTACATCATTAGTGTGAGCCATAGGTCCATATATATGTACAAAGCTATCCATCCTGGTGATCAAAATTTTCAGCTCAAGAAGAACTCAGCCATGGTGTTTTGTAACTAGAGCTAATCCAGCATAGTTAGTTAACGCTGGGATTAGGAGATTGCAGGCACATGCAAAGGGCTAAGGTTCAGAATTAATAAAACTAGACTGCCAGCTATATATAGCAGGTTAACTATTTATAGCACCAGTTGTCACTATATACGTGATGCCTTGTGTTATTATTGGGTAGTCAGGTGCACTTGATGGGTATGTGCCTAGTTCACAGTTTCTACTCTTGCCATGGACACTTGTTAACCACTCCGTTGGTTAACATGGTTTCGCCCACCCAACCTGTTGTAAGGTGCTTTGCCATTTTACCCGCACGAGCGAGCACTTAATTTTTCTAAGACACCGCTAGAAAATATAAAGGGGCACTTAACGTTTCTAAGACGACGCTAGAAGATATAAAGGGGGCTTACCCTTCGCTTAATGTAAAATAGGGAAAGTATACAAAATTAGTATACATGGTTGATTAAGACAAGTAATAGTGACCAAACCATTTTTAAGTTTAGTCGGCCTAGTGTGAAAACTAGTCACTTGTATATAAATCATTAAAAAGCAATACACGATCAATCCCTTGCAAATAGTTTGCTTGTGAGCTCTCCTTCTTCCCTCTTCTTGCTTGCTTGTATGCTTTTGCTCAAAGGATGCATGCTTGAGTACATTTGATTGAAGGTTTCTCTTTTCGATTAGCTTCTTCTTTCCCTCCTCTTTGTGAGAGAGAACCGTCACGAAGGATCTTCTCTTCTTACCTCCATCTAGTCATTGAGAGCTCTCCCTTCACCCCTTTGGCATAGGAGCATTCCATGTCACAACGGAGTGAGGACACGACGGACGAGCTAGCACGCCCACACGGGAAGCTGCAAATTGTGACTCTAAAGCAAGACCCAACGATACATGCTTTGGCAAGGCTAAGGTAAGCTCTTGAGTTCAATATATTTGGCACCACTACTGAGGACTCGCCTAGAGCTTAGCTCCATTTTTCCGTTCATTCCAAGCTATTGGGATCACCCAATAATGCCCAATGTTGATTAGGGATTACTCCCCGAAAAACATATGGTTTTGGAGCTTGGATATGTTTGTTTGTTAATTTTGATTTTGATTTTGATTTGGACTTTATTTTGCATTACATTCTATTTCATCTATCGGTAGAAAGAAACCATGATTTTTTGGTGATCTACATGAAATTGGAACCCAAGAGCGTTAGATTTCATTGCTTTGATCCAAGAATTAGCTTAGCAATTCTGATTAGGAGTGGAATCTGTATTGAGCTCCATTAAGTTAAATTAGAATTAAGTTATCTATTGTTCATGCATTTCATATTTCTTCATCAATTATTCATGCATTGTTGAATTAGTATTGTAGAAGCATGCAATATCATCTAAAAACAATCAGAAAACACTTAATTAGTTGAATCACAACAATTAATGATGATTAGGAATATTAACATCACCCCATCAAGTCTAAAAAATCACAAAAACCGACAAAAACCAGCTCTCGCGTAGGAGACGTTGTCCCTAATCCCACGCAAAGAGACATTATGGACACGTGAGACAGGAGCCGTAAGCATGGACATTTGAGCCATGAGCCTAGAGACGTGAGCCATGAGGACATGTGAACCTGCAAACGTGAGCTTAGAGGTAGGTATACCTCATATAGTACGAACCAATTATAATACCCATAAAAACCCGTATGGACACACCTACCCATGTCCTTGGAGGATATTCTTGTCATACAGTCTATGCCAGCCACAAATTCAAAGAAAAATTCTCATCCTTCACAATAATTGGAGAATTAACTACACTTATTACTCAAAAAGTTTAAACCAATCCTATCATAAGCCTTGTTCTTGGATTTCCGTGCCCCGAATAGACCTATTTCATAACAGCAAAGTACGTGACCCAAGTTCATACACAAAAAGAGGTGAGCCTGCACACATGAACCTGAACACGTGAGCCAAAGAACGTGAACCAACATGCGTGAGCCTCGACACATAAGCCTAGAAGAGACGTAAGTCTAGAGGCATGAGCCAAGAAACGTGAATCTTCAAAAGTGAGCCTACAGACATGAGTCTAGAGGTGTGGCCTTAAGACACATGAGCCTAGTGTCAGGTAGGGATTTCTATCCAAAACCCCCGAGGGATAGGATTTCTATCCAAGACCCTGGGAGCTTTGTATAGAAATCCCAACCTCACACCTAGTAGCACCCTTTTTTAAAAAAAAACAAAAAACAAAAAACCTTTTTTGAAACCATTCTTTGACCTGATCTATAAACACTAGAAACCTTTGATGCGAACCTAATTTGAACTTAATGTTGGAAAGACAATACAATCAATTGCAACACATCAAACAAACCCACCAAGTCTTTGGTCCCAACAAACGATCAGCACTCTGTTAGCACTCAACAGAGTGCTCCCTTGTTAAGAAGGTTAGACCCCTTCAGATCCACCTCAAGGGAGAAGCTCTGGAAAGAAATGAGCCAACAAAACATAGACACGAGAGGAGAAACAATGGAACACCTCGAAATAGGAGTCACCACAATCCTTTCAACTCCAGATTCACCAATTGGCTCTGTAAACGCCCTAAATTTAATGAAGAAGACATTCAACCACCCTATCTTTAGGCGTCGCTCCAATGAAGGAGCGGGAGCAAGACCTAGACGCTCAACGTTCGCTCCCACAGCAAGCGGTCCAACCATGTCCGATGCCACAATGTTTCAAACGTTCAGTGTTTATCCCAACACCGTGACCAGCAAGTATCCGAACAACAACAATTACAACAAACGAGACATGTCCCTTTTGCCGTACCATTCTCCCATACCACCAGAGACAAGTGTTCCACAATACACCCAACAGCAAGCACAGAAAACATAATGAGGAGTCGTCATGCTCTACACAGGAGCCCACCATAGAACTACCTTCACCACAGAACCAAGTTCCAGTTCTTCTCCATTTGAACGAGGAACAGCACACGCGAGGAAGGATAAAGAGCCAATATGAGACACTATCTCATCACAAAGGGATTCACAAGGGCATTTACAAAATGTATCCTCAACCGCGTGAGCTTGCAGCATCAAGACTAGGCTAGCAGACGACAAGTGCCAATGGAAACCCCACATCCCAACCCCATAGGGCATGAGATCTTGTAACCTAAAACAGAGGGTCGTACGAAACCACCTTACGTTTCACCGCCACATGAATGCATATGTAGAAGACATACATAGGATGTCGTTTGAAATGGGAAGGGGGGTTGCGACCAACATATCATCTAGAGGCTCTGAGTTTGGGTAAAACCAAGCCAATCCACATATCAAGGATGGTGACCAAATTTAATGAAACTTGTAGCATGTGCAAAGCTCGGACCGTGTGACACCACAACGAAGCCTTCTTTAAACCTGAGTTTAGTGAGTCTTTAGCAATCCTTTAAAACAGCATACATGAATCTGAAAGAGATGTAGTATAGAGGACACTAGATGGGGTCCCAAATTACCCACTGACGGGCCCCCCTCTGCAAGCAAGAGTATTTGCTTTATTTCTTCTTCTGGAGAACTGTATACAAGCTGAACTGTGTCCACAAGACTGAGCGGACAAACTAACTCCTTGACCACCAAATGCAAGGACAAAGCAACCAAACGCAGAGTAGAACTGTGCATAAGTTGTAGGCGACTGTGAAGCTATCTTCGAAGAGGATACACCGGCCAGAGACTGAGGGTTGGTGTGTTGGATACTCCTGAAGAGACCGAGCTTCTTTGTCTTGGGCTAAAAGCACAAGAGTGGCTGTAACTATGCAAAGGCTGGAGCCTATCCACACCTACTTGACTGACTTTGCTTGATAATCTCTGATTTTGGGGACTGAAAGTGGCATGCCTTTTTATATGGCTACAGAGTGCTGGTCAGCTGCCTTAATATGCTGTCGGCCTGCAGATAAGCCCATGACTTGAATTAAATAGCATTTAATGCTCTCTTTGCTCGTCGGTTGCTAGCCGACTGTTGCATAATCTGGCCGACAACACCCTAGCATTGGCCAACTGCTGTCCATGCCCTAGATGTCCTGGCCGACAGTTTTCCTAACCCCCAATAGGCTGCCGACTGGTCTTATATGCATGGCTAGGGGTATTAGCCCACCGTTGGGGCTGGGCTTAGCATTGGCTCCAACTACATGAGTTCAACTAATGCTTCTATGATGCATACTATTGCCATGGCTGACATCTACATGCACCTATATGATGAACACTTGCTGAATTCTCCACAAGAGGTGAAGAGGACTGACCTAACAATGACCTCTATGCCTGGGAGACTGACCTACATAGTTTGTGCTTGACATGTCCCCGACTAGGGCTCACAAAGGGGTCATGGCATACGACAAAATATCCTAACAGGTACTACTTCTGTACATGATTCTTGCGTTGTTGATAAGGCAGTCACCGTGTACCAAAGTGCATGGGTGCACGTGACATTGCCTAGTGCTTAGCTTGGCGACAAGTTCATAGCTTCGAGATAGTCCACCAATGACTGCCGATACTCAAGGAAGAATTCTTCATCTAGCCAAACGGCTTCATGGGTCCCTTGATCTTTGAACTTAGTATAAAATTGGCGAAGACGTCGTCCAAAACCATGCTTCCAACGGTGTAGAAGAATCTCCTCAAGCTCTATCACTTCTACTTCATCAACCATTTATGGTTGTTGCTCTTCTGGATCATTCTGCAAAGAAGGTCCAATACAAGGCCTTAACTAAGAGACGTGGAAGACATTCTGCATCGTCCAACTCTGGGGCAATCTAAGTTGCATGGTGACATTGCTTATCTTCTTGATGATGGGAAAAGGACCAAAACTTCTCAATGACAACTTTGGAAAGTGCTTGCCCACTTGCTTGAGTCTTTGCTTCATGATCTTAAATATACCTATTCACCTTCTTTGAATTGACGTCTCTACGTGACTTGTTTGCATGTCTGGTGTAAGCCTCCAGAGCTTTGGTAAGACGCTCTTTGACTAACTTAATGGGCTCAAAAAGTTTGTCGTCTTGTTGGCTTTCAAGGAAGGAGAGATCATCCTCATGAGAACGAATGAAAATCTTCGACCAAAGACTACCTCATACAGAGTTCTACCACCACTGGATGAATGTGTGTCATTGAGAATCGCATGTACCAATGGGAAATGAAGCTCCCACTTCGACTGTTGATCATGGCTGTACGCTTTAAGCACATCAAAAGCCAACTGATTGTAAATCTCGGTTTGGCCATCAGTCTTGGGATGGAATGCCCTAGACAATTGCAATTTGGTACCAAAGTTGTAGAACAGAGCTCGCCAGAAGTGAGATGTAAACTTTGGATCCCGGTCTGAAGTAATGATCCGTGGCAAACCACAAACTGGATACTAATGTCAGAGAAAGAGTCCAGCTATATCTTCTGCTGTGGCCATCTGCTTGCATGGTATAAGCATACAAAATTTACTGAATCTGTCAACTATCGTCATACATTGAGTATTCCGAGATCCAGTAGATGCGAGAAGAGGTCCAACAAAATCCATCGGATTGTCGTGAAACTAACCTTCAGGAACGGGCAATGGCTGAAGCAACCCTGCCTGTTTGGTATGAGATAATTTAACTTTTGGTATGAGATACTTTCACTTTTTGACATACGGAACATGCGGAAACATAGTTGTACACATCCTTGCACATCTTCGGCCAATAAAACGATCTTTCTAACTTCTCCAAGGTACTGTTGATCCCGCGATGACCAGATGGGCATCATGGAGGAGTGCCGGTCTTTTCTCCCTAAGAACATAGAGTCGACCCTTGTAAAAGAGCCAACCATCCTGAATGGTACAGTACCCTGATTCTAAATAAAAAGCCATATTATAAGGAGTTCCAAATTCTTGACAATCTATATACTGTGTCTTCATGCTAGACTCCTGTACTATCTCCTACCGGATCTACTCTTCTTTGGTGTGACAATCAAAGTTGCATCGCCATCGCCAAGAACCCTATGTTTCATGCTCGTACGAGAAACACATTGAGATTCAATATCACTATGTTCATGAACGGGTTCTTGCTGGAGATTTGCGTTTGGAGTATTGTCCTTCAACAGAGAATGGAGTAGATTTGTTCACCAAGCCAGTTTCTCAGGCTTCCTTGGCTCCTCATCTTCGGTTTCTCAACGTTTGTTCAGCATCTGGTGCTAAGAGGGAGTGTTAGCACATTCATCCCGAGTTTCTGCTCATATTTGGAGTCCCCTTTTGGTCCCTTTTCATGGCCCTTGGTTGTGTGTTGGCCACCCTATTTTTCTGGCAATTTTCCCAAATCGGGTACTTCATGTCCAGTCGAATAGCTTCATTTGTCTAGTTAGCCAGCTCTAGCCCTCTTTACCTATAAATAGGTGGGATTGCCTCCCTCTTTTTTCATAGTCTAGTCTTCCTTTTGTGTCCCTCACTTATGAGACTATTTATGTCTCTTACTTGGGACGGTTTCATTGCAGTATACTCAACATAGTTGCTTCATAATTCTCTCTCTTGCACTCTCTCAACAAACTAGTGCTTGTATGCTTCCGCTCTGTGCACTCTTTCACCTTGTTCATGGGCACTTTTGACTGTCTTTTTGTCTTGGGTACGAAAAGAGAGCGCACACTGTGGCACGGCTCATCCTCCTCTTCTTCAAGTTCAGGTTCAACTGTGTGGGCTCTTAATTTCCCATTCATCCAGTCGGATAAGTCTCTCCAAAGTTGAAAATTTCCTTGTAAAAGAGAACTTATAGGGACTCGGACTTCCGAGGATAAGAAGGCTTTGAGGCCTGCTATGTCCCCAGGGTGATATTCACGCTTACTTAGCTCGTACTCACTCGGAGGTGGGCTTGGACCTAGCAATGTGTAGGGGATGTACACTGATGCTTTCCTAGGAGATGGTGCCTCTAATGGAGTCAAAACGAAGTCATCACATATCACATCAAAGAAAATATTATGGTGATTGTGATGACCCAAGGAAGGCCAACTTTCACCTCCCACTGAGTCCTCCTTCATTGCATCTAGCAATGTGGAATTTGGTTGGGTTGGTTCAAGAGGCAGAGTCACCGGAATTAGCTCTTTTTGTGGCCTCTTGAGAATTGTTACGGTCCTGGTTATTGGTTCTATGATTGGATCTCGGATGGAGTCGGGGATCAGCTCAAGCAGGGTCAATGGTTCTTACTTGGCCATTTGCTCAAGTACTAGCTCTAGTTCAACTTGCACCTTTCTCACAAGCTCTTGGGCTTGCTTCATTCTCTCTTTCTCCAACACCAGGTTGGGATACTCTGTGTTTCTTTGGAAGGTTTTCGTAGTTAATCGGTTTTTTCTCCTTGGGAAGAGGGGGTTTGAGCGGGAGATCGCTGGTTGTCTCCGCAAGGGAGGAAACTTCAAAGCTATTGTTCGAATAACTTTCAATTGTCTCACTGTCGTTGCTCTTGACAACTGATCGTGCATTGAGTTTCCGCGAGCTCTTCTTCTTATGGACCTTTGGGCCTGGTTCGTTAGCCTCTGGGACGTGTGTCACTGGCTCTTGGGTTGCTGCCTTCGAGGTCAAAGCTTGAGCTTTCTTCTTCTTTGTTGCTTGGATGTATCCTTGGCAATTGTCCTTGAGTTGGTTTATGGCATTAAGGAGCATTGTATGAAGAAGTCCTTGTTGTACAATAAACAAGTTAAGGCTTGTCGATGTGGCTGATGCTCCAGCCACGTGATTGTCACTTTGTTGGGACAATCCTTGAAAGTATTTCGAATCCACACTTGTAACATGTGCCTCCGTATGGATTGACATTAGGGTTTGGCACTGGATTCAAGGATGGAGTTGGGGCACTAGATGCGATGGTTTTGTGAAGACACTCGGCAATATGGTGCAGGCCCTTGCAATGGAACAATAAAGAGGTGGCGTGCGTGCCATATTGTTGAGGTTCTTGGCTCTTTGTTGCACCATGGTCTTGAACAGAGAGGTGTAGTCAATGGTTGGGGGTTTCATTGGGAATCCATATGAATATATTGCTCATATGACTCATAGCTCTTCTATTATGGACTGAGTGAGTCGGTTGGCAAAGTCATCGAGTACGGTTGTACTGATGCAGTTCCAAGAGGAATCGGTTGATATGGCAATTGGGGAAGTCTATACATACCTCTTGGTGCGGGGTTTTGATATGTAGTCCCTGGAGCTTTTGCCTATCGAGAAGCATTTGGTATGGATGGTAAGGCTAGTGGTTGCTTTGGTGATAGGTTGTGGTGTTGGGTTTCCTTGGTACCAACAATGAGCTGTCATGATTTTGTGGAATTGTCTATGACCACTGCCGTGGCCCCATTGTAAGCCACAGTCCGGGATATGTCAGGCACGAGCTAGGTAAGTCTTTCCTCAGCCATAGAATGTCAACAAGTTTGCCACCTGAAGAGAATCATTGATGAATGTAGAAGTTAGCATAGAGTTTGCATTAGGTCATGGTCAGCATTGCATAGCATGCATGTGAACCTTCCCTTAGTCTTTATAACCTTTAGGCATAGCATTTTACCCTAGTCGATAGCTTTATAGCCCAGTCGGCAGCATTATATTCAGCATTATTAACTAATTTCACAAGTCATGTAGCATTAGTAGACCAACCGACCTACTTCAGCCAGCCAACCAGCCCTGCGCTTAAATATAAATACCTAGCGTTGCATTCCAGCATTCATTCATTCAAGCATTCTAGTATTCAGCAAGCAGATCTTCAAGTGATCATCTCCAACTAGATAACGCAGCTTCATATCTTGCAGACACGCATCCTACTCAGCCTGCCTTCATGGCCTTCATCCCTTGCTTATTCAGCCTGCATACCAGCCATTATCGTTTGCATATTCACAGCCTAGAAACAGTCCCAATTCAGCCTACTCCCAGCCTCAGTCTTGCAGCCTTCCTACAGCCCCTTGGAAGAGTGCATTGGCGTCGAGATTGGTCATCATTGGTGCTTCTACGAATGTGCAGTCAACCTTGTTCTTGGTCTTCCGAAAGTCTTGCGTTTGGCGTAGCTACAGCCCCAAAGTCAGTCCTACAATCATTCTCTTCGAAGAAAAGCAAATACTCCTAGCAATAGGAGGGGGCCCTTCAATGGGTAATTTGGGACCCAATAAGGTGTACAGATCTCTCTCTCTCTCTCTCATCTCATAAAGTTTGAAGTGATTAAGTGGATTGCTAAAGATTAAGCAAACTTAGGATACAAAAGGCGGTGTGAGACTTCGTGTGAGAGGATCCTTCATCTACGCATAATTCCGCTGCATGTTACATGGTCGATGACGCTTTGGATGATGTTTCCCCTATCTCTTGGTTCGGGTGGACAATTTCTACAACCTTGTCTTGCAAGTTGTTCATGAGGTCTATTGCCTCGCGGCAACACTCATCAAAGATGTAGTGTCTAGAACTGTAGAGATGGCCGTGCTGCCTCTTGCTCTTAAGACCGATTGTAAATCGATTGATGAGCTATAAGCCATCCAATCTTTCGCGAGGGGTGCTACATCTCATGTGGAGATACTTGGTTCTAGTAATATAGTCCCGCATGTTTTCTCCCTCCTCTTGCTTGAGGCTATAGATCTGTGCAATAGGGTCCATCTGGCTTTACTAGGCAAGAATCCCACAATGAAAGTGTCTCTCAATACCTTGTAGTTGGCCTTTTCAAGTGGGTTTCGTGGCCTAAACCATTGGCCTACTTTGCCTTCAAAGCAAAGTCCAAATTAACAGATCTTGGTGGGATCATCAATTCGTCCCATGACCTCACAAATTTGATCGAACTTGGGATCTCCAATTTTGTCATGTGCACCTATGCACTGTGGTACACGGTGACAAACTGGCTCATCAACAATGCAAGAATCATGCATAGAAGTAGTACTTGTTAGGATATTTTGGCGTATGCCGTGTCCCCTTTGTGAGCCCTAGACCGGGACATGTTAGGCACGAGCTACTTAGGTCACACTCCCAGCCATAGAGATCAGTGTTAGGTCAGTCCTCTTAACCTAGCAAGTGTTCATCATATAGGTGCATATATGTTACGGCTGCGACCACACACCATAAGTCTAAACCGCAAGTGTATATGCCGCACTTCGTACTTTAAATGAATAGTCATTTTGGGATCTCAAGGGGTGTAAACGGAAGGTCGTGCCTGTCTGAATCTCGCGACCATGTAACTATTTTAAAGGCTATACGCCTGTGTATTCGCAAGCAACCAATCAATCAACACTTCATGCGATAATCTAACAGTCTCTGTTAGTGAAGCATTAATCATGTCACACTGTGTATAATCAGTTCTGTATTAATTTATCAGTAAAACTGTCTTTTCAACAAATGTTGTATGCTAAGAGGGTAATCATTCTCGTATTACTGCACTGGTGTTTAAGTGCGTGATACACTTGGCGACCACGATATTCTCTTGATGATGCGGTTGCATGCGCATGCGTTCGCAAGGACCTCTTGATTTGGTGGTTCCTATTACTGGGCGGCCGCGGCGTCGTCCTTCGGAGGATGATGGCGATGATGGGCGGATAATTCTCATTCTTCTTCGCAATTGCCGGGGCAGATGGAACTCCCAGCATCAATTCCCAACAGCGCAGCCGTTCCCGCCCCCTCCCCGTGTTCCGCAGACGGAGAGGCGGTCGCTAACTCCTCCTAGTTCACCAACTACGGCGGTTGGACAACTGTTCTCGGGACTGACACAGCAACCACTAGTAGTTCCCCCAGCACAGCAGATGGCCCACCCCCATGGACAGATTAAGTATGCAAAGTTTCGGGGCAAGTCTTCTGAGGATTGGGATGCTCACATCCGACAGTTTGAGAAGATATATAATCTCAATGTGCCGCCCCCATTGGATCAATTATATATGGAGTCCGTGTTCGAGTCCAGTCTGAGTGGGAAGGCTTCCAAATGGTTGGCGGAATACCCAAGTGGATCATTTTCAGACTTTTGATGCGGTGCAAACGACGTTCTTGCGGCGATTTCACGTAGAAAAGACCATCGCCTAGAATTTGGAAAAGCTATGTACGCTTAAGCAGGGAAAGCGCACAGTGGAGGATTATGCGACTCGTTTTCGGGTCATGTTGCAGCGGGTTCCTCAAAATCAACATCCAACACAGGAGGTGCTCAATGACTATTTTCTCAAAGGCTTGTCTAAGGATCTCCGTACAGCCTTGGCGACTGTGGATACGGTTGCCACAGCGCTGCCAGATGTGATTGCGAGGGAAATCTTGGCCGAAGAATCCCTGGAGGACGAAGACCCAACAGGCGGAAATCCAAAAAGAAGCCAGGAAAAAGCTCATCTCGTGGAAAGAAGCACATTACCTCTGAAGATTCGGATGAGGAGAGTCCAGATGGAGATTCTTCTGACAGTGGTAGCGAAGATTCGGATGTCGAACCGGTGAAAGTGACCATAAGACCCACAAGGGCGGGAAGGTCAGTAAGACGGTGTCAGGAGAATCCTCGGCTGCTAAGTCGTTGAAAGAGGTCTGATGCTCAACGCGCCGCAATCCAGGTCATCCTGCTATGGAGTGTGCACTAAATGAGAAATGGTGTGCCATCTGTACTTCTAATTCTCATAATACAAGTGATTGCTATTATAATGGGAGGGGCCAACGAGCTAGAGGCTCCACTCAATGGAAGGATAAAGAGGAAAAAGATCCTGCGATGACATTTGCTCAAACAGCGGGAAGCTCAGATGCTTATGGCAACTCCAGTGAAGGCCGGGGTCGAGGAGGAGGCTGTGGTCGTGATCGTGGTCGTGGTGGTGGTCGTGGTCGTGGTCGTGGTGGCCGAGACGGAGATCGTCCTACATCTGTTTGTTCTGCACAGAGGAAGGGCATTGGTGATCGTAGTGCCCAGAGGCACAGGAAGGCAGAAAGAAAAGAAAAGGCAGTAGGGAAGCAACCAAGTGTGTCTATGGTTCAAATTGAGTCCCTTGATGAGCAGGGAGATCCAAAAGTTTTCGTGGTAACTCACTCTTGAAAGAAGAGTCGGCCTCAACTTAAAGTAGCAGAACATGCTAGCATTGATTGGCCAGCACAAGAACAAGTGCGGCACCAAGTTACATCTTGGGTAAAGGAGCAAGCATCCAAAACTGAAGTTGAGAAAACCCCAAATGCAGTTCATTTTCGGAAAGTGTAACAGTGATTGCGGACTCTTCCGAGTTTTTCAAAAGAAGTCCGCAAGTAAGGAAGAATCGACATTGCCTCAACAGCAACGGCAGCAATCAGAAGGAAATGACTCAGATGAACTCTTGCAAGCACCACTTCAGATTAAGTTGGGACAATTGCTAAAGCTACTTCCAAATTTTCAATATGGTGTCCCCCGCAATGGCTGTGGTTGAAACTCAGGAAGAACCAAACCCTGATGTCCCAGTGACAGACATGCATTCTGAAGATTTCGGTGGTTTATCATGGAACTATCATTGATCAAGTTCTAATTGATGGTGGTGTGGGTGTCAATATTGCGACGCAGTTGGCTTGTGAGAAGATGGATTGGTTGGATAGCAAACCGATCCCATTTTTGGTGCGGATGGCTGACCAGCGCCGAGTTCGTGCTCTTGGCATTTCGAAAGGAATAGTGATTGAAGTTGCGGGAATTCCGTTTGTGATGTCTTTTGTGGTCCACAGTATGGAAGACTCCAATCAAGAATACAATCTTTTGTTGGGCCGTGCATGGTTGCGGCAAGCCAAGGTGCGGCACAATTGGGAACACAATCAGATGACAGTTCGACAGGGTCGAAAAAAAGTGAAGTTCTCATTACGGGAGCGCCATCAGCAGAGCAGTGCAGTCTGGCCTGTGATTGTGGAAACATTAAATATGGCTGAAGGCTTGGATGAAGACGAAGAGGAGCAATTTTTGCGGGCTAATGCGGATTTGGTTCCACTCTGTGTCGTGGATGTAGCATGCATTTCCGCGGAATATGCGGCGGTGCGGATGGTGGCTCCCATGATGGTCGCTCCCATGCCGGAGAAGATTCTTGGGAGACCATTTCTTGGTGCAGATGGTCATTCGCCAGATGTTGATCTGAAAGATATTTTGGAACAAGAAAGAGCTTTTGAGGGGCAAATGACCAAAGTTACCAGAGACCAAGAAGATGCTCTGGAGACAGTCTTTCTAGGAAAAGATAAAGAATCAAAACCAGTGAAAGTCAGTAGTTTGCTAGATGATAAGTTTCGGGAGGCTCTGGTGGATCTTTTGACAGAATTTATGGATGTCTTTGCATGGGACTACTCAAACATGAAAGGCCTAGATCCTAAGTTTTATCCGCATCGCATCCATTTGAAGCCGGATGCAATTATTTCCAGACAACAGAGATACAGAATGAATCCGCAAGTTGCTAAGGAGGTTAAAGATGAGTTGGATTGTCTCCTACAGGTTCATTGCTCCAATAGAGAATCCGGTGTGGATTTCTCTGATTGTGATCGTGCCCAAGAAGAATAAGAAGATACACATCTGTGTAGATTACAGGAAACTTAATGCGGCTACTGTTCCGGATCCTTTTCCCTTGCCATACATGGATACCATCTTTGGATGATGTGGTAGGCCATGAGATGTATTCATTTCTTGATGGGTTTAGTGGCTACAATCAGATTCGGATGGCACCAGAAGACCAAGCTAAGACGGCATTCATCACAGCTTGGGGCGTGTTTGTGTGTACAGTGATGTGGTTTGGCTTGAGGAATGCTCCGAGTACCTTTCAACGAAATACGCATGAAATTTTTGGGCCATTCTTAACAGCATTCATGCACGTCTTTCCGGATGATCTCAGTGTGTTCGGGACATGTGTTTAGCATTTGGAACATCTGCGCGATTGTGTTTTCAGAAATGCCGGGAGGTATCTTTCAATTTAAATCCATTGAAGTGTGCCTTTGCGGTTCGGAGTGGAAAGTTACTGGGGCACATTATATCACAAGAAGGCATTGTTGTGGATCCCGATAAGGTGGCAACTGTGATGCAAGCTCCAGCACCTGTAAATCCGAAGGAGTGTATGCGGTTTATGGGCCAAATTCGGTGGCATGGGCGACACTTGCGGTTTCTGGTGCATTTGGCAATTTCGCTAAATGTGGTGGCTCATGTGGACCGCAAAGAATTTTGTTGGATAGAAGAATGTGATTTGGCATATCGCGGGTTGAAGCTACAACTATCCCGTGCACTAGTTACGATGCCGCCAGTTTGGGGAAGGATTTTCATGTCTTTCTAGATGCTTCGGATATAGCAATTGGCACTATGTTAATGCAGGAGCAGAGTGCTGGTTGGTTCCGACCTCTTTATCATGCAAGCCGCAGATTATCTTCCGCCAGGAAGAATTATTCAACAACAGAGCGAGAGTACTTAGGCATGATCTATTCAGGGGAGAATATTTTATTTCCATGTGGACCATTCTGGCATTATCTTCTGGGGAGAATGTTTTATTTCCATGTGGACCATTTTGCGTTGCTTTATCTGGTGCGACAGCAGAATTTAACCAAAAGATTGGCAAGGTGGATGTTGTTACTGCAGGAGTTTGACCTTGAAGTCATTCATCGACCAGGATCTCAACACGTAGTAGCAGATTATCTTTCGAGACTGGATTCGCGAGAACGAGCTACAAGAGTGGATGACGAGTTTCTCGATGCATCACTTTTTGCTGTTTCAAATGAAGCGGATGCAATTCCTGATGCGGTTCTCCACTTTCCCTGCTTTGGACATGGTACGAGAAAATGTTTTGTTTTCTGTCTACAGGTGCTATGCCAACTCATTTGACAAAGGATCAAAGGAGGCGGCTCGCATTGCGGAGTCGTTCCTTTGAAGTCTGCATTGGAGAATTCTACTACCGCAATGTTGACGATGTGCTGTTGCAGTGTGTACTACCGCAAGATCAGGAGGCCGTGTTGCGGAAGTGCATTGCGGAGTCTTGGGAGGGTATTTTTCGGGGAAGATTAATGCAGGCAAAGTGTTGCAAGCTGGCTTGTGGTGGCCAACAGTTTATTTTGATGCGCAGCAGTTCGTGCAGAAATGCGATGTGCCAGAGGATGGGCCAGCCATCATAGAGAGTCCGCATGCCCTTACACCAGATATTGCCACTTGAGCCTTTTCAGAAGTGGGGTTTGGATTTCATTGGGCCTTTTAAACCCGCAGTGGCGAAGACAAGAAACCGGTATATTCTGACAGCAACAGATTACTGCAGCAAGTGGGTGGAAGCTTGAGCGTTGCGAGACCGTGAAGCAAGACTAACCGAACAGCTGGTAGTGAAAGCCAAACACAAGGCCAAAGAGGATCGATTGTAGGTAGAGCTCGAAGCGAAGGCAAACCACGAGCGACAGGCCCGAGAAGACTTGATGGACTTTCAACAAACTCTCCGGTTTCTGGTAACTTCTTTCCACCCTTCTCAATCCTCCACAACCCCAACACTTTCCAAGATCACAGATCCCCAAGACAAAGTCCATCTGGTGGTTCCACACCTCACAGGTGATGCACTCACTTGGTGGCAACTTCGGTCCCGTTTTCACACAGATGCTTACCCTGGCTTGCAGGAACATGATTGGGATACCTTTGTGTTCGATCTGAAGACCAGGTTTCTACCTCCACAGTACATGACAAATCTTGAAGATGAGTTCTACAAACTCACCCAGAACGGTTTCCTTGTGCTCACTGAATCCAACAAAGTGATCACATCAGCTCAACAGTTGGGGAAGTCCGAGGGGGAGAAGCTAAAGCAATTCATTCGGGGATTGGATCTAAACATTCGATTCCCCGTTCGAAATTTTGAATCTCAAACTTATGACAGGGCTTTGACCCTTGCATAGAATCATGAGATGATTTTTAGTGGAGGCAAGCCCAAGACCGCTCGAGTCACCCCCAAACCTCTGCAGCAGACACAAACCACCCAGCAGAACCAGGCTTCTAACCAACAAGCCGGTAAGGGGGCTCCCAACAACAAGGACCAAAAGAAGAAGGGCTAGACTAGCACTCGGAAGGAGCGACAAGAAGGATGGCCCTTGAAGAAAAGGTCAAGGAGGGTATTAACGGAGGACTCTTACAGTCAATTGAGAAGGAGCACTACTTCAAAGAGAACCGTTGTTTTTTCTGCCACCACACGGGACATGCAAGGAAGAATTGTACCAAATGGCAAGCGGAAAAAGGCAAACAACCAGCCTCTACAGTGGCTACCGTCACAGCTTTACCACCCCCTCCACCCCCGCCATCCACCACCAATGTTGTTCAGCTTTTGCCTACTTTGAATGATGTAACCGAAGTGGTATTCGATGATAATCATGAGGGCGGAGTTGAGGAGCGTCAGAGACAGAGATATGCGGATTGTGTCATGGAACATTCAGGGTTCACACGAGTCTCAATGCTTTCAGAGACGAGGCGTCCTCAGAGGCGAGCTTCGGAGAGCCATAGTTGGGAGACGCATAGACATATTATTCCTCCAAGAGCATCACTTTTCAGAGGGGCGCACCTGCCGATGCGAGAAGATTCTTCCAGGTAGGAGTCACTTTCTAGTGCCCAACATTCAGCCCCTCGGGACGCAAGGAGGTGTGTGTGTTTCTGTTAGTGAGGAGCTTTTGCCAGCAATGACTAGCATTGGAGTTATAGTCCATGGGCAAGTACAAGGGATTACCATTTTGATCGGAGAGGATAGCATTGGCTTCCTCAATGTTTATTCCGGACAGCCTCATTTAGGACCCCGAGATATGCAGTAGGATAGAGAAGATATGGATGGGATTGGACTTCACCTCGGCTCTATTGCGTGCACATTGGAAGTGGGCCTAGGGGAGATCACCAGTTCTTTCGCAGGAGGCAGCCTAGAGCTGATTTGAGGGCTTCCGAGAGTAGGAGAGGAGTTTGAGGAGTTTAGCCTCTTTACAACGGCTTCAGGAGAGGTCCCCCGATAGCCAGTTGATCAAGAGTCAGCTTGCTATCGCCCGTACGGAGATTAGATCCATCGAGGAGAGGAGGGTGGATTAGAGGTATCATGCCAGGGCCTCATTCTGGACTCAGGCCGGTGACAAAGTCACAACGGATTTCCTTGATATAGTCGGCCCCCACAAGAGGAGAGACGACATTCGCAGGTTGCGTGGCCATGATGGAGCTAATGTTTCAGATCTCTCTCCCCCCCCCCCCCCCACGTGCAAGCCATCACCATGGACTTCTTTCGGTCTCCTCACAGGTGCCCCATTATCTCCACATGCAATGGATGTGCGCGAGAGGGTTTGGCGGCACATGAGAAAGGTGGTTTTCCCTTCTCTCAGATGCTTCTTATTGACACCTTTCAATCCTGAGGAGTTGGCAAGAGGCACTAATGGCACTTCCAAGGGGCAAATGCCCGAGAACGGACTGGCTTCCAGTTTCTTTCTTTCTTCATCATTGGGACATCATGGAGGGCGGCCTTCGAGCTGCCTTCAATGAGATTATGGTTACAGGTGCCATGCCAGAGAGGCTCTCAGAGGGCTTGATTCACTTGATTTCCAAGGAGGGTGGTGACAGATTGGAGATCCGGCAATGAAGACCCATCACTATTCTAGGGACAACATATAAGAGCTTGGCCAAGGCCATCAGCAAGAGACTTCAACCTTTCCTCCCAGACTTGATCCACGACACTCAGACAGGCTTTGTTCCATATGATACGGTACGGAAAAATACGGTATGGTATTTTTTTAAAAAATCTAATATTACGGTATCGTACGGTCTTTTAAAAAAATACTTACAAACTTTAGTATTTTTAATTTCAAAGAGAAGACAAGTTGTCACATGACTCAAACCAAAATTCCATTAAAACCAAGTTGAAAACATGCATAGATGTTAGGCTAAAGCCTAAGTCATACAATGCGAGGCGCTCTAGGCGCATGTAGCTGTAGTAGTAGGTACAAAAAGTGGTCCACAAAAAAGGTTAGAGGGTTGGGGCTAGAATCTAGATGGAGAAGTGATCACTATCAAAATCAGCCCTCTCGCTAGGATCATCTCCATCAAAAAAGTGCTTATCGGAGCGCTTACACAAGTCACCCTCGCTAAGGATGTTGCCCTTGTCATCAAACTCGGGCTCTCTAAGATCCTATGACAAGGCAATCGGAGCATCCTCATTTGCAAGAGCAGAGGAAGAACTAACGGAACCTCATCATGTGTTTTAAAAAAATTAGTTATGAACTTAGGTCATTCCAATTTCGAGATATAGAGGAAGGGAAGCATCATATCACATAGGAAATCTCAAACAGCCATGGACAAGCAAAAACAAGACCATCACTACAAAAAAAAATGCAAAAAAAAAATGAAAAAAAATCCGTACAGTATCGTACTGCACGGTATTCCGTACGATATGCTATCATACAAAGACAACTATGCCCCCCAATATGGCTAGGCATGTTTACTAGACATGATATTCTCGTGGCGGTCCACGGAGCAGATGAGCGAAGTGGTCTGCTCACTTTACTCAAAGACATAGAACCAAGACCACATAAGTCTGCATGAACAAGAGCAAGTGACGTCAAAGATCTATGTGTCGCCTCTTTCGGAAACGCGGCTCAGTGTTGCTTCCCTTGTAAACAAGAAGAACAAACAGAAGATGGAGCCTTGATGGTCGGTAAACCCTCAACCAACCCATCCTTTGAAGCTGATTCTAGAAGCTGATAGCTCAAATGGCTAAACCAAGCATGCTAAAGAGCTGAAGAAAAAACAAAAGAAAGCAAGGCGGCCAACTTATACAAACCACTATCTTGGACTCCCTGAGCCAAGATGCTACCAATCTCCTTATCACAAATGGTAATCTGATAATGAGAGGAGATCACCTCCGCACCCTAAGCTGTAAGAGCACTCACTGACAAAAGGTTAAATGCCAATCCGGAATGTACAGAACATCAGAGAGGTACCTCTTGTCCTCGGAGGAGCGGAAGATGGGGATGGTGCCATGTCCATGAACTGGCACGAAAGAAGAATCACCGAAAGTGATCTCGCTTGTCCTGGCAGTAAAGTCCTTGAACCAATCTCGATGAGGTGTCATGTGAGTAGTAGCACCGCTATCCACAATCCACGACCGCGACTGAGAAGTCACAAGAGCAAGTACACGACGAGTACCTGCTAATAGAAAAATACCATCAACCTTATTGGTCTAAGTCACCGCTGTAGAGGAAGAGTTCTTTGCTTCTTCATCCAGCTTCTTCTTGTGACATTGGGGCGATTTATGACCCTTCTTGCCACAATAATGACACTCAATGTCCTTGTTTTTAGAAGATCTGTTTTTGTCTCTGTCTTTATCCTTGTCGTTATCCTTGGAGTTCTTGTCCGAACCCCCTTTTCCTTTTCTGTTGATTCTTCCCTTTATCTTGTGCAGCCAAAGCTCCATCAAAACCACCAAAGGTGCCAGTCCGCTGCTCAAAGCGAGACTCAATCTCCATAATGGAGGGGAGAGAAGCTAAATAGCCATATCCTCTGTAGAGATATCCTTGCCACAAACAGCAAGCTCGTCTCAGAGATCTTTCATCTTCGAGATGAAAGCAAAATAAAGATGGAAAGGCAAAAACTGACAAATTCATAAGCGGCTTTTCCAAAGTGAAAATCCAACCCGGAGACTTAATCTCGTAAAGACCTGCAAATGCCTTCTAAACTTCATGTGCAGCATCTGTTGTACGCACATGAGAGAACGGAATCTTGACAATTCAACATCAAAAAAGAGAAAACACGATGATCATTTGCCCGCCAAATATCAATCTGTGCCTGAGTCACACCAATAGAAGCAAGGGTGGGAGGGGTGACACTAGCAAGTGTAACAAGCCAATCCCAGAGATCCACTCCAAGCAAGGCTGATTTCACCTTCACCTTCCACAAAGTGTAGTTGGAGCCATCCAACTTTGCAGACTCAGAGAACATATGAAGAGTAGTCAGGGCAGCCATCATAAAAGCTTGGGCTCAATCTCAGAAGAAAAATGCACAATCTCGGAAGAAGTGTCCACCACAGGTACCAGATGCCACCAATCCTAAAATCAGAACACCATCAACTGCAAGAAACACCTTTAGAGGAGAAAACAGAGCAGCCGACAGGAGTGTAGGGGGGTCTCAAAGGTGAAACCGGCGATGGAAGACCACGGGCTGCAGTGAAGAAGAGCCGGGAAGAAGCCAGCCGACCAGCAGCCAATCTGAGAAGAAAACGCAGAGATGGAGGTGCTGAAAACTGAGGAGAATCTGGGGCAGCAGAGTCGCTCTGAACCTACAGCGATGATACCATGAAAGAGTGCACAAAGCGGAAGCATACAAGCACTAGAGTGTGCTGAGAGAGAGTGCAAGAGAGAGAGAAATATGAAGCAACTATGCTGAATATAATGCAATGAAACAGTCCCAACCACGAGACATAAATAGTCTCATAAGTGAGGGATACAAAAGGAAGACTAGACTATGAAAAAAGAGGGCGGCAAGCCCACCTATTTATAGGTAAAGAGGGCTGGCCAACTGGACAAATGAAGTACCCAACCTGGGAAAAATGCCAAAAAAATATAGAGAAATAGGGGCTTTTCTTCCGGCTGTAGATACTATAGCTATGATTCTTTTTATTAGTAGAACAAGCGCATCTTTTCTACAAAAGAGGTGTTGGATCTTGCAAGGTAAACAAGAAAACTGCTTCTAGTATCAGTTTTGTCTGTGTGACTGCCCCACATACCCTCACTCTCGTTGAGGAGGTTACACTTGCAGAGTTTCTTAAAAAAGATGTTGATATCATCCACACGGAAGGCAAAACAAGATCAAACCCCTTAAAACCCACGAGTACATGTCTTGTCAGATTCCTTGTCCCCATAGCAGGAACCACCACCATCACCGCTACAGCTTGGCCGCCAATAATAGAGAGAGAGAGAGAGAAGGCATGCATGTCCCACACTGTACTATCATCAAGCACATGCACAACGGTTTACAATATTCTTGACGTCAATGTGGTAGTCAAGCTTTTGCAGGTTCAGATAGAGGCCGGCTTCCCCATCCTGTTCCCCAACAAAAACCCAAGTCTCTCCGCCAAACCGCTAGCTCTTTCCAACCACCAGGCCACAACCCGAGAAAGCACCAAGGCTACCCTGCCACCGACAAGTAGCTATCGGCGAGACGATACTCTCATCCAGCCGCTTACCGTCATTCCACCAAGTAACAAGCAATAACACCAACATCCGCGTCTCCTTCACAACCCGGTAAGTACAAGTAACCACTTCACCCTCCTTTTACTGCTTGCTTTGGCTCCCCACTAGGTGGATAGAGCGCTCCCCTCGGAGGGTAGAGCTGGTACAGTTGGGATTGTTTGCAGGCACATTGTCAGATAGCCCAATTGCCAGACCATCCATAAACCCCAGAGACAATCCCGCTACCACCAAAACCAAATCAGCTTCCACTTAAAGCCAGACCCTTGCAAGTTTCCAATTTGCAATCAATCCTCTTCACTCACATCCCTTCACCACCAGCACTTAGGCACATAGGACCAGACCGTCCTTCCTACCTTGTGGTCCATCCGGCACCCATTCATGCACTCATGCCTACAACCAATCGCACCCATGATCTACAGCACACCTTATCAAGGCACTCCAACACCGGATCCCACTCTTGCGCATAACATCCGTACCCCATGCCAACACTTTGCATGATCCTGTTGTCTTGACTTCTTCATTAAGTCTTGTTCTTGCTCATCGAAATATTGATCCTACAGTTGGGTGTTGAGCTTGCCTGCACCCCTTTTATTTGGTTTCTCTAATCTGTGCTTAGGACATCTTGGTTGGACACATGATGGCAAAGACTGGCATTGAAAATCAAAGAGGATTTAATTTGTAAAGACGAACAGCTCGCGGAGCTGGGCTGTAGAAACTACAATAAAAGCAAGGCATCTATGTTGGTGACTTCTTGCCCATTGCATCTCGTTGGTCTCTGTATTTTTGAAATCCTTTAGAAAGGCCTTACTTTGCAAAGGTATAGGAACCCGGCATGATTTTTTAAGTATGAAGATGCATTTTTCACCTAATTGTACAGTTAGTTAAGATGACATCATCTTCTGGTCAAGCTTTGAGAAATTTCCTGTTTGTTTGTTGATGTGTGTGCACGTGCATTAGAATCAGTTGTGTGCAACAAGCTGAGATAGAGACCATGTATTCCCAAAGAATCAATCAGGCTTTTTGACAAACATGAAGCAAAAGACAATAACAAAGCAAGCATTTTAGCATTATACCTTTTGTTGATTTTCGAGTACTTTCTCGTGTTCTTCTGTGGGTTTTGTTGGCATATAGTAGATGTGAGGCTCAGATTTTGTCCTGAAAATAAGATAACCAATAGAAATGTATCATCTATTGGCTGCAAAAGCTCCTATAAGAAGAAGACAGCAACCGACACAGAAAGGGAAGCTATCAAATCTGTGTTGGAAAAAGATTTCAACTGCTACAACAAGCCAAAACTTATCTTTGCTGCTTATCAAATCTGTGAAATATGGGTGAAGCACTGGAGCCAAAAAATTAACCTGGACAGTATACACACAAACTAATCATGCTACAACCTCTTTTCTTCATAATTGCTTCAGATTTCACATGTTAAACACCCAAAGGTTGCCTGACACAAAGAAACATTGTTTTGAACCATCATAACATTAAGAAGCTCATTATATGTTTAGGTTTGATTGATAGCATATCTGAGTTTTACATTAAACCTTCACATGCATGTAGCAGTCAAGTGGCAAAAAAATCATCCAAAACAAAAGGCAGAAATACTCATTTACTTGCCACTAAAATTTTGTAACAATTTGGAGTAAACTGGCCAGTGTAAAAAGTTAAGGCTGGTGATCTAAAGTGAACGAGCGCATTTGGCATGATTACTACTTCGTTCCAAAAAAGGTTTCACAAAAGAAGTTTGCCTGTATGATGAAAATACTCTGTCAAAACTATGTATGATAAATAAACATGTCAAAACTAGTGCAGAACACGAGTACTCATGTCAAGATTGAATCCGTCCACTTACAATAACCATATAATCTTTCAGCATACCAGAAGAATAGAAAACCTTACAAAACTAGGGGGTGGAGACGAGATAATTCCACCTCATCACTGACCTTAAAAACTTGGAGAGCTTGCTATGATGCTCCGTCCATTGGATGAATAGCAGCTCAAGCTGTTTCTCCTCTGCCTTAGCAGCCAATCTTGCCCGCAGTGACTGACAACAGAACACACTAACTAAACAAGATGCAATTTGAGAGCATGAAGGTAAGAGAGATGTCTAGAAAGAATGATCACCAAATCTCTTCGACGCTTCTCAGCCAGCTGTTCACGCTCTTGTTTACGCAGCCTTTCACTTTCCTCTTGAGCTCTTTGTTCTGCCTGCAGAACCAGGTAAAATAGAGAATAACATTAAAAAACAGCACAGGATAAGGCAGCCAAAACAGTGGAGACTTCATAATGTCTCGACTCTTTTACAGAAAATTCAGGATTATTATAAAAACCTTGACCTCTTTTGTATTACATATATTTAAATTGTCAAACATATGCTGAAGTAAAGAATAAAATTTTCCTTGCAGTGTTGTAGACGAGACTGACTGCTTTTGTACATCACTCTACAGCTATGAGTTACTCCACTAATTTGGCACCCTCCACTTCCAGAACATTGCTTCTGTTAACCCCATCCCACTTCTAGACCCCAACTTCTCCCAAGGCAAGCTGAAATAACTGCAGTCATCAATCATACCAATAGTCTCATTTATGAGCTGAACCACTTCAATTCCTTGCTTCCCTGCTGCCCGGAGATGCTCCATGCTGGTTGGCCTGTTTTAGGAGTGTTTGAAGGTTCCATAGTGCTGTCCAACGAACTTTCCAACCCAACTCTATGAAAGACCCGTCACTTATTACACACAGGCCGATCGATATTTATCGTGATCTTGATGACGTGTACCAACCATGACCTCTCCTCAATTGACACCTCAGCCCCCCTTGCTACTTCACATCACCGTGTACCATCGGATAGCACACTTCACTTCTGTAACACGCGGAAGCTCTGGGGGTTCTTCTTTCAGCCCTAAACACCACTCAGAACACGCTGATGCATAACACAGACAGAAGGGAGAGTAGAAAGAAAGAAAGAAAGATTTTATTAACGTCTTCCAAAAGACCGAACTCGGCCTACAAGACAAATCAATGTACCTGTGTGGGGTATCCTTTGTCATCCCAACAAAATGAAAAAGTACTGAACTAAAAAGCTGAATCTGGGTGTGCAATAAGTACAATGAGTGGGGGAGGGGATGGAGCTCTACTACTAGGAGAATGCAAAGCTATATGCATGGAGTATACAATCATGATATGCAACCTAGCTAGCTACATCCTGTACCATACTTGGGGTATAAAATGGTATACATCAATGAAGGGGGTGTCCACAGCTCCCTGAAGAACATGCCTGGGTCTGCTCTCTGAAGCGAGCCAATTGCTCCGCACCCTCTCTGTAAAACTGAGCTCTGATCTCTG
Organism: Cibotium barometz; assembly: GCF_041138505.1. Taxonomy (NCBI): domain Eukaryota; kingdom Viridiplantae; phylum Streptophyta; class Polypodiopsida; order Cyatheales; family Cibotiaceae; genus Cibotium; species Cibotium barometz. The sequence continues at coordinate 55,633,293 of NC_141071.1, read as the reverse complement.
TCATCTCTCTCTAGTATAGGCTTGGTGTTTGAAAGCCAGGTGTCCTCTGTCTCCTGTGGGCTCTAAGTGTCTCTGCTCTCTGGAGAGTAACCGATGATCGACTTGTTAAAAGGTCGTGGACGTAAGTCAAATCAATCTATCACTTGGAATAACGATCTAGCTATGGCCTTCAGACTTTTGAAAGATAAAGTCAAGGAAGCACCTATCTTAGCATTGCCCGATCCTAGTCGGCCTTATGTTCTTGAAACTGATACCAGTGACTATGCCATCGGGGCTACTCTATTTCAAGATGGTAGACCTGTTGCTTTTGAAAGTAAAAAGCTAGACAATGCTCAATCTGGTTGGCCAACCCTTGAGAAGGAGCTTTATGCTGTGATTCACGCTCTCAAGGTTTGGAGACATTATTTATATGGCTCCAAGTTTGTGGTATTGACTGATCATCAGTCAATCAAGTATGTGTATGCTGCGGATGATTTGAGAGGAAGGAAAGCTCGATGGGCTGAATTAATGCAAGATTTTGATTTTGAGATTCGTTATAGAAAAGGGTCCATGAATAGTGTTGCAGATGCGCTTAGTCGAATTAGAGAGGTGAATACTTTGTCGTTCACCGAGATTTCTACTGACTTATTTCAGTCATTGAGAGGACTTTGTAGGACTGATAGTTATTTTGATCCATTTTGGCAGAAGATCCAGGACGGGAGCTCATTGATTGACCAAGACTCAATGACCGAGCAGCCTAACATTCAAGCTGCAAGAGGCCAATGGATGATTCGTAATGGTTTACTATTCCGTAATGACAAAATTTGTGTACCACACATCCCGGACATCAGGTCCAAGATTCGTAAGGAGTGTCACGACGCCCCTTTTGCTGGACACCCTGGGGTACACAGGACATTATCGTTAGTGAAACACACTTTTTATTGGCCAAAGATGAAAGGGTATGTAGAAGATTATGTTCTCAAGTGTCAAGTTTGTCAAGCAAATAAAGCTGAGAACGCTTTAGACAGGTTTGGTTGTTGCATCCTTTGCAAATCACAGGTAATAAATGGAAAAGTATTTCTATGGGTTTTATTACCGGATTGCCAAGAACACATCAAGGCCACGATTCTATTTGGGTTGTGGTAGATCGCTTGACAAAAATGGCTGGATTTTTACCGACCCGGAAGACCATTACAGCTACACAATTTGCAAGGTAGTTTATCAAGCAATTGTTTAGACTATACGGGTTACCGCATGCCATAGTCAGTGATAGGGACTCTAAGTTTACCGAGATTTTTGAAAACTTGTTTTTGAGAAGTTGGAAACAACTTTGAATTTGAGTTCCTCAGATCATCCTCAATCTAATGGCCAGACTGAAAGAGTGAATCAAATTTTGGAGGATATGCTTCGAGCATATGTATCCAAAAGACAGAGTTCATGGGAGGATTATCTTTCTATGTTAGAATTTGCATATAACAGTACTAAGCATACGAGTACAGGTTTTAGTCCTTTCATGCTTATGTATGGTTTTCAACCTAGATCATCTATAACAGTGGGATTCTCAGGACTTCAGCATGATGCAACACGTAATTTTTTGCAAGATATGCAAGATATGTTACAAGTTTCGAAGGAATCTATTAGAAGTGCTCAAGATCAAGACAGATTTTATTCTAATAGACATCATTCACCCAGAGAGTTCTCTGAAGGCAAGATGATGTATTTGCGAGTTTCAAAAGATTCCGAGACTTTACGGACAGATAGATCTCCGAAATTATCCCCTAGATACTGTGGACCATTTCGTATTACACGACGGATTGGTTCAGTTGCATATGAATTGGATTTGCCTTCTCCTGTGAAAGTCCTGTATTTCATGTCAGTAGACTTAAGGAAGTACTGGGTGGAATAGACAAGTTAGTTACTCCTCAAGAAATCATAGATGTCGAGGACATGACATTTGTTCCATACGAACCTGAAAAGATTCTTGGATTTCGTGAAAGAAGATTGTGTAATACGCTTGTCACGGAATACAAGATCAAGTGGAAGGATCGTGTTGAGGAGGACGCTACATGGGAGACCTTGACTACTCTTCAGAGAGATTACCCTGGCTTTTTAGTGAGCTCAGGAGTGAGCTCTTAGAGGAAGGGGAGTATGTCATATGCACATTGTTTATCTACCGTGTGCTACACGCACACAAGACTAGCTTCGAGGTTTGGGGAAGCTTGGAGCTAGGCAGGCTGATTGGCGAGCTGAGTTAGGAATAGTCTAACGGGCGGATACCAAAGTATGGACGGGCGGGCATCCAAGTATGGACAAACGAGCACCAAGTGTGGATGCCCGATGACCGGCCAAGAGCCTATAAAGGGTGGCCAAGGTATTAGTGATATAGAGTCTCGCGTGTCTTTGTGAGAGCTCTATGGTCAGGAGCCTGGATCTAGTGCAGACATGCACCTGCTTTATGCAGCCGAGCCCGGCAGTAGTCTCAATGCCCACAAGGGTAGCTTCCTGGCGGTATGGGACGTCACGAGGTAGAGACTGGTCGGTACGTCCATCTAGTTAGCTCAGAAGATACAGCACCCACAGGTTACAACTTAGATCTTGCTAAGGACCTAATCAACATATTAGCTACAGAGATTCGAATTCTTCCACCCTTTGTCCTAGCAAGCTTACAAGCTTGAACCAAAATATTCCTCACTCTCTCTAAGTTGAAAGTTGTATCCTTTCCAAGCCTTGTATGGACTAGAACAATCTTGGACTCCCATACTTCATTCAAAACAAAGGCCCTCAGAGTGTTCCACACTTTGTAGCAAGTTGGATTCATCCTACCTTTAAAGCCAAGTAAAGCTTGCTTCCAATACAACTTATCTATCACACCACAGTTTGAAAGAAGCTTCTCAACCTTCCTCCAAATGGGGTAAACTGCCTTGCACTCCCAAAGATGCAACCGAGGGATGCAGCACGTGCATACTTGGCTCGTACCGAGGATGCCTATGCAGAAAAGGCAACCATCCCACATGTTTTGGAATCCCCACTGGTGCCCGAACAAGAACTTATGTCTAAGAGGATAAATCTCCATGCTATGGGAGAGGAACAATCAGTGACTTCACGCCATGCAGGAATACCTCATGTAGCCCATGAAGGATACAATGTTTATGGCAGTGGTCAAAATGTATGTCAAATGCCATTGCCGACTGAAAATGTACATGCACAACACATGCAACATGGGCTGCAATTTTCTGTTGGTGCAGGTATTCCGCGTATCTCTAATGCCACTCATGCCTTCGAGTGTGCTCGTCAGGGAGAAGTTATGGCTGAAAATGTATCAATGCATGTTGAGGGGCCAGCCATGCCTCATGCTTACAGGGCACATGTATCTATGCCTTATGCATCACCTTTTGGTCCAAAAATGATGCCAGTCACTCACAGAGACTGTTAACATGGGGGAAAACATGTTGAGATGCACACACATGCATCAAAGTCTCATGACTTCAAAGCCGGAGACAAATCTGTGAAGTTTGACACATATCATGGGGAATATGATGCATCAAAGGCACTTGCTTTTATTGCCCAGTTTGATATTGCTTTCAGTGATGAGGATTTCACTCAGAAATCCATGATCCGGCATGTAAGCATGTTCATGAAAGGCACTGCTGCCCATTGGTGGCTCACGGAGAAGCTCTCACCGAATCCCGTTAGATCATGGAAAGAGTTCAAGGAGAGGTTCTATGCTCAATTCTTGCCTCCCAATGCATTGAATGAGATAACAATGAAGTGGGATTGGGTAAAGCAAAATGAGGGGGAATCGGTAAATGCATATGTACAAAAGTTTTGGAAAGTACAGCATTTGGGCTTTATGAGTATCTTGTTATGCCTTTTGGTCTTACAAATGCCCCGGCTACATTCAATTGATGGATCGCATATTCCGTGGGTACAGGAAATTTACAGGTGTCTTCTTTGATGACATCCTAGTCTTCTCGAAGACCGAAGAAGAGCATAAAGCTCATTTGGCTATTGTTTTTGAAGAGCTCCATAAGCATAAACTCTTCATAAATGCAAAGAAGAGTGAGTTCTTCTTGTCAGAGATATATTATCTTGGGCATATTGTGTCCAAAAATGGAGTGCGTATGGATCCTGCAAAGATTGATGCAATTCGAAATTGGCCCGAATTGAGTTCGGTGCATGAGATCCGTAGTTTTCTTGGATTATGCTCTTACTACCGCAAGTTCATTCGGCACTTTGCATGGATTGCTTCTCCTTTGCATGATTTGACAAAGAAGAAGGCCGTGTTTAAATGGACTAATGTAGAGAGAGATGCATTCCTCAAATTGAAAGATGCAACTACTCATGGTCCAGTGTTGATCATTCCGGATTTGCAAAAACCTTTTTGTGTGGAGTGTGATGCATCTGGAAATTGCATAGGGACTGTCCTTAATGAAGAGGGACATGCCGTGGCTTATGAGAGTCGTAGATTGCATGATGCAGAGCTATCTCTTGGCATTTATGAGAAAGAGCTCTTGGCTGTAATTCATGCACTTACTATATGGAAACATTACCTTCTTGGGACTGATTTCACTCTGAAGACAGATCACCAGAGTTTGAGGTATTTTCTTACTCAAACTAAGTTATCAGAGAAGCATATGAGGATGGCCAATTTCCTCTCTATGTTTCATTTTCAGATCTTGCACATCTCGGGAAAGAAGAATGTAGTGGCCGATGCATTGTCACGAAAGCCATATGTAGCAGCTATCTCGGTTGCCTCTCATGGGGACTTGTCTACCATGCGTGATTTGTATCATACGGATGTTGATTTTGCCACTATTTGGGCTGATTTGATGGCTGGTCATGCACATGTCTCATATGTGATCAAAGAGGGTTATCTCATGAAAGATAATTGCCTATGTGTGGTGTTTGACATGAGGCAAAAGGTTTTGGATGAGTGCCATGCTCCTCCATATGCTGGTCATAGAGGCATAATGCCTACTACGCACATGATTGAGCAGTATTTCTTTTGGCCAGGTATGCCATAGAGGCACATGTACGTGCATGTATCACCTGTCAAAAGGTCAAATTTGATAGGCAAAAGGCACCAGGTTTGCTTCAGCCATTGCCTATTCCCACGCAGCCATGGGAAAGTATTACAATGGATTTCATTATGGACTTGCCACGTACCCAACAGGGTAATGATGCAATTTGGACAATTGTGGACCGGTTTAGCAAGCAAGCTCATTTCTTGCCGGTCAAAAAGACCATCAAAGCTGAGCATATGGTTAAAATATATCTTGCATAAGTGTTCAAACATCATGAAATGCTGAAGTCCATTGTGGGGGATAGAGATCCCAGGACTACAAGTCTCTTTTGGCGGGCCTTATTTGATAATATGGGCACCAAATTGGACTTCTCATCAGCTTATCACCCTCAAACGGATGGGCAAAGTGAGGCTGCAAATTCAGCCGTGTTGGATCTCTTGAAATGTTATGTGGCACATCAGAAGTCTTCTTGGGAGAAGTACTTACCGCTTGTGGAATTTGCATACAACAACACAGTGCATGCATCTATGGGAAAGGCACCATTTGAGATTGTTTATGGTAAGGTGGTTTTGCCACCCATTCTTCGCACAAAGGATGAGATATTTGCAGCTGATGAGTATGTCAGAGACTTGGATATTGCTTTTGCTCACGTGCGGACAGCCATTGCAAGGTCACAAGACAAGCATAAAAAGGCTGCCGACAAGCATAGAAGGCAATTGGATGTTAAAGAGAATGATTGGGTATTGCTGAAATTTGAGAAAGCAAGACTTGCAAAGAGGCCTGGCAAAGAGGGTGCATATCCTAAGCTTGCAACCAGGTACTATGGGCCTTTTCGAGTGATCGAGAAGATCAATGAAGTGGCTTTCAGATTGGCATTACCTAGTCATTGGCACATACACAATGCTTTTCATGTGAGTCTGCTTCGCAAGTATGTAGGGCCGGAGCCCAGTGAAATGGTCATTGAGGATCCACCAGAAGTGGATGAGCTTGAGGAGATCTTGCAGCCAGAGCAGATTGTGTATCACAAGGAACGCAAGCTTGCTGCAGGCAAAGTTGTGAGGCGTTACCTTGTGAAGTTTAAGAACTATCTTCCCATTGATGCTAAATGGGTAGATGAAGAGTTCTTCAAAGATTGCCTGCATGTGCTTCAGACATATTTGGATGCATTTCAGTTGCGGACAACTGTTTAGAAGCGGGGGGGAATGTCACCATTTGGCCACCCGAATGGTTCACTCTTGCTTTCACACTATGTACATATTGGATTGGTGTCCATGGCTTATGGAATGTGCCTATGCACGTGATTGACACGTGTCATGCTGTATAGTTGGATATGATATTCCGCTGGGACTTGATGTTATCATGCCCGGAATATCTGGAGGACTTGGCTTTCCGTTGGGACTTGTGCCTTTGTGTACATGCCCGGAAACGCCTCGAGGACTTGGCTTTCCACTGGGACTTGTGCCTTTGTGTACATGCCCGGAAACGCCTGGAGGACTGGCTTTCCACTGGGTCTGGTATCGCATATACTTGCCTGGAAACGCCTGGTCTTATATGGTTTCATGAACGGAAATTGCTCATGCCAATGCTGCATTGCATAGCATCTTTATGTGCTTGCTTGCAATTGAAATTACATGTTGTTTTCATGCTTGCTTGACCAATGTGTAGTTCCGAGTAAGGGGACGCCCGCCCGTGAACCGTGCGTGTGAAACTGTGTGCTGACATGGTTGTGTGGCATGTGAACAGGTGGTAAGTATTACCCAATCTAGGCTCAAATAGCCCTTAGGACTTGGCCAATATTTATAAGTGAGTGCGTTCCCACTTCATTAAAGTTTGGGCGCCCAAAAGTCACTTATAAATTATGACCGCTTCCAAGTTCACACTCACTGAAGTCCTGAGGCGGACAAGACTCAATGTCCAAGACCTGATCCTCCCTTTTTACTCATAAATGGGCATTTCCCCATGTCCTCTCACCTGATTGGACCCCAATTCACTTACTTATTAAGAGAAAATTCGTGTTTTCTCTTCATGAGGATTTTTGGAGGCTGAAAACTCTGTTTTTCCACCATTTCTCTTCATTCCCAAGCTCTCCATAGCCATACCCAACTTGCTAGGGTGTTTTCCAAGCTTCCAAGAGTGTTTCCAAGGCTAATCACTCTCCTACTCACTCCCAATGACTGAAATTCAGCAAAACAGCTCTCATTTTTGCTGTAATTTCTGGTCTTTTTGCTGAAAACCCTAATTTCAGCCTTCCTTTCTCAAGTTGAACCATAGGGGAAGCTTTCCCAGGGTTCCCTTCATCCTCTTGAAGACTTTTGTCGCAAAGGATTGCGGCAAATCGAAGATATTAACACTCCTAAAGCTTCCAACGCGAAGGCTTCCGCTTGCAACAACTTCTATGAAGACTGGTAAGCTAATTGGACAATATGTTGTCATTACTTATTCAGTAGAAGGGCAGGACTCCTTGTTTAGCCGCCCTGTGTAGTATTTCTCTTGTCCTATGTGCTTTTGAAGATGTTGCTACCTTGCTTGGTAGAACATAGAGCCAATGGTAGAGAATATGGGCACTGAAGTCGGGCCGGGCATCAAGGCAGCTCCTTGGTGATCTACATCGACATACCATTGTTTTCTAAATGCTGAATTTCATATGCATTGGCATGGAGGATTTGGCAATGGATGCCCGTGAAGCTATGTATTGAATTTCTCCAATAGTAATACAATTTACTCAAGGGAGGCCGTTCCGGCTCATTGTGTGTCTCTTGTCAATTCAGCAATTTACTTCTTGTATATGAGCGAGTGTCCTTCAAATCTTAGTGTATTTAAGTGTATTGATTAGCATTGTGTTCAACCAGATTACAAGCTGCCTCTTCTAGATCTAGCCCTGAGAATGTCCATGGCATCTATGATGCACATGACATCCCCCTCTGCTAAACTTGATGACAAGATTCCAACCTGCTCTTGGATGACTGTCATCATCCCAATCCTGTCCTGAAGTCCCTCTGTCATCATCCATCCCTGGCAACTGTTTTCTCTGAAAACCCGGCCGGTTCTCCAAACCACTCTGTCTCTGACGAAGATCTATGCATATGGTTCCATCAAGTCCACAATCCATTCCTGCCCTGACTCTGAACACCGTCTTGGTCTTCATTCCTGAGAAATGAGTCTGGCACCCTCACATCACCGTTGGAGGATAAACCTCCCTTGGGACCGTTGCCTGAGAACCTATCTCGCTCACGGAACTGCCATCCCCATCAGGCACTGTGGAACACCACTCACAAACCTCCTGGGAGTTCTTCCCGATCTGTGTTCTTGCCTTGGGCTTTGAATCCGTGTACTTTCCTGTACCTTGGACCTGCACACCATCATATGGGACTGAATCAGCGCTTAGCTTGGCTGAGCCTGATGCTCTGATACCAATGTAACGTGCGGAAGCTCTGGGAGTCTTCTTTCAGCCCTAAACACTCTTGGAAAACCATCTGATGCAAAACGCAGATATAGAGAGAGAGTAGAGAGAGAGAGAGAGATGTGCTGGAAAATTCAGTATATTGTTATGGTACAAAAAGGTACCTAAATCTGCAGCCATGGGCTGCCTGACATAAAAAGGTGGTAACTCACCAAAACAGTCCCCAATGGGACCCCTAATGACTCACACCCCTAGAGGGATTGAATGGCTAACACAATGAGCAAGTGGACCTATTTATAGCCCCTTGGACACTTGGTAAACTGGCCGACTGCTGGTCGGCCAGTAATAAATGCATAAAATGCTATTTAATACATCCGACTCCTCCTCCTCCTTGCGCCTGCTGCTGCCCTTGTTTTCTGCTTCAGCCGACCACGTCCATGATCAGCCGACAGCCCTCTGTGCAGCCTGCAGCCTGCAGCCGACAGTCATCTGAACTTCAGTTTGCTCTTCACGTCTTTCTCCAGTCTACCCTGCCAAGAGTGCTCTGTGCTCTATCATCCTGGTTCTACCTGGTTCTACTCTTTATCTGGCTGCCTCTTCTGGATCTAGCCCTGAGAATGTCCATGGCATCTATGATGCACATGACCCATGGCATCTATGATGCACATGACACAAGCTCCAAACAGACACGCAACTCAATTTGCTCAAGGATGCTTACGTGTCTCAAGTGCTTAGCTATGATGACATGGTGACCTTCGATGAGGAGTTGGTCATCTACCACAATCAGGTGGGAGTTGCCTTTGGCAAGTCGACTGCCTCAGCAGTTCAAGGGCAAGCGAAACCACTTACGTGGTGGAACATCCATGGATACCATGCCAAAACTGCCCAAAAAGTGGCCTTTAGATTGCTATCTCAAGTTTGTAACTTTGAAGTTCTTTGTTTGTACAATGCAGCCAATGTGTAATCTTTTGCCAGTGCTATGTGGCATGTGCAGAGTTGCTCTGCTGGTGCATGCGAACGGAATTGGAGTGCATACTCTCTTGTGCACACCAAGATCCATAATCGCTTGAGTACTCAGCAGTCAGAGAGATTGGTGTTTTGTCAATCCAACCTCCATCTTTTGCACACACTCAAGACAACCACCAGTGTGAGAGGTAAAAATTACTTTCCAACTCAAAATATTTATTATTAAGCTTCATTGTGTGTAACCTCATGAGCATTGACTCTTGAGTGCTAATGAATGCTCATGAACATTGAGCATTGAGCATTGACTCTTGATATGTGTTATGCGCCATGTCACATGTGACAGGTGGATCCCTTTATATAGGCTCCTCGTTCATACTAGTGATGCGGAGGCTCAACTTCAAGAGAACCGGTTGCGAGACGAGTAGGAGAAGATATACCGAGAGCTCCAGAGAGAGCTTGAGAGCATAGATTGCAAGGTTACACGTGCTTGATCACAAACTATGAGTATTGTACATGTTGATGCTCATGGAGCTTCTACTAGCAATCATGGTGGTCGGGGCCGTCGTGGTGGGTGAGGTCAAGGGCGAGGCCGTGCTCAAATAGGTCAGCAACGCAAGTCTCTTGCACATGATGATGATGATGATGATGGTCCCTTAGATGAGGGCCCATAGATACGAGTGACGTCATTCCTACAATGCTGGTGGTCAAAGAGCCTGACTATGACTCAGATGGCAACATGTTGACGGATGGAGATATTTCTTCAAAGCCATCATCTGGTTTAGATGAGTAGCTAGCTGCTATTATAGTTTATAGTTCCTAGTTTTTTTTTTGTGTGACTTGTCTAGACTTTGCTTTGTTTGTCAAGCCCAGCCTCTTAGTTTGTCAAGCCCAAAAAATAATAATAATGATAATTAGGGTTTTCAAAATTTGTGACTTTCAGATTGAGGTGATAACCCTCTAATTAAACTTACTTGCTTTCAATTTATTTGGGGCTTTCTACAAAATTGAGCCATCAATATCAAGATAAAACTCCTAAAACATAAAATTGGGAGTTTTCTCCAAAATCAAAAAAAAATCAACTAACTACTCTCTGCACATATCCAAATTTGGGGTTTTTTTTCAAATTGACCAAAATTGATCAAACAAGACAACCATTCGATTGAGCCTGCATTGAATCGACAGCGTGGAGTAAAGATGCATCATGTGCACCCATGCTCCAAATTAAGCACGAGAGAATGTCACATGCACTCTTCTCAGGTGTGACGTGGACATGGTTGGAGGTTGTTAGAGACGTCAAAAGCGTTCAGTACGAGGCAGGTATGGTACGTGCCTCAAAAGACTCGTATTTTTTAGAGGTGTGTTAAGAGGCGTCTATTATATTATTTATATATATATATAATGATAGATATATATATAGATAGTGATAGATAGATAGATTATTAGAGAGAGAGAGTCACCAATTGGCCGACCATTGGTCCATCTCCAGATTTGTGTCTCGTTCACTTGAGGCCAGGCCGGTGTCTCATGTGAAGGGGCCAATATTTTTTGCATAACATGGACGGGAGCCAGATTGGTGCCACCCATGTGTTAGCAGGACGGTCTCGTATGGACGGGAGCCAGACTGGTGCCACCCGTGTATGACCTCGACTGTGTTCTATCCGTGGGATTGTCACGCCATGGAAGAGCCAGTATTTGTGCCCTGTCTTGCCTATGGGACTGTCACCCCATAGGGAGGCTCGTGCCTAGATCTGTGTTTTACCTATGGGACTGTCACTCCATAGGAAGACCGGGATTTATGTTTTCTGTCGTGCCATTTTTGTGCCCGACAGATGTATTGTACTTGTTCCATGAACGAGAGATATGTCCATGATACTATTTGCACATGCATTCATGTTTTGCATGTTTGGGACTGTTTTCGCATGACTTGTATTTTTGTGTTTGCTTGTTTGACGTGCCACTTATTGAGCGGGGACGCCTGCCAGTGAGTCGTGAAGTTTGCTCTGTCTTCTGACGAGTTTTGTTGCATGTAAACAGGTGGTAAGTGTATTGCACTTGTTTGTTTAATAGCTTTCTTTCTAACCTTTAATTTTATAAGGTTGTAAGTTCACATTCATTTAAAAGTGGGCACCCACGTGTGGGCCAAGGTGGGGAGGGAAACCCCATTCTTAACCCTTCATGTGTGGGGGTGGGTGCATGGCCACCTACCCACACCCCACCTTGAAACTGGCCGCCCCCATGCAAGCTTGGGGAGCCGGCCAGCTGTGGTCGTGTACTTCCTCTCCAACACCTACAAAGGAGCTCTCATACATCTGCACACAGGGCATCTCTCCGCCTTCCTCATGTTGCTGCACGCTGGTGGGCTGCTCTCTCTACACAGGTAGCTGCGCCTTTCCACAGCAGGCTGCACCTGCTCCCCTCCAGCAGGCGGCTGTCTCCTCTCCATAGCGGCTGCTCCCTCTGCAAGCGGCTGCTCCCTCTACCTTGCAGGTAGCTGCAGCCAAGCGGCTTCTGCACCCTCAGGCGGCTGTGCTCTACCAGCAAGCTGTGCTCCTCTTCACCAAAAGCATGTTGCATGTTCGGAAACTGTCCAAAAGATGGATCCTGTGGGAAGGGAGCACTATGACCCTGAGGAAGGTTCTTAGAACGCACCTTCTTCTTCTTCTTTTCAGTCAGAACAGGATCTCATAAATTCAGCAAACTTCTCACTTTGTGTGAGCTGCATAAACACATCCATTACACCGGCCAAACGATTTTTAAACTGAGCATCATCTTCCTCTTTACTAGGCATATCTTTTGGCTGTGTTACATCCTCATATTGCTCCTCATCTGCAGCCTGTTCTCTTGCAAGAATATCCTCAGATTCATTTCTCTCAGGAGAAGTCTCTTGCTCTTCCTCTTCATGATAAAAATATTCGTCTTCTGTATCAGACATGTTGCTGAATTTTTCAGCAATGACTTTCCTCAAGTCAACCACGAGCTCACCCCCTTAAGAAAGTTGATGATGGGTCCCGGCAACGGAACCTTGAAACCGGCCTCTCGTACTCCTCAAGCAACTTTGTAAGAACCAAGGCAGCTAACTGGGTACTAGTTAACGCACTATTCATAGCCAATAACTGATCATGGATAACCTTTGCCTTCATTAGAAATGACTGCAAAGAGGTCCCGGCTTCAAACTTGATGGAGAACAACTGGCCGAGAAGGGTTACTACTCGCATGGTTGAGTCTCGATCAAACATTCCTGCAAGCTTTGACCACATTTCCTTGGTAGTCTTCAAAGTCTGTATGGCAGGGGAAATTTCCTTGGTGAGAGATTCTGCAATCGCCGACATTGCCTTCGCATTGTGAGCATCCCAATCCACAAGAGATTTGAGAAACTCCTCCTCCTGACGACGTGTGAACCGATTGCTATCCCTTCCGGGACGTTCCTCTGAGCCATCAACAATGTCCCATAAGCCTTTTTTGCTAAACCGTAGCCTCATGATCAAGTTCCAATGCGCATAATTGTCGCCATTCAGTTTGTCGTCCTTGCTCGAACACGGGAGAGGGAGACCCATCTCCTTCGTCAATCCGATCCACCTCTCCAAAAAAACGTAGCCCAAATCTCATCCAACTTCACGCTGAAAATCAGCAGCAGCACTCCGTCGATTACAGGCTGAAAAACGCAAATTTGAAGGGGTTCTCCGCGATGAAAACGCTGCTACATCCGATCAGCCCCCCTCTTACAGCAAAAACGCTGGTCCAAGGGTTGTTGGGGTAAAGGCATTATGCCCACCCTTACAGTGTGTACAAGCCCATAAGTTATAGTACATAGTACACTTAGTACTTTTAATGTACTAAGTGCACTATGTGTACTAGTGCAATATACATGTGTGATAGGGGAGTCACACACACTCACACTTGGTGAGTTGACTTGTCCCCACAACTCTCTCTCTCTCTCCCTCTTCTCTCTGTGTGTATGTCTCCCACATGAATAACCCTAATTAACTCTCTCATTCAACTGGTATCAGAGCCACGGTTGTGTCCGTGTGTGTGCGGGTGTGCGGAGTCATCTTCATCGCGAAGAAGAAGCTCGGCTATGGAGCCTTGAGCTTGGCACGAGCAGAGGAACTTTCTGGCCAGCGTGAGCAAGGCACAGGTGCTGCAAAGCAGCGCACAGCAGGTAGCGAACCATCTACAACCTCTTCTACGCTCGCTTGCCTTCCCTTCGCGCTACCCAGAGGATGCACAAGCCCGCCCAAGTGGCGTCAACATGTCCAGCCATCTTCACGAAAGCAGCGCATTCCGAGGGTGGAGTCGGAGCCGCTCTCGACAGGTACCCAAGAGCAGCCGAGCGTGTCACCGCGAAGAATACACGTGTGCGACATGGAAGCTGTCGCCACTAGAAGCTCGCACTGCTTGTCGCCTACGTGCGAAGAGAAAAAAAAATGCCGACTCAATGTTGTAAGGCTGTGTGAACGTTGGGCGTTAGACGCCTGGCCACAAGGCGTGTAGCGCTACTAGGTGGAGGCGGCGAAGGCAGCAATGCAGTGAGCGTGGAACGAACACGTGTCCCTGTGAAGGCGAGCTCGAGCGACTGGATGTGCGTATGCAGGCAGACGGGTAGGTCAGCGCATCGTAGCGAACCCGTAGTGCGAAGGGGAGGCAGGCGAGCGTGGAGCTTTTCATGCATAGCGTGAGGAGTCGGGCGCCGTGCGAAGGAGGGTGCGAGGTGTTTACCAGCACCGTTTGATCCCTCGCCTGCCCAAACAAGGCCCACACCTTTCGACCAGCCCTTACCAGTGCCGTCTGGTCCTTCGCCTGCCCAAACAGGGCCCCGTCTGCGACCAGCCCAAGCCCGACTACAAACGTAGCAGCCAGCTATCCGTACAACTGGTAAGCGTGAGGAGTCCTTCATCAGCACAATTCTTTCTGCAGCAGCATCAGCAAATCCCCCTTTCCTGCAACAAAAAAATCAAAAAATTACCTGAGATATTTGCATCAATTTTTTGGAATTTGCATGTCTAATTTGCAATTGAGCAGGTACACTCATCAGCTGAGCAGGTCAGGTGCCGAATTGCTCAATTTTTGAGCAAAATTGGCAAAATTGGGTGACATTGGTCATAATCAGGATCAATTTGCAAGAAATTGGATGTCAAAATTTGGGGCTTTTGATGTATTTGTGCAATTGGGCATTCATACATGCTGTATGATGTGAGAAATCCCACATTCGGGCAAAATTGCAGCAAATTGCAGTGCAAATCAAGGGGCTTTTGTGCCGATTGGGTTGATTTGCATGCAGGCACTCGCATATGATGCTTTGCGCAATGTGTTGATGCCTGTCAAGCACTCAATGACAAATGTGCCTATAAATCAAAGAGCTTTTATGTACTGGATGTATATGTGGCCAGGGGAAAGCATCGTGAAGACTCTGGATGCCTTCATGTGCGTTAATGTACCATGTATGATCAGAAATTGATCTTAAATCAAGGGGCTTTTCAAGATTTTATGCTTGTTGAGCTTGGCAAAGCAGCAGGCAAGACTTTTATGCTTTGAATCCTCAGAAATCCACTTGCAGTCAAGGGGCTTTTGCTCAATTTCAGTCCGGGACTGTTGTATGCAGTGGTGGGGACTGTAAAAGTTTGATTTTCACTCATTTGGACAGCCAGGAGAGCATTTATTGCTACTGTACCTGCTGCTACAGATTTGGTACAGCTTTGTACAAGTTTTGGCATGGCTGCACATTGATTTGAGTGAGCAAAAATCTCAATTTCAGCTGCTGTACTTGCCGGTACAGGTTTGGTACATCATTGGTGAGCACTTAGTACTGCTGTGCAGTACTTTGGAAGGGGAACAGAGCACATTTAAGGTGCTGTCCTAAATCTGCAGCAACCGGATTTTGGTGATTTCATCACATACAGTGGGAGAAAAGTTGCATTCGTGCTTCCTCAGTGGGAGATAAAGCTTGGGAGAACAACTGTGAGCACTTTGTGTGCTTTTGGTGCAGTGTTTGCACATTTTGCAGGGAGTCAGGCATTGACAGGTTGCATATTGCTATGGCAACCACAGGTGAGAGCTCTTCATTGCTTCACATCAAGAAGCTTGAAGGCTCACATAACTATGATATTTGGCAAACCCAGTGCTATAATGTGTTGCTCCACAAGAAGCAGCACAAGCCCATCAAAGAAAGGGGTGTAATGCCCGCTTCTCTTACTGCTGAAGAGTGGGAAGATATGGATAAGCTGGCAAGATCTACTATCATGTTGTCTCTGTGTGTCAGACTCTTTACTTTTCAGCATTCGTGAAGAGAAGACAGCTTGGGGAATGTGGCAGAGATTGCAGGACTTGTATGCCCAGCAAAGTGCCTCAAGCAAAGTGTATTGGTTGAAGAAACTCATAGGTCTTCAGATGAAGGAAGGGGCGTCTATGGCAGCCCATCTAAATGAGTTTAATGGTATTGTCAGCCAAGTTATAAATCAAAAGTTGGCAATGGACGATGAGTTCAAAGCCACTTTTCTCTTATGCACTTTGTCAGAGAGTTGGGACACATTCAGGACAGCCACTAGCAATTCGAATGCTATGCTGTCATATGCAGATGTTGAGGGTGCTCTTCTTCAAGAAGAGATGAACAGGAAAAACAACTCTGTTGGAAAGTCAAATGCAATGAATGCACGTGGGAGATCCCAGCAAAGGGGTAAAAGCCAAGAACGGGGAAGAAGCAAGTCACGCTCCAAAAAGGACTTGGAATGCCATTATTGTGGCAAAAAGGGACATATCAAAAAGCAATGCTACAAATGGAAAAATGATCAAAAGGAAAAGGGAAAAGGCAAAGACAAAGACAAAGATGAAGCCAAAGATGTAAAGCCAAAGGGCAAAAGTGGAGTCAAGATTGAAGAAATCAATGTGTCACATACAAGTGACAGTGAGGATGAGGTCCTATTCACGTCTTCACTTGATGCCCATTCACTTCTTACAGGAGATGGTCATGGTATGCACTCATGGATCATTGATTCAGGTGCCTCCTTTCATGTCACAGGTTGCAGAGACTTGTTTGTCACGTATACTGCTGGCAATGAAGGAGTAGTTTATTTGGGTGATAACCATGCATGCAAGATTCTTGGAAGAGGTGATGTGAGGCTTGTGTTTTCAGATGGCTCACAGCCTATGCTCCATGATGTCAGGCATGTGCCTGAGATCAAGAAGAATCTGCTTTATACTGGACAGCTTGATGATGCTGATTATGTTACCACATTTGGTCGTGGAAAGTGGAAAATTAGTAAGGGCTCACTGGTTGTTGCCAGAGGGTGGACACTCTTTACTTCATGCATGCAGGTGTTTGTCACCATGCTAATGTAAATGCAACCGAGCTGCCGGAAATCTCTATGTGGCATAGCCGGTTGGGACACATGAGTGTCAAAGAAATGGAGCAATTGTCTCGTTTGGGTTACTTGCCTTCTCTAAAGTTTTCAAGTTTTCAGTTTTGTGAGCATTGTATATATGGCAGGCAACTCCAGTGCCCCCACAAGAAAGCTCTTGGACAGAAAGATGCTCAGTTAGAGCTTGTGCATACAGATGTATGTGAGATGCCTCAGCTTTCTTTGGGAGGGGCAAAATATTTTGTGTCTTTTATTGATGATGCCACACGCAAGGTGTGGGTTTATCCTCTTCGTTTGAAGAGTGATACATTCTCAGTGTTTGAGAAGTTTGTTGCTCTTGTTGAGAATCAAACTGGCAAAACACTGAAGGCTTTGCGTTCCGACAATGGTGGAGAGTATATGTCCAAACAGTTTCAGGACTTTTGTGATGCTAAAGGCATCAAGAGGGAGCTCTCTACTCCTTATGATCCTCCACAAAACGGGACAGCAGAGAGGATGAACAGGACCATTCAGGAGAAGGTCCGTTCTCTGTTGTCACATGCTGCGTTACCTCATGGTTTTTGGGCTGAAGCTGTTATGACAGCCGTTCACCTTATAAACAGGTCACCTAACACGAGGCTTGGTGGGAAAGTGCCAGAAGAAGTATGGACAGGGAAGCCTCTGTCATACAAGCACTTGAGAGTGTTTGGTTGCGTTGCGTACGTGCACATACGCAAGGAAATGCGCACCAAACTTGATCCTAAGTCTCACAAATGCATATTCCTAGGATATGGTGACAGAGGTGAAATGGAGTATAGACTTTGGGATCCCGTGAATAAAAAGATTATACACAGCAATGATGTCATTTTTGATGAAACATGCATGTATAAGGAGCCTGCAAGGCAACAGGAGCCTAGCAGAGTCATCTTTGATGATGATGGACATCATGGACAACAACCAAGGGCTGTAAATCAGCAATTACAGCAGCAAAACCAGCCCTTAAATGGTGCTGAAAATGGTCCAAATGGACAGCCAGAGATGGCAGAAGATATCCCTATGGATATACCACAGTTAGAGGAGATACCGGGCATGATTTTTCAGCCTTATGGCATGGAACAGGAGCCACCAATAGGTGATATGCAGGCTGGACAGCAACCTGCAAATGATGGTCATTGGGTACGGAGGTCCACAAGACCCTCCAAAGCCCCTGACAGGTTTGTTCCAGGGTGACTACTTGATGCTTACTGACTGTGGGGAGCCCTCATGTTATAAGGAGGCTTTACAGAGGGCAGACAAGGCTCTTTGGGAGCGTGCCATGAAGTCAGAGATGGATTCTCTGCACAAAAATGGAACATGAAAGTTGGTGCATTTGCCTGCAGGCAAGAAGGTTTTGCCATGCAAATGGGTTTACAGGCTCAAAGTTGCACCAGATGCAAAGCCAAGATACAAAGCCAGGTTAGTGGCTAAGGGCTTCAAGCAGGAATATGGTGTGGACTTTGAGGAGATCTTCTCTCCAGTGGTCAAAATGACCACACTTAGAGCTGTGTTAGCTTTGGTTGCACATGATGATCTGGACTTAATTCAGATGGATGTGAAGACTGCTTTTCTTCATGGTGATCTCCATGAGGAGATATATATGCAACAACCAGAGGGTTATGCAGTGAGTGGAAAGGAGAAGCTTGTATGCAAGCTGAAAAAGAGTCTTTATGGGCTCAAACAGGCACCAAGGGAATGGTATCATAAATTTGATACATTCATGAAATCCGAGAATTTCAAAAGTGACATAGATCACTGCTTATACACCAAGAAAGCTTTGGATGGCAGTCTATTGATCCTCATCTTGTATGTTGATGATATGTTGATTGCCGGGAAATCTCGTAAAGAGATGGATGCCTTGAAGAAGAGACTGCATCAAACCTTTGATATGAAGGATTTGGGTGATGCAAATCACATTTTGGGTATGCGGATACTTCGGGACAGAAATCAGCATGTGTTGTATTTGTCTCAGAAGGAATACATTGGCAAAGTTTTGCAGAGGTTCAAAATGGACGGGGGGAAGAACACTAGTACTCCTTTGCCTCCATATGTGAAACTCAGTGCTATGGACAGCCCACAGTCAGATAGTGGCAGGGCTGATATGGCCAAGATTCCGTATGCTTCAGCTTGTGGCAGTCTCATGTATGCCATGGTTGCTACTAGGCCGGACATTGCATTTGCAGTGGGAGTGGTTAGTAGATATATGGCCGGACATTGCATTTGCAGTGGGAGTGGTTAGTAGATATATGGCCAACCCTGGCAAGAAGCATTGGGAAGCAGTGAAAGCTGTCATAAGATACCTGAAGGGCACACAGGATATGTGCATTTGCTTTGGCAAACAGGATGCATTAGTGCATGGTTACACGGATTCGGATTATGCCGGTCATCCAGATAACCGGAAGTCTACTACCGGTTATGTGTTTACATTCACAGGAGGTGCTGTGTCATGGATATCTAGGATGCAGAAGTGCACTGCCTTATCTACTACAGAGGCCGAGTATATTACAGCCACAGAGGCTTGCAAGGAGGCATTATGGCTATCTCGGTTAGTGGTTGATTTGGGTTATACAGGGGATATTCCATTGTTGCATTGTGACAGTCAGAGTGCCATCCAGTTGGCAAAGAACCCTGTCTTTCATGCAAAGACGAAGCATGTGGATGTGAAGTACCACTTCATCAGAGAGGTGATAGAGAACAAGCAAATTCAGCTTGTAAAGATTCATACGGATGACAACCCGGCTGATCTGTTGTGACAAAGAGTTTGCCTCCGGAGCGGTTTGCTCATTGCAGACACTTGATGGGCATTGGATGAGGCCAGTTTCAGCCTTGATATGGCCTTGTATATTATCATGTACATGCTGATTTTTTTTTTCTTCATTTAAGGGCACTTTGCCTTTAAGTGGGAGGTTGTTGGGGTAAAGGCATTATGCCCACCCTTATAGTGTGTACAAGCCCATAAGTTATAGTACATAGTACACTTAGTACTTTTAATGTACTAAGTGCACTATGTGTACTAGTGCAATATACATGTGTGATAGGGGAGTCACACACACTCACACTTGGTGAGTTGACTTATCCCCACAACTCTCTCTCTCTCTCTCCCTCTTCTCTCTGTGTGTATGTCTCCCACATGAATAACCCTAATTAACTCTCCCATTCAAGGGTGCTTCTCGCGATGAAAACGCAGCAAATCAATCGCTCTCCTGCCGGCTGAAAAATGCAGCCGAGATCTGCCTTCTCCTCGCGCTCCGGTCCCCTAGGCGTTGACGTGCCTTGGCTCTGATACCATGTCAAAGTTAGTATTGCGTTAGTGAGAAAACGCTAAGGGAGAGAGGATGAGTGAAAACGCTGGCAGAGAAAGGGAGAGAGAGGGTGCACAAATGCTAGAGAGAGAAAGAGAGAGAGAGTATTCGAACCAACACAACAGCAATGAATTAGATGAATTTTACAATGGAGCTAGGGTGCTTATATATCCACAAATGGACTTGGCCGACCTCACTTGACATGCATAAAAAAAAAATTAACAAGAGCCAGTATTTGTGCCGTGTCTTGCCTATGGGACTGTCACTCCATAGGGAGGCTCGTGCCTGGATATGTGTCTTACCTATGAGATTGTCACTCCATAGGAAGACCGGGATTTATGTTTTCTGTCGTGCCATTTTTGTGCCCGACAGATGTATTGTACTTGTTCCATGAACGAGAGATATGTCCATGATACTATTTACACATGCATTCATGTTTTGCATGTTTGGAACTGTTTTCGCATGACTTGTATTTTTGTGTTTGCCTGTTTGACGTGCCACTTACTGAGCGGGAACGCCTGCCAGTGAGTCGTGAAGTTTGCTCTGTCTTCTGACGAGTTTTGTTGCATGTGAACAGGTGGTAAGTGTATTGCACTTGTTTGTTTAATAGCTTTCTTTCTAACCTTTAATTTTATAAGGTTGTAAGTTCACATTCATTTAAAAGTGGGCACCCATTATGGGCACCCACGTGTGGGCCAAGGTGGGGAGGGAAACCCCACTCTTAACCCTTTATGTGTGGGGGTGGGTGCATGGCCACCTACCCACACCCCACCTTGAAACAGGCCGCCCCCATGCAAGCTTGGGGAACCGGCCAGCTGTGGTCGTGTACTTCCTCTCCAACACCTACAAAGGAGCTCTCATACAGCTGCACACAGGGCATCGCTCCGCCTTCCTCAAGTTGCTGCACGCTGGTGGGCTGCTCTCTCTACACAGGTGGCTGCGCCTTTCCACAGCAGGCTGCACCTCCTCCCCTCCAGCAGGCGGCTGTACCCCTTTCCATCGGCGGTTGCTCCTCCTCCCTTGCAAGCGGCCATACCTTCTCTACAACAGGCGGTTGTTTCCTCTCCAGCAAGCGGCTATCTCCTCTCCATAGCAGCTACTCCCTCTGCCCTGCATGCGGCTGCGCCACCCCACAGGCGGCTGCAGCCAAGCGACTGCAGCCAGGCGGCTTCTGCACCCTCAAGCAGCTGTGATCTACCAGCAGGCTGCCCTCCTCTTCAGCTGGCGCCTGCGCCCCCTCCTCCTCCCTTGCAGGCGGTTGCGCATGCTCTCTACCAAGCTGTGCTTCCTCTTCAGCAGGCGGCTGTGCCTTTTACAGGCGACTGCGCTTGCTCTCCAGCAGGCTGCGCCGCCTCCTCCTCCTTTGCAGGCGGTTACGCCTCCCTTCCATAGACGGCTACAGGCGGCTCTGCACCTCCCCTCTTCGGGTGGCTACACCTTCTACACAGGCAACTGCTGCTGCTGCTCCTCGACCGGCTGCTGCGCCCTGGTGTCCATCTCTAGTAGCTGCACACAGACGCCTCGAGTATTTGTCTTCCATTAGCGAGCTACAAGTAAGTGGATTCAGATTTAAGTAAAGGATTTTATTATAAATCTGATAAAGGATTCTCTCTACCGCTAACACCTGTTCGGTGCCGGGTAGTCCAAGCTTTTGGAGAACCACGGTCCATCGGTGCCAAGATCGGGAGAGCCAAGCGTTAGTACGGGAGCACCTGCCTGTGCGTGGTCCTGGAACACCATTGGGGCGCTCTCCGCGGATTCCAGTGAAGGCACAAGACCGTAGAGACTTGACCACTCATGTGGTCGCACTCCTTCGAACGTCTACTTCGAGTCTCTTGTTTGGTACTGTATTCATCTCAGTTGTACATGGACATCATCTGGTTCATTGAACCCATGGAGCATTGTATTTGTTAAATACTCCCAATAATATATCATATATCATATATTGAGGGGGGGGTCGGCCCGTTCCGGCCCCAGTGCTGGTGTCCATTGATCAACATTTCATTTCATTTTAATTTTCAGTTGTTATTAAGTTGTCCATTCAAATTGTGATATTTAAGTTGTGCTATTACGCGTGTGGGTGTCCAACGGAGTCTATTCCCACTTGACGGGATCGGTTTCAGAGAGAGGGTGTCACCTGGGTGTGTATGAGAGAGGGACGAAGAGTGTGTGTGAGAGAGTGAGAGTGTGTGTGAGAGGGGCTGCCTTAAGCAAGGTTTAAGCCTTAAGGAAGAGAGTGTGTATGAGAGAGGGAGAGACTCCAGAGAGCATGTGTGTGAGTCTTGAGAGCTTAGAGGGGCCATTATAGCCCCCGACTCAAACAGACGAAAACGAGTAAATCCCAAATGGTCAGAAACGGGCAGAATCCAGACACGGTTTTAAGAAAAATCAACTATGCCCAGACACCTCGAACGCCTCGAAAGACTCATGTGTCTCGAGCGCCTCAAGCAGTTAGAGGCACGCCTCTTAACAACTATGACATGGTTATATCCATTGGCCAGCTCAAAGATCACGCGTGGCCAGGTTCATGTGTATGTAAGGGTATTTGTGCCAATTGATTGTACTCTTGTGCAAGTGATGAGCAACCAAGTTTGGACAACATTATTACTATTATGGTGTGAAAACCCTAGATTAGGGTTGGCCAGCCAACAAGCCCAAGAGCCAATATCCTTATACCTATGGCTGAGGGTGTTTCGTGCGCGGAAGCTATGTGTCTTCTTTCAGCCCTGAACACTGAGATAGGAAAATCTTGACGCAAATCACTAACAAAGACAAAGAGAAGTGAGTGAGAGAAAGAAAGAAAGAAAGTTGTATTAACGTCTTCAAAAGGCCAAAATGACCTATGAGACCAAAAGGTTACATCATATCCATGAGGTACATCATCCTAGGTATAAAATAGTAATAAAGAAAGATAACAAAAATCTAGAACTATAAAATCTGATCTAGGTACATGAGCACACACACACACACACACATGTATTTTCAGTGTGTTATATAGTACACAAAACTGAAGATATGTGGCCTTTGGTCTACCAAAAAGGTGACCATAGACCTAATCTAGACCTCATGAGTCATGGGTCCTATCCATGACCAGTGAGATGCCTTGACTGAATGCTGGCCTAGCCTTTATATAGACTCCTTTCTTGCCCATGGTCAGGATGACTTGCTGTCGGCCAGCAACAGATGATAAAACCCAATATATATATTATTTTGACTTCATCTACAAGCTGCTATCCACATGGTTGACTGCTGTCCTGATCATGTTGGGCCACTTTTGCATATATCTGAGCCTGGCTAGTGCCCTAATCTATTGTTTATCTGCTGCCCATCAGCAATTAGCCTTAGATTTGTCATGTCCATGTGTGTGCACATGACACAGGATCATAGCATTCATTCATCATTAAGTCATTGAGAGCTTTAGAGTTGTGCTACCATTGAGTATCTCTAATCCATTGTAAATAAGTCATGCATATAAATACATCAGTTCTTCAGATTCATCACGGTAAACTAATCCTAAATCGTTTCCACAAAGCACCCATGTTACAAGCAAGGCACTGCAAAGGTGGTCTGCTCCTCCCAAATAGTTGTTTGCAACCACATCCCCTAGTGTTGCACACATCAAAAGTGAGCTCGAGAGGGGTGGCCTACTAGTACACGCAGCCCCCTAGACCAAAAACCAAATGGACTTGGGACCTTGCAAGGCTACCCTCTGAATTCATATACATCACTAAGTGCACAAAAAAATGAGGATTTGAATAGTAGGGGCAACAAGAAACCCAAAACAGCACAGCTTAAGAGCTGCACGGCTTTGCCTTGCAAAGTCTAGTCTGGGAATAAAAACAGGTTTTGGGTGCTTTTTTAATATTAAAAACATGTCACTGCTCAAGCAACAATCCATTTGCTCTACTTGTATAAAAAAAGCCTTTTGAGTTGCTAGGCTGTAAAAATCACAAATTCACAACATGACTCCAAAAACTTCTTTTCAATGGTATGTTCCACCTCAAGTGTTGTTTCCAGACATGGCCCTACTCCTCTAACTCCTTGTCCAAACATCTCAAAACCTCATGCATACAATTACCTCCCCTTACATTGTTCCATGGATGAGAATCAAGATACCAGCATGTAAGCCAATTCCAGGCCTATAGGAAGAGAGATCGGCGTGCACATGAAATTTATTTATCCACACAAATTTATGGGTCGCATCTTAGCCCTAAATGTGCTAACACTTGGGACATCCATAGACTGGGTATGCTAAATGGGAGCTTCATAAGCAAGGTACACGAGCCCACAGTAATATAAAATACGGAAGGCCATCTTAAGTCATTTGAGTCTAGCTCATTTAAGTAGAAAATCAGTGTTTGCATTGATAACAATCAGAAGGTGCAAAAAGCATTGCCCAATTGCATGCCAAAGGTTTACCAATAATGCATGCTCCAAAAAGCAATATTAAAACACTCCTAAAAAGTAACAACAATGACTTTGCGCAAACAAAACCCATCACAACAACTTGTATAATCGAGGACTTTTGAGGCCACACAGCTGGATTAAATGTGTTCCCATGCATCCTACATGATCACTTACCCTCTTTAGTGAGTCAGATCTTCGAGTGAAAGCATCTGAGGATGAGAGTTGCACATCCTCCGTCACAAATCTCTGCAAGAGAAAAAAAAAAGACACATTAAACTAGGTAATACAAAAACTCTAATGTCAAATAGCAATGGGCATAGTAGACTAAGGCATATGCCCCAAATGCATCATGGAAACACCCAATTCATTCACATGAAAGCACAAACAAAAAGTACAGTTTTGAATTGACAAGACGACTGCACAAGACAAGGATCCACAATATTCTCAACAGCTTTATCAACACCCATGCAGGGCAGATGAACAACAATCAAACGGTCACAAAATCTACGTGCACGGAATGCCCGATGTCATGTGCATCCGTTAATCCCGATGCTCATAGACATGGATATTCTCATTAGCAAATATATGGGCAGATTAAGGGGCATATTTAGAGTGAATTTTGCAACCCTACATGCTCCAGGAAGTGCCCAAGACATAGCCCAATGGTTGGGACACCTTTTGGGCATAGTTTGGACACAAAATATGAATTTTTGGACAATGTTTTGTGGGTAAAATAGGCAAAACCGACTTGATTACGAATTCATACCTTTTTCCTATAAATAGGATCATTAGACATTCATTTGAATGATCATTCAAAGATCAAGAGGATCCATTTGTCAAAGTCTGCAAGACAGCAAGGACACAGTGGTGGAGCAGCAAGAGCTTCTCTTGTCCGATTGCAAGTAGAGGGTTGCAAGGATCTTTGGTATGCATCATGAAGCTGTGAATTAGCAAGATCATTGTATATATAGCATGTTTTGGCAATATACAATAGATTAGCTCTATCTCCCCTCTTTTGTGTCTTTGCTAAACATAGGATTAGCGTTATCTTCTTTGCTTAGCATTAATCATGAACACGCTTCCGCAACGCATGTTACATTGGTATCAAAGCCTACTTCAAGTGTAAAGATTCAGCAAGAAACCAAAAAATTTTTCACTCGTGTGGTTGGTTTTCAGACTCCGGTGGACCACTCCTTTCGGAGTGACTCTTGTCCCTCGAAGGACGGTTGGTTTTCAGCCTCCGGAAGCCTCCCACACACATAGTGGATGGTCAGATTGCGCTCCGGAAAGGGGGTGCATTTTCCTGCTATGGCAAGCTTCAACGACGAGAGAGACCAAGAATCTTGGAACCAAAGTGCACCACGCAACCCAGCTAGGGCATCAGGCATGAGTGTTAAAGAGATGTTCCAACAGATGATGTGAGCAATCGCAGACCAGAGTACCAAGTTGGAAGAGAAGCGCAGATACTGGCTCTGGAAGAGCACACTCGTTCTCCAACGCCGCGTTTTCCATCTCCTCCCTCCCTCTCGCGTATCCGAGATTCCAGATCCTCTACACAAGGACCCTCTCAAAGGGTCACGACCGCAGCCGAGTTCGATGCTCGAGTTGCAGATGCATGCATTGGAGATCCGACAATGCGAAGATCCCGAAGCCATGCAACGCGTGGAACATGAGCGTTACCTTACGGCTTTGGACGCAAAATTGACACCAACGGCTTCCTCGAATCATTTTTCCCGTGAAAATGAACTTCAGTAAGTATAATGGTAAACTCGACCCCACAACTCTTTATTCATGGTTGCATCAATTTGAAGCTTACTTTGCCGCAGTTAGAAAGAATGATTCTAACAAAGTGATCTTTGCCAGTTGGTACTTGGAGGGTGAGGCCATTCCTTGGTGGACCCAGTGGGCTCATGCCCACACCAGATTAGCTATGGCAGCTTATGTTTGGGACGAGTTTGTCCGTAACCTTAAGCAACGGTTTCTACCACCCCATTACCTTGAGCGACTCGAAGACGAGTTCAAGGGAGCGCGTCAGAACGCGCAACCAGTCCTTCAATTTGCCAACAGAATTTCGAACTTATGTTTGCAATTAGGCTTATCTGATACAAACAAGAAAGGGCAATTTCTGTATGGCCTTGACACGCAAATCCAGTGGGAGATGCGTATGTTTAGGCCAACCACCTTCGAAGACGCACTCTCGCTTACGCAGAGTACTGAAATGAAGCACAATGGTGGCAAGCGCAAGACTTCCCAACCGGCTACTCCCAGGGTTACCACCTCGGGAGGGAAAGGCTAGAACCAGAAGAGGTCTGACGAAGCACGGGAGCCTCTTGCTCCAAGAACTCGACCAATGCGTCCAAGCTTACTCCAGACCAGAAAGCGGAGACAAGCAAGACTGGTGGCAAGTTGAGTGCTGAGGAGATTGCTCACTACAAGAAGGAGGGTAGGCGTTTCTTTTGTCATACAAAAGGACACTTCTCAGGAGTGTCTTAAGAAGACTACCACTCCAAAGACCGCCGCCCCAGCCTCCACGCTTCCGTAGTGAGCCCAGCTCCCACACAGACCCCCGTGGTTGCTCCTAGTTCTTCAAATCCCAATGCTTCAGTTGGAGCAATCATTAACCGAGAGCTCGAAGATAAGCAGAAAGACGCCCATGACCAGGAGTATGAGCGCAACGAATTGCTCAAGAACATAGGTGGCCAGAGAGGAGTCGTCTTGTTTGACAGCGGCAACACGGAGGACATGGTCATGGAACAGCCCGCTCGACGTGCCCGTTTCGTCTTGACTTCGGTAGACAAGCAAGATAAGGATTTTAGCACATGCATGACAACGAGCGTCAAGTATGAAGCTCTAGGTGCTAAATTAGTTGTTCAGGCATAGAATTTGTGCGTGATTTTATGGGTGCCCCTCTTGTAGAAGCAGACATAATATTGGGCATTCAGTGGTTTCACAAGTTCCTTCCGGATGTTAAGTGGGACAAGCACACTTTCCAAATTAGTCGGAATGTGTAAAACACCCTAATGACCATTAAGTGTGAGCCAAGAATTCCGAACTTTTTGCTCATAAGCCACTTGCAGGCTAAACGAGCAATCAAGAAAGGCACACATCGTGCGATGATATACATCCAGACTGCCAGACGGTGGCCAATGCTTTCGAGAAGTATTTGGCTCTCCATGAAAAGTTCTAGGAGACTTTTCTTGGAGACAATCTCCCTCCCCAGCTCCCCCCGTCCAGACCGGAGGACCACAAGATCGATCTCCTCCCAGGCTCGGAACCCCCGAGCAAGTTTCCATATCGCCTTTCCAAGGCAATGGAATCGGAGTTGGACCACCAACTCCAAGAATTGTTGCAATCTGACTTCATCCGCCCCAGCATGTCGCCATTTGTAGCACCGATCCTGTTTATCAAGAAGAAAGATGAGTCCTTTCGTTTATGTGTCAATTATTGTGCACTCAATAAGCTGACTATCAAGAGTAGATTCTCGATGCCTCGAAAAGATTATATTCTCGAGAGACTGAATGGAGCTAAGGTGTTCTCGAAACACAAATTTGAAGAGTAGGTACCACCAGGTGAGAATTGTTGAGGGGGACATCCCCAAGACAACCTTCCGTACGAAACGAGCCCACTATGAATTTGTGCATCTCTATCTGTCAAGATTCTCAAACTAGAAGCCACTTGTGACACACCTCACCCATGGTATAGGTCGGCCGATTTTGGACAAGAGTCGAGCATGCCTCGAACAAGTAAGTGCCATGCGACAGTCAGCCACTCCTCTTTACACATCGACAGCATAAGAAGTGGCTCACCAGCATATTGATGCATATATATATACGAATGTAGGGAAATTGCCAGAATCATATGCAATTTCTCAATGATTAGACTCTAGCGTTTCCTTGCATTACAGGCAGGTCCAAGAGGTTGGCAATAGTGTGTGGGCTGTGATTTGGCATCTTCATTCTCAACTATCATTTGTACTTGAATTTCAGTTGTGTTATACATAATACATAACATTAATTTTAGGACTCTTGTGTGTGCTTTGTGTGTTGATTCTACTACTATTTGGGTTCTTTCTTATATTTTTGGTGCAGCTCTTCTAGGGAGTTTTGTTCTTAGTTTTGCTTTCTTCCTTCAAGGTATCGATCTAAGTTGACACATTAGTGGTTGGAGTGGCGATAGCAAAGTTTTATCAAGCCTTTCTCTGGAGTGTTCTTCCCATGGGCTACCAGGTGATACTCAGCAGCCTGCACCGTTTCTTCATGGACAGTTGGATAAACAAGAGTTTGTCATCCACAGGTTTCTTTGAGATCTTTTTGCTAACATGGCGGGGACAAAATGTAAGCCTTCGCGCTGAACGCAAAGTGGCATGGCAGCGTTCGGGATCTTGCAAACCATGGATGAGCTTTGCTTGGATCTTTTCCTTTTATGAAAGAGCACTTTATTCGTACATCATGCAAATGAGGGCCACTGCAATGCACGTGGGGGAGAATGTGACATGCCTCACCTAAGGTATAGGTTGGCCAGTCTGAGTCACAAGCCTTGGGACACGTGCATGTGCCATGTTGCAAGTCAGCCAGAGAAACCAAGCCATGGGCAATCCTGTTTACAAGCCAACATCATAAGAAGTGGCCGACCAGCATATTGATGCACACACACACACACACACACACACACACACACACATATATATATATATATATATGTACATAGGGAAATCAACAAAATCATCTGTAGCTTCTCAATGATTAAAACCTACAAAGCATTTCTTTGCAATTCAGCTGGGTGTGGGGGATGTGATTTGACGTCTTCATTCTCAGCCATCAGTTGTATTAGTTGCTTCTTGTACATAATACATAACTGTAGTTTTAGGACTCTTGTGTGTGCTCTATATGTTGATTCTGTTGCAGTTTACTCTCAAACCCTAGCACATAGACACGAGCATTTTACACCACCAATTAAGGTGTTAAACTAAATATGAAAACTTCTAATCGAGCACTAATACAAGAGCATACTTTACAAGATTAGAAACGATGCAAAAGCAGTTGCACCTTCACAACTATAGCATTAGCACACTTAACAAATTAAAACCGACCTGGAGAGTTCCCAATAGTGCACCAAACATCCTTCGATTTCGCTTAGCCAGGCTTGGATTTTCCTCTTTGGTTAATACTCTTGGTGCAGGCTCAACCAGGTTCAGATCAGATTCCTGGACCATGCCAAAGTACCCTGGTTATCATCAAACATTTCATTGACAAATCAAGACAAGCATATGCATACCACCTCTATGTGTCTACAGTAAACAATGTATGCCTATATTTGCTAACAATAGTAAATTTATGAAGATAACAATTTTACATATAGTCAGCATACAGATGGGGGCACACACCCCCAACCCGAATCCAAGGTACTCCCACAAAAGAGTGATGTCACCAATTTAATAAAGCATAGGCTTGATCTTCACATCTCTCATTTGTAATGCACAAACATGTAAAAAGACACACCTAGCAGTTTGCAGCCAATGGACTTCCACCCATATTCCCAAACAAAATATGCGGACTACATCTCTGTTGCAGCATATACTCTGCAAGTGTCTTATACACACGCTGTCACATATGCTTCGTGTACATCACACACAACTAACTTTATTGCAGACCGATTGCACACCAATGATAAGTCCAGGTTTACTCCTAGCAGAATGTGCTGATGACCACTCTATGTCAAGGCAACGTGAGTTGATGGAAGATGCAGCTTATGTGGAGCAGCATACTGAGCTCATGATGCCTCACCAACATTTCATAAATATTTTCCCAATACTAAGCCTTGTCAATCACAGCCAAATGAATAAGATTAAGAAATTGGTCATTACATGTATCTAAGCCACTCAAACTCACAAACAAACACAATTCCCATAAGTTCACATACAAATAAAACTGTGTCACAAAATCTTGACCAATCAAGTGCCACGCACCTTGCTGCCTCTTCTGTAGTCTCTCCTGGCTAAAAAAGGGAGCCGAGAGCTTGGCCTGCTGCCATTGATTTCACCCTCCTCAAACTCAATTTGACCCACTGCTTGGGCTGGAGATTCACCCTGTCTTTTCTCTGCTACAATCTTTCCTGATTGTTCATTTGGTTTCTCAATATCAGCTTTCACAGACTGCTCATCATTTACCTGGCACAACTTAAAGATCAATCAGCTCCTTCACAGGTTTCAAAATGCTCATCAGACATGCCATGTCAGCCCAAGGTGCATGGTATATACCTTAACTACAGTGGAGGAAATCCTCTTCTTTGCCTGTGGCTGATCTTCTGGCAGAAGGTCATCTGGCTGAAATCATGACCAGTAGCATAACAAGGTGTAAAAACTCTAAGTGAATAGATGTTTGCTGATGACAAGGAATAATGAAGACAGTATGGAAAAGATAAAATCTCAACTGCTAAAGAAAATGCTAGAATACCAAATCACACTCTGAACATGAAAGATTATTTGGTTTGCCTTGATATGCACCTAAGAAGAATTGATAATTCTGTATAAAGTATGTAGTATGTGTGTTTCTATACGTGTGTACATGTACATTAGAGCTAATAGCATTAATTGTAGGTCCGTTATGAGTTTATTTGTGCATGAACACTCATCCTTTGCTTAGGGAACTAATTATATATTAAGAAATAAATCTAATTAAATCACATCTCGCCAACATATTATGATAAATCTAATTTCATTGCATCTAAATACTTGTCTTTCTTATGATGTCAACGTGTTATATGCATGCTCAAAAGTGTCGGATTAGAAAATGAATGCAATCTTACCCTGCGTACAACACCTCGCTGCAGACCTATATGCCTTACTCCGCCTGCCGAGGCATTCCGCGCATTGGCTCCGAAAGCAGTGCCCTTCCTTAGTCCCCTTGGATCCCTCAACCTTTCAGTAATCTTTCAAACACGGTTACAAACGGAAAGAGTTAGGGGACAGAAACAGTAAAAGGGAGACATTACCCTGCTTTTGGCAAGCCAACTCTCTGGCAGCATGCCACAATGTACAGAAATAAAGGCCCTAAAACAAGATTAAAGAATCTTCTGTCCGACCGAAGAGTAAGGTCAATACCAAACAAGCACACCCTAGCTTAATGTCAAACGCACAACCTGCTTGGTGATTAGGTCAAGAAAAACTCTAGCTTGGTGGTATGCCCTCAAACGATGGCTTGAAAAGCATGACAACAAGTGTTTCTCTGAGCGATGGCGGGGAAAACAAATGGTAAATGGCTGCAAATTCCACGAAATCCAAAGCCCAAATTTTTATTTAAAAAAACAGTGAGGCAGGCGGTGCCTAACCTCTCGCTGCCGACGGTAGAGCTCGTCGATCTCGCGCTGCAGCTCCTCCGCACTCTTCTCCGTCGCCATCGCCACGCCTTCCATCTCTCTCTCTCCTCCGCGCGCCCTCGTGGACGTTCGTAAAAATATGATATAGGTCAGGGCAAACTCGTCTATAAGGCTTTCACCGAAGGGGACGTCAACCGGAATAAGCGTCGTTAAGTTCTTGCGCGATTTAAAATTTTATTAAAGTTTAAAACTTTAGGTGTCTCAAATATTTTTTTAACGATTAGATTTTTGGGATAATTAGATTTTCTTTTTTTTTATGATTAGATTTTAATGATTCTTTTTTTGTAATCTGAGGTGTGCGTTTTTGATATGTGGTAGTGGGGTGGGTATGTCTAGTTAAAGCAACACATGCTAGAGCAACACGTGGCCTCCTCTCTCTCTCTCTCTCTCTCTCTCTCTCTCTCTCTCTCTCTCTCTCTTCTGGAGGTGGCGGTGGTCAAGCAAGGGCACTATCCTCTCTCTAGCAATTCCTTCTAAAGGCAGTGGTGGTGGTCAAGCAAGGGCTCTATCTCTCACAAAGGTAGACAGGGGGGGGCTTCTCCATGGAGCCAATTCGTGTCTATCTCTCAAAATTATCATGAATCCTCTACCCCCAACCATTTAAGAGCAAATTTAGGCACTCCAAAATCAAATTCTAGTTGAGGAGGAGTTGAGAAGGGATCTAGAGGATAGGTTATCCCAAGAAGCGGCATAGAGATGCTAGCTATGATAAATCTTCAGACTTCGATGATAACCAAATTTCGAGAACTGTGCAAGCTACTCTTAGAGCTCAGGAGTCTATGAAGGAAAAGAAAATTAGCCGTAAAGCTTTTACCTTTCAAAATTTCGATGGCAAGAAAGATGCTTGCACAATGCTTGCATGGCTTAGTCAACTTGATTATTACTTTTCGGGGTAGAATCTCTATGAGAAGGATAAAATCAAGTGTGCTAGTAGAAATTGCAACATTATGGTGAAACGTGACTAGAACCAGCAAGCACAAACCTAAATCTCGGAAGAGATTTCAGACACTCATCAAGAAGGATTTTTACGCTCACAATACAAAGCTAGGGCTATAGACTCCATCTTCCGATGGCTTAAGAAGGAGAATATGTCCGCTTATGTGGATAGATTTTGGTGGACTTGGTTACAAATACAAATAATCCAGAAAGTTCATAGCAAGGATCAAAGAAGGAAGTTCATAGAAGGTTTGAAACCCACAATTCAATCAAAAGTGAACATGTTTCGATCGCACTCTCTTAACTCGGCTATTTCCTTAGCGATAAATTGTGAAAGGAAAAATGGAATTCTAAAGGAACCAATGACACCTCAACTCTCTACATCAAAGTTTCTAAAGCCTAGAACCTTTTAAAAACCATTCGATAGACCCCTCAATGCTAAAAACATAGGTGTTGATAGCAAGGTTGATGATTCTCAACATGCTAATAAAGATGATTCAAATAAGTGTTTCAAGTGTAACGACATTGGACATATCACATCGAATTGTCCAGGAAAATCAAAGAATATTTCAATCGGGATAAATGATGACGAAGAAGAATACTTCTACTACAGTTATCGGTATATACTTTAGTTTTTTTACCCCATCGAGCTCCGTACGTAAGTACAAGGTCTCCCTCATTGATTTCCTTATCCTTGAGATTATTATCAAACCACTTTTTTCATCAATCCTTTTCTGTTAACATGTTCCACGCTGCAATTTGTCTTTCTTCTTCTAGTCGTCCAAGAATGAACAACCAATCAGCCAACATGTTACCCTCGAGTTTCTTAGTTTACTACCACCATTAAGCTGGATATCATGAATTCCCATTGCATTACCGCCTCAACCCCATATACCATCTTAAACGATGTGCAACCAATTGCAACTTTGTAAGAGGCTCGATAAGCCCATAAAGCTGCTGTGAGCTTGAATTCCCAACCATTGCATCGAGCTTCAACAGTTTTTGCTAATATGGAAATGAAGACTTTATTGGCACTCTCAGCTTAACCATTTGCTTGCGAGCAGTATGGTGTGGACTTGCGGTGTGAGATCATGAAAGTTGTGGTGAGATGATGAATTGCATCATTTATAAAGTGTTTCCATTGGTCACTCCACTCTCACGAGCTCAAAAGAACAACCAAAGTGGGTAATGATATTCTCATAAAGAGATTTAGCTATAGCCACAACATCCACCTTTCTTGAAGCTCTTGCATCAACCCATTTCGTAAAATAGTCCGTATAGCTATTAAAATGTACCTTGCTTGGGTGTACATTAATTGGACTAATGGGTCCCACAAAATCAATGCCCTATTTCATAAAGGGTTCTATAACTTTAATAGGATTCAAGGGCATCATGTCCTTCTTTTGTGTTTTAGCATAAAAGAGTTGGCACTCATCACATCCTTTGACAAATAGTGCACAGTCCTTGAAGAGCGTGGGCCACCAATACACCGATTGGAGTATTTTTCTTGTTGTAACATCTCCTACGCAGTGTCCATACACAAGCTACCCCTTGGTGTGCTTATTTAATGATGTATAAGTATTCATCCTCCTTGGGGTAGCATCTTAATATGTCATCCTTACCTCGTCTAGAGTTCCAACAATCAATTGGTAAGGTTCTGCTTCTTTAAGCAACTTCCCTTGCTATATCTTTACTTAACTTCTTTGCCTTTAAAAAACCATTAGCTAGAAAGTTAACGATTCTCTCACTCCACTCTGGTATGGCCTTAACTTTAAACAATGTAGCATCAGGTAGATTATCCATGGTTTCTTGCCAGTTCTTACCACTATGAAATCAAACTAGAGAAGAATCGACATCACCTAGTGATTCTTACTGTGGAGCATGGTTTGTTGACAAGGTATAGCAAGGCTTGATGATCAACATAAAAAACAAATTTATTAGCTAGAAGGTAATGTCGGAATTTCTTCACGGCATATACCATTCCTAAATCTTCACAATTTGTGGTGGTACTCAACCTCGCATAACTATCGACTAGCAAAACTTATAGGGTAGTTTAGTTTGTGTTCACTTAGCTGAGCTAGGACCATCCAATTACAAAGTTAGAAGCATCAATATGCACATGGAAGATAACGTCCCAGTTTGGTACTCGTAGTATGGAAGCACTAGCCAAAGCTTACTTTAATGTGTCATAGGCTTGTTGGTATTCTTCTATCCACTCAAATATAATGAGAAGCTTGAATAAGGGACATGCAATCTTGGCATAGAAGAGGATAAATCGCCTATAGTAGCCTACATTCCCATAAACCTTTGGGCTTCCTTATAGTTCGTTGGTGGGGGTAACTCCAAGATAATTTTGTTTTGACTCGCATCTATGGAAATCCCATTTTTGGACACTGTATGTCCTAAGATGACTCCATGTTTAATCTAGAATTGGCATTTGAATGGGTTTAGAAATATGAGATAAAGTCAGCATCCTTTAAATACCCTTTGTAAGCATAATACATGCTCTTTCCATGGCAAATGAATGCACACAAATCATGTAAGAAATCTTTAAGAACATCCTTAGAAAATCCATAAAGGTAGTGTTCATAAGCAATTAAAATGTGGCCAGTGCATTGTCTGAAAATTTTTGAATTTTTTTTTCCTTTGCTCCAAACCCTAATCTCTCACATAGCTCACCATTGTCCATCTCCACTCACTCTAAATGATTGCAAATGCTATCCTATGCTACCCGATTGCTATAATGGTGTTGCTCTTGCTGCTTTTTTGACCCATGAGGCTAGCATAGCTGCGCCGTTTTCCCAAGCAGCCTCACGGCTCATAGTCACAAGAAGTAGCCCCATTCATTCCATTCCATTCTCATTTAGTTGTTAGCTATGATGTTTGGCATCTTTTTGGTGGATTTTGGGGAGTTCTTCATTGCTATTGGAGAGGGAGAAGAGGAGGTTTGAGCAGCCCTCAAAAAATTACAAAAATCTTCAAGATTTGGATCCATTGGAGGCTCTATCAAGCAACAATCCAACCATTGAAGCTTTCGGAATACCATTGGTGAGTTACTATGGCCATTTTCTCAAGCATTGGTGATTAATCCTCATGCTGTGGACAAATTGGGGTTATTCATGAAAGGAAACCCTAATTTACAAAATTTTAACATTCCTACATAACTCATGATCCATTGGAAAGTGATTACATGCTCTTATTGCTCACATCTTTCTTTAATCACACCCATTTGGATGTCAGGTGGCCATTTGTGAGACAAATGCAAGACTCTTTGATGAATCCATGCATAGATGGATGAAGGAATGCATATGCTTAGATGCATTGATTGAGCCACATGCATGAAGTGGATGTTGGGTAATAATGAGAAGGTTTTTGCTATGGACATGATGCTTTTATGCATTGGAATGATGCTATTGAGCATTGGAAGAAGTTGATGTGTGATTGGAATCAATTGGTAATGCTACATTCAAATGCAAGTTGATGCCCTTGAATGCCATTTGATGCCAATTACTCATAAGCAATGCTTATGGGAGTGATACCAATTGGATATTGATATCATTGAAATATGGTATTACCTCACTTGTGCTTATTGATTGATGTTGGATCTTTGGATGAATGGCGGACATTTGGAGCTATGTGGATAAGCATGAGTTCATGCATAATGGTTTATGAGTATATTGTAATGGGCATGAGTCATGCCACATCCTTGTAAGTGATCCGCCTCATTTTCATATTCAAGCTATATACACCTCACAATTGTTTGCACTCACTTCAATTTCTAGAAACTAGATATGTTGGTGAGGGTACCCTGGGTGTTGGTGGAGAGGCCCGGGGGGGAGCATGGCTTGAATCCACTGTGCCGTGAGTGCCGTGGTAAAGCGGTACGGTAGAGGATTAGGTGTGGAGGTGAAGACTTGGCCTCAACCCGTGCCTTGGTTCGGACTAGGTACGGGGGTGAGAAGAGCTTGGCCGGGAGATCGGCAAGCTTCAACGCGCTACATCAACGATCTTCTTCGCACAATCATCCTCTTGGTTTATGTACATGGCAATGGCGCCTTAATATGGACATCTCATGGGAATCGATCTTGCATTATGCCATGGAAAACATATGGTGAATGCTTGGAATTGCAAGGAATTTGTATGCCTTTTGGTGATGCAAGTTGAGGCACATATGTAATGGATGGGAATTGATAAGAGGATTATGGATTTTTGCATTGTTACTTGAGAAAAATTGAGATTTACCTCCTAAAACAAAGGAGACTATGTCAAAATTTTCTCAAATTTCTGGTCATACATGGACAATTGAAGCTCGTGGAGCATAATTTGCAGACCTTGGGATGCCAATGAGGTGCGAGAGGTGTTGACATTGGTTTGGGACCAAAAAAATATCAATTGGGGACAAAAAGGGTCACTTTGGCAAGAATTTGCAGATTCACAAAAATCCTAATTCAGTCCCAACCCCTTTGGACTGAATTAAAAGAGACTATATGAGCTCTTAGTGCTTCCTTAGAGCTACCCAACGAGCCCTTAACCTCCACATTTTGATATCTCTTTAGGGTAGAATTTAGGGTTTTTGCAGAAACAGTAAACCCTAATTCAGTCATCACAGGGGTTTAAAGGTCTTCTAGATCCAATTTACATAGGCTTGTAGTACTCATCGAAGGCTTTCATTTGAGCTAAAAAGTTTTGCATTTGGATATCTCTAGCTCAAGTTGTACCCAAAATACCGTTTCAACCTATAACCCTGTAAACCCTAAAACAGAGAATAGTAGCACACATCTCTTACGGGTCTTTGCATAGTGGTCTAGTACACTTCATTAGCTCTCCAACAAGCTTTAACCCTGTAAACCCTAAAACAGAGAATAGTAGCACACGTCATCTCTTATACGGGTCTTTGCA
The DNA here is from genome assembly GCF_041138505.1 of Cibotium barometz. Classification (NCBI taxonomy): domain Eukaryota; kingdom Viridiplantae; phylum Streptophyta; class Polypodiopsida; order Cyatheales; family Cibotiaceae; genus Cibotium; species Cibotium barometz. The sequence goes on along the minus strand of NC_141071.1, from coordinate 55,595,639 downwards.
TAGTGGTCTAGTACACTTCATTAGCTCTCCAACAAGCTTTAGATCACTTCAATCGGACATCCCTACCTCAATTTAGAGCCAAATTTCTGAAACCGAAGGTTTCCATGGGGCCGAAGCCAAAAGGGCGACCGAGGCGCAACACTTTGGCTTCCGACGAGGTAGAGGATGAAGAGGCAATGATGGAACAAGGAATTTTGGATGCTCCGGATACTCGGGCACACTTCAAGAGAAGGGGATACTTTTGGGCATACTTCAAGAGAAGGGAATGAGGAGTTGAATGTCGAAAGTGCCCATAAGCACACCCCACAATCTTCGCATACCATCCCCATCGATTCGATCATGCAAATGCTGATGGAAATGAATGCTAAGATAGACACGATGGCTACAAGGGTGGAAGTCAATGGTAGGCTTGACACTATGGCTACAAGGATGGAAGTTTTGGAAGAGAGGGTCGCTCGGCCAATGAGCCAACCTTCCTATGATAGTGGTCATGGTGCTTTACATGAAGGCAAGCAATTTGGGACAGCTTTTGAAGGCTGTAGGGAAGGCAAGCTACCCATGGTACAAGAGGTTTCTCCCAAGGTAACACATGAGCATTCCACCAAGAATGTCACTTTCAGATTCACGGATGCTAGGAGGCCTTCTATGCGGGAGATGAAGCCTACTACATTCCAAGCGGGTTCTTCTCAATTGGATGGAAAGCAACATGCACCTACATTCAAACATGAGGAGTCAAATTTTGGGGATCCGAGGAGAGTACCTTTGCATCCCAAAGCAAATCAGTTCTCCATGCTTGAAGAGGAGGTGTATGATATGGATGATGTGGTTGAGCTTGATTGGGAACATATGTCATTCATTGAGAGACAAAGAGAAGCTCATGATAGGTGGATGGAAATGCCAAATTTCCTCAAGAGGGAGTACAAGGATTTTGCACAATTCCTTGGATCTTTTGTGCAAATGCAAAAGCACAAGCCCTTGCACCATCATGAGAATGCATCGTCAACCATGTCAAAGGATGTAAAGGACAAGATTTCACTCTCTAAGTTCAAGGGTGATGGTTCAGCTCCACATGAGTTGGAAGAATGGATGAATAAGTTGGATACATACTTTCAGCTCTATCCGAAGAGTGAAAGGGACAAAGTACATTTTGCATCCTTGCATTTGGAAGACTATGCACATCAATGGTGGAGACATATGCTCAAGGAAGGAGTTATGCCACATACTTTGGGAAGAACTCAAGCATGAAATGAATATGACATTTGTGTCGCCTTTGGTTCTTGACCGATACCATGAAGAATGGTATGAACTCACACAAAAGGGCATGTCGATTAGGGAGTACATCAAGAGGTTCATGAAGCTCTCTATGTGGATGGACTCAATGAAGGCTTGCGATTGAAGAAGTTTGTGCATGGTCTAGATTCATACATCAAAGCGGATGTCTCGGCACAAAGACCAAGCACTATCAAAGAGGCTATGAGGTTGGCGGAGCTATATGAGCCAAAGTATAAGAGGGTTCAGCCCAATGTACCTTTTCATAAGCCATTTCACACTTCTTCAAATGTGGGAAAAAGTCTACCTTCTTCTACATCCACTTACACTTCCAAATTCCATACATCTTTTGGAAGTGGATAGTCCACACAAGTGGAGTTCATAATGATGCTAAGAAGAGCAATGGGTTTGTCAAGAAGCCTCCTCAACCATTCAAGAAGACTCAATGGATGGATGATCCTAAGATTGAGGAATTGAGGAGCAAAGGCCTATGTTCTAAATGCAAAAAGAAGTGGTCACCCGGGCACATTTGCAAATCAAAGAAAGTGGTGGCTACTATGATCGTTATGGATAAGGATGACGATACCAAGTCATCTCATGATGTGGAAGAGTTTGAAGATTGCAGCGAGGAGACACATGAAGAAGACTTGGAGGGTCATTATTTTGTCAAAGAGGAGGATGAGTTTCCTTTCGACCCCGGTGGAAGGGATCATGCATGCATTTTGAGGGACAATATGCTAAAAGATGCAGGAAATGCAGAAAATGCAGCAAGGAGATGGTGAAGAATTTCCTCATTATAAGCTTCGGAATGGTTTACTATGGCACAAGGATAAGGTGTATTTGGTTCCAACCTCATCCTACATTCCCAAGGTGCTTCATGAGATGCATTCTTCACCGCTTTCGAGTCATCTTGGTGTTCTCAAGACATTTGACAAAGTGAGCAAAAGCTTCTATTGGAAAGGCATGTGGAGGGATGTCAAGAAGTTTGTTTTGGAATGTGTGTCATGCCAAAGGAATAAGGATAGTTACCAATTGCCAAGTGGTTTACTTCATCCTTTGCCTATTCCGGATGGAAAATGGACTCACATTTCCATGGACTTTATCACGGGCTGCCCAAAGACGAAGCATGGATGGGATCAAGTATTTGTGGTGGTAGATAGACTCACCAAATCAGCTCATTTTATTGCTTCCAAGACTACTTATGGGGCCTCTCACATTGCCAAGCAATTTATGGAGCATGTATTCAAGATACATGGTTTGCCACTCAACATGGTTTGTGATAGAGATACCAAGTTCATGAACCCTTGTCCTCTTGTCCACAATCCTCTCTGGCTCATAGATAATCTCTCCTTCTTCATCCATCGGTGGTAACTCTTCAATCTCTCGAGGAAGAGAGCCCACAAACCTCTTAAGGTTGGATACATGAAACACATTATGAATCCTTGTAGAAGAAGGTAGGTCAAGCTTATAAGCCAAATCACCCACTTTCTTGACTACCAAATATGGTCCATAGTATCTATGTGCCAACTTGGAATTGGAAGACCCTTTGAGAATATTGTGACGGCTCTTAGGAAGCTTGAACAACACATAATCACCTTCCTTGAACTCCATTTTGCGTCTATGCTCATCCGCATTTGCCTTCATGACTTCTTGTGCCTTCTTCATATTATCCTTGCATAATTGAAGAAGCTGTCTCATCCTTTCCAACTCTTCCTTGGCTAAAGGATTAACCATTTTATCCTCATGGAAGGCAATAGATGGCACATGCACTTGATACCCATAAAGAGCCTCGAAAGGTGACATCCCAATACTTGATGGAAGTATTCCTTGATCAAGAGACATGATTATTATGTAAAGAATGGGCATATCATGAGGTTTTATATGTGCTGTAATTTCTGGACAGCTTTGGTTGGATCTATTGTTGGGGTTACCAATCTACTCCAACACATTTGGAAGATCAATTGGTTCGATGACAAATATGTGGGACCCTTTTGGGTGTGGCTACGCATCATTTGTAGCTCATTTTTATGGAGGTTTCATGAAGAATTCCAAGGAAAGCTTCATCGACAACATGGCTGCCATAACAGTCCTACATGCTATTTTTGGAGAAGGAGTTTGCCGGCTTCACTACATTTGGTTTCCCTATTCCAAATGTATTCGAGGCGCATTTTTGAAGACCTCTCTACTTCCCATGGGTTTACATTGAGATTGCGATTTAATTGTAAATATCTTGTATGATTTTGAGGACAAAATCTTTGGGAAGGGATGGTTCATGAACCATAGAGCTTGATTTCCACATGTACATAGGGGCCCATGGGCAAAAGGAGAAAGTGACTATAAATAGGGCTTGGGGTACATTGGTAGGATCTTTTGACACTTTTATTAATTTTGGTCATCTTGTACCTTTAGGCTCCATCAATGGAGATTTGGCCTTTCATGGTCAAGTTCATGGCTAACTTGAAAGCCATTCTCTTGGTTAGAGATTAAACACACTTAGGCTATTTGTGCATCTTCTCTTGCTACATGCACTTATAGATTTTCTCTCTCTCTTGTATATTCATGTGATGAGCCATTTGATAACTAATCTCATGAATTAATGGATACTAGATTCTTGCTTGGATGTGTTTGATTCAATATTTTACTCTAGATCCATTTCAAGAGGGGGTTGTCACCATGACGGCTAGAGGCAAGCCCCAAAGTCAACCCTTGCATTTTCTCTTTATGTAAAGGCATAAGATTATTCCCATTTTGGTGTGAACAATAGGCAATGCATGAGTTTTAATTGTGAAACCCCCTTCTCACTTCTCCATGCTTTGCATAGCCATGTGGGAGCTAATTGCTTTAGCTACTTCAATTTTAAGTGATTATGTATGCAAAGCGGGTCCCAAATGGCACACATGATACATCCCATAGACTATGGCTAATACTTCTAGGCCCACTCTATTGCCAACACCATCTAGCATTTTTGAGGTATGGCAACCGACCCCATAAAGTTACACACTCTTTATAGCTAATCACCTTAGGTCAAGTCTCCAAGTAACATGCACACCTTCATAGTAGTGGCCAAAAGATTTAAGGGCCTCAACCTTTGAAAAACAACATGATTTTTACATGGACGCAAGCCTATTCTTTGGATCCAAATATAGCATTAATCTCATAGCCATTAACAACAAAAAATAGAAAAAGCCCAATGAAAACAATACTTTCTCCCTTGATAGAAAAGCACATTACTCAAGCACAATTCACTTTCTCCCTTTATAGAAAACAATACTTTCTCCTTTCCTCCCTCCCTTAATAGAAAAGTATATTGCTAAAGCACACTCGCCTCTAGCAGTAGAGGCACTTAGCTCCCCGTAAGGCACCTAGGAATAATTTACTATGAGTCTTTGAACTCTATTTCATTTCCATCCATTTCTACTTTTGTTCATATTTTCATTACTCCACTCTTCTTCCAATTATCAATATAATCTTTCATCATGTACAAAAGGAGCTATAAGAAGGCCAGTGAGCTTTTGGAGGTAACATAACATCACCTTTCCTAAGTGGTCCAATGGGCCTTTAATCATTCCCACACGGAGAAAATAAATGTGCCTAAGCCGACTTCAGTTTATTTATTTCCCTTTAGACTCTATTTTATTTCCATGCATTTCTACCGTTGATCATATTTTCATCACTAGAATCTTCTTGCAATTATCAATTACAAAAGAAGTCGGCGAGCTTTTGTAACATCGCCTCCCTAAGTGGGCCAAACATGTAATTAATGGCATCATTCCCACACAAAGAAAATCAATGTAACTAAGCCACTTCAGTTTAACTATGCTGAAAATTCAATTCACAATGGTCAAGTCTTGACATGGCACTTTTTGAATATTGGAGCCTATTTTAATATGCTATTTTCTTCTTCCATCTCTTGCATTCATAGCAAAAATTCTAAGGGTTTGTGAGCTAAGTTTTGGGTTGAACGGAAGAGGCTATGCACACTTTATAGGTAGTTGCGTGTGAATGCCCCTTGCTTTGTGGTCTTAAACGCAGTAAGGTAACCAAGGGTTTTGGTGCCTGATATACACATAAAACTTGGATTCGCAGGAGATGCGATCTGTGTCTACTCGACAAAGACAACGCGATATATATATATATATATATATTTAAATGACTTCGGATTATTTGCCGCATACTCGCAGCACGCAGCAGCAGCCCGTCACAGCGCAAGTCGATCTCTCGTTCGATGAAGTGGCCAATCTGTTCCCCTATCCCATTGCCGAAGCGGCCTCCACTCTGGGTAAGGTTTCTGCACTCTGTTTTTCGCCACACGCAAGTGCATTATCTCTGCTGACTACCCTTTTTATTATTGAAGGTGTCAGCACCAACGATTTGAAGCGAGTATGCAGGGAGAATGGATTAAATAGATGGCCTTATCGAAAGGTATGTCTACTGCCTATCAGCTTTGTGGTACAAGGCTAAACAATTTTTTTCCGTTTTGGTATGGCCTCAATCTTGCTTTCCATCATGGCTGAGTCTGCCCTTCACAGTGTAGAAGCTTAACATGGTGGTCTATTTATAAAGATATCTTAAGTAGACACATCTTCACATCTAACCCTGCACCTACCTCAGGTGCTGATGACATAAGTATTAGATTATGCTATGCATGATGTAGTTGGTCTGACAATTTGTGATTATGATCACACTTTTGCCTTCTTGAAATTGGATGTGTCTCTAGCGCTAGCCTTCATCATGGCTGAGTTTTTGCCCTCTTATCGGGGAAAAGTGGTAGGAGCTGAGTTTATTGGTGTATGTATGAAGATGTGAATGCCAACTGGACACATCTACATACATGATGCAAGAAGTGTATGTCTACCATGATCAATGAGTTAGGCTCTCACGACGTCTCATTAGATCTTGAAAACAATCCAAATGTTAGTTGTAGGTATTGTTTTGACGAGGACATTTTAGAGTTCCAGACCCCCATCTCACATGCCCATAGTACATACATGGATGTGCGGTAGATCAATCTTTGGACAATAGAAATTATACCCCCATCTCACATGCCCATAGTACATACATGGATGTGCGGTAGATCAATCTTTGGACAATAGAAATTAGTGTATAATGATGCTTGGTTTTTAAAGCGCATTCTACTACATTCTATGTTCAAAAATATTGTTTCTGAATGTGATGAGGCACTTTAAAAGTCAAAATTTAGAGTCAACATTTTTCATGGGGCATGGAGATTATGTGAAACATTGTATATGGTCTAGGTACGTGAGACTAGGGAGCTTCGTGTTGCTTGTACGGAGGCGCGGCCTCTTGTCACCTATGGGAGGCCAGGCGTCGTGTCACTCTTAGTGTGGCCAAGACATGGAACCCATTGTAAGAGGTCCAAGTTTTAGGTTTTCCATTGAGCCAATTATGTGCGCAGGAAGACGTGCTATTTACAGTTCTAGGAACGGGAGATGTATCCATTGCATAATGCATGTGCACGCATCTCCGTGTGCTCGAAATTGATTTCGCATGACATGTTTTAGTGTGACTCGGGGGACGCTTGCCCGTGAACTGTGCGAATGCTCTGTATTTTGACATGGTTTGTGGCATGTGAACAAGTGGTAAGTATTTGGTTTAACCCTTCAAATTTTGGGCAAAGGTTTTGTAACCTTTGGGCGTTTAGACTTCATTAAAGTCTGGAACGCCCATAGGATTGTGTTCGGGGCCAAGGGCCATGTGTGGGCAGCCCAAACTTTGGGCACCCTCTTTGGTCATTAAATCCTAAATCCATTTGGTGGCTACTTTAATGTGTGGGAACTTAATGGAGGTGCCCACCATTAATCTCGGTGGACTATGCCACATGGCATAAAGGGGCTGGACCCCATTAAACCTTCTCTCCACCAACTTTCTCATGACTCCCTCCTTCCTTGTCACGTGTCTAGGCATCTCTCTCTTGGGTTTTATTCTCCCTAAGCAAGTCGATTCACATAGTTGAGGAGAAAAAGTTGCTGACTGCTCCATACTGCCGTACACGGTGCTTGCTGTAGCACCTGAATCCTGTTAGTCATACCTGGCTGTACCTTGCGGCACCATCTGCCTGTACTCGTACTGTACCTATTACTGTACTTGACAGTGCCTATTGCATCTATTGTTATATCCGACCAGTACCTAGATTACCCGACTGCATTTCTGTGTACCTGCCATACCTGTTTCCCAGCAACTGCTGCACTTGCCGTACGTGCTGCACCCGACCAGTAGCGTCCGATTGTACTTGCTGAAACTCGTGGCGGGTGCCCGGGGGACTAGGGCCTTTGACACACTTGTTGATACCATCAATGCATATTAAAATATTTAAACATGGCCACAGCCTTAAGACATATCCAGCATCACTTTGCATAAAACATAAAGCTGGACAAAACATCCACAAATGCTGAAAATGGAGCTTGCACGTGTGACACCGCATAGAGGCCGGAATGCGCCGACCCCCCCCTTGGAGTATTTTATTACCCAAGGAGAATAATATCATGTACAAGCTTTGAGGGCCTTACTCTCCCCACGGGAGATGCTGGATTATCCATATACAAATGCCATAACACAGCCCAACACGAGGCAACCAAGCCGGAACAAAGGCTGTAGAAATGCTGAGCCAACAATATAATCCATATACCTCCGTGTGGGTACTGATTCTTCCCCAAAGACCACGGGTCTTCATGCAATAGAGAGGGTACAGCAAGTACAACTCTCCATTCAGCCGGTACAGCAGGTACAGTGCCTGGTACAGCCGGTACGATGGCTGGTACAGTCGGTAAGGTTGTTGGTACAGCAAGTACAGCAAGTATAGAAGCTGGTACAGCCGGTACAATGGGTGGTACAGCAAGTACAGAAGCTGGTACAGCCAATACAAGGGCTGGTACAGCAGGTACAGTGGCTGGTACAGCTGGTACGGTGGCTGGTACAGCAGGTACAGCAAGTATAGAAGCTGGTACAGCTGGTACAATGGGTGGTACAACAAGTACATAAGCTGGTACAGTCGGTACAAGGGCTGGTACAGCAAGTACAGCAAGTACAAATGCTGGTGCAACAAGTACAATGGCTAGAAATCATAATAAATGATTGAATACCCTTGCCTTCAATATTTCTTCGCGATGGAAGCCTCCAAAACAGTCCCCAACAGCCGGTATTCTTCATGGGCAGCCTTCAAGAGAGAGAGAAAGAGAGTAGCCATCATTAGGGCAGCCTTCAACGGTGGTAGAGGCTAGTGTGTAGCAAGAGAGCCTCCATTAATGAAGAGAGAGGGCTCCAATTTATAGATTTAGGCCTCCCATGAGCTAAAATGGCAAGAGAAGGCTACAATGACAAGTGGAGAGCCACACAATAGCTGAAGTGAGAAGTGTGAGGCCACTTGTCTCACTTTGATCCACTTTATAACAAGTGTCAGGCCACTTGTCTCACTTTGGTCCACTTTCTTGCCACATGTCCCAATCTAAGAGATGGGTCCTTCCATAAACTTTGCCTCTAAAAATATCCCAAATGGTAGACATTCTGTCATAGGCACTTTGCCAACTCTTGGTATCTGCTCAATTCCAGATGTAATGACGCGAACAGAATTTCCATCGGAGTCGGGCCAAAAATAGCAACTCTCCTAAATTTTAGGAGTGTCGTCCTTTGTATTCTAGGATAATCCCCCATTCCTAAAGCTTGTACTTTCCAAATATTTAAACATCCTGGAGTCCACCAGACCCCTTTCAGACTGGGAAATGTCCAGGCTGGTGACACTTGCTGCACCGAAACATGTAAGAACTGCTATACAGCTCTCTTGTCACGATAGTGTACTTGCAGTCGTCTGTGTACTTGCAGCCGTACACATTTGTACTTGCTGAACTTGCTGCATACATGTTCTACTGGCTGAACATTCTATATCCACTATAGTAGCTGCTCCTACCTGCAGCACGTGGTACCTGCTCTTCTACAAGTACTTGTTTGTGTACTTGTAGTATGAGTATTTGTTTGTGTCTTGGCGCTTCTAGGACCCACACCACAGCTTTTGTGAGTGAGCGAGCCAGGCTCTAGTACGAGAGCGCCTGTGTGCGTGGTCTCGGAACGATAGTTTCGCATTCACTCCACTTGAGGTGTATGAGGTTGGTGGTCTGGTCATTTTGACTCTTTTGACGAGTCGTGCATCAACATTATACTCCAACAAACTCTTTTTTGGGTAACATGTATTCACTATTTGCATTGCATGGAATATCTGGCCAGAAAGCCCTTGGAACTTTGTACACAGATTAAATACTCCAATAATATTCAATGGCATTTGGGGGGGTTGGCGGGTTCGCGGCCCCAGTGGTGGTGTACTATGCAATCTTTATCGTTGTAGTGTTATCTTGAGCAGTGTTGTGTAGTTTTAGCTGTCTGTTGCTTTGTTGTTGGTCCATATTTAAGTGTTGATGAGCGTCTTGTTCATGAGATGGTGCCTAGGGGGCCTATAGTGCCAAGTGACATCCTCGCCCCTCGCGGTGAGGAAAGGGCCAGGCTGCCAAGTGCGGAGGAACGCCTTGCGGCGATCTCTCATGCGATCCGAGTCGCCCTGAAGTTTCCCCCAGTGTCCTCTCAAGGTGTGAATGATGTCCACCCAGAGCGCCTGTATGACCTCCGCCGGTGGAATCGCCTGGCGGTCTATGGCCTCCTTGCATCGGGCTCTCCATATGTGCCAAGCCGTCATGCTGTTGATCATCTCCCATCTGTGCCCGTCCCCCTCCTGGGAGACTGCCGAAGAGAAGTCTGGCGTCGGAACCACCGCCATCGCCTTGTCAGAGACCTGGATGGTCACACTGCCAGGGACGTCCTCCTATCCAAGGGACGGGCCGCTGTCCGTGGCCCAAGCCACCGCACCCCACGTCACCATCATCTCACCTGGCGAGCCTGCAAAAACCATCCGCATGTACTACTAGGTAGCCCCCCCCCCCAGAGAGCGGCCAGCCACGGGGGTGGAGCTCCGGTGTTCACTGTATATATTATCCCTCCTTGTGAGGTGAGCTTTGTAGCCTTATGGCGTCTTCTCATTAACTAATAGAAGGATCGTTTTTCCAAAAAAGAAAAAGAAAAAAAAAAGAGATGGGGTGCCTAGGGACGTTCACACTTAGCCGGTGTTATTACAGCGGTATTAGAGCATGGTTGTTTCCCTCTTCATAGTGGGGAAACGTCGTTTGGGCATTGGGCTCTTTGTTGTGAATTGTTGTCATAGTACATACACTATGGATAGCTATGCACAGAGTGGGCAGGGGCCTAGTTCACATGGCAAGCCAAGTGGTACACATGCTTTTGATGCTTTGGGTTAGAGGCATATGCAGCAGCAAACACATCTGGGACAACCCTCTCAAAGGAAACATGGGATGCATGAAGATGACCCAAATGTGTTTAAGGTCGAGATGGAACGTTTCAAGAGGTAGTTGAATGCCAAGGAGGAAGAGCTGAACATCGAGAACCTGTAGGTTCATAAGCTTATGTTGGATTGCACACACTGTGGACTCTATGGCCAAGGAATTGGGTGTGAAACCTTGAGAGAGAGCTCTCATCTATCTCATAAGTAGTGGAGATGTGGTGAAAGGCAATGCAGGTGAACTTCGTGTCAAAAAACTGCTGCGTGTAGAGATAGGTAATGATTTGTCTTGTAGGATCAAGTCCTATGTACACAAGGATCGAGGTTTTAGTGACTTCAAAACAAACCTCTCACCGCATGGGTCAGGAAAAGAAAGAGATGTACATGCAAAAGAGAGTGGCAAACATGATGGAAATGTATATGTGATGCATGCTTCCCATGCAGAAAGTCATGGGCTTGTTGGCTGCCGTACTTTGCCTATGGAATTGGCTAGGAAAGAACCTTGTCATGCGCTGAAAATTATGCACAATGTGGGGACAACCAAGGACAATCACGTGTCACCTGCCACTTATGCCACCGAGTATGCCCATGGAGAATGAGTTTGCCGAGTATGCCCATGGAGAACGAGTTTGATACAAGGATCATTTTGTGAATGCAAGTGTTGGGAGGCCACCTTTGCATAGGTCACCGTTGCATAGTGTAACATGCGGAAGCTTGATGGAAGAATCAGTAACTTCAATGCTCAGAATTCAGCAATCATTCATGACGAATATAATGCACAACAAAGATGTGCAGAAGAGAGAGAGAGAGAGAGAGAGAGAGAGAGAGAGAGAGAGAGAGAGAGATATTAAGCGTCTACTAAAAGACCCAATGGGCTTGTGAGACCAAAGTGATACAATAATGGCATATCTCATTATATGGAATGGAAAATAAAACAGAAAGAAAACATAAACATAGCTATCTCACTGGGTGATACAAAACTGTCCATGGAAACTCATCATGGAATACTAAGAACATAGAAACATGAGAGCAACATCAGCTTCGAGTAGATGGTCTACCACTCTCCAAAATATCAAGCATGGGGGGCTAATGAGTATGGCCAAGAGAGAAAGAAAGAAAGATATATTAACGTCTGCGAACCAAAGTAGCCTATGAGACCAAAACATAGTACACAGCTGATGGTGTCTCATCAAAAGTGCCTAAAACAGTCCTAAACAACTATGAAAGGAAAATACTCCTATTGAGGTACAAAAGTGTATAATATCTACAACTAGCAAAAGATTGGTGTAATCTGCTCATCTCAGTATCTCTCTCATGGGGTGTTGTAAGATAGAGAGACTAAAGTGGCGGGGCAGTCGTCTCCTGTGGCGGGTGATGATGGCTCTAATCCACTGGTGATGAAGCGGCCGTGGACAAGGTCCTGGTAAGCGTGGGCATCTCGCTCGACAAAGTGCTATGGCTTTGTCAAGGGTGACTCCTCCTGAAGGACGTCTGGCTTTCTGAGGGTGTTACAGGACTGAGTATTTTACCTCTTTTTCTTAAGCATTGTGATTATATTTAAACCAATTTAGCATTCACTGATCATGTTTAATCCTGTATATGCATGTGCAAGTTTGTACACGTGTGTGGATGCAGATACATGTTTGGTGTGTGTGTACATGTGTATGCATGCTCATATGTCTGTTCATGTGCATGTATTTTTGGTCTTTCTCTTACCTTGTTGCAGGAGTAGCAGCTGAGGCATCTTGTGGGTCAGCCCTGCAAGCACAACCAGTCAATAGCCAACAGGTGACATGGCACTGCCATGTGGCACAGGTGGCTGCCGGAGCTGACGTAGTGCTGCCACAGGCGTGTCATAGGCGGTGGCTGGGCTGACATGGCTGCAGGTGCACATGGTGGCTGGCTGCCAAGTAGGTGGGCAAGCGTACAAGCGAAGGAGAGAAGCGAAGCGAAGGCGCCGGGCAGCAGCTAAACGCAAGGCGACGCAAGGAAAAGCGTCGGGCAGCCCAAAATGCGCAAGAGAAAAAGATGCGTGGGATTTTCGAAAAGCTAGCGCCGTGCTAAATTTTTTTAAATAATAAAAGAAAGAAAAAAAAGCTATTCGAAGAGCCTTTTTGAAAAGCACTTGTAATAGTTTTTTTTAAAGGGGGGAAAAGCTTTGCTTTTCACACCCAAACTTGTATAAAAAGGGGGCCAAGGCTCTTGTATCCCAGAACACAAGCTGTGGGTGAAAGTTCAAGATCTCCTCCACGTGAAGCAAGGAGGAATCTTCTCGGGAATTGTACAAGGGCTACGCCGACTTCAAGTGAAATAAATACCTGCAGGGGCACCACGCTTTGGGGCCAATTGGTCTTTTGTGCAGGAGCACTCTAGCTCCACTTATTCTTTTTTCTTCTTCCTCCAAGTTCATTATTCCAGTGCGTAAACAGTTTTAAGGGTGATTAAGTGTATTCACCGCCCGTCAAGTTTCTGAAGGCCGGTTTCAAGGTTCCATTGCCGGGATTCACTGTCAACTTTTTCAAGGGGCGAGCCTGTGGTCGACACATTTGATTCTATGGCTGGAACTAGTGCAGAGATGAAGGATTTATCTTCGGAAGAGGACGACTACTTTGATGAAGATGAGGAAAGTGAGCAAGAAATACCTCCCGATATGCCAGAAACTGAAGATGATGATGTCACCTATGAAGCAAAGATGCAAAGTTTGATGGAGGGATTAATGGAACTCGTGAAGGATTCACGTTTTCCACAAAACTTCAAAGCTGATTCTAAACCACGGAAGCAAGGGTTTGAGAAGAAAGCCAAGCCTCAACATTCGGCTCCCATCTACCCAAATTTTCAGCCATACCCTGATTCTTCTTCTTCTTTTCCCCCACCTACCCATGGAAACCCTTTTAATACTTCTCATCCTGGTTACTTTGGCGGAGGCTCTGTCTTTCATTCCATGACGGGTGCACCCAACATGGGCATGACTGGGAGCTATGGTATGCAACCAGGTATGTATGGAGGTATGCCAGGAGGTATGTATGGAACTTATGGTGGTGGTGGCGCTCAAACCACATCCCTATGATAATCTTGTTCTGGGCGAGAAGCCAAAACATTACAAAGAGGGTGGTGCTGCAGTAAAGTTTGATACTTTTAGTGGTGCAAAGGATCGTATGAAGGCTCTCACCTTCGTTCAACAGTTTGATGTGGCATTTTCTGGTGGTAACTTCATTGAAGCATCTAAGGTATTGAAGGCAGCTTCTTTCCTAAAGGGAAATGCTCTTCAATGGTGGTTGACACTTCTTCATCAGGGAATAGCACCAAGCACTTGGGTGGAGTTCAAGCAAATCTTCTCTTCTTTATGGTTGACACCGACTTTTGAGGTGGATGTTATGACAGCTTGGCATCGATTAGATTCCAGAGATTGTAGCAATTTGGAAGAATATAACAAGAAATTTTGGGATGCTTTGCTACTGGTCACATCCTTTAGGCCCGTGTCACTGGTTGAGGAGGTACAGACATATTGCTGTCGTGATTATTGCATTAAAACAAAGGTCATCAATACGACTCAGATGATAGAAAATGCTCAGATTGGATATGCCATGCTTATTGGTCAGATGTCAGGATTTAAGGATCAACGTCTTTTCTCAAAGAAGGCATTTAAAGAGGCAAAGGAGTCAAAGGACAACAAAGACACTGAATCATGAGAGAAGGGGCAATCCAAGAAGAGGAAATTTCAGCTCTTATCTCAAAGAACAAATGAAGAGAAGAAAGAACTTATAGCTGCCAACAAATGTTTCTCTTGTGGAGAAGAGGGACATCGATACTATAGGTGTCTGAAGAGAGCATTTAAAAACGCAGATGACTCACAGGAAGAACCTAAAGCAAAGAAACAAAAACCCTCTGCTGGACTAGTACTTGACTTGATAGGGTTGAAGCAAGGGGATGCATCTTCAGAGTTGTGCAGAGCATGGTGAAGACTTCGAGATCAGGAGGTCTTGATCTTTTTCGATCCTGGGGCTCGTGCAAACTTCATCACCCCCGAGCTTGCAGCAACGTTGGGCATCAAACCAGAAGAGATGGGTGTGTTACATGAGGCTACTTTAGCTTGTCTTGGACATTTGGTTGAGGTTACATCGATCATTGGGAAACTGCGTCTCGGTGTGCAGACTTACATGGACAGAGAAGATGATTTCTACATTATGCCGTTGGAGGGTTGTGATGTTTGTTGGGTATGCCTTGGTGCCATAGAGTTAAAGCGGTAGTAGATACTTTCAATAGGAAAATTTCTCTCAGTCACAAGAATAAGGAACACACTCTTGATGTAAAGCTTAAAGGGGAAATCTATTTCTGTTGTATTGGCCTTGGCCATTTCTCGTTTATTAAAGAAACATCTTTCTGTTTACTTAGTGTTTGTTAAAGAGAATCAGGATACCATAGATTCCAATCTGTCTGAGTTGGACAAGGAAAGAATGGATTTTCTCAAAAGTTTTCAGGATTATTTTTTAGAGGCTTTGCCAGAGTTGCTGCCTGCTAGGCCTGAGGATCATGGGATTGATTTGACTCCTGGAAGTTCACCACCGAATAAGCCACCCTATAGAGTGAGTGCAGCCCAACAAGAAGAGATAATGAGCCAAGTGCGTGATCTGTTGGACAAAGGGTTGATTCAGCCGAGCTCTTCGTCTTATTGTTCACCAGTGCTATTGGTACAAAAGAAAGATGGTTCTTGGCGGATGTGCATTGATCACAGGGCACTGAATAAGATTACCATCAAGAACAGATTCCCTATACCACAAATCGATGATATCTTGGATCGGTTACAGGGAGCAACTTACTTTAGTCGCATTGATCTAAAAAGTGGATATCATCAAATTCGTATCAGGCCAGAAGATGTGCATAAGACAGTGCTTAAGAGGCAATGGAAAATTGGGTCTTCCCCTTACCACGTACTTAAACATGCTCCGATGGGGACCAAACTTTGCAAGCATGTGGGGGGGACCCACTCCCACATGCTTGCAAAGTTTGGTAATGATCGGAGCATGTTTGGGTTGGTAATTAGTGCCCAGTGTGATTTTTCAAGTCTCTTGGTGCTTAAGAGGCCATGGAAAATCCGGGTCTTCCCAATACCATAGTACCCAATCATGCTTCGATGCGGACCAAACTTTGCAAGTATTTGGGAGGGGCCCACCCCCCAGGCTTGCAAAGTTTGGTCACAATCAGAGCATGTTTGGATTAGTACTTCGCGCCCAGTGCGGAGTTTTCAAGTCTCTTGGTGCTTAAGAGGCCATGGAATATCCGGGTCTCCCCCATACCATCATACCCAAACATGCTCCGATGGGGACCAAACTTTGCAAGCATGTGTAGGAGACTCACCCTCACATGCTTGCAAAGTTTAGTCATGATCAGAGCATGTTTGGGGGTGTAATTAGCGCCCCCATCAGAGCATGTTTAGGGGCGTAATTAGTTTGGTCACAATAAGAGCATGTTGGGATTGGTAATTAGCATCCACTACAGATTTTTTAAGTCTCTTGGTACTTAAGAGGCCATGGAAAGTCCGGGTCTTCCCCATACCATCGTACCCAAACATGCTTTGATGGGCACCAAACTTTGCTTTGATGGACCTACCCCCACTAGTTTGCAAAGTTTGGTCACAATCGGAGCATGTTTGGATTAGTAATTAACGCCCTGTGTGGATTTTTCAAGTCTCTTGGTGCTTAAGAGACCATGGAACATCCGGGCCTTTCTCATACCATCGTACCCAAACATGCTCTGATGGGGACCAAACTTTGCAAGCATGTGGGGGGGACCTACCCCCACCAGTTTGCAAAGTTTGGTCATAATCGGAGAATGTTTGGATTAGTAATTTCCGTCCAATGTGGATTTTTCAAGTCTCTTGGTGCTTAAGAGGCCATGGAAAATCCAGGCCTTCCCTATACCATCGTACCCAAAATGCTCCGATTTAAGATCAAACATTCCAAGCTTGTGGGGGGGGCCAGCAAAGAATCGGATAAACCTCCTGTAATATGAACAAAGTCCTAAGAAACTTCTCACATCATGAATAGTCTGCAAATCCGGCCAATTCTTTATCGCTTCAATTTTCGCTAGACCCATCCTGACGCCATCCTTACACACTATGTGCCCAAGAAAGTGAATCTCCTGCATGAAAAATTCACTCTTCTTTCCATTGACAACCAATCTATGCTTTTTGAGTTCCTCAAACACTTTGGTCAGATGCTTTCGATGCTCCTTCTCTGAATGAGAAAACACAATCATATCATCAAAGAAGGTGCCCACAAAAGCACGGTGGGGTCGAAAAATCTGATCCATCAACCTGTTGAAAGTCGTTGGAGCATTCGTAAGACCAAAAGGCATGACCAAAAACTCATAAAGTCCAAAAGTTGTCTTGCGCTTACCCGGACTGGGAGGCAGATTTGTGACAAAGTCCATCAATATATCCTAGAAAGATCCTTCAGGAATCGGTAAAGGCTTAACAACCCTATCTTCTTCCCACAAGGAGCTGTCACTTTCTGACAAACGTGAGTGAACACATCTTGCCTCATTCTTGGCCAATAATATTGCCTTTCTAACTTCTCCAAAGTCGAATTTATGTCTCGGTGATGACCGTGTCATGGAGAAGAGTTTCTCGGAACAACTTCATGATACAAAGTCGGCCTTTGTAGAAACGCCAATCATCTCGTATCAAAAAGTGGCATGGTCCTGTGGCATCCAATCCTGCTCCCACAGTGTACTGAATTCCTCGAAATCGGCGTACGTGTGCTTCATGTCATCTAATCCCATACCAACTAGGTCGAGTCTAGTGGTTTGAATCAATGTCACTGTTTCTCTCCTGCTCAAAGCATCGGCCACTGGGTTGGCCTTTCCTAGAAGATACTCGAGCATACCACCAAATTGCTTGAAGATTTGGCTCCAGTGGTAGTGATGGTCACTTCACTGTGCACTTGGCATTTTTGAATCCAGTGTGATACTTGATGGTTAGTGCCATAGTAGCCAGGAGTTTCATAAAAAAAGGTTTTTTAAACGCGTTTCGAAACGTTTCGAAACGTTTCATGGTGAAGCCCAGAAGTATGAAACGGCAAGGGTCCCGGGGGGGGGGGGGGGGACACATGTTACCTTGATCTCATAGGCTCAAATAAATTAGCACAACTTAATAATTTACGATTTACAACTTACAAGTAACCAAATGGCAAAAGGAGTCAGGACCAAAGAGTGGCAATCCATGAAATGAGAAATGTCACATGATACATCATAAATGTCACATGATACATCATAAATGTCACATGCCACATGGGCTATGGCTGAAGCAAATGCGAGTATGTCACATGTGACATGTGACTGCCACTAACACCATACATGAAAGAAACTCAAAAAAATCTAAAAATAACAACACTATCCAAGGCTCTAGCTAGTAGCCTCCAATGTCAAACATGACATAATACATCATACATGTCAAAAAATCATAAATGAAAATGAGAATGAGTCATGACTAGGTAGTAGGTACTAAGTAGATACTAGACTCTGAGAGCCTACTCATCCTCCTCTGCATCATCCAACTCAAGATCCTCATCCTCATATGCAACATCAGATGCCTCAGAAGCTGTGGTCCAATCAGAAGAGTCATCTACAACCTCTGCTGCTGTCGCTGTCTCACATGCAACACTCGTGCTACCACCATCATCTGTGCCACGTACAAAACTCCTGCTAGTGCTAGCACCATGTGTATCCCTGCCCACCCTGGCTCGAGAGCGGCTACGTGTTTGCCTGGTTCCCTGCATCGCCTCCTCATATAACATGGTGTAAATGTCCTGCTCATCAGGTGGGATCTCTGGGATGTCTTTCACTTTCTCAATGTCGATTTTGTCGACATTCACCTGAATCGGCTCTATAGAAGTACCTCTCTGCTCAAGTAGACGGAGGTTGCAATGACAATAAACCAACCGCTCTAATTGTGGAGTGGTAAATTTGTTCCTTTTCTTTGTGTGGAAAAGGGCCCATGTACTCCAATTTCTCTCACAAGGACCTGAGCTGCAGTCCTATGAAAGCACCCTCATAGCAAGCCTCCTCTGCCAAAATTCAAACCCGAAAAATCACACATGAGACATGATTCATTATCCATGACACAGGTGAAAGCACATGCATGAATCATGATATATCATGTGACATGAGCATAAAACTTTAATGAATACTCACCAACTGTGGGGCACTTATACCATATTTCTCCCACCAAGATACAGGCTGTAACATCCCTGAATGCAACTCAGCAGTCGGTGACCCAAAATGCTTTCCTGTCTTGTTGCGGAAGGCAAGCCGCTGCTGCTCCAAGGTAGCCAACTGATCCACATCTCCACCCACCCATGCTGTGACATACTCGGTCCAACCATCCTCCAACTCCTCGCAACATGCCTGATCTTCGTGTCTCCACAAAGGATGGAGAATGTGGGCCACTGCATGGATTGGTCTATGAAACCAATCCCAACGATCTTGCCAAATAGCACGGAGGCTGGCCTTCCTAGTTTTTTGAACATTACGAATCACGAATCACGATTTAGAGTTTATATTAAATAAAGTTTAGAGCTGAAATTTAAAGAGAAGTAAAATATAATACTTACTGGATGTCAGAAATACCAGTTGCCTTTATAAGGCACTCCTCGAGCTTGTCCATGTACCCATATAAGAGGCCCATGGTGCAACCCTCCATGTCGGTGATTTGTAATACGCTGTAGAAAGGTTGTAAAATCCTCACCAATCCCTCTGCTGTTGCCCACCACTCAGCACCCATGATAGTGCTAACAAACTTATCTGACTTTGAACACTTATTTTCAGCTTCCCAGTCATACCATTCCTTGTACACCACTAGTCGTAAGAGTCCCTTTCGTACTCTTACTACTCTATCAAGCACTATGAACATATATGCAAACCTAGTGGTGGCGGGTTTACACAGCTCCAACTCACCCTGTGCCCTGTAGATAGAAAGGATCTTGGGCCGCTTTGTGACAAATTTGACAATGAAGCGAGCTGTATTTAATACTTCCTGCAACCAACCTAGCTTGCCCATATCCTCCATCATAAGATCCAAACTATGACTGGCACATGGTGTCCAAACAATGCGTGGAAACTCATCCTCAAGCATGCGGCCCATACTGACACAATTTGAACCATTGTCAGTAACAACCTGCACAATATTTTCCGGCCCAACTTCCAAAACAGCCTCACGCAAATGGCGCCAAATGAACTCTCCTGTAACCACTGTGCCTGGCTGGGATGCATCAATGGCACGCAAAAACATTGTGCCCTTGCAAGAGGACACCAAGATGTTGTACACACTTCTCTTGCGTACATCTGACCACCCGTCACAAAGCAATGAGCAACCATACTTTTCCCAAGTCTTCCTTAATGGCTGAATTTCGTGATGCACCTGTGCACGCTCTCTACGTAGCTCTTTAGTGCGCATAGTCTCATAGTTGGGTCCCTCCCACTCGTACCCAATCCGACTGACGGCACGCATGGCACATTTCCAACGATTTGTGCGTAGTATGTTGAAAGACAAGGCACATTGTATGAAGAGCTTAGTGAGCTCTCGAGTTGCCTCTTTCACAGCCTGCTTTTGAAAACCTGCTTTGATATTGCCTCTCTTGAGAGACCCCACAACCGGCAATTTAGAACGAGCCGCTACCGGCATAGAGCTCGTACCTGCATACACACCACGTGCAAAGGAATCTTGGCTTTCAGCCACATGAGTTTTCCCCCTCTTTGCCACTGCCTCGGAGCTCTCTTCTTCCTCGACACCTGTACCTGTGTTAGAGTCTACAACCCCTTCTTGGATTTTCTTCCATTCTTGTAGACTGTCATACACAGCCTTTGGTACCCTGGGACAAGCACAAATGCCCTCACCCTTCAAGCCAGACAAATGGGCTTTGATGCGGGTTACACTCCCGCCGGTCACTAATAAGCAGAAATTGCACTTCCACTTTTCGGCCCCAGACCCACCGTATCTTCCAAGTGAGGTGACATGGGCCCATACAGCATCACGATTGCGACCCATCTCGATTCTGTAAAAAGTTGAAGAAAATTTCAGCCTTCAAAGTTCAAAGTTCAGGTTAATTTTCAGCCTTATAAATTTAATCATGATTCTATAGTTGAGAGAGAGAGAGAGAGAGAGAGAGAGAGAGAGAGAGAGAGAGAGAGAGAGAGAGAGAGAGAGAGGTGTAAATACTAAAGAGAGAGAGAGGTGTGTAAAGAGGACGTGTGACGTGTGTGTAGAGAGAGAGAGAGAGAGAGAGAGAGAGAGAGAGAGAGAGAGAGAGAGAGAGAGAGAAATACTAAAGAGAGAGAGAGGTGTGTAAAGAGAACGTGTGACGTGTGTGTGTAGAGAGAGAGAGAGAGAGAGAGAGAGAGAGAGAGAGAGAGAGAGAGAGAGAGAGAGAACGTCACGTGTGACGTGTCTGTGTAGAGAGAGAGAGAGAGAGAGAGAGAGAGAGAGAGAGAGAGAGAGAGAGAGACGACAGCAATGCAGCACGGCTCTGTGTGTGTGTAGAGGGAGAGAGAGAGAGAGAGAGAGAGAGAGAGAGAGAGAGAGAGAGGTGTAGAGAGAGAGAGAGAGGCAAGTCAGTGGTCACTCACGCTAGAGTGCGCACTGCGAGGCTGGCCGCTGGACGCAAGTTGAAGAATCAGGTCCCAATCCTGGTGGCAACGTGGAAGTTCGTCCCAACAACTTTGGGTATGTTGCAGGTTCAGGTCCCGTGACTGGTAGCAAGGCGGGCGTGCGTCACGCGTGAGAACCTGTGCGCCGGCGTGACTTCGAAGATGCAGGCTGCCCGGCGCTCGCACAGAAACGCACAAAAACGGCAGCCGCGTTTTTTTTAACGTGGATATTGCAGTTTTGGGGAAAAAAAAAGTCCAAAAAAAAAAAAAATCGTTTCAAAAACAACGAAACGTTTCGTATGCCTCAGGGACAGCGAAACGCATTTCATTGCTACTATGGTTAGTGCGAACCTCAAATTCACGGCCATAAAGGAAATGCTTCCAATGTTTCAAGGCTTGAATAACTACTAGGAGTTCCCGATTGGAGACCGAGTAATTTTTTTCCCCATGCAGTAACTTACGAGACATGTAAGCTACTGGATGGCCATTCTATTGTAACACACCTTCAATTGCAATGTTACTTGCATCGGTGATTACTTGGAACAGCTTGTCCCACAAGGCAAGTGCTAGGCAAGGCGCTTCTAACAAAGCCACCTTGAGGTTCTTGAATGCCTCCAACGCTTGTGGAGTCATTTGGATCCGCTGCCTTCTAGTCTAGACACCCTTTAGCAGATCGGTGAGATCTGTTGAGAGGTCAGAGAATCTATCTATGTGGGTGGAGTATGCCTGGCATATACCCAGAAAGGATCTAATGTCATATGTGGTCCGTGGTACTTCCCAATTGACAATCTCGTCCACCTTGGCCGGATCAAGTCGGATGTCCTTAGCACTGATTATGTATCCAAGGTAGTGAACCTCGAACAAATAAAATTCTGACTGCTTCTCATTGACATAGAGCTCGTTGCTTTCCAGCAACTTCAAGACTTTCTCCACATCAATGTCATGACGCTCAACAGTAGCTGAAAATACGAGTATGTCATCTAAAAATATGAACACACACTGTCCAATCAAGTTTTTGAAAACATGCATCATCATGTGGTTGGGGCCATAGTTCATAACATACGTTTAGCAAACACATACGCATTCAGGTATGTAAGAATGTTTCGAGTATGTTTCAGGCCTAGGTCGAGTAACATATGTGACCCATATAATACCTCATAGAAAGGACGAGATTTAAACAAATAGATACAAATATACATTGTAAACTCAAGCTCTCCAAGTTCCATTATAAAAACTTCCAAAGTTACAACACTTACAAGTTACATAAAGGCTCATTGCTTACCCAAGGGTCAAGCCTCAAGGCTAAATAGTGAAAACTAGATAAATCAAAGCACAAGTTGTAACTTGTAGCAAACAAACATCCATAGCAGAAATTTAAATACTACTCTAGAGATAAAATACTTCATGAAACTTGGAACTTTGGAAGAGTCTATTCTGCTGTATTCTAATTTCTCATCCCCTTCTACTTCTTCCTCTTCATCCTCATGAGAGGAAGAAGAAGAATCCTCATCATCATCATCTGACTCATCATCCACATTTTCCTCAATGCCTCCAACATTTGTGGTTGTGGTTGTCCCAATGTCATATTGCTCTTGCATCTCCTGCAAAGAAATCAGCCTTTCATCATCTTTTTCCTTGTTGATCATGTCCAAGGTGATTTCCATCTTCTCAAACCCTCGAGCCTTAATTTTTGTGATGAGTCGTAGATTAGTATGTATATAAACCAACATTTCTGTATTGGAGGGCTTCAACCTGTTTCTTCTCTTAGTACGAATGAGAGAGAAAGTGCTCCAATTTCTCTCACATGGAGAGGCACAACTCCCTTGAGAAAGCACATGAATAGCAAGCTGCTACAATTTGGGAGTACTTGCACCAAATGTCTCCCACCATTTCACTGCTTGGTGCATTCTCTTCTCCTCTTTTGCAAGGGCACGAGAGAAAGAACCCCCCTCTGATTTATACACATCCAACTCATCAATCAAGATACCCTGCATCTTTGTATCATATCCAGTATATCGCTCTATGACCGTCATCCATCCATCATGCACTTCATCGTTAGACTCCTGACCCTTCCCTCTCCAAATGGGATGCAAAACAAAGGAGAATGCATCATGTCCCATCTATTAACACAGAGATTTTGAACATCTGCAAGCTTGGTTGTATCAATGTCCTGCATGTTTTGTATCTTCTCCTCTGTTAGCTCATAAATCAGCCCCATGGTTGCTCCTTCTCGATCTTGACAATCATCTTGGCATCTTTCCAAAACGAGGGTCCTAATATTATTCCTGTAACCTCCTCTTCTTTGATTGTGTGGGATGTTTTCTATTTCAACTACTCATCAGACACCACCATCCTCCTTAAGCCATTATAAACTTTCTCATCCAACAAATTCCGTTCTGACTTTTCTCGTTATGAGATTACCATTCGTGATAAGGCGACTGGTAGCATCTTGGCTCAGGGAGTCTAAGATAGTGGTCTCTATAAGTTGACTGCTCTGCTTTCTTCTGGTGCTTCTTCTGCTCTTTGGCATGCTCGGTTTGGCCATTTGAGCTATCAGCTTCTGCAGAGCGAGCTATGAAGGATGGGTTGGTTGAGGGATTACCGACCATCAAGGCTCCATCTTCTGCTTGTTCCTCTTGTTTACAGGGGAAGCAACACCGAGCCGCTTTTCCGAAGGAGGCGAACATAGATCTTCGACATCACTTGCTCTCATTCATGCAGACTTATGTGGTCCTATGAGTACGGCGTCTTTGAGTAAGGCGTTGTACATGCTCGTGATGGTGGATGATTTTACTAGATATACTTGGGTTTTCTTTTTGAAGACCAAGGATGAGACTTTTCAGCACTTCTGTGATTGGAGAGCTGAGGTGGAAAAAGAGACCGGTCACTCGATCAAGGCTCTCAGGACCGATGGAGGGGGTGAGTTCGCATCCCAGGAGTTTAAGCAATATTGCAAGACACCTGGCATTCGGAGACAGCTTACTACATCATATACTCCATTATAGAATGGAGTTGCCGAGAGGAAGAATAGGACCATTATGGAGATGGCCCGTGCTATGATTGAGCATTCTTCATTACCTCGACGTTTTTGGGCTGAGGCGGCTTCCACTACTGTCTACATTCAGAACAGGTCTCCTATTGCTGCTCTTCCCGATAAAACTCCATATGAGGCTTTCCATGGTGAGAAGCCCTCCGTTGTTCATTTCCGAATATTTGGGTGAACAGCGTATGTTCATGTGCCTAAGGAGCATCGCTCCAAGTTGGACTCGAAGTCTCAGTGCATGACTTTTCTCGGATACAGCAGTGTGTTCAAGGCATATCGTCTTTATGATCCTTAGGCCAAGTTGTTGTGAGCCGTGATGTGGTGTTCAACGAGACTCCTACATCTTCAGAGGGGGGTGGTGAGCTTCTTCTTCCTTCACCTCCGTCTTTGTCTCCGCCTCCTTCTCCTCCTCCTTCCGCTCCCGTTGCTTCTGTTACACCTCCAGCTGAGGATACTCAGTTAGATGATGATGACCCTGCTCCTCCTCCGGCGAGTTCGAGCATAGCATATCTGTCCTTGGTTGGTATTATTAGACAGTTTGTGATTCTGGGTTACGTGAGCTTCCTTCTGCTCCTGCGCGTGGTTCTCTTTGGCGTTCTTCCAGAGTTACAGGGAAACAAATTCATGAGGGCAACATGTTTGTTAATTATGCTCTTATGTCTACTATCATTAATGGTCCTTCTGATCCCACTTCTGTAGACGAGGCTCTTTCACATGAGCCTTGGCGTCGTGCTATGCAGGCAGAGCTGGATGCCATAGGAAAAAAACTGCCGGGTAGGAAAAAAAACTGCTTGGGGGAGGCCGTGTCGGCGCAGCTTTCCACGGGCAGTTTTTTTCTCCTAATCACCTGAGCCCACCACTCCTCATTACCGAGATCCACCCGCCGATCGGCTACCCCAAACGTCCCTAGCACATCCTTACATGTCAAGTTCTCTCCAAGCTTGAAATTAAAGTGGCCGTCTTTGTCATCTTCACGCCAAGGAGGCGATGCAACTCGAGTAGATGAACACTGTTGAATGTTGAGCAGTAGAACTGGTCGTGGGCATTTATAATAGGCTGACATGTGTTTATACTGGATGGCCAAGTGTAGTGTGTGTATATATATGTGAATAGGCCCTGCCTTAGATCCTCGCTGCATGAGAGCCACCATGAATGACCAAAACACCCCTCTATGTGGTGTGCCTCCTATGTGCTCCATCTCGCATCGTGCTTGCATCATAAAAAAAAAAAACTACCTATGGGAGGCCGCGTCGGGGCGGCCTCTCCTAGGCAATTTTCGACGCGGCCTTCCCCAAGTAGTTTTTTTTTCCTACCCTTCACATGTGACTATGATCATGAAGGTTATCGTGATTTTTTCTTGCTTGGGATGATGATGTGGTTATGGTCAAGAAGCTAGCTGTGGTAGGTCGAGGCTCCTGTGGTTGAGGTATAGGTGGCTGCTGTGGGGCGTGGTATAGGCCCTCTGCATATGTATGCCATGCTTGTGGGTCTGCAAATGGGTGTCGGTGTCCGGGGCTCTCTGAAGTGCCGCCATGAGATAGGGCTATCTCTACTCATGAAGAAATGGAAGATCTCTAGCTCTTGTATCTCTGTGAAGGCCCGCCTTTTGCGGCGAGTAAGTCTCCTCACCTCTCTCCTCGACTCGTGCTCTGTGATGGCTCCCAAGGCTCTCTGTATGCAGAGCCGTGAGTATAGGGCTTTGCACTTGTCATCATACCATCTTTTCTGGGGCATAGTCCCAGATCTCGCAGGCTCTCCTGAGTGGACACGATGTGGGAAGCTCTGTAATGCAGCTGTGTGTAGGAGTGATGCCAGTTGGGCTGTAATGGTATCCATAGGTACCAGGGGATCCATGAGTAGGAGCCCATCCTCTACTCTGCCAGTGTATATGTCTGCCATGTCATGTGTGAAGTAGATGGTAGTGTGTGGCGTTGGTATGTGGGGGGCTGGTGATACTGGTGATCCGGCTAGTGAAAATGCCAAGTATGTATGATCTGCCCCAATAGGATGAGGTGGAATGGAGAATGAGGTGACAAGCTGTGATGCCTCCAAAGACCCCATAATGTAGTCTACCACCGTGCCTCTGGTTCGTGTATGACCCCCATGTGGGAAGCATGTCAGCCCTCCTGATCCCGGCCACTGTAGCATCCCGTTATAAATAACGAGACGATGCCTGGCTCCCAACTCTAGTAAGTGGTCCCCATAATGTCCTTTTTTCCGATAGGCTCATTGTGCGTCCACCACATGTAGGGAACTCTACTTGAATGATCGCATGTGGGACCGATGGTTTGCTCCGAATCATATGATAGAACATCATGACTTGGGGCCTCTCCACATGCTCTAATAGATCTGGTCCCCAAAAAGGTGCTCCATACATCAAGGCTGATGTGACAAGGGTGTCGAAGAGCCAACCCTTTGTTTGTTTGAAAAAGTGCGTCCACCACCATTGGGGCTGCAACGAACTCTGCCTGAATGATTGTATGTGGGACTGATAGTTTGTTGTGAATCACGAGAGAGAACATCATGACGTGGAGCCTCTCCACATGCTGTTTATCCTGCTCTAATAGATGTGGTCCCCACAAAGGTGTTCCATACATCAAGGTTGGTGTGACGAAGGTGTTGAAGGGCTAGCCCTTCATCTTGGGCTCCTGGAAATGGGCCTAAAAGCACGATTGCGCTCAAGTAGGGCCAAAGTTGCATATCCCTGTGTCACTCTAGTGTGTGCTGTTGTGGTCGTGGTAAATCGAGGGCCACTCAAAATAGCTCCGAGGTACACATGATTGGACAATCTCCATTCGGGCTCCCCTATTCATGAAGCTCAATCTGGATGTGTAGGGGCGAGAGGGGTTGAGATCTCGATGTGTATAGAAAACCTGTAGAGCATCCAGGTGTCTTTGAAGCCCCTCGGCTGGATCTGATATGAGCACAATGTCATTTGCATAGAGGAGAAGGGGAATGAGTATGCCTGCAAGTGGAGGGCGTGGCCCACCTAATC
Organism: Cibotium barometz; assembly: GCF_041138505.1. Lineage (NCBI taxonomy): Eukaryota > Viridiplantae > Streptophyta > Polypodiopsida > Cyatheales > Cibotiaceae > Cibotium > Cibotium barometz. The sequence continues at coordinate 55,568,336 of NC_141071.1, read as the reverse complement.
TGTCAATGAAGCTCTAGATCTCATCAATGTAAAGGCCAAAGAGAGTGTGTGATAAAAGGCAGCCCTGTTTCACCCCCAATAGTATTAAAGATCTCTTGTGACATCCCTCCTGGGGCTCGGGGATGTGATAGAAAGAGTGTGCATATGAGTACCGAGTGTTTGGGCAAGTGATGGGCATGGCGGTGGTGCTCACGGAGGTCTCTCCAAGTGTCCTTGCAGTTAGGCCCTAGGAAGAGTCGATATAATTCATCCTCTTTTTGAGCGTAGAACTCTTTTTATTTGCATTTGGCAATGTGTTGGGAAATCCGTTGCGCTAATCGCCTCAAGATTTTCCCAACGCGTTCCTCATGCTTGAGATGGGAGCGGGTGGCCCGACATTCGTTTTATACCAACCATTGTGGTGCATGGTGCTGTAAGGTGACGTGGGAGTGGAGTGGGGTGTGCATATGAAGGAGATGGTGGCAGATTTGTGAAGGATGGTGGTGAGCTGGGATGTGAGGGTGGCAAGGGGGCAAGAGGGTCCACATCCTAGAGGTGGCGATAAATGTGGTCTGAGTAAACACCATCAAGCTCGTGATCAAAATGGATCTGGGTGTAGCGAGAGGTGAGCGGTGTTTGTGGGGGAGTGGGTAGTGTGCAGTCCCTACTTGTGAGGGTCTTGCTCATCGCTCTTGGGTCACAGACCACAATGTGTTGTTGCAGTTCCATACGGCTAGCCTCAGTTGTGTGGTCTCGTAGACTCTGTGCCCCTATTTGGGGCGACGCTCAGTGATGATGATGCGGCCATCTCTATAGACAGCCCACTGCACAGATAACACACCATCAAGAGACCATGGTGTGTTGATGGTGTGTTATCTGTGTGGGAGAGAGAAAGAAAGAAAGTCGTAGTCTTCAAAAGGGCAAAATGACATATGAGACAAAAATGTTACATCATGTCCATGGAATACATCATCATGGTACTGAAAGTAAAACTAAAAGAAAATATCCGTAAAAAAACAAACAAAGAGCCTCACGATCACACATGGACATGGCCAATCTCCAGGCTAATCCCTGATTTGGGTGGCATATAAATATTAGGTTAGGGTACTAGCAAGGCTCAGGAGCATGCAGAAGAATCCCGAACTGGGCAGGAAAGCAGTCGCCATATGGACAAGACCCTTAGATGAAGTCGGATGATTTATTGGATGGGTTGTTGTCCTTGCTGTTGGCCGACAGCAGGTCAGCGAGTTGATGGCCATAAGGCTAGGCTAGGACTGAGTCTATTCATCTGACCCCCTGTGGGACAGGTTAAGAGTTAGGTAGGTCTTAGACTGCCTCTTTTGGGAGGCCGAAGGCCACAGATTCTGTAGTCCTGTGGACAGCTTTTTGTACAATACAATATACTGAAAATACAGCTCTCTCTCTCTCTCTCTCTCTCTCTCTCTCTCTCTGTGCATCTGTCCGCGCCCTTTCCCCACCCATCTTTCGCCAGGCCTCTCTGTCACTGTTCGCCTGCATCACTGCATCTGTCCGCGCCCTTTCCCCACCCACCCTTGCTCAGGCCCCCAAGGCAGCAACATAATGGGGACTTGAATTTCATCCATTTCTTCTCTCTCTCTCCCACATATTTACCTGCTCCTTTCAAACATTCCCTCCCTCTACAATGGGAGGGTTTGTAGATGACAAAATCAGCCAGCTTGATCATATCCTTAGGGATCTTATTAAGGACCAGAAGAAGACACTGGACAGCACCATCACCGCCATCAAGGAGGACTTATTGACACGCATGGGGAAGCTGGAGGCCGAAGCCGAAATATGGAAGGAAGAGAAGCTTACCATGCAAGAGGAGTGGGAGAAGGAAAAGCTCGCCATGCAGGAGGAAATCAACCTTTTGAAGGGCGAAGTGGCATCCTTACGCGATCGTCCACGGGAGGAAGGAGAGACTCTTGAGGTGGACAAAGAGACAATCAAAGAAGAGATCACCAAAACCCTCACCCACACACTCGAGGGGAAAATGGAGGCGGCCCGCGAAGGATGGGTAGAAGTGATGAAGAAGAACATCAAAAAGGAGGTGCAAGAAAATGTACAAGTGATGAAGAAGAACATCAAGAAGGAGGTACAAGAAGATGTACACATGATGCAGTCTACTCTTGATGAAGAGAAGATGCGACGGATCCAGCGCCTCAACATCCGAGTCACAGGGATACCAGAGAGCACTACCTCCACGCCCGAGATTGACGGGCGGAACCTATGTACCAAGGTAGGACTAAAGGAGGATGAGCCGCTCCCATTCACTAGAGTATGGAGGACAACCCCAAAGGACTCCACCAAAGGCAAGGCCTTAGTGCTACAGTTCCCGGACGAGGAGAGTAGGATGAGCTTTATGAGAAGACGGGCTATCTTGAGGAGCTTGCCAGGGGACCCCATCTACTTCGATGATGACCTCACATGGATGCAACTGGAGCACAGAAGATTATGCATGCCGAAGATCAAGGCGGCACGCAAAGAAGGGAAGAAGGCACATTATAGGGATGGTCACATCTACATTGATGGGAAGAGGGTCGAATAGCGCCATCTGGCCTATGAGACACGGAGGAAACAACATGAAGACAAAGAGATACACATAGCAATCTGGAACTGTAATGGAGTCCTATGGACACATCCAGGGAGACTTGAGGAGGTGATGGAGGGCCGGGATATCATCTTGATGACAGAGACACATGAGAGCCCGGAGAGGGGCTTACCACGGGTTGAGGGTTATCAGTGGGAGTCAGCTCACCGACAGGGGATGAGACAGGCCACCTCCCGAGGTTCAGGAGGTATTGCAGTGCTTTTCAGGCATGGGTTACATGAGCATGTTCGAGTCGTAGCACGAGACTCGGAGGCGAGATACATGTGGATTAGCTTACGCCTCTCGGAGACCAGATGGATTTATATCGCCCTTTGCTACTTTCCTCCGAAGGGGTCGTCGCGGTTTGCCACCACCGAGGAGCCGGGTGGAGGAGAGGCTAGTGAGTCTCCATACTCTCTCTTATTTGAGGAGATCTTACACTATTCGACACTGGGAGAAGTCTTCTTGATGGGGGACTTCAATGCACGGACTCAGAGCAGACAGTGCGAGATCTATGACTTTGAGGATCCCCTGAGACTAGAATTGCTAGCTACAGAGGATACAGGGACCACTCGGATCTCCGCTGATGGAGGAGTTGACAACACTGGATATGGGCAACATTTGCTGGAGCTTGGGGCCCGACACCATCTCGTTATTTATAACGGGATGACTCAGTGGCGAGATTCAGGTGGGTTGACCTGCTTTCCAGTGGGAGGCGGTAGTAGTACAGTGGATTATGTGATGGGATCCCGGGAGGCAGCAGATATGGTGTCTCACTTCACCGTATCACCATGCCCCATTGGGGCGGATCATACATACCTATCCCTCACTTTCAGGAGCTTATTGGAGACCCACCCACCCATCATACAGCCACCATGCACTATTTTTCACTTCACTCAGGATCTAGCCGAGGTGTACGACTATCATGTTCATGATCAGCTATTTGCCTTAGATCCATCGGCACCCATGGCCATGCTCACCTCCCAGCTCTCACATGTACTGCACTCCGCAGCCACGAGGAGTTTCCCATACCACATACAGACAGGACGGCCACCTACATCTGGGAGCATGCCCCAGAACCGATGGTATGATGATGAGTGCAGAAACCTTTACTGCAGTCTCCGACTGCAGAGGGCTCGCGGGGAGATCACCGAGAGGCAGGCAGGCAGGTAGGAGGATGCATACTCTCACCCGCCATAAGCGGCGAGCTTATGAGGAGGCTCAGTACTGGGACACACATCACATGCTCATGAGCAGAGATGCTGCTGCTGCTTGGAGGAGACTCAGAGAGCCCCGTCCTCCCACACCTATTGCCGATCCTCAGACCTGGCAGACATATGCAGAGAGACTTTATGATGTGCCTGCACAGCCCCCTATACCACAGCCCACAGAGCCATGCTCCACAGTCTCCACCTTCTTCACCCCACCTATGGTTAGGAGGGCCATATGCCGACTCCAACATGGACGGGCGACAGATCATACAGGATTACAGGGAGAGCATCTCATCTATGCTACTGATACATTGGCACCATTTCTTGCTCATCTCTTCAACAGAGCTCTGTCAGAGGGGTTTCCGGCTGAGTGGACGATGCACACTATTGTGCCGATCCATAAAGCGGGAGATGTACTGGACCCCGGGAACTACAGGACCATCATGATTGGCCATATATTGGCCAAACTATAAGGGGCAGTTTTGGAGGCAGAGCTGAGCACTCATGCAGAGGTTGGGGAATTGAGAGCAGCAGGCCAGGCAGGCTTCCGTCGAGCCTTCTCGACCATCGACCACATTTTTACATTGAGGTGCATGATTGATTAGGCCAAGGCACGGAGGCAACGGCTCTATTGTTGCTTTGTGGATTTCCGCAAGGCATTTGATATTGTGCCCAGAGAGCGCCTCTTTCGGCGACTACAGACACTAGGCATACCTTCAGACATGATGTGGGGCATATACAGGCTATATGAGCAGGTCTTTGGGAGAGTCCGATGCCGAGGAGGCTTGTCCGACACAGTTGCTAGCACCATTGGTGTGAAGCAGGGGTGCCCGCTCTCCCCCACGCTCTTTGGGCTCTATATTGATGAGGTGGTCGATTACATCACACAGGGAGGAGGCTCTGGGGTTGAGCTATCAGGTATTACTGTCCATGTTATGCTTTATGCTGATGACATCGTCTTGGTATCCGACACGCAGGTTGGGCTTCAAAGACACCTTGTGGCTCTTGATGACTTCTGCGCACAGCAAGGGCTCACAGTGAACCTTGGGAAAACCAAGGTTATGATCTTCCACACTTCACCCGCAGTCAGGAGCCACACTACTCTCACATTAGCAGGAGGGCGGGTCGAGGTGGTGAGCTCTTATGTTTACCTTGGCATCACATTTACTAGCTCAGCTGGACGCTTCTCCATGGCTCAGGCAGTCCGAGACAGAGTGACCCGGGGGTATGCAGCTCTTGCTGGCCTTGAGCGTCAGTGTCATCAGGCACATTTTCAGGAACCCCGCACGAAGGGGTGGCTCTTTGATACATTAGTGACACCAGCCTTGATGTATGCAGCATCGGTTTGGGCAGCAGAGCTTGCAGCCTCCACATGGGTACAGCTGGAGAGACCACAGTTCTTGATGCTCTCGAGGATGATACGCAGCAAACCATCCGTCCCGCACGACATTGTTCGAGCTGAGTTTGCTGCACCACCTATGGCAGTGGAGGCATTGTTCCAGACGATCTCCTTTATATACAGGATGAGGGAGATGCCCATGGAGAGATTATCCCGCCGAGCTTTTGAGGCATCCAGACAGTTGGCCGAGGCTGGACACACTGGATCTTGGTATGCACAGATGCTACAGTGGTTCTCACACCATGGTATAGACATTGAGCGGTTGCCACCTTTTCAGTATGATCAGTCTGCTCCACGGGGTTACCTCTCTCTCAATGAGAGCAACAGAGTGATGAGACAGGACATATGGCAGCGCTACATACAGGAGACATGGACAGCACCAGAGAGCCCACTACCACCGAAGATGCTGTATTACAGAGACCACTTTATGAGCATCTCAGGGGATGGGTTTATACATCGACTGCGGTACATGGGTGTATACATGCCACACAGCTCGTGTTGCTATTGGACAGCAACGAGTCTCATCACATCAGCTAGAGATAGAGGCTGGGAGAGCGGCACGGGTTCCTAGAGCTGAGCGGATATGCAGATTGTGCCGCGAGGAGGTGGAGACTGAGGATCACTTTGTATGTAGATGTAGAGCCCACCAGGGGGTCAGAGATAGATATGCAGGATTGTTTGAGGAGCACTCTTCACTACATCAGTTGATGGAGGCCTCGGACCAGCGACAGCTTGGCAGACTACTACTAGAGCTTCATAGTTCTCGAGAGAGACTCCTCCAGACACCCGCTCCCACTAGGGGTGGGAGACAGTCCCAACTCACAGATTTCTTCCAGAGAGCTATGCCAGCTGATGTACCACGTGGAGTGACCGCAACACATGCACACTTTTTCTTTTGTTTCTTTTCTTTCGATGACCGGAAGAACATAGTTGTATTATTTTTTGTCTCATAGGCCGACTTTGGCCTCTCGTAGACGTTAATATATCTTTCTTTCTTTCTTTTCTTTCTCTCTCTTCTCTCTGTCTTTATTAGTGACTTGCATGCCAAGAGGCCGCCTAGGTCCACCGAGTCAGATGGCTGAGTGGAAGTAGCCTGGTGCTGCTGTAGGTTGTCCTGAATTTGGATTTGTAGACCAGATGATGATGTGATGATGATGAAGATGGTGATGTGATGACGATCATCATCATTAAAAAAATTGCTTGTAAGAGGCCGTGCCGACGTGGCCTCCCACATGCAATTTTTGTATGATGATAATGTGCTTATGGTGATGTGATAATGATTATGGTGCTTATAGTTCTTATGGTGATGTGATGGTGCTTATGATGATGTGATGACGATGACCATATAAAAAAATTTGCGTGCGGGAGGCCGTGCTGGCGCAATGTCCCACATGGAATTTTTTTTTGCTTGCATTGGAAGGAGATGAAATCTGAGGGTCTGGTCACGTGGAGAGGAGCTCCTTGCTATTTTAAGGTTACCACAACCAGTTAGCAGCAGTCAAATCAGTATTAAAGTGCCTAAAAAGGCATGAAATCTATGAAGTGAATTTGATTTGACCTATGAATAGCTGAAGACTGCTCTAAGAGAGGGAGGGTTCTAAAATCACAGTGCGACTACTCTGATCATAAGTGCTGTCTTTTCACAAGCACGTCATTGGCCTTTAATGGTAAGAATGCTAGCAAGAATGTATGTAGAGGACTTATCCTCAATGCATTTGCAACAAATGTTGTTTATGCTATCCCATGGTCACCTGCCTTTGAACCAAAGGAGGTCTTTCAATATCAGTGCCCAGCTTGGGTGGAATTCCCAGGGCTTCCTTATGTATTTTGGGAGCAGGTCATAGATATTGCTAGTGCACTAGGAAGGGTTCTCCATGAGGGGAGGGCCACTAGAAAAGCCTGCATTCTATCATACAGGAGACAAGGGACACCTGATTTCTAGAGTTTAAGATGTTGGGATGCTCAGTTGATGTGGAGGTTCAAATGCAGGCATTTTGCCAAGGATTGCAAGAGGGCAAGCAAGAGAAAGAGAGATCTCAAACATAGGTTGCTTAGTTGAGGGTCAAGTGCAGGACCAAGCATACTCATCTGAGTTTTTCATATTAGCTTTTATATTTGTGTTTCAATTTTGTTACGCGGTGATCAATGATCTTGGTAGCTTGGTTGATTGTTAGTATTTTGGGAATCAACACATAAGGTTTTTTATGTACAGTGAGTGCGTTCATGACTAATTAGTATACTGTAACTTTTTATTTTAGATATTTTCAATTTAGACTTTATACTTAGTTAACACTATGTAACTTTTTATTTTAGTATTTTTTGGATTTTTTGATGGGTTTCGCTTGGTTTTTGGGTTTGCTCGAAAAATCTCGCTCGGTGTTTGGTAGAACTCATAGAAAAGTGAAAATGGAGAATCACTCTATCCATGACCCCACACTCACAGAAGAGTAGATTAGATTATTAAATTTATGATGTAGGCCAAATCAGTTGCATCATGATTCATTTGTTATTGAAAGCTTAAAGTAACTTCCAAATATTATTTGCAAGGTTAATCTTTTCCATAATAGAATAAAATTATGTGGCTTAAAACTGGCTATCTTTACGAGCTGTAGTGCCTTTGTTAGATAGCAAAATACCTGCTCTGATATCAATATTTTGGCGCAGCAGTAGTGTTACGGACTTTCTGTTGAAAAATTGACGTTGAAGCATTGTGGCTTGCCACGATTTTGCCTTATCTGGCACGAGCAAGTCATCCTAGAGCTCCCAACGCGTGAAATACATATACATTGTAAGAGGTTAGTAGGGTCAATAAGATTATGGTGTAGTGTGAACGTGGATATCTTATCAAGGGTTAGCGAGTCTTGGGCACAGTTAAAAGGAGAAGAAGTGAGTTATGTTTCAATGTTTCCATAGAAGCTCATACTTCTCTCTTGTTCCCACATTCTCTACTGTAAAGGAAGGGCTGCAGTTTGGCTGATTGTAGGAAATAACACATCACCAAAACAGGCAAGATGAAAATGTTTTGACTTTGGATGAGTGAAATAGTTGGGAAATGAAAATACGAAGGTTTCCACATCTGATATTTTTAAATAAAAACAATAGAACAACAGAGAATGTTGTTTCTGTAGAATCCAATGAACAAGATACCTTCAAACAGTGAAGAGTAGACAATGAGAGAAGACAAATCTTTTTTTTAATAGAACAGTCAAAAGCTTACTAGGTCTAGTCACAAATATTTCATGCCCACTAAATTGTTTGCTATTAATTTTTGAGGTTTTTTTTAGAGATCTGCTTTGCTTGTACATTTATAAGCACACACTTAGTTAATGCTAGGAAGTTGTGGTTTTCAAACATCTTTTTTAAGCTGATGAGTGCTGTGAAATGAAGATTCTGGCTGGAAAGACAGTTGAAGATATAAAGAAAGAAGCTGCAAGAGAGATGGCTATATTGGAACGGATGGCACGAATGCCACCACAATCCACTTCAAACGCTATTCGATCAAACAGATCTGGAGCTTATAACTTGTAAGAAATGGTCTTCTAATTCCTAGTGTTGAGGCTTGTTTTACTATATTATCTACTTGCAGACTAACAATGCTGAAAAATCACGATTGTTGGGGATGCAATGCAGGTAAAAGATCAAGAATAATTTTGAACTGAACCTGGAAAGGCTTGCATACAACATGCAGCTCTCCTCAACAGTCCAAGAAATCACTATGCCTAGGCCCTTGGAGACAAGGGCCAAAGCAGGACCATTGACCTTAACACGGAGCCTGAAGTGCTCTGAGCTTAGGAAAAGATGATTACCCTTGATTTAATCTGCTTGATCTGCGAAATGGAGATTATAGGTATAGCCTGTAGTTAATGGAAAGATCTTGCAAAGGTGCATAAGATGCACAGGTGCGCGGGCCAGAGCGGGGCAGGGCAGAACAGGGCGGGGCCTGTGCACAGCAGGCCCGGGCAGGCCAGGGCCTGTGCGCGAAACAGGCGTGAGGCCAAGGCAGGGCGCCACGGGCAGGGCAGAACACGGCGGCAGCGCGGGCAGGCCGCCAGTGCATGGTGTGCGAGAGAGGGTAGGGCTAGGGCTAGGGCTAGGGGCGGAGGCCTGTACTCGAAGTTTCCGCCAAGCCTCACTACCATTGTTGAGAGAGAGAGAGAGAGAGAGAGAGAGAGAGAGAGAGAGAGATTAATGTCTGCAAAAGGCCAAAATTGGCCTATGAGACAAACAAGTAGTACAATGTTGTTCCTCCAGTCATCAAGAGGAAAATGTGGAGTGAGAATAAAATGTACAAGTATGACAACACGACCATAGGGGACTCAATGGTGGTGTACAAACGAGAGGGTGTGGATGGAGTACTAGGGCTACTAATGCATCTCTATATGCTGAAGGGGTGATACAAGTATGATATGTTATCTACTCCTAACTCCATCCAGTCCCATAGTCTGGGTACAATATGTCATACATCCGATCTGAGGATGCCGTAAATGTTTGGAACATGCATCCTGGATCAGAGCGAAAATGTGCCTAGCTGCTCCTCGACCTCCTGCTGGTGTCGAGACCGGATGGCCGCGATCTCTCTGTGGTGTAGCCGTGGTGCTTGGTAGTCGGCTAGTCTGGGTCGTCGCCTAGCTTGAATCTCCTCCGCTCGCTGAGATGTCACTCCCAATGTATGTGGCTGGGCTACTGGTGCCAATCTCTGGAAGAAGTCAGTCAATTGGGACTGTCTTCCTCCGCTATGATGTGCGGGTGTCTGGACTCTGAAGTAAGATCTCCCTGTGTCTCTGTAGTGCTAGTAGTAGTCTGCCTAGCTATCTCTGGTCCGATCTCTCCCAGATCTGTCTAAGTGATGTGGTCCCTCTAAAAACCTCAGGATAGCATGCCCTTATCTCTTGCAAAGCACCACACTGGCAAACAAAATGCTCCTCTGTCTCTACCCCCGTCTGGCATAATCTGCAAATGCGCTCTGCTTGAGGGATGCGTGCTGCTCTCCTTGTCTCGATCTCTAGTTGGTGTGATGAGACCCTTAGTCACCCAATGGCTATCATGGTCGCTGGATGAAGCCGTCTGTGGAGGTGCTCAAGAAGTGGTCTCTGTATTAGAGCATCTTCGTCGGGAGTGGCTGACTGGGAGATAGCCAAGTCTCCTGTATGTGGCCCCGCCAAATGTCATGTCTCATGACTCTGTTCCTCTCTGTCTGAGAGAGGCGTCTGTGTGGTGCAGCTAGGTCATACTGTAAGGGTGGTAATCTGTCAATATCAATCCTGTGTGATGATATCCACTGGACCACCTGGGAGTACCATGACCAGGTATGTCCCTCCTCAGCAAGCTTTCTGGATGCCTCAAAAGCAACCCGAGATAACCGATTTAGTGGGAGCTCCTGCATCCTGTGTATAAAAGATATAGTCTGGAACATGGCCTCTACTAACATAGGTGGTACAGCAAACTCCGCTCGAAGGATATCATGTGGTACTGAAGGTTTGCTGCGGATCATCCGTGAGAGCATCAAAATCTGAGGGCGCTCTATCTGTGTCCATGAGGATGTAGCCAAACCTCGTGCCCATACTGTTGCTGCATACATCAATGCTGGAGTAACTAGTGTATCAAATAGCCACCCCTTAGTACGGGGCTCCTGGAAGTGTGCCTGGTGACACTGGCGTTCCAAAATTGCTAGTGCTGCGTACCCTCGTGTCACTCTGTCTCTGGCTGCCTGTGCCATAGAGAATCTCCCTGATGAGCTGGTAAATGTGACCCCAAGGTATACATATGAGCCCACCACCTCTGCCTGTCCTCGGGCTAGTGTAAGGATAGTCTGGCATCTGACTGCTGCTGATGTATGAAAGACCATAACCTTGGTTTTCCCAAGGTTCACTGTGAGTCCTCGCTTCGCACAGAAAGTATCCAGAGCCTATAGATGCCTTTGTAGCCCTGTCCGAGTACATCAAGTAGTTACGATAGATACACCAAAGGGTCATACATTTAAGATATGAAGCAATAGTGTCCAAAGCCACAACTTGGATGGCCTCCCGTAATGGTGTGACAGAGTATTTATGGCGAATCCCGCTTTTCAAGAGCGTGTGGTAGCAAGTTAGGATAAAGTCCTAAGTGGTGTACTTCATGGATATATTATGAGAGTAGTCATTGTAATAGCATTATGCCTCCTATGAGCCTAAAGTGCCTGGTCGGCCACACTTTAAGTGAGGGTGAACACTAATGGCCATGTATATAAGTGAATATCTCTCATAATACAATATACTCTCCCATTGTGCAATTGAGTCTTGATCTTGCTAATCCTCTTGCTAATTTCGAAAACATGGTTCACGCCAGCCATCTCTGCACTTATAATATCATGTGGTACGGAGGCCTTGGCTCTAATCATCCGGGAAATCATAGAAACCAAGGGCCTCTCCATGCATCTCCATCCATCAGTGCTACCGGCTCGGCTGTGGTGATCCACTGAGGGTCCCCATATCTCCACTCCATACAGCATGGCTGAAGTGACCAAAGTGTCAAAGAGCCAGAGCTTTGTTCGAGGTTCCTGAAACTGAACCTGCGAACACATCCTCTCTAGTCTCCCCAATGCTGCATAAGCTCTGGTCAATTTGGTCTCCGCTGCTCTCCTCAAGGAAAATAGTGGGCCACTAACCACACCAAGGTAAGTATATGCATCTGGATACTCCACTATCTCCTGACCATATGTAAAGGTGGGTACTGACCTCCTAACCCACTGTGCTGTGGTGTTTAACACCATCACCTTGGTTTTACCAAGGTTAACAGACAATCCACTGTCCTGTGCGAACGTGTGCAATGCATCCAAATGACGCTGCATCCCCTCTGGAGAATCTGAGATCAGCCAGCATACAATAACAACAGAATCCATGTCCCTGCTAGCTGTGCTCCTCTGTCACCCTCCCGCTCTACATAGTCCGAAACCTCATCCACATACATCCCAAATAAGGTGGGAGAAAGGGGCAGCCCTGTTTCACCCCAATAGTGGAGTGAACCATCTCAGATATACCCTGAGTAGTACGTACCTGCCCCACAACTGTCTTGTATAAAGCCATGATTCCCCAAATCAGCTCTGTGGGCACTCCCATCTCCTGTAGTCTGCGCATCATTCTGGCTCTCGGTACTGTGTCAAAAGCTTTGCGGAAATCCACAAAGCAACAATAAATCCTCCTGCCATATAATCTGCCCTCCTCAATAATAGCTCCGAGTGTCAAGATATGGTCAAGAGTGGAGAAACCTCTCCTGAACCTTGCCTGCCCTGATGCACGTATGCCCTCTGCCCATCTACTCAACTCCTGCTCAAGAATAGATGCATATAATCTAGCCAATGTGTGACCAATCATGATGGTACGATAATTCCCAGGAAGCATGGGATCCCCTGACTTGAAGATAGGCACAATCGTGGACATATTCCAAGTCTCAGGAAAACCCTCACACATGGCTCGGTTAAACATCATAGCAATAAGCTCTGCAAGCATATCTCTGGCATGAATAAAGTGCTCTGCTACCAAACCATCATGATCATATGCTCTCCCAGTCCTCATCCTGTCAATAGCTTTCCTTACCATCTCAGCAGTAAAGAAAGCACATGTCTCTGGGCATGGCTCCGATGGGTCTGGCAGGGGCGGCTGTCCTGGTGCTGTGTACAGGGATACTGCATACTCACCCCAAATCTCTGTGGAGGTAATGGCTGGTGATGGTGAATGCTCATGGAATAGTCTCCATGCCTCGCCTGAGTCCTGACTCATAAATAACTGATACAAATCCCTCTCTAACTGAGCAAGATAAGCCCTCTTCTTCCGTCGCACTAGGTGCCGGAAGGTTATCCGTGACTGTCCATGAGTGGTAACACCCATGAGCACCTCTCTCTGTAATCTGATCCTCATCTCTCTGCACTCCTCATCATACCAGCTGTTCTGGGGCATGTTCCCAGATCGTCTCCGTGTAGGTTGACTATGGGGATATGCCTCTGATGCTGTAGCATGAAGCGTCTCTATCAATATCTGAGTGAGCTCATCTAATGGCCGTCCCGGCTCCTCAGCACATAAGCGTCTCTATATCTCATCCGTGTACACGGTGTCAGTCTCCCTCGTAAAGGTATAACGAGTGTGTGTGGAGACCTGTCCCAATGGAGCGGTGCTGAACTGAAATGTGAGAGTGAAGGACAAGATAGCATGATCCACTGCTATTCCAACCGGCCTAGTGCCTACCATAAAATCCTGAAAAGAGGGAATGAGACTGGGCTGAGCCATAATATAGTCCACTGTACTAGCACCATGCCGATGTGGAAAGCTAGTGAAACCGCCCGATGTCGGGAATTTCTGAAGGCCATTCAGGATGGCCGATCCATGTGCAGTCCCCATGTCTATCAAATACCGCCCATACACTGTATGTTCCTCATCCTGTGAGAGTCTAGATAGGCCCATATCCCTAACATCAAGCTCCCTCAACATCTCCTTTGAGGTATCATAAAATAGTGTCTGGTTATGGGTGGTCCTGGCATTGAAGTCCTCCAGGAGAATGATGTCACCATCCCTGGAGAACTCCCAAATGTCATCATCCAAAATAGAAAAGGGAGACTGCCCGATAGGTGATGCATACACCGATGTACTAGGAGCAAAATAGCATATAGCAATGTAGAGATATCTGCCCGTCTCTGCCCTCAGTCTAACCCACATGTACCTAGCCTGCTCATCTCTGCGGACTATATGTATCAATGGCTGTAGCTTCTCTCTAAACAATACTGCCACTCCTCCTGAGCCCCTTCCTCTATGCTCTGAACGAGTCTCCTGTCTACAAGCTATCTCCCATCGGTATCCACTAACATGTGGCATGGACTGTCCAGGAGCCTGATGCATCTCACAGGAGAAGATGATGTCCCTCCCAGTGAAACTATCCTCAAAAGCCCCTACATCAAGGCGTAGAGATCCATTATAATTCCAAGTAGCAACTTTGAGTGTAGTCCCATAGGTCTCGCGTCGTCATGAAGAGCGCCTCTCCATAATCACCACTCTATACCATCTCTATAGAAGGCCACTTTCCCTTTCTCTCGGGCTGCCCTTATCTCAGGCGCAACTTCTTTCATGTGGGCAAGTTGCGAGAGTGTGAGGTCATCTCCAAGAAATATTCCCGTCTTCTTGAGTGTAGGACGTCTCTTCAAGAAGTCCTTCTTCGCTTCCATGGAGGGGAAACGAATGATAAGTGCTCTCTCCTTAGAAGATTCGGCACTACCTTCTCTCTTCTTTCCCACTCTCCATGCCTTTGTGTGCATGGCTTCAATGCCCATCATAGAGAAGAGCTCCTTGGTTTCCCCTTCCGCATCATCATGGTCTTTTAGACCGGACACTCGTACATGTAAGGCCCGGGTCTTCCTCCTTTTCTCCTCTTCAAGGGTCATGTTGATGATGGTGGGAGTGGGGATGGGTGGCGATTCTTTACCTTTCCCTTTCTTGGCGACCTTGATCCATTTCTCCGCCTCGTCCATCTTCTTTTGTGTCTTTGTGATCACCTCCACCCATGAAGATGTCTTCTCTTTATGTTGCTCCTCCTCCTCTCGAATGATCCTCATTTGTTCCTTGATGGTATTCAGCTCTTCAATAAAGGAGGGCTGAAATTTTTCATCCTCATGCTTTCCTTTTGAAGTGGCTTCCAACTCCTTTTTGAGGGCTGAGATTTCAGCCGCCGCTTGACTTTTAGCATGCAATTTGGCCTCCACTAGTTCCTCCTTTAAGGCTGAAATCTCAGCCTCTTGCTTGGATGTTCTCTCTTTGAGCTCTTGGATTTTGTCAAATCCCTTCTCGAGTTTGGAGAGAGAGAGAGAAAGAAAAGAAAGAAAGAAAGAAAGATTTTATTAACGTCTTCCAAAAGACCGAACTCAGCCTATGAGACAAATCGGTGTACCTGGGGGAGGGGATGGAGCTCTACTACTAGGAGAATGCAAAGCTATATGCATGGAGTATACAATCATGATATGCAACCTAGCTAGCTCCATCCTGTACCTTACTGGGGGTATAAAATGGTATACATCAATGAAGGGGGTGTCCACAGCTCCCTGAAGAACATGCCTGGGTGGTCTGCTCTGAAGCGAGCCAGTCTTCCGCACCCTCTCTGTGAAACTGAGCTCTGATCTCTGACATCTCTCTCTAGTATAGGCGTGGTGTCCGAAAGCTAGGTGTCCTCTGTCTCCTGCGGGCTCTGAGTGTCTCTGCTCTCTGGAGAGTAATTCCTTGCCGTGTAGGGGCTGGGAGTGGGATGGATCTCTGAAAAAAATGTAGTAATCCGTGTCTATCGTCCCCCCTCTGGAGCTGTCTGAGCCTGTAATGATGTCTCTCTGTGATGCTGTATGTCTAGAATAAATCTCCCCAGTATGCGTTGGTCTGCTGCCTCAAAGATCTGGCATAGGGAATGTGGCTCTCTGAATAAAATGGGATCTCTCTCTCTCATGGCTGTATATGCTCTGCATCTGCATACATAATGCTCCTCACTCTCCACCTCCTCTCTGCACAATCTGCATACTCTCTCCTCTAGGGGGATCCGTGCTGCTCTGCCAGTCTCGATCTCCAATCGATGTGATGAAACCCTAAGCTCACCAATAGCCACTCGAGAGCCGTGTGGTAAAAAGCCCTCCATGTATCTAGGGCTCTCTATAAATCCATCATGAGTGATACTCATGAAGTGATCTCTGTAGTATAGTATCTTCGGTGGAAGAGGCTGTGTAGGCGATATCCATGTCTCTCGTGTATAGAGCTGCCATAGGTCGTGTCTCAATACTTTTTTCCTCTCACTATGAGAGAGACGGATATATGGTGCATCCCTGTCATACTGGAATGGTGGTAGATGATCCATGTCTAGGCCATGCTGTGAGAACCAATGTGTGACCTGTGCATACCATGATCCTCTGTCTCCTGCCTCAGCCAGCTGTCTCGATGCCTCAAAAGCTCTGTATGACAATCTGTCTTGTGGCATCTCTCTGAATCTGTCTAGCAGGCATGTAGTCTGAAATATGGCCTCTACCATCATAGGAGGCGCAGCAAACTCTGCTCGGATAATGTCATGAGGTACTGACGGTTTGCTGCGTATCATGCGTGCCATGAGGGCCTGTGGTCTCTCTATCTGTGTCCACCAATGGGTAGCAAGGCCTGGCGCCCATACCGCTGCAAGAGCTTAGCTTATATGCTGAGCGAGCAGGTTTACGCTCATCAGGGCAGGCAGGCTTCAGGAGAGCTTTCTCTACCACTGACCATGTATTCACTTTGGGATGTATGATTGATCAGGCCAGAGCGAGGAAGAGAAAGCTCTATTGCTGCTTTGTGGATTTCCGCAAGGCATTTGACACAGTACCACGAGAGAGGCTCTTTCAGCGCCTGCAGTCTCTTGGCATACTAGTAGATATGACATTGGGCATCTATGCATTATATGAGCAAGTTTTTGGGCGAGTCAGATGTCCAGGAGGTATGTCCGAGACTATTGCTAGCACCATTGGTGTGAAGCAAGGATGCCCACTTTCCCCCACTCTATTTGGGTTATACATTGATGAGGTGGTTGACTTCATTACACGGGGAGGCGGAGATGGAGTTGATTTAGCAGGTACCTCAGTACATATTATGCTTTATGCGGATGATATTGTATTAGTGTCTGAGTCTCCAGGAGGTCTACAGCAGCATCTACATGCACTCCATGATTTCTGCACACAGAGGGGTCTTACTGTGAACCTTGGGAAAACCAAGGCTATGGTCTTTCATACATCGAGACAGGGCAGGAGTCAGTTGACATTCACTCTCGCAGGACGCCAGGTGGAGGTGGTGACATCATACGTGTACCTAGGGGTTACCTTCTCTGCAGCAGCAGACACACGCTTCACCATCGGTTCAGCAGCCAGAGCTAGATTGGCACGGGGATATGCAGCATTGGCTATGCTAGAGAGAGAGTGCCACCAGGTGCATTTTCAGGAGCCCCGGACGAAGGGGTGGCTATTTGACACATTAGTCACATCCAACACTGCACCATAGAGTTTGGCCAACACGTGGCCAACCATAACCGTCATGTAGTTGCTCGGATCGAGCATATCCCATGTTTTGTGAATCGGCACAATGGTGTGCATCGTCCACTCCGCAGGCAAACCCTCTGCTAGTGCCCTAATAAACAGGTGTGCAAGAAAAGGAGCCAAAGAATCTACTGCATATATGAGATGCTCACCCTGCAGGCCCATATGGTTGGCAGCCCGTCCATGCTGTAGGCGGCGGATAGCTTCCTTTACCATCGAGTGGGTCAAGAAGCTAGCTGTGGTAGGTCGAGGCTCGTGTGGCTGAGGTATAGGTGGCTGTTGTGGGGCGTGGTATAGGCCCTCTGCATATGTGTGCCATGCCTATGGGTCTGCAATGGGGGGGCTCTTTGAAGTGCCGCCATGAGATAGGGCTATCTCTACTCATGAAGAAATGAAAGATCTCTAGCTCCTGTATCTCTGCGAAGGCCCGCCTTTTGCAGCGAGTAAGTCTCCTCATCTCTCTCCTCGACTCCTGCTCTGTGATGGCTCCCAAGGCTCTCTGTATGCGGAGCTGTGAGTATAGGGCTCTGCACTCGTCATCATACCATCTGTTCTGGGGCATAGTCCCAGATCTCGCAGGCTCTCCTGAGTGGACACGGTGTGGGAAGCTCTGTAATGCAGCCGTGTGTAGGAGTGATGCCAGCTGGGCTGTAATGGTATCCATAGGTGCCAGGGGATCCATGAGTAGGAGCCCATCCTCTACTCTGCCAGTGTATATGTCTGCCATGTCATGTGTGAAGTAGATGGTAGTGTGTGGCGTCGGTATATGGGGGGCTAGTGATACTGGTGATCCGGCTAGTGAAAATGCCAAGTATGTATGATCTGCTCCAATATGACGACGTGGAATGGAGAATGAGGTGACAAGCTGTGATGCCTCCAAAGACCCCATAATGTAGTCTACCACCGTGCCTCCGGTCCGTGTATGACCCCCATGTGGGAAGCATGTCAGCCCTCCTGATCCCGGCCACTGTAGCATCCCGTTATATATAACGAGATGATGCCTGGCTCCCAACTCTAGTAAGTGGTCCCCATAATGTCCTCTGTTTGGTCCAGTGTCCTCTGATGCCCGACTAGCCCCTATCTCCTCAGGATCTACAGGGTGGAGGATCTCCACGTCATCATAGTCATACACCTCACATTGTCTGCTCTGTTTGTGGGCATTGAAGTCGCCGGTAAGAAATACTTCCCCTAGTGTAGAATAATGCATAATCTCCTCTAACAGACAAGTGTATGGCGAGCCTTCCTCCTGTGGCATGTCCTCTGTAATGACATAGGAGGATCTGGATGGAGGAAAGTAACATAGGGCTATGTATATAACCCTGTCCTGTGAGAGCTGTAAGCTGATCCACATGTATCTGGCCTCTGGATCCTGTGCTACCACTCTGAGTCTCCCCTGTAGCTCTTGTCTGAATAGAACTGCTACTCCCCCCGACCCTCTCGAGGTACCCTGGCGTGTGGTCCTCCTGTATGCTGATGCCAGCTGGGCTGTAATGGTATCCATAGGTGCCAGGGGATCCATGAGTAGGAGCCCATCCTCTACTCTGCTAGTGTATATGTCTGCCATGTCATGTGTGAAGTAGATGGTAGTGTGTGGCGTTGGTATATGGGGGGCTGGTGATACTAGTGATCCGGCTAGTGAAAATGCCAAGTATGTATGATCTACCCCAATATGACGAGGTGGAATGGAGAATGAGGTGACAAGCTGTGATGCCTTCAAAGACCCCATGATGTAGTCTACCACCGTGCCTCCGGTCCGTGTATGACCCCCATGCGGGAAGCATGTCAGCCCTCCTGATCCCGGCCACTGTAGCATCCCGTTATAAATAACGAGACGATGCCTGGCTCCCAACTCTAGTAAGTGGTCCCCATAATGTCCTCTGTCTGGTCCAGTGTCCTCTGATGCCCGACTATCCCCTATCTCCTGAGGATCCACAGGGTGGAGGATCTCCACGTCATCATAGTCATACACCTCACACTGTCTGCTCTGTGAGTGGGCCTTGAAGTCGGCGGTAAGAAGTACTTCCCCTAGTGTAGAATAATGCATAATCTCCTCTAACAGACAAGTGTATGGCGAGGCTCCTGTCGCCTCCTCCTGTGGCATGTCCTCTGTAATGACATAGGAGGATCTGGATGGAGGAAAGTAACATAGGGCTATGTATATAACCCTGTCCTGTGAGAGCTGTAAGCTGATCCACATGTATCTGGCCTCTGGATCCTGTGCTACCACTCTCAGTCTGCCCTGTAGCTCTTGTCTGAATAGAACTGCTACTCCCCCCGACCCTCTCGAGGTACCCTGGCGTGTGGTCCTCCTATATGCTGACTCCCACTGGAATCCCTCTACTGGAGGTAGCCCTGTCTCTGGGCTCTGATGTGTCTCTGTCAGAAGTATGATGTCTCTCCCCACCATAACATGCTCCAGTCGTCCAGGCTGCACCCATAGTGAACCATAACAATTCCATACTGCCATGTGTATGTTTGTTACTGGCCTGGTCTGTGTCCCATAGGCCCCCAAACGGCTAATCCATGGGCCGGCCATCAATGATGACCCGACCATCTCGATAGAAGGCCTTCTTGCCTTCTCTCCTCTCCTCGTGTGTAAGACTCGTGGCATGCAAGCTCTCCTATGCTCAAGCTGCAACCTCGTGAGATCATCATCCAAGAAAATAGGAGCTCCCTCTAAGCCTCATAGTATGACCCTGTTCCTCATGAAGGTGACGCTCTCCGTCTCTCCTGCAAACTGTAGGATGAGGGCTCGCTTGTGTGTTGAGTCTTTCCCGGCTCTCCATGCTTTGGTGAAGGGGAGAGGATCCTCTTCCTTGTAGCCGAGCTTCATGGATAGAAGCTGTCCATCTTTCTCGGGAGTGGAGTCGGGTGTCTCGGCTATACCTGTGACTCAAATGTTGAGGCGGCGGGCACGCCTCATCTTCTCCTACTCAATGGTGGTGTGAATGATTTGGTGTTCGTCCCTTTGAGTCTCCTCCCTCGCTTCTTTACGGATGTTCTGCTTCACCACCTCGACCCATCCTGACTGCTTGGCTTAGAGTTTTCCCTCCATGTCCTTTGTGATCTCCTTGGTGATCTCTCTTTGATGGCCGTGAGAGTGTTGTCATTGATCTCAGTATTCTTGATGGCTACCAGTTCCACTTGTTTTCAATGCACTCACCTCCTCCTTGAGTGCCGTGTTCTCTTGTTCAAGGTCCGTGACCCGTGCTTCGAGGGCCATGATGTGCCGGTGTAGTTTGTTCTCCACCTCATTGAGGTTGGAATCGGATGTCTTCTTGTTCTCCTTGATTAGTGCCTTCATTGCCGTCTCGAGGGCCTCTAGTTTCTCTTGGAGACTCAGGGCCATTCCTCCAGATTACTCTGCAGTCCTTCCCAACAGTCAGGGAGGAGAGAGAGAGAGAAGAGTTATGTTGTTGCCTTGGGGGCCTGAGCACAGACCCTAGCGGAGAGGGAGGCGGGCTAGCATAGCGAGCGGCGGCGAACAGTGAAGCGAATCAGCGAGGCGCAATCACAGGCCCATATGGTTGGCGGCCCGTCCATGCCGTAGGCGGCGGATAGCTTCCTTTACCATCGAGTGGGTCAAGAAGCTAGCTGTGGTAGGTCGAGGCTCCTGTGGTTGAGGTATAGGTGGCTGCTGTGGGGCGTGGTATAGGCCCTCTGCATATGTATGCCATGCTTGTGGGTCTGCAAATGGGTGTCGGTGTCCGGGGCTCTCTGAAGTGCCGCCATGAGATAGGGCTATCTCTACTCATGAAGAAATGGAAGATCTCTAGCTCTTGTATCTCTGTGAAGGCCCGCCTTTTGCGGCGAGTAAGTCTCCTCACCTCTCTCCTCGACTCGTGCTCTGTGATGGCTCCCAAGGCTCTCTGTATGCAGAGCCGTGAGTATAGGGCTTTGCACTTGTCATCATACCATCTTTTCTGGGGCATAGTCCCAGATCTCGCAGGCTCTCCTGAGTGGACACGATGTGGGAAGCTCTGTAATGCAGCTGTGTGTAGGAGTGATGCCAGTTGGGCTGTAATGGTATCCATAGGTACCAGGGGATCCATGAGTAGGAGCCCATCCTCTACTCTGCCAGTGTATATGTCTGCCATGTCATGTGTGAAGTAGATGGTAGTGTGTGGCGTTGGTATGTGGGGGGCTGGTGATACTGGTGATCCGGCTAGTGAAAATGCCAAGTATGTATGATCTGCCCCAATAGGATGAGGTGGAATGGAGAATGAGGTGACAAGCTGTGATGCCTCCAAAGACCCCATAATGTAGTCTACCACCGTGCCTCTGGTTCGTGTATGACCCCCATGTGGGAAGCATGTCAGCCCTCCTGATCCCGGCCACTGTAGCATCCCGTTATAAATAACGAGACGATGCCTGGCTCCCAACTCTAGTAAGTGGTCCCCATAATGTCCTTTTTTCCGATAGGCTCATTGTGCGTCCACCACATGTAGGGAACTCTACTTGAATGATCGCATGTGGGACCGATGGTTTGCTCCGAATCATATGATAGAACATCATGACTTGGGGCCTCTCCACATGCTCTAATAGATCTGGTCCCCAAAAAGGTGCTCCATACATCAAGGCTGATGTGACAAGGGTGTCGAAGAGCCAACCCTTTGTTTGTTTGAAAAAGTGCGTCCACCACCATTGGGGCTGCAACGAACTCTGCCTGAATGATTGTATGTGGGACTGATAGTTTGTTGTGAATCACGAGAGAGAACATCATGACGTGGAGCCTCTCCACATGCTGTTTATCCTGCTCTAATAGATGTGGTCCCCACAAAGGTGTTCCATACATCAAGGTTGGTGTGACGAAGGTGTTGAAGGGCTAGCCCTTCATCTTGGGCTCCTGGAAATGGGCCTAAAAGCACGATTGCGCTCAAGTAGGGCCAAAGTTGCATATCCCTGTGTCACTCTAGTGTGTGCTGTTGTGGTCGTGGTAAATCGAGGGCCACTCAAAATAGCTCCGAGGTACACATGATTGGACAATCTCCATTCGGGCTCCCCTATTCATGAAGCTCAATCTGGATGTGTAGGGGCGAGAGGGGTTGAGATCTCGATGTGTATAGAAAACCTGTAGAGCATCCAGGTGTCTTTGAAGCCCCTCGGCTGGATCTGATATGAGCACAATGTCATTTGCATAGAGGAGAAGGGGAATGAGTATGCCTGCAAGTGGAGGGCGTGGCCCACCTAATCTGTCAATGAAGCTCTAGATCTCATCAATGTAAAGGCCAAAGAGAGTGTGTGATAAAAGGCAGCCCTGTTTCACCCCCAATAGTATTAAAGATCTCTTGTGACATCCCTCCTGGGGCTCGGGGATGTGATAGAAAGAGTGTGCATATGAGTACCGAGTGTTTGGGCAAGTGATGGGCA
Organism: Cibotium barometz; assembly: GCF_041138505.1. Taxonomy (NCBI): domain Eukaryota; kingdom Viridiplantae; phylum Streptophyta; class Polypodiopsida; order Cyatheales; family Cibotiaceae; genus Cibotium; species Cibotium barometz. The sequence continues at coordinate 55,545,717 of NC_141071.1, read as the reverse complement.
TGGCGGTGGTGCTCACGGAGGTCTCTCCAAGTGTCCTTGCAGTTAGGCCCTAGGAAGAGTCGATATAATTCATCCTCTTTTTGAGCGTAGAACTCTTTTTATTTGCATTTGGCAATGTGTTGGGAAATCCGTTGCGCTAATCGCCTCAAGATTTTCCCAACGCGTTCCTCATGCTTGAGATGGGAGCGGGTGGCCCGACATTCGTTTTATACCAACCATTGTGGTGCATGGTGCTGTAAGGTGACGTGGGAGTGGAGTGGGGTGTGCATATGAAGGAGATGGTGGCAGATTTGTGAAGGATGGTGGTGAGCTGGGATGTGAGGGTGGCAAGGGGGCAAGAGGGTCCACATCCTAGAGGTGGCGATAAATGTGGTCTGAGTAAACACCATCAAGCTCGTGATCAAAATGGATCTGGGTGTAGCGAGAGGTGAGCGGTGTTTGTGGGGGAGTGGGTAGTGTGCAGTCCCTACTTGTGAGGGTCTTGCTCATCGCTCTTGGGTCACAGACCACAATGTGTTGTTGCAGTTCCATACGGCTAGCCTCAGTTGTGTGGTCTCGTAGACTCTGTGCCCCTATTTGGGGCGACGCTCAGTGATGATGATGCGGCCATCTCTATAGACAGCCCACTGCACAGATAACACACCATCAAGAGACCATGGTGTGTTGATGGTGTGTTATCTGTGTGGGAGAGAGAAAGAAAGAAAGTCGTAGTCTTCAAAAGGGCAAAATGACATATGAGACAAAAATGTTACATCATGTCCATGGAATACATCATCATGGTACTGAAAGTAAAACTAAAAGAAAATATCCGTAAAAAAACAAACAAAGAGCCTCACGATCACACATGGACATGGCCAATCTCCAGGCTAATCCCTGATTTGGGTGGCATATAAATATTAGGTTAGGGTACTAGCAAGGCTCAGGAGCATGCAGAAGAATCCCGAACTGGGCAGGAAAGCAGTCGCCATATGGACAAGACCCTTAGATGAAGTCGGATGATTTATTGGATGGGTTGTTGTCCTTGCTGTTGGCCGACAGCAGGTCAGCGAGTTGATGGCCATAAGGCTAGGCTAGGACTGAGTCTATTCATCTGACCCCCTGTGGGACAGGTTAAGAGTTAGGTAGGTCTTAGACTGCCTCTTTTGGGAGGCCGAAGGCCACAGATTCTGTAGTCCTGTGGACAGCTTTTTGTACAATACAATATACTGAAAATACAGCTCTCTCTCTCTCTCTCTCTCTCTCTCTCTCTCTCTCTCTCTCTCTCTCTGTGCATCTGTCCGCGCCCTTTCCCCACCCATCTTTCGCCAGGCCTCTCTGTCACTGTTCGCCTGCATCACTGCATCTGTCCGCGCCCTTTCCCCACCCACCCTTGCTCAGGCCCCCAAGGCAGCAACATAATGGGGACTTGAATTTCATCCATTTCTTCTCTCTCTCTCCCACATATTTACCTGCTCCTTTCAAACATTCCCTCCCTCTACAATGGGAGGGTTTGTAGATGACAAAATCAGCCAGCTTGATCATATCCTTAGGGATCTTATTAAGGACCAGAAGAAGACACTGGACAGCACCATCACCGCCATCAAGGAGGACTTATTGACACGCATGGGGAAGCTGGAGGCCGAAGCCGAAATATGGAAGGAAGAGAAGCTTACCATGCAAGAGGAGTGGGAGAAGGAAAAGCTCGCCATGCAGGAGGAAATCAACCTTTTGAAGGGCGAAGTGGCATCCTTACGCGATCGTCCACGGGAGGAAGGAGAGACTCTTGAGGTGGACAAAGAGACAATCAAAGAAGAGATCACCAAAACCCTCACCCACACACTCGAGGGGAAAATGGAGGCGGCCCGCGAAGGATGGGTAGAAGTGATGAAGAAGAACATCAAAAAGGAGGTGCAAGAAAATGTACAAGTGATGAAGAAGAACATCAAGAAGGAGGTACAAGAAGATGTACACATGATGCAGTCTACTCTTGATGAAGAGAAGATGCGACGGATCCAGCGCCTCAACATCCGAGTCACAGGGATACCAGAGAGCACTACCTCCACGCCCGAGATTGACGGGCGGAACCTATGTACCAAGGTAGGACTAAAGGAGGATGAGCCGCTCCCATTCACTAGAGTATGGAGGACAACCCCAAAGGACTCCACCAAAGGCAAGGCCTTAGTGCTACAGTTCCCGGACGAGGAGAGTAGGATGAGCTTTATGAGAAGACGGGCTATCTTGAGGAGCTTGCCAGGGGACCCCATCTACTTCGATGATGACCTCACATGGATGCAACTGGAGCACAGAAGATTATGCATGCCGAAGATCAAGGCGGCACGCAAAGAAGGGAAGAAGGCACATTATAGGGATGGTCACATCTACATTGATGGGAAGAGGGTCGAATAGCGCCATCTGGCCTATGAGACACGGAGGAAACAACATGAAGACAAAGAGATACACATAGCAATCTGGAACTGTAATGGAGTCCTATGGACACATCCAGGGAGACTTGAGGAGGTGATGGAGGGCCGGGATATCATCTTGATGACAGAGACACATGAGAGCCCGGAGAGGGGCTTACCACGGGTTGAGGGTTATCAGTGGGAGTCAGCTCACCGACAGGGGATGAGACAGGCCACCTCCCGAGGTTCAGGAGGTATTGCAGTGCTTTTCAGGCATGGGTTACATGAGCATGTTCGAGTCGTAGCACGAGACTCGGAGGCGAGATACATGTGGATTAGCTTACGCCTCTCGGAGACCAGATGGATTTATATCGCCCTTTGCTACTTTCCTCCGAAGGGGTCGTCGCGGTTTGCCACCACCGAGGAGCCGGGTGGAGGAGAGGCTAGTGAGTCTCCATACTCTCTCTTATTTGAGGAGATCTTACACTATTCGACACTGGGAGAAGTCTTCTTGATGGGGGACTTCAATGCACGGACTCAGAGCAGACAGTGCGAGATCTATGACTTTGAGGATCCCCTGAGACTAGAATTGCTAGCTACAGAGGATACAGGGACCACTCGGATCTCCGCTGATGGAGGAGTTGACAACACTGGATATGGGCAACATTTGCTGGAGCTTGGGGCCCGACACCATCTCGTTATTTATAACGGGATGACTCATTGGCGAGATTCAGGTGGGTTGACCTGCTTTCCAGTGGGAGGCGGTAGTAGTACAGTGGATTATGTGATGGGATCCCGGGAGGCAGCAGATATGGTGTCTCACTTCACCGTATCACCATGCCCCATTGGGGCGGATCATACATACCTATCCCTCACTTTCAGGAGCTTATTGGAGACCCACCCACCCATCATACAGCCACCATGCACTATTTTTCACTTCACTCAGGATCTAGCCGAGGTGTACGACTATCATGTTCATGATCAGCTATTTGCCTTAGATCCATCGGCACCCATGGCCATGCTCACCTCCCAGCTCTCACATGTACTGCACTCCGCAGCCACGAGGAGTTTCCCATACCACATACAGACAGGACGGCCACCTACATCTGGGAGCATGCCCCAGAACCGATGGTATGATGATGAGTGCAGAAACCTTTACTGCAGTCTCCGACTGCAGAGGGCTCGCGGGGAGATCACCGAGAGGCAGGCAGGCAGGTAGGAGGATGCATACTCTCACCCGCCATAAGCGGCGAGCTTATGAGGAGGCTCAGTACTGGGACACACATCACATGCTCATGAGCAGAGATGCTGCTGCTGCTTGGAGGAGACTCAGAGAGCCCCGTCCTCCCACACCTATTGCCGATCCTCAGACCTGGCAGACATATGCAGAGAGACTTTATGATGTGCCTGCACAGCCCCCTATACCACAGCCCACAGAGCCATGCTCCACAGTCTCCACCTTCTTCACCCCACCTATGGTTAGGAGGGCCATATGCCGACTCCAACATGGACGGGCGACAGATCATACAGGATTACAGGGAGAGCATCTCATCTATGCTACTGATACATTGGCACCATTTCTTGCTCATCTCTTCAACAGAGCTCTGTCAGAGGGGTTTCCGGCTGAGTGGACGATGCACACTATTGTGCCGATCCATAAAGCGGGAGATGTACTGGACCCCGGGAACTACAGGACCATCATGATTGGCCATATATTGGCCAAACTATAAGGGGCAGTTTTGGAGGCAGAGCTGAGCACTCATGCAGAGGTTGGGGAATTGAGAGCAGCAGGCCAGGCAGGCTTCCGTCGAGCCTTCTCGACCATCGACCACATTTTTACATTGAGGTGCATGATTGATTAGGCCAAGGCACGGAGGCAACGGCTCTATTGTTGCTTTGTGGATTTCCGCAAGGCATTTGATATTGTGCCCAGAGAGCGCCTCTTTCGGCGACTACAGACACTAGGCATACCTTCAGACATGATGTGGGGCATATACAGGCTATATGAGCAGGTCTTTGGGAGAGTCCGATGCCGAGGAGGCTTGTCCGACACAGTTGCTAGCACCATTGGTGTGAAGCAGGGGTGCCCGCTCTCCCCCACGCTCTTTGGGCTCTATATTGATGAGGTGGTCGATTACATCACACAGGGAGGAGGCTCTGGGGTTGAGCTATCAGGTATTACTGTCCATGTTATGCTTTATGCTGATGACATCGTCTTGGTATCCGACACGCAGGTTGGGCTTCAAAGACACCTTGTGGCTCTTGATGACTTCTGCGCACAGCAAGGGCTCACAGTGAACCTTGGGAAAACCAAGGTTATGATCTTCCACACTTCACCCGCAGTCAGGAGCCACACTACTCTCACATTAGCAGGAGGGCGGGTCGAGGTGGTGAGCTCTTATGTTTACCTTGGCATCACATTTACTAGCTCAGCTGGACGCTTCTCCATGGCTCAGGCAGTCCGAGACAGAGTGACCCGGGGGTATGCAGCTCTTGCTGGCCTTGAGCGTCAGTGTCATCAGGCACATTTTCAGGAACCCCGCACGAAGGGGTGGCTCTTTGATACATTAGTGACACCAGCCTTGATGTATGCAGCATCGGTTTGGGCAGCAGAGCTTGCAGCCTCCACATGGGTACAGCTGGAGAGACCACAGTTCTTGATGCTCTCGAGGATGATACGCAGCAAACCATCCGTCCCGCACGACATTGTTCGAGCTGAGTTTGCTGCACCACCTATGGCAGTGGAGGCATTGTTCCAGACGATCTCCTTTATATACAGGATGAGGGAGATGCCCATGGAGAGATTATCCCGCCGAGCTTTTGAGGCATCCAGACAGTTGGCCGAGGCTGGACACACTGGATCTTGGTATGCACAGATGCTACAGTGGTTCTCACACCATGGTATAGACATTGAGCGGTTGCCACCTTTTCAGTATGATCAGTCTGCTCCACGGGGTTACCTCTCTCTCAATGAGAGCAACAGAGTGATGAGACAGGACATATGGCAGCGCTACATACAGGAGACATGGACAGCACCAGAGAGCCCACTACCACCGAAGATGCTGTATTACAGAGACCACTTTATGAGCATCTCAGGGGATGGGTTTATACATCGACTGCGGTACATGGGTGTATACATGCCACACAGCTCGTGTTGCTATTGGACAGCAACGAGTCTCATCACATCAGCTAGAGATAGAGGCTGGGAGAGCGGCACGGGTTCCTAGAGCTGAGCGGATATGCAGATTGTGCCGCGAGGAGGTGGAGACTGAGGATCACTTTGTATGTAGATGTAGAGCCCACCAGGGGGTCAGAGATAGATATGCAGGATTGTTTGAGGAGCACTCTTCACTACATCAGTTGATGGAGGCCTCGGACCAGCGACAGCTTGGCAGACTACTACTAGAGCTTCATAGTTCTCGAGAGAGACTCCTCCAGACACCCGCTCCCACTAGGGGTGGGAGACAGTCCCAACTCACAGATTTCTTCCAGAGAGCTATGCCAGCTGATGTACCACGTGGAGTGACCGCAACACATGCACACTTTTTCTTTTGTTTCTTTTCTTTCGATGACCGGAAGAACATAGTTGTATTATTTTTTGTCTCATAGGCCGACTTTGGCCTCTCGTAGACGTTAATATATCTTTCTTTCTTTCTTTTCTTTCTCTCTCTTCTCTCTGTCTTTATTAGTGACTTGCATGCCAAGAGGCCGCCTAGGTCCACCGAGTCAGATGGCTGAGTGGAAGTAGCCTGGTGCTGCTGTAGGTTGTCCTGAATTTGGATTTGTAGACCAGATGTCTGCCATGGGGGTGGGGGGCACTTGGCGTGCTGTAGTACTGCTGCTCGCTCCCGTGTGACTCCTCTGGTCTGTCTCAACGGGATGGCTCTGGCGGGTGCATCAGTGGTGTTCCTGTCCCCTCCATCTCTTGAAGCTGGTGATAGTCACTTGTTGGGAAAGGGGTGGTGCCTGAGGCGTGGGGTCTCTGGAGAGGATCCTCCTGTGTCCGCCCATTTCAAGTAGAAACATACCAAGGCATCTCTGGTTGGATGTCCATAATCTTGGAGAGTGGACCAAAGCCCTCTTGGAAGATGCAGTGGAATCTCCCCCGAACTGCATAGTATATTGGGCACGGGCAAATATATTGCTCCTCTATCTCCACCTCTGTGGCATAATTTGTGAATCCTGTTCTCTCTCTTTACTCCTGTGGCTTTCCCAGTCTCTTATGTGTAGGAGATGGGATGAGATTCTGATGTGGCCTATGGCAATCCTCATGGCATGTGACACGTGGACGTTCATATTAGGTGGCTCGCTTGATGAAGCCATCTTGGGACGAGATGGTCTCGGTAGAAGGCCATCTTCAAGCCAAGCTCAGCTGCAGGTGTCACCCGAGTGTCCTGAATATACTTTCTAAGAGAGAGAGAGAGAAAGAAAGAAAGCTGTATTAACGTCTACTAGAGGCCGAACTCGACCTATGAGACAAATCAATGTACAACTGTCAATGTCTTCTGGATGTCCAGAAAAAAAAAAGGACAAAATGAACGAGAGAGAGAGAGAGAGAGAGAGAGAGAGAGAGAGAGAGAGAGAGAGAGAGAGAGAGAGAGAGAGATATTAAGTGTCTACTAAAGACCCAATGGGCCTATGAGACCAAAGTGATACAATAATGTCCATGGCATATCTCATCTGGAATGGAAAATAAAACAGAAAGAAAACATAGACATAGCTATCTCACTGGGGTGATACAAAAGTGTCATCATGGAATACTAAGAACATAAAAACATGGGAGCAACATCAGCTCCGAGCAGATTGTATACCACTCTCCAAAATGTCAAGCATGGGGCTGATGAGTATGGTTGAGAGGTCTTCCTCAGCTATGTCACGTGGCAAGGTAGCTCGATGGCGGTGGAGCATGTCTTGGATCTGGAGCTGATGAGGTGATCGTGGCCGACGGGGGGGTCGAGGGCGTCAGGCACGCTGGAGTGCAGGGGATCGGTCCGAGGTAACTCCTCTCGGGCGAGGTAGGTCTAGAGCAGCTCCTGGAGGGTCGACAAGATCCACTATGTTGGTGTCCTCCACCTCTTGGGTCCGGAAGAAACTGGTGATGGTTGGCTGGCGAGGGAGGGGGCAGGGTCGCTGGGGCCGAGGCTCTGCGGAGCTCAAATAGGAAGAGGCCCAGGCAACGCTGGTCCTGGAAGTCAATGATCCTGGAGAGTGGACCGAATCCCTCACGAAATAGACAGTGAAACCTTCCGCGGATCTCATAGTATATTGGGCAGCGGCATATGTAATGCTCCTCCGTCTCAACCTCTGTGTGGCACAGCCTGCAGATCCTATTCTCTCTGGGTCTCCGTATGAGTTTCCTGGCTCTGAAGATACGCTCAGCTCTACCTGTCTCCACTCTGAGACGGTGGGATGAAACCCGTATTTGGTCAATCGCAATCCGCATGGCATGGGACATGTGAACACTCAAGTAGCCCGGCTGCTGGATGAATCCATCCTCAGTGAGTGTGAGGAAGTGATCTCTGTAGAAGTGCATCTTCGTGGGGAGCTCCGGAGTTGTGATCGATGTGCAATGTGTGTAGAGGCTGAGAAGATCTGACCGGATAACCCGGTTGGTATCGTCGTGAGACAGCCGGAGAAAAGGGGAGTCCAAACTGTATTAGAGGGGGGGGTAGGCGGTCCATGTAGAGCCCATATATTGAGAACCAAGTTGAAACTAGTGCATACCATACTCAAGAGTGCCCCTAAGTGCTAGCTGTCTGGAGGACTCTAGGGGAAGCCTCGGGTACCTATGGGGATCCATGTGACTGATGCGATGGAGGTATGTGACTGTCTGGAAGAGTGCCTCCACTACCATCGGGGCTGCAGCAAACTCTGCCTGGATAATCTGGTGTGGGACTGATGGTTTGATGCGGATCATACGGGAGAACATCATGACCTGGGGCCTCTCAACTCGCTGCCAATCCTCATCGGATAAATCTGGCCCCCAGAAAGCTGCTCCATACATCAAGGCTTGTGTGACGAGGGTGTCAAAAAGCCAGCCCTTCATCCTGGGCTCTAGGGAATGTGCCTGGAAGCACTGCCGCTCAAGTGAAGCTCAAGGCTGCATATCCCCGCTTCACTTTGGCAACATTGCTATGCCGCAAGCCTCCATGTTTTTGTTTGTCATTGTCTTTGTGATTAGATATCCTTCCTTTCCTCTCCCTTGTAAATAATCTTTAAAAACTTGCTCTTAAGCAAGATATGTTAGCAGTTTTGTAGTACCATCTCTTTTAAATAGTTTTCAGTCTTGCTCTCAAGCAAAATATGCTTCTTCCCACGAGAACAAGCGTCTGAGATTCATAGGAGCCATGTCACAGGCCTTGTGACAGTCAGCTGGGCAGATTCAACGCTTTACTGCTTGTATATAGCTCTAGCTTTTGAAAACTTGTATGCTATTGACATGCTCATCTGTACAGTCGGTTTTTTTAAAATCATAAATAGAGATGCGGTGGAATTGTGCGTGGTTTGGTGCACATATTGTATGGGCTTCTCGATTTTTTATTGGTGGTTGGTTTTTGTAGCAAATTTACATAACTTCACGTATTCTTCAATGCAGTGCAACATCTGTTCCAACAGGAGAGCGTGCAGCCTTTGACCCTATGAAGCGGCAGCCAGTTGGCCCTTCTCATGGATTTTATGCACATGCTTCCTCTTTGAGGCCACTGCACATAGATCAACGACCTCACTTACATAATCAGTTCCATTTACGAGTAAACATTCCAACATATCTTGATGAGTTCAGACACGGATTTCCAAGCAAAGGGCTGTCTTACTTATCAACTCGGTGGTGGGGCAATACCCTGTCTGATGAAAAAGAGGATAAGCATGTTGATAAGGTTAGGGAGGACATCAATATTGAACTATCTGGTGGTCAGCTTGATGGTGGGCCAAATGAACATGCAACTGAACAACAGGGTGGAAACTGCAGCAATGACAGTGGTAGGGAGGCGAAGGGTGATCAGAACAGCAGAGAGGACTTGATGCCAGCTAGTATGCTCACCAGAACCAGGAAAAATGCAGTGGTGAGTGGGAGGAAAGCATTGGGAATAGCGGTGACAAGAGGGTATGGAGCATACCGCCTAGGGGACAAAGATGAAGCACTGCTTAGGGCTATCTTTGCAGATTCCTTTCCCAGCCTTTGGGCAGCTTCCTTGGTGAATCGACATGGATAAAGTGACATCTGTTTTCCTTATCCTTAGTGGAATGTGAAGGGTTTATATTTTGGCACGCCGCGCTCCAGATACCAGGTTCTTGGTGACCTATTGTATTCAAGAAATCTTCACCTACGCAGTCTCACCGTATTGCAGGGAATAACTAGAGCTTATAGGAAGTTCAAAGGGAGGATGATAGGAGGAGGAAAAGAGTAAATAAAAATATGAACAGGACTTCAAAGAAAAAAAAAAATGAAGAGGATTTCAAAGAAAAAGAATACAGGGAAAAATGTAGCCTTCGTAGTTTGCTAGAGGCTGTATTTCTCAGGAGATGAACTGGTTGGGGCTAAACTTGAGAGGGGGGCGGGGACTAGAGTTTTGATGCTAAGTGAAAACCAATCTTTCTTCTCACCAAAAGAGAACAATTACTTACCTTTACAGATGTTTTGTTTGTTCTGTGTGGCATGCTTGGAGTGTCAGGGGAAGACGGAAATTTTCCTCTTTTTTCCTCTCTCTCTTTTCGGAGGGGGGGAGGGTGTTGGAAGGGTATGGGTGTATA